>NC_136071.1:624263142-624863142 GCF_964261635.1 Lissotriton helveticus
CTTCTCTACTCAGTATGTCTCACAACTTACGTTCACCTGCCTTCTTGATTTCCTAAGCATTTATCTCTATTTTTCTTTTTTATATCTTCTCTCTGCCTGCATTATTGCATGTCCATTTTTTGTCACTTTACCACATTCCTTTCTTTCAATTATAAAACTTACCTTCCATGCTGCTGCTATAACTTGTTCACCTTTTGATCCTAATTCTCTTTCTCAGTTCTCGTTATATGAGCCTTATATTTTTTCTCAACTTGAAATAGTTTGCTTCCTTCCTTCACTTTTTTATCGTACTCTTTTTTGTTGTTTGATGGAATTGGACTTTTATTCAATAATGGTAGATCAATTTGTTTCATTAATCCATGTCATTAAAATTGATTACTTGGAACGTAAGGGGCTTGAACTCCCCATTAAAAGGCAACCGGTATTAACTCATTTAGCCAAATTAAATGCAGGCATTGCTTTTTTACAAGAGACCCACCTCTCAGAGGCCGAATCTTCCAAGTTGAGAAAAGGTTGGGTTGGAGAGGTCTTCTTTTCACCGGGAGATGACAAACAAAATGGTGTAATGATACTATGTCGCAAATCCCTCTCACTTTCACTTTTATCTCAAGAGTCAGACCGTAGATGGTTGAATGTGAAATTATCTTTAAAGGGTGTTCCAGTTTCTCTTCTGAATGTCTATGCTCCTACAAATGGAGAACTATCCTTCTGACCCACACTTGCCAAGCAAATTTCTCATTGTATAGAAGATAATTTTATTCTAACTGGTGATTGTAATCAGGTCTTTGACCCATTTATTGATACAAATTCCACTTTCTCCTTTATACCCAATAAGCCCCACAAATCTTTTGTGCACACCATCAGTCATCATAAGCTCCTTGATGCCTGGTGACTCTGTAATCCAACTACCAGAGAATTTACTTTTTATTCCCCATCTCGCCATTCTCAATCCAGAATCGATTATATTTTTGTTTCCCATAATATTTCGCAAACTCTCACCCATGCAGAAATTGGCCCTATTTTGTTATCAGAGATCATGTCCCAGTTTCAATTGGTCTTGATATCTTACCCAAATCATAGGTCCCAAAATATGGCGTTTTAATAACGCCCTTATTTTAGACCCAACATTCACTGCTTTCTTTACTACTGAGTTTTACTTGTTAAACCAAACTAAATCCTTGCCCGCATCTACTATATGGGATGCATCCAAAGCCTCAGCAAGAGACTTCATATTATCCTTTGTTGCAAAGATGCGAAGAAATGCCCGCAAACAGACTATGTCCCTTCTTCAAGACATTAAGAGACTGGAACACTCCTACTATACCTCATGTTCAAAAGAATGTCTAACAGCCCTCATCAATGCTAAAATGCAATTCAATAAAAAATCCATGGAGGATGCCTCACTGTACTTGTTAAAATCTAGCGCCAAATTTTATGGTGGCAACAATAAACCTGGGGACATTTGATCTAGCTATCTGAAAGTTAAGCACAATAAATTGAATATTGAATCCATATATGATACAAATTTAGACCTAAAGTTTGAGGATGATGAAATTTTAATTGAATTTTCCCTTTTTTACAAAACATTATATACTTCTGAAACACAACCTACCGACCATTCCCTGTTGCATTCTTTCTCTAACATTCAACAAATGCCAACTAAACCTCCAGATTTATCCTCATTAGAATTGGAGTTAACGCAACAAGAGTTGTGAAGGCACTTCATTCTCTCAAACATGACAAAGCACCAGGACCTGACGCTTTTACTGTTGAATTTTATTCGCACTTCTCCAATCTTTTATTACCTAATTTACATTCTCTAATAAATTCCTTTAGCACGTTAGGACACTCCTCTGGTTCTTTCTCAGATGCTCATATTTGCATAATTCCCAAAGAAGGTCAAGACTCAAAATACTGTAAGAACTACAGACTTATATCTTTGGTAAATAACGATTGTAAGATCGTTTCCAAAGCATTAGCAATACGATTGGATTCTTCTTTGACGGACCTATTAGAGATAGAACAATCAGGATTTGTGAAAGGTCGTTACATAACTGATAATACACGACTCCTGTTTAACATCTTATCAAAATCTTCACGTCTCAAAGAACCCCTAGCAGCAATAGCCCTGGATGCTGAGAAGGCGTTCGATAGAGTTAAGTGAAAATACCTGTTTTACACCCTCAAATGGTTTGGATTTGGTCCAAAATGTATATCTTTGATATCTCTTCTTTACTCCAATCCTAGAGCAGCTGTCTGTGCTAATGGATCGATATCTCCTTTTTTTCGATTTGGGAAGAGGTGTGCGTCAGGGATGTCCTCTTTCCCCCCTTCCTTTTTAATTTGACTTTGGAACCATTTCTCTCCAAATTACGTCAGAATCCTAATTTGCACAGCTTCCAAACATTACATTCCCATCTTAAACATGCAGCATATGCAGATGATATTTTGTTTTTTATCTCCAAACCGAATGATTCAATCCCCGCCTTTTTAACAGAAGTACAAGCTTACTCCAATGTCTCTGGCTACAAATGAAACAATGATAAATGCAAGATTCTACCTTTAACAAAGTACACCTTTAAACCTGATTTTAATGCTTCCAATTTTACCTGGAGTTTTAATTACAATAAATATTTGGGTTTACATGTCACCTCTTCAATCTCAGACATGGTAACACTGTGCATGAATAAATGTATACAAAAGATCTCAGATCTGGCTACCATATGGCACCCTCTCTATCTCTCATGGTGGGGTCGTTTGGACACTATAAAGATGATGCTCTCACCCATAATTATATACACTATCTCCAATATTCCAGTTCCTATTCCAACCTAATTCTTTAGAAAGATCAATTCCATTCTCTATTCGTTCCTATGGAATAATAAGAAACCTCAAATGTCTATACTTCGATTAATTCGACCCAAAAATGAAGGTGGAGTTAATTTTCCCAATTTATCAGCATACCGAAAAGCAATTCTTTTACGTCAAGCTTCTTTATGGTTACGTGACCCTAAAGAGGATTGTCCTTTATGGACCACAATTGAACGTCTTTTTTTCCCCCCTTTTCCTTTGATGAATGCCTTTCTTTTACACGTAAACCACAAGCCCTATCTCCTCCCATTATTAAACTAACCTCTAAACTTCTAATGCCTTTACTCTCTTCTCCTCCTTTTACTATTGATTCTTCAGGAATCAATAGGTCTCGGGACATACGCCGTGAGGGCAACGGCTCGCTCTTACCTGTCCATACTGCCGTGAGGGCAACGGCATCCTGCTTTCCACCATCCGCGCCGTGAGGGCAACAGCCGCAGTCTCCACCACGCCGGACCGTTTTGCAGCGGGAAACCACATCTCCCAGCTGCTCCGGGGTCCGGCGCAGCACCAGTGACGTCAGCTACGCGGCCAGAGGTGCGTCAAGCGCAAGGAGCGCCGAGCGCGCTCAGGGGATACAGGTCTCGGGACATACGTTGTGAGGGCAACGGCTCGCTCTTACCTGTCCATACTGCCGTGAGGGCAACGGCATCCTCCTTTCCACCTTCCGCGCCGTGAGGGCAACGGCCGCAGTCTCCACCACGCCGGACCGTTTTGCAGCGGGAAACCACATCTCCCAGCTGCCCCGGGGTCCGGCGCAGCACCAGTGACGTCAGCTACGCGCCCGGAGGTGCTTCAAGCGCAAGGAGCGCCGAGCGCGCTCAGGGGATACAGGTCTCGGGACATACGCCGTGAGGGCAACGGCTCGCTCTTACCTGTCCATACTGCCGTGAGGGCAACGGCATCCTCCTTTCCACCTTCCGTGCCGTGAGAGCAACGGCCGCAGTCTCCACCACGCCGGACCGTTTTGCAGCGGGAAACCACATCTCCCAGCTGCCCCGGGGTCCGGCGCAGCACCAGGGACGCCAGCTACGCACCCGTAGGCGCTTCAAGTGCAAGGAACGCCTCCCGCCCCACGGGACGTGCGCGGGCAGGCGCCGGGCTAAGCGCGGGCAAAGGGCGGGCCGTCTGTGGCCGTCCGGGGCAGTCCAAGGCAGGGCAGGGCAGGGCCCCGACCCCTGGCGGTCTCTTACCAGCAGAGCTCCCAAGAACCGCGGTAAGAACATACCCCGAGGTGAAATCAAAAGCGGTTTCCTAAATTTTGTGCGTCATGTTAATGACTTTTTAATCAAATTTTATTTGTTGTGCTGCATTGTAATTGGGTTAACACCCATATTTTAATCCATAATTTTTAAACTTAACGAGTTCTTCTCCGATAAATTGTGTACTGTGAATTAGTCAGTGATGGATAAACGTAAGAGTACCACGGGTACTTTAGATGCTTACCTGCTAAGAGCTGAATCCCTAATTAATCAAGAAATCCACTTAGCAGAGGGAAGATTCTCTTTTGACCCATCACAACCCTTTCCATCCAGAGACGAGGATTTTAATAGCCCCTCACAATTACATAATACACCCTCCTTAATATTCTCCCCCTCGGATACAGACACACCACTAAAATCACCCGACCTACGGGGCAGGGAGTCTTCTATCACTACTGTAAGTCTGAAAGGCCCCCAGACCCGATGGCAAACTAATAAAACGAAAAGCCACGTAGTGGGAACAAAGCGGAAGGGAGGCAAGTTGGCTAAAGAGGGAAAAGTGACGACCAGGGCTAAGAAAAGAACAACAGTAACACAACTAGGAGAAAATCAATCTAACTCTGTAGTCCAGGTTGGCGCTCCCAACGAGAACCCGGGAGTCATCTCACAAAACCTAGAGAAGCAAATGGAAGGCCTCATAAAAAACATCTTAGAACAAAAAATTGGAGAGATGACTACCCTTCTATCTTCCCTTTTTGAAGAAAAATGTGCTTGTATAGAGAGCAAGCTGATACTAATTAAAGGGGATGTCGATGCAATTAGAGCTCGACTAGAAACTCCTAACATGAGCACCAGTGGCACTAACACAGAAGCATCGGCCAGGGACTACCCCAACCGTTTGAGAAAAGAGGACCGATCTGTTACCTCCAAGGCACCTCACCAAGTGAAACACTTGCCCTCCAATGAGGACCCCATACGGAAGGGAACTGGTAGCAAGTAGAACATGGGAAATCACCAGAAAAACATTCCAAAACCCCCTCTGATCAGTAGTACGACCCAACCAAACACCGATATTCCAAACTTGCCGCCAGCATCCTGTCCCTACGTCCTGGCCCTGACAGGTGTTCCACCGCTAAAGCAAGGAGTGACAGAGTCCTGGCTGTCCCTTAGAAATAAAGTGGTTGACTGGTTAGTAAAATACAAACATTTCCATTCCAGGAACACAAATCAAATCCTTATGGTGCGTAGAGTAGGCTGGGTAGGCACATCACAAAAAACTACTCAGGGTGATTGCATCATTATTAACTTTAACTCCCCGAAATTGTTCGGCTCTCTAGTGGCTTACAAGGAGGAAACCTCATTAATCCCTACAGCAATTCAGTCTGTTCCACTTGGTTTCTTTTATAGGCCGGTCTCCAATCCCATCTTGAAACCAAATGGATCCATTCTTGCGCAAAACAGATTTGAACTTCTGTCACGACTTGAGGAGGTAGACTGACAATCAACTCCGCTGACACAACCTTCCAATCTGGAGTATGAAAGAGTTACTGACCACCAGATCCTAGGCAGTGATTCATTTCTAGATCACCCACTTCCAGGAAAACCCCTGACTCAGTCCTACAATCTCGCCTCGACCAATGAAGAACAGGTCCAGGAAATTGCTCCACCACACTACGAACAGAGGAGGGTTCAATTAAAATCTAAAACAACAAACCCTATAGAATTAATTGAGGATACTCCTTCAGCTAGTAGTAGCGACAGAGAAGGAAGATCTTCAAACTCACCTCTCCTTGCTGTTGATAACACTAAGAGAAGGTCATCGACTAATATAATGTTTTGGAACATCGCCGGTCTCCACTCCAAGATCAATCATGAGGGATGGCTGACATTTGTGCGGTGTTATGACATCCTGTGTTTCCAGGAGACATGGGCGGTATCACCAAACCATATAAATGGATACAAGACCTACTTTTCCTCGGCGCTTACCTCACCATCAGGGCGAGCAAATGGTGGTTTGATAATCTATATTTCAAACTTAATTAGGGCTAAAGAAATAATGTCCCTAAAAAATCAGGAACATTATCAGATCCTCTCAGTCACTTTTAATTAACCAACACAAATATTGATTGTTAACTTCTACAATAACTTACAGGAATCCAAAATTGTGGAGACCTTAAAGGAAATACGGGACTACCTTCTGGAATATAAAAATAAAACCCGTGGAAAAAACCCAATAATTATCTGGGGTGGCGATTTTAATCTCTCACTGTGTGAGAGAAATAACACCATCACGTGTGGCCTCCTAGATACACAAGAAAATAATATCACTCATTTTTCTCATACCACCAAAGGGGAATGCATGAATGAGATAATTCCACTTCTTCAACTGGCTTTTGCAAACGAACTATTAGTCCCTGCTGTCAATTTTAGTGCAACATATAATGGTAGAGGAGCCTCTAGCTGTATTGACTTTATTCTTATAGCTCTTGGTGCGTCCAATTTGATTACCAACTTTTCAATGCACGACTGTGCATATAGCGACCATTTTCCGAATTCCATTTGGATGCACCTGGTAGAAGGTATACAAAAGCCAATGACCCTGTACCAGGACTGTCATCTAATAATGAACAGACCAAATGGTTACGCAATAAAATGGGCCCGCTCTGATCCTGAAAAATTAACCAAGAAGGTAGTCAGTACCTCCCTAACAGCAGTTAACATTTGTTTGGCGGCAAATTCATCTCCCCAGGAGATGGTAGACACTTTAAAATAATAACCAATTGTGTAAAAGAGTCCTTAACCACCACTTATAAAGATATAAAGAACCCCAAGACTGGTTGGTTCAATTCATCCTGCTCTAAGGCGCACTCCGCCCTGTAAACTGCCCTTAAAAGAGATCCCAGAGATAGGGTCGAGGTTTCCCAACTAAGGAAAATCTACAATTCATCGCTCCGTCAAAGGAAGATCGATCTAAGGGCGGAATACTGGGCAACTTTATACAGTGCATGTGAAATTAAAAACAGCACCGCTTTTTGGGAAGTTATTAATTCGACTTTCCTGTCGGGCTTCAGAGAGTGCAATAAAATTGAAGTCGCAATGACTGAATCCGACTGGATAAACTACTTTTAGCAGATGTTTGCCCTAACGGTGGATCCAATTAGAAATCCAGGTATTTCTGGACCTGGAATCATAAGTGAAACCCTAAATATACCAACTTTGGATTTTACTTTGGCTGAGGTAGATCTAGCCCTGCCTGCAAGCAAAGGAGGAAAGGTGCCAGGCCCGTATGGGGTACCTGTGGATTTTTATAAATACAACATGGTTCTTTGGGCCCCGTTGTTATTGAGGGTACTGGAAGCTACTGGCAAGGTGGGTCTCCTGGACTCCTGGTTGGAATCTATTTGGTCCTGATCTTTAAAAAGGGAGACGCAACAGTCCAACATGCTACCGTCCGATCTCGTTGCTAGATTCACTGGGAAAGGTGGCGGGCTGAATTTTGCTTGATCGTTTGCAGTGCTGGGCAGAGGAACACAACGTCATATCCGAACTCCAGATGGTTATGGAACAGTTGAGCAGGTCCTAAATCTGTCTCTACTTAGAGGTAAATATGTTGACATGATGGTGGTAGGCTACACATGGCATATGTAGATTTATCGGCAGCTTTTGACTGCGTGAGCCACGTAAAACTATGGGACATCTTGATGCAAATGGGGATCTTCCCCCTTCTTGTCAATTACCTCCGAGAAATTTAGTCAGATGCTAAAGCTAGAG
Source organism: Lissotriton helveticus (assembly GCF_964261635.1). Lineage (NCBI taxonomy): Eukaryota > Metazoa > Chordata > Amphibia > Caudata > Salamandridae > Lissotriton > Lissotriton helveticus. The sequence continues at coordinate 624,270,987 of NC_136071.1, forward strand.
TGAGATATGGACTGGGGGGCCAGCTATCCGCACCTTTTAAGGTTGAGCGGGGAGTTAGACAGGGCTGTGTCCTGGCTCCCTTCCTTTTTACACTGTACATTAACGGCCTCGAATTGGCAATGTTGGAAGGGAGCCAGGACCTACCATCTGTCAAGAATCGCCCCATCCCCGCTCTATTATACGCGGACGACGCGGTCATTATCGCCCGCACCCCACAGGAACTGCAGCGCTCCCTAAATCGTTATAATGATTTCATGTCAAACGTGGACCTAAAAATCAATGTAAAAAAAACATTCATCATGACATCTGGCAAAAAACTTAGCAAGGGAAATGGAATCTTTTTAAACAATTCCAGGATGGACCACACTCCCACTTATCCCTATCTGGGTGTGGTAATAGATGAGAAGGGCACCTGGAAAAGGGCAGTGGAGATTAGAAAACTCCAGTTCCTAAAAGCTACCATGGCTCTAGTAGAATTCACCCAGAGGCTCGGGAAAAGACCTGCCGAAGAGATGCTGCGCATCTATCACGCTAAATGTGTTAGCACAGCTATATACGGTGCAGGGGTCTGGGGCTACACAGAACCAAGAAAGCGATGGCTGATTCCGATCTTAACATTTCTGGGCCTTCGCCAGTGCCGTCCTGCTCTTATGACTCTCCAGCTTTTGGAATCAGACGGCATTGCTCACAGCATTGCAAGGTTCTTAAAATTTTGTATTCGGCATAGAAATAATTTGGAGAGTAGGCCAGCATATAATAATTTTAACAGGATCAAAAATGGGACAATTCACCCTGCATTTTTGTTGACTATTTCGAAGGTATACAATGAACCGTTCACTTTGTGTCTTTCTTTGATGGGTTTTTGTATCCTCCTGTATAGAAATCGCATAAACTCTAACTTCATTGAATTCCCTTTCATAAGGTGTCCATTAGCATAATTAGCATACTCTATAAGCTAAAGACATTTTGCACTTTAAACCGGTAATTTGCACAATTGTACTAATGCTAGTACTGTATCCTGGTTTGTGATGATTACCATTTCTACTGCTATATTATTATCGGTCAATTCTCCGGAGGGGATGTTTTACTTTGTATTTTATTGACTTTTTGAGTAGGAATGCAAATAGTTGTACTCCTTGTATACCCCAGATCAACTTTTTCACTTCTTGCAAATAATCCGTTTAAAGTCCCTATTTTTATTGTTTATTTTTTGTATTACCCGGAAAGTTCAAAACCTCTTTCTGAATTTAGCGTAATTTGCACACTGTGAATTGAAGAGAAGAACTGCACTTTAATGCGTAATTTGCACAAATCATTTTCCTCTAGGAACAACCACCCAGATCTGTGATGATTTTTAAATGTTTTTTTAATTGTAACTGCTTATATGGTTTTGCACAGCACACCGAATAAAGCATATTTTGACTTTGACTTTGACTTTATTGATTCCTTTCTTAACTCCACAATATGACACAATACAACCTTACTCATTTGAAATAAACCATTTTACTGGAAAACTTGGCATCAAAGAGGTCTAGTATGGGTTCATCAGCTGTTTTCCCTTTCAGATTTTTTACCATTTTCCTCACTTAGTCATTCATTCAATCTACCAGCTTCATTCATTCACAAATACCTTCTACTAAAAAATGCTGTGATGAATACATACACCAACTTATTGGCGACACCTAATGCTTCCATTCTTCCAGGCTCATCATCTCAACTACAAACCCTATTAAAACAACACCCAAAGCGTCCACAATATACGATCTTTTAAACAGCACTGAAAAGGTCCGGCAGAAGTCTAAAACTGAAGAGACTTGGGAACAGGATCTTAATTCCTCTTGGCCAATACTTATATGGAATAAATTACTGGCCAAGATTCGTAAACAGAAAACCTGAGCACACACAAACTTAATACAAATTATAATAAATTCTATAATCTTGATTTTGCAACAGCAACGAGGGACAGTTGGTAAATGCAGCAATAGTATTTATTGCGCCAGCCGACACGTTTCATTGGAGTGGAATGCACTCCAAATCTTCAGGGCTAAATCCAAATGGAGATAACGGGTCGTCCCCCTCGACTGGTGATAATTCCAACCCAGTCCGGGTGTAACAATTCTTCTGATGAAGCACGTCAATCAAGTATGGAATATACTTCGTGGTAAATTTCAGGAATAATTCCGCGCTCTATGCGCCAGGAACGATAAAGGCAGTGTTGAAACAAAGCTGGCGTCAGCTGACCCGTACCCGGAGTGAGCGGCAATATTGGTGACGAGCAGACGGATCGACAGGGCGGTGCCGACTAATTTCGCCCATTGTGGCTTCACCGCGTATTGCTACAACACACCAGTCGAGGGGGACGACCCGTTATCTCCATTTGGATTTAGCCCTGAAGATTTGGAGTGCATTCCACTCCAATGAAACACGTGTCGGCTGGCGCAATAAATACTGTTGCTGCATTTACCAACTGTCCCTCGTTGCTGTTGCAAAATCAAGATTATAGAATTTATTATAATTTGTATTAAGTTTGTGTGTGCTCAGGTGTTCTGTTTACGAATTTATATGTTTGTGCTTCGCACATTACATTGTCAAGGGGTTGGACAGGTCACCCCTTTCCTAGCAGCACCACTCTAGTGGAACCATTATATAACTATACCAAATACCTGTTGGTGCGCATATTTTCCCTTCAGATAAGTACCTGGTCCATTTTTAGAAATACTGGCCAAGATTCGTAAAACCTCTAGAGCCGCAAAAATAAAGCAAACGCTGTTTTTTGTCTATAATAGACTCTTGTTATTGCCCAGTGCTTTAAGTTGGAATTTTACTACTGTTTCTGACACTTGTTGGACATGTTCTTCCCCAAAACGAATTTATTCCATATGCTATTTTCTTGTCCTATTGTGTCTAATTTTTGGAAACAAGTATGGTCTCAAATTAATTTGATTTTTCACACCACATTCTCTTTCTCTTACACTCATGTTTTTCTAGGATGCCTATCCTCTTGCTGGGAGAATGTCATGCTTGATGTTAAAATTGTTGACTTATTACCAGCAGTCGCATTTCAGAAAATCACAGCAGATTTTTCAAAAATTTCCTATAAAGCATGGTGGTATGCTGTTTGCTATAATCACAGGTTAGATACTTCCTTTGTATACCCTATCCATATGGCATCAATAAGGCTGGATTTATGGTCACCTGTCAGAATTTATTTAGATGTTTGTGCTACTCATTCTTTTCAAATGCATCCAATTCAACAAGAAGTCTCAAACCCCCCGTGAAATGCCCTATTTGTTCCAACAATATTTGATTTTTTCAGCACTATACATGACTGTTTATGGTATTTTATAACTCTCAATTCTATCCTCAAGCCAGATCCGTTAATTATAATGTAATTTTCTTCTCTGTATGACATGCATTTGATATATGGAACTATGTTGTGAAACCTTGTATTCTCTATTATTAAAATCTTTTTGAACTTAAAAAAAGAAACAGACAATGGTAGCTTAGAGGACTTTACTACTTGACAGGGCCGGACTGGTCAGTCCGGGCACCGGGCAATCCCCCGGTAGGCTGGATGGGGTGGGGGCCACTTTCGTGACAGGGGGCAGGTTCTGTTGTTGGGGCCGATATGGACCGACCGTGAGTCACTGTCGGTCCAAATCGGCCCCAACAACAGAACACAGACAGTGCTTACAGCAGTACATTAAGCACTTCACAATCAGGCCGCCTGGCTGCTGTCTGAGAGACCTGGTGTGATCTGCGGTGCCGCGCCGATTTGAAATTAATTATTTCACCACACTACGTCACCACCTGACCTTACCTCCTGTCACCTGACCATGCATGTCTGTATTGTTGTTAAAGATGCGCGCAGCGCTCATATGTTACTTACTCCGTGGCGCCACAGTTTTTTTTTTTGAGGTATGGTCTGCACTGATGCTCATGCGCATTGGGAAGTGCACATGACTGAGCAAAGGTCGAGGCAGGCATTCAGAGGCCAGAGAGGGAGGCGGCAGCAGGACATGCCAGGCAGGAAAGAGTTCCGGAATTTGCACCCTGTAATTTAATCTCCCCTGTCTGCCGCCCGCAGCGCAGGTGAGTGCTAGTTGTTTGTTTGCACATCAGTGGTGGCCAGATCTGATTTATGGGTGGTGGACGACGCCGGCACAGCACTACTGTGCTAAAATTAATTTTTCATTGGCTGCACCTGCCTGGTAGACTGAATAGAAGGAATGTGGGGGGAAATGGCGGGGCAAGAATGGCAATCATCGGGGCCCACTGCAAGGAAGTGGTGGGGGTAAAAGGTTAGCTATCTGTCGACTGCAGAACCAATAGATCCGATTTCTAATCGCTAGCTACCCTGTAGCCGCACTGTGTCATCCTGAGCATATCTCATTCTCACAGAGCTCTCAAAGTGTAGGCTGGTAACGTTTTTCTTTAGCAAAAAACAATATGGCCCAGATGTAGCTAAATCCATTTAACCGATTCTAAAATACGGAAATTTACCGATTCGGTATTTCAGAATCGGTAAATGAAATGTAGGAAAAAAATCTGTATTTTTTACCGAATCGGTAAAATTCGGTATCGGAGACTCGGAATTTACCGAAGCGCTATCCCCCATTCATTCTTATGGGCCTTTTTGGCCATAGGATTGAATGGGAAATACCGATTCGGTAAATACCGATTCGGTAAATACCGAATCGGAAAAAAACACAAAACAAAAGTGAAACCTATGAAGGCAGCCAATCAGGTGCAAACACACTCCCCCTCCCTACCAGGAAGTGGCTACCCAGGCAGCTGCAACTAATTAGAAGGTTCTGGAGAGGCATTCAGAGCTGAGCAGAGTACCAGAGCAGCAGGGAGAGTTTTTTGAAACTTTACAAACTGAAAAATGGCAAGCAGCAGTGAAAGCCAAAAGGCAGACAGGGAGAGGAAAATCAAGTTCAGCAGCACGGAGCTGCAGGTACTTGTGGAGGAGGTAGTGAGGGTGCACAACAAACTTTTTGGCAGGCACTCCCTCACTGTTCCCGAGTCTGCCAAAAGAAAAATCTGGCTGGCAATTGTGGAGAAAGTGAATGCTGTGGGAGTCACAACCAGGAACACTGAGGCCCTTAAAAAAAGATTCTATGACCTCAGGAGCCTCACCAAGAAGAAAATGGCAGAAATCCACAAGCAGGCAGGCCTAACCGGTGGAGGCAGGAACAAAGCCCCCCCCCCCTGACTGACCTGGAGGAGTTGGTGGCCTCAACCATTGAGGCAGACAGCGTCTGCGGACTGGGGGATGTGGACAGCTCAGCCAGATCTGCAACAAAAAAAGGTAAGACGCATGCGCAGCATTACGCCCCATACCAACCTGCTTCCCTTTACCCTTTGTGGACAAGCAAACCCCAGTCCAGTACTGCTAGCACTATACAGGAGCAATGCATTATGGGAAATGTAGTCAGAAAATGTAAGACCATGTGTAACAGCGCAGACATCAGCAAGTTAGTGAAATGATTGCAGATAAATGAAAGTGAAATGTGTAAATCATTTATTGTAGTGACCGTGACACAGTAGCACTCAGTTAATATATGCTCATTTATACCTAGGGGCCAAATCACGCAGTCGACCCACTGACACAGAAGGGACTGCTTTTTTGAAAAATTGACCACACACACCGGGTTATGTGCACATTTACTACAAAGTGAAAAAAGACGTTATTTTTCAATGAACTAATTTCCAACAACTAAATTATATTTAATGTTTCTGTTTTATTTTTTATATAAAGTGCAATTTTTCTTCTTTCATTTCATCTTTTTATAACATTTTCTTATTTACATATAACACATGGTATTGAATTTTCACTGATTAATTCATAAATAACATTTTAATTTTTAACCATTCATGATATCATTTCCTAAATACAGAACATATTCCCTTCTATGCGTTTCGGCCAGTTGCCTTCCTCAGGAATTCTGCATTTTTCTTATTTGCATAGACAGTAACCGTTAACTTCACTCAGGGTGAGCGATAAATAGATGGAGATGGATTTATAGTGTTGAAAGGGTTTAGATCCCAAATTACTGCTCCTGCTTAGATCTAAGGCCAATTCTCTGGTATGGCGCTGTGTTAAAATGCAGATATTTCGAGATGACAATTTTCATTTCTGGAGACTGTTTATTCGTAGGGCCAACTGGGGTGTTAGGCTGTGCCGAAATTCAGCCCTGTCGGTAAGGCTCCTGATGCGCTATAGCTCTTTGATAACGTGGTTCTTCCACCTCCTAACTCCCGCTGTCTCTCGGAAGGCTGGTTAAAAGTTGAAGTATACGGACAGCGTTTCTTTCGGTCTTTGTCGCTGCTTCGTTCAGGGACTGCACCAGAGAGGGAGTAGAGTGAGGAAGCAGGTCCGAGCCAAGTGCAAGTCTCGCAGGACGAAGGTGACACAACTGGCATGTCCGTGGAAGATGACACTGTACTGACCCCAGAGTTGCTGCACTCCCCACAGCTTTCCCAATCCCCTCACTTGCAATTCTCACCAGAAATGTCACCATCTCTGCTCCAGTCCACTCCTCTAACCCCACCAGCCAGGAGGCGTGTCGTGGCCCCACTACCATCAATGGAGGCAGCAGAGGGTGAGGGGGAGGCTGAAGTCACCGTGGATGAGAGTTCAGCAGCACTGCAGTTCACAAATGAGATGGGCCCATCTCGCAGAAGACAACGCAGACCCAGCAGTGCAGGTGGACGTGGTGAGGGCACTGTGTTCCGTGGGCTGGAGGGGAGCATGGTGTGCATTCAAAGGATGCAGGGCAAATCAATCCAAGCCTGCCAACGCCAAATCAGAGCCCTGAATGTGCACATAGGAGACATAGGGAAGGGCATGAGAGATATAGTGGAGGCGAATAAAGAAGAAGCCAACACAAATAAGGACATTGCAGCAGGGATGCAGCAGATGAGCCACTCAGTAACGCAGCTATGCTCTAAACTTGACAGTGTGTCACACATAAGGCGCAGGGATGCCCATGCCCACAATACGGCCATCAATCGCTTGGCCACTGCCACATCCCTGCTATGCAGGAGAGGCATAAATATGCAGGAGGCATTGACGCAGAATACAACTGAGGTCACCAGGGGCATGGCCAGAATGACAAGTGCCCTAGAGGCAATGTTGATATCCGACACCGCACAGAATCCTGCCCTGGACGTGGCAGAGGGTGAAGACACAAGTAGCCGGAGCAGCACAGCAAGCACTAATGTGGAGACACGGAGGAGTGCCAGGCGCCAAGCTCAGGCTGCAGGGCACGCTGAACAAAGCGAACAACATCCAAGTGGCTCAGGGAAGCGCGGGCGCAAGTGACATTACCGTTCATGTGTGAAGGAACCCGGGACATACAGTCCCCACGTGTAAATTTTTTTTTGTTGCACTTACGTGCTTAAACGTTGTGGCACCATTAAAATACGTTGGTCCCATACACAACCTGTCTGTGTCTCATTACTTACTCAGAAATAGTTGCGTGTAATCTCCTCACGTCTGAATCTGCCATCACTTGGTGTTGACACTCCAGCAGTTTGTGGTTCAGGCACAGCAACCTCATCATCATGATCCTCAAAGTCTGACAACTCCACCTCTGTGCCCTTCTTCACAGCAAGGTTGTGCAACATGGCACAGTCAGCAATGATTTTACAGCAGGTGATGGGAGTATACTGCCGGGCACCTCCACTCTTATGCAGGCACCTGAACCTGCTCTTCCATATACCAAAGGTACGCTCCACAATATTTCTTGTGCTCTTGTGGGCCCTGTTATATCTCCTTTGGCTGGGTGTTTCAGGGGTTGAGGTAGGGGGTGAGGATGAAGGAGCGGAGGGCATATGCACTGTCTCCTAAAAGGAAATGGGAATACATTACTCACATGCATACATGTACTTCTTTCTGCAATAGGTGTTAATGGGGTCGCACACTGTGTCTTAACTAGAAGGTATCCTTCACCATATTCCCTTGCTGTCAGCTGTGCATAGATACAGCTGTTTAAAAATATGAAGGAGTCGTGGGTACTCCCAGGAAATTTTGCCACAAGGTCAGTGATGGCGCACTTGGCATTGCAGATCACCTGCACATTGATGGTGTGGGTGAACTTTATATTCCTATATATGTATTCGGTGGCAGTAGCGGGACAAATGGGAATGTGGGTGCCATCAATGCAGCCAATGATATTGGGGAAACGCGCCATCAGATAAAAGTCAGTTTTTGTTTGGAGCAGTTCAGCATGGGTTGCAGGGAAAGTTATATACTGGTCCATCCTCTGTAACATGGCGTCAAGGAATTTGTGGAAAAAGCGTGACAGGCTGCTCTGGGTCACCCCACCTACCGCAGCAACCAGACTCTGGTAATTCCCAGACGCAAGCAGGTGTAGGCTGCACAGCACCTGCACGTGGGGTGGAATGGCGTGCGCTCCTACAGTGGGTGGAGGTCCCTGATTAGGTCCAAGATGGTGTCTGGGTCCAACCTGTAACTCTTGAGAATCTCGGGCTCTGTGAGCATGAACAAGGTGATCCTCTGTCTGTAGACCTGCTCCTGTCTCTGCCATTCCATCTCTCCTTCTTCCTGTAGCCGTAGCCACCTCACAATGACATAGAATGACGCCATTGTGAAAAAAGTATTGCATTTTGGGTCCATTTTTATAGGCTGCACCTGGTTACCACCTGATTTCAATCCATGGTAAATACAGACTCTTAAATACCGAATTTCAAGCAAATTCGGTATTTAAGAGCTTACCTGCATCTCAATATTCAATTTTACCACTTCTTATTTACCGAATCGGTAAAGTTACCGAATCGGTAAACACTCCAAATCGGTAAATTTACCGATTTGGTAAATTTACCGATTCGCAAACTGTTGCGATTCGGTAAAATTACTGAATCAGTAAATTTACCGATTCGGAGTGTTTACCGATTCGGTAAATTTACCGATTCGGACGATTTTCAGTCCCCTACATACCGAAAGCACAATACCGGTCGGAAACGGCCGAAAATACCGATTTTTGGCCATTTCCGACCGGTATTGGGCTACCTACATCTGGCCCCTATGTGTCTAAAAAATGACAAACCGACCAAGATGCCAGTTCTCCTGCTGCTGCTGTATCACAGAAGCAGAGAAGTGATTAAATACAAGTTGCACAAATACCTAGGTGGACAAATGCACCTGCTGCTGAGCTTGGAATGTATTGCGTTTCCAGATTCGCCAGTGCCGACTCACCCTTTCATGATCTTTGCTTAAATGTAGTGCTATTCAATTCAATTTCTGTTATTAGTACAGAATAACCATAAAAGTACAAATAAAATCACAATTATAAAAGATTCTTCCAATGCAACTAGATCAATTCATCACAATTCAGGTTACAATTGATTTCTGTGATTTAAAAACATTTCTTAGGAATGAGGAAATAAATGCAAAGGTTAAAATATTATCGAGCTTCTGTACAGCTAAAAAAGTAGGGCAAAAGCGATTAACACCCATGGTCTTCAGTAATGGAACAACCCACATTCGCCTGGGCATATTATAAATTTACAATAGAAAAATATATGTATATCTGATTGATCTAACAAATCATCACAGGGGCATTTAATCAGGTTTTTCGACCAATCGTTCATAACTGGGAAACTGAGCAACCTAAACAGCAAATTCAATCTAAATCGGGTTAACAAAAACCTCTCATGGTCACTCATTTGCAAGTTAAGATATGGCTGTATTTTCCTTGAGATCACGATTTGTTCATGGGCCACTACCGTTATTTTCTTCATTTCAGTCGCGGTTCTGTGATCGTGCAGGTAGGTCATACATTTTCTTTTAAAAGCTTTCTTGAAATGTTACAGAGAGAAGTTGGTGCTAGGAAATAGTACTCCATACCCAGTACCATAAGAAATTCCCTCACATAGCACAACCATCTTATTCCGCCACTCTTTTCTAGCCCAACCGCAAATGTAGTGCTATTAAATTGCTTTAAAACAATACCTACTCAGAATCATCAGCATCGCAAGATAATTGAGGTTCCATTGAAATATTCGGCATGCGGATGATTTGCAAATACTGTGACGCATAATTGTTTTCATTTCATGATACAACTTGAACTCAGTGTAAAACTTTTACCCTGAGTTCAAGTTGTATCATGAAATGAAAAAAAATGTGCGTCACAGTACTTAAAATTGCATTCAGCGGCTGCCTGATTACCAGCCTTTTATACCAAGGACAAGTCACAATAGAGACTTTTTAACATGTCACCATACGTCATCACTGCTTAATGGGCGATTGTGTCTTGCAGTGTAAGGGGGAGGGAGCAGGCGAGACACTGTTTTAATTGAATTTCCAGAAAAAAAGCAAAAACCTATCCAGTCACAAAAATGATCCTGCGATGAACCTCAAAGATGATTGCATCCTACTCAACATTCTCCCCATCAGTGGCCTCTGCATGTCTATGGTGCGGCGGAGGCCTACCCTCTGCACTTAGCGGGCCCACATGACATCACATTGGAGAACCTGGCCTGGCACAGGTGTTACATTCGCAGGATTCTGCTGCTGGTGCCAACGAGGACCTCGTGAAATCATATTTGAGGGTCTGGCCTGTCACAGGTGTTCCATTCACAGGATTCTGCAGCTGGTGCCAGCGCGGACCTCATAACATCACATTGGATGCCCTGGACTGTCACAGGTGTTCCGTTCACAGGATTCGGCAGCTGGCGCCTGTGCGCACCTCGTGACATCACATTGGAGGGTCTGGCCTGTCACAGGTGTTCCATTCACAGGATTCTGCAGCTGGTGCTAGCGCGGAACTCGTGACATCACATTGGAGGGTCTGGCCTGTCACTGGTGTTCCATTCACAGGATTCTGCAGCTGGTGCCTGTGCGCACCTCGTGACATCACATTGGAGGGCCTGGCCTGTCACAAGTGTTCCATTCACAGGATTCGGCTGCTGATGCTAGCGCGGACCTCGTGACATCACATTGGAGGGTCTGGCCTGTCACAGTTGTTCCATTCACAGGATTCTGCAGCTGGTGACAGCGCGGACCTCGTGACATCACATTGGAGGGTCTGGCCTGTCTCAGGTGTTCCATTTACAGGATTCTGCAGCTGGTGCCAGCGCGGACCTCATGACATCACACTGGATGCCCTGGACTTTCACAGGTGTTCCATTCACAGGATTCTGCAGCTGGTGCCTGTGCGCACCTCGTGACATCACATTGGAGGGCCTGGCCTGTCACAAGTGTTCCATTCACAGGATTCTGCAGCTGGTGCCTGTGCGCACCTCGTGACATCACATTGGAGGGTCTGGCCTGTCACAGGTGTTCCATTCACAGGATTCTGCAGCTGGTGCCAGCGCGGACCTCATGACATCACATTGGATGCCCTGGACTGTCAAGGGTGTTCCATTCACAGGATTCTACAGCTGGTGCTTGTGCGCACCTCATGACATCACATTGGAGGGCCTGTCCTGTCACAAGTGTTCCATTGACAGGATTCTGCAGCTGGTGCCTGTGCGCACCTCGCGACATCACATTGGAGGGTCTGGCCTGTCACAGGTGTTCCATTCACAGGATTCTGCAGGTGGTGCCAGCGCGGACCTCATGACATCACATTGAATGCCCTGGACTGTCACAGGTGTTCCATTCACAGGATTCTGCAGCTGGTGCCTGTGCGCACCTCGTGACATCACATTGGAGGGCCTGGCCTGACACAAGTGTTCCATTTACAGGATTCTGCAGCTGGTGCTAGCGCGGAACTCGTGACATCACATTGGAGGGTCTGGCCTGTCACAGGTGTTCCATTCACAGGATGCTGCAGCTGGTGCCAGCGAGGACCTCGTGACATCATATTTGAGGGTCTGGCTTGTCACAGGTGTTCCATTCACAGGATTCTGCAGCTGGTGCCAGTGCGGACCTCATGACATCACATTGGATGCCCTGGACTGTCACAGGTGTTCCGGTCACAGGATTCTGCAGCTGGTGCCTGTGCGCACCTCGTGACATCACATTGGAGGGCCTGGCCTGTCACAGGTGTTCCATTCACAGGATTCTGCAGCTGGTGCCAGCGCGGACCTCATGACATCACATTGGATGCCCTGGACTGTCACAGGTGTTCCATTCACAGGATTCTGCAGCTGGTGCCTGTGCGCACCTCGTGACATCACATTGGAGGGCCTGGCCTGTCACAAGTGTTCCATTTACAGGATTCTGCAGCTGGTGCTAGCGCGGAACTCGTGACATCACATTGGAGGGTCTGGCCTGTCACAGGTGTTCCATTCACAGGATTCTGCAGGTGGTGCCAGCGCGGACCTCATGACATCACATTGAATGCCCTGGACTGTCACAGGTGTTCCATTCACAGGATTCTGCAGCTGGTGCCTGTGCGCACCTCGTGACATCACATTGGAGGGCCTGGCCTGACACAAGTGTTCCATTTACAGGATTCTGCAGCTGGTGCTAGCGCGGAACTCGTGACATCACATTGGAGGGTCTGGCCTGTCACAGGTGTTCCATTCACAGGATGCTGCAGCTGGTGCCAGCGAGGACCTCGTGACATCATATTTGAGGGTCTGGCTTGTCACAGGTGTTCCATTCACAGGATTCTGCAGCTGGTGCCAGTGCGGACCTCATGACATCACATTGGATGCCCTGGACTGTCACAGGTGTTCCGTTCACAGGATTCTGCAGCTGGTGCCTGTGCGCACCTCGTGACATCACATTGGAGGGCCTGGCCTGTCACAGGTGTTCCATTCACAGGATTCTGCAGCTGGTGCCAGCGCGGACCTCATGACATCACATTGGATGCCCTGGACTGTCACAGGTGTTCCATTCACAGGATTCTGCAGCTGGTGCCTGTGCGCACCTCGTGACATCACATTGGAGGGCCTGGCCTGTCACAAGTGTTCCATTTACAGGATTCTGCAGCTGGTGCTAGCGCGGAACTCGTGACATCACATTGGAGGGTCTGGCCTGTCACAGGTGTTCCATTCACAGGATGCTGCAGCTGGTGCCAGCGAGGACCTCGTGACATCATATTTGAGGGTCTGGCCTGTCACAGGTGTTCCATTCACAGGATTCTGCAGCTGGTGCCAGTGCGGTCTTCATGACATCACATTGGATGCCCTGGACTGTCACAGGTGTTCCGTTCACAGGATTCTGCAGCTGGTGCCTGTGCGCACCTCGTGACATCACATTGGAGGGTCTGGCCTGTCACAGGTGTTCCATTCAAAGGATTCTGCAGCTGGTGCCAGCGCGGACCTCATGACATCACATTGGAGGGTCTGGCTTGTCACAGTTGTTCCATTCACAGGATTCTACAGCTGGTGCCAGCGCGGACCTCGTGACATCACATTGGAGGGTCTGGCCTGTCTCAGGTGTTCCATTCACAGGATTCTGCAGCTGGTGCCAGAGCGGACCTCATGACATCACACTGGATGCCCTGGACTTTCACAGGTGTTCCATTCACAGGATTCTGCAGCTGGTGCCTGTGCGCACCTCGTGACATCACATTGGAGGGCCTGGCCTGTCACAAGTGTTCCATTCACAGGATTCTGCAGCTGGTGCCTGTGCGCACCTCGTGACATCACATTGGAGGGTCTGGCCTGTCACAGGTGTTCCATTCACAGGATTCTGCAGCTGGTGCCAGCGCGGACCTCATGACATCACATTGGATGCCCTGGACTGTCACAGGTGTTCCATTCACAGGATTCTACAGCTGGTGATTGTGCGCACCTCGTGAGATCACATTGGAGGGCCTGGCCTGTCACAAGTGTTCCATTGACAGGATTTTGCAGCTGGTGCCTGTGCGCACCTCGTGACATCACATTGGAGGGTCTGGCCTGTCACAGGTGTTCCATTCACAGGATTCTGCAGCTGGTGCCAGCGCGGACCTCATGACATCACATTGGATGCCCTGGACTGTCACAGGTGTTCCATTCACAGGATTCTGCAGCTGGTGCCAGTGCGCACCTCGTGACATCACATTGGAGGGCCTGGCCTGTCACAAGTGTTCCATTTACAGGATTCTGCAGCTGGTGCTAGCGCGGAACTCGTGACATCACATTGGAGGGTCTGGCCTGTCACAGGTGTTCCATTCACAGGATTCTGCAGCTGGTGCCTGTGCGCACCTCGTGACATCACATTGGAGGGCCTGGCCTGTCACAAGTGTTCCATTCACAGGATTCAGCTGCTGATGCTAGCGCAGACCTCGTGACATCACGTTGGAGTGCCTTGCACGTCAGAGGTGTTCCATTCACAGGATTCTGAAGCTGGTGCCAGCGCGGACCTCGTGACATCACATTGGAGGGCCTGGCCTGTCACAGGTGTTTCATTCACAGGATTCTGCAGCTGGTGCCAGCGCAGACCTCGTGACATCACATTGGAGGACCTGGCCTGTCACAGGTGTTCCATTCACAGGATTCTGCAGCTGGTGCCAGCGCGGACCTCATGACATCACATCGGAGGGTCTGGCCTGTCACAGTTGTTCCATTCACAGGATTCTGCAGCTGGTGCCAGCGCGGACCTCGTGACATCACATTAGAGGGTCTGGCCTGTGTCAGGTGTTCCATTCACAGGATTCTGCAGCTGGTGCCAGCGCGGACCTCATGACATCACATTGGATGCCCTGGACTGTCACAGGTGTTCCATTCACAGGATTCTACAGCTGGTGCCTGTGCGCACCTCGTGACATCACATTGGAGGGCCTGGCCTGTCACAAGTGTTCCATTCACAGGATTCTGCAGCTGGTGCCTGTGCGCACCTCGTGACATCACATTGGAGGGTCTGGCCTGTCACAGGTGTTCCATTCACAGGATTCTGCAGCTGGTGCCAGCGCGGACCTCATGACATCACATTGGATGCCCTGGACTGTCACAGGTGTTCCATTCACAGGATTCTACAGCTGGTGCCTGTGCGCACCTCGTGACATCACATTGGAGGGCCTGGCCTGTCACAAGTGTTCCATTCACAGGATTCTGCAGCTGGTGCCTGTGCGCACCTCATGACATCACATTGGAGGGTCTGGCCTGTCACAGGTGTTCCATTCACAGGATTCTGCAGCTGGTGCCAGCGCGGACCTCGTGACATCACATTGGTGGGTCTGGCCTGTCACAGGTGTTCCATTCACAGGATTCTGCAGCTGGTGCCAGCGCGGACCTTGTTGGAAATGGGATCCCTGGCTGGCCAGGGCTTTCGCCAAAGTCAGTCAGAGACCACCACTCCCAAGTCAGGGCAAGGGAGTTACACGCCAAGATAACCCCAGCTCACCCTCTAGGTAACGTGGCGCGAGCAGCAAGGCTAAACTTGGAGGCGATGTAGGCTAAGTATTTGCGCACAGACCCCAGCAACAACAACCAAAGGCCCACCACAAAGGAAACTCCACACAAGGCTATATAAAAATAGCCTTTGTATTACACCAAAACACATTAGATAAAACACACACTTTACAATGTGCCAGAGGCACGGGCAGAATTTACAGGGGATATGTACAAGACAGGGCCACCTGGACCACTGTCAGGAATCAGAAGTAACACTTTCAGAAATAATACTTTTGCATGTAAAATCACTGTAGCACACAATAAAAATAGAGCCCACAACCAGTCACTACTGGTAACAGGACCTCACTAGCACCACCTGTACTAGGGAGAAAACAACCACCTATGTATTACAATACCTGTAGGGGTGTAAGAGGAAAACACATGATGCAATGCATAACATTCATTCAGAGGTGTAAAGGCACATGACGCATAAACAATACATTCAGAGGTGCATAGAAAGTACAATTGCGCCAAACTCACGTAAGTCACCACCTGTGACTGTCCCTAGGCCCTCTGGCCTTGTTGGGGCTAGGACGCCCTGTGTCCAAAGTGTCAGGAGCCTAAACGTAGCAGTTGCCCACAAAGTGCTGGGCAACTGGCGCAACAATGTTTGAGCCTGCCAGGGCTCAAGAACAACAATGGGGCCAATGTGGGAACCTTGCTGGGCTCTCAGAACACTGGTGGGGCGAACACGATGTGGGAGCCTCACAGGCTCTGCAGCAACAAAATGTCCCCCTGAGCCTCTCTGGGCTCCTTAACACTGGGGCGCCTTGAGCCTCTCAGGGCTCGTGAAATAATTGCCCCCGAGCCTCCCCGGGCTCAAAGCAACAATGGCCCTCCCAGAGCCCCTCAGGGCTCTTGACCACAGAAATGGGGGCACTCAGGGTTAAAGAAATGCCCCGTCGTTGGAGCCTCGCTGGGCTCGGAACACAGGCAGCACTGCCCCCGGATGGAGCCTCTCAGGCTCTGGTGAGATGCCCCTGCGATCTAGGGGCCCCGCTCTGGGGAACACTGTGTTGAGGGAGGGCCCCTTGGGCTTCTAAACACCCTGGACCTCGCACTGGGGGGGGGGATGCGGGCACCGGCAATGTGCCCCGACGCCTCCCCCTCCTCTCGAACCCTCACGCCTCCCACTCACCGGGTGCTGCAGCTCTCGCTCCTCGGCTTCCTCGGGACGGGCGGGGCTCTCCTCTTCTCACGGGAGCCTCGCTCCATGCAGCACTTCTCCCCGGGGCTCTCCCTTCACATGGGAGCCCCGGCAGGCAGCAGCTTCCGCCTGCCTCTCTGTCCTGCCCCCGGCCTGCCTGACTTCCGGGTCGCGGCTGCGGGGGCGGGACTTCCGTCGGGCCGCGCTCTGGTTGGCCGGCCTGAAAAACCACTTCCGGGTCGTCGCGGGCAGCGCGGCGACCCGTTCCAGGCGCTTTTAGGCGGGGGCTGAAGTTACCGAGGGGTCGGCACCCTCGCAGTAAAAGTGAAAAACGGGCGGCAAGGTCCCTGGCAGGTTGGGCACCTGCCAGGCGACAAACCACTCGAGAATAAGCGAGGTGGCACTCGCTTGGGGCGGCCAATGCCGGGTGGGCACCGGCCTCTTCAAATAAAGCGCTCCCCAGCGCTACAAGCCACAAGAAAGCGCTCCAAAGCGCTATAGCAGAACAAAAGCGCTTCCAAGCGCTAAGAGGCAATTCCAGCGCTCCCAGCGCTAGAGGACAGCCCAAAGTCCAGCAAAAGTCCTCCAGGGGGGCAGGGGGGGGGCAAGGCTGGGCCCAGAGCCAGCACACTGGGCCTCCAGGCAGGGAGACAGCCCAAGTGGCGGTCCTCTGGCCCAGCAGCAGCAACAGTCCCCTCAGGATCCTGGAAGAGAACAACATCTGTGGGGACACAGCCCCATTTTTATACACCATTTCCCTTTGTCTGAAGGTGCAGGGTGGGGGCGGAACCAGTCGCAGCTGGTTCTTGAGTACTCTGTTTACCTCAACCACCCTCTCTATTCACTGGCAGAGCTTGGGTCATTAGACACACCACAGGGGGGCGGAGCCAGCATTGTGTGGGGAAAACCCAGCCCATCCAGGACACAGGTACACTCCTCCCACACATCACTCATGCTAATCTCACACTCACCACCGGGCAGACCCATCCAGACTTCCTGGAGCCTGGCATGCCAGCCAGCTCCAGCCAATCACATGCCAGCACCCTCACAGCACACGTACAGCCATGTCTAGAAATGGCGCTTCCCTACTAGACACATACAAGCCGCACATACCGTTGCGCAGCATTCACTCTCACGAGTTCACACATACCAGACTCAAGCCTGTACACCCCACGCATCAGGAACTACCAGGGACACATACATTCCCCATGCATTCCTATGGGCGGGCAGGCCCAGCCCAGCACATGCACTCAGAGTGCGCACGCACTTTCCACTGGGACACGGTGAAAGTGCGCAGAATCCCAAAAATCACCATTGCCAGGTCACCATTTCACGCAAAAAGTCTAGGTGTGAACCTGCCCTAAGGGCCAAAGTCCAACAGACCTCATGACATCACATTGGATGCCCTGGACTGTCACAGGTGTTCCATTCACAGGATTCTGCAGCTGGTGCCTGTGCGCACCTCGTGACATCACATTGGAGGGCCTGGCCTGTCACAAGTGTTCCATTCACAGGATTCTGCAACTGGTGCCTCTGCGCACCTCGTGACATCGCATTGGAGGGTCTGGCCTGTCACAGGTGTTCCATTCACAGGATTCTGCAGCTGGTGCCAGCGCGGACCTCATAACATCACATTGGATGCCCTGGACTGTCACAGGTGTTCCATTCACAGGATTCTGCAGCTGGTGCCTGTGCGCACCTCGTGACATCACATTGGAGGGCCTTGCCTGTCAAAAGTGTTCCATTCAGAGGATTCTGCAGCTGGTGCTAGCGCGGAACTCGTGACATCACATTGGAGGGTCTGGTCTGTCACAGGTGTTCCATTCACAGGATTCTGCAGCTGGTGCCAGTGCGAACCTCGTGACATCACATTCGATGCCCTGGACTGTCACAGGTGTTCCATTCACAGGATTCTGCAGCTGGTGCCAGCGCGGACCTCGTGACATCACATTGGATGCCCTGGACTGTCACAGGTGTTCCATTCACAGGATTCTGCAGCTGGTGCCTGTGCGCACTTCGTGACATCACATTGGAGGGCCTGGCCTGTCACAAGTGTTCCATTCACAGGATTCTGCTGCTGATGCTAGCGCGGACCTCGTGACATCACATTAGAGTGCCTTGCACATCAGAGGTGTTCCATTCACAGGATTCTGCAGCTGGTGCCAGCGCGGACCTCGTGACATCACATTGGAGGTCATGGCCTGTCACAGGTGTTCCATTCACAGGATTCTGCAGCTGGTGCCAGCGCGGACCTCGTGACATCACATTGGAGGGCCTGGCCTGTCACAGGTGTTCCATTCACAGGATTCTGCTGCTGGTGCTAGCACAGACCTCGTGACATCACATTGGAGTGCCTTGCACGTCACAGGTTTTCCATTCACAGGATTCTGCAGCTGGTGCCAACGCGGACCTTGTGACATCTCATTAGAGGACCTGGCCTGTCACAGGTGTTCCATTCACAGGATTCTGCAGCTGGTGCCAGCGCGCACTTGTGACATCCACATTGGAGTGCCTTGCACATCACAGGTGTTCCATTCACAGGAATCTGCTGCTGGGAAGGCGGTGACCTAAGGCTGATTCTCACAACTTGCTTGCATATACTTTCAATGCTGCGCAGCACTGCCCGAATTTTTGTTAATCTGGCCTGGGCCTCTGTTTCACTTCTTAATCTTTAATTCTTCCCTCCAGTTTGCTTTAGGTTGTTGCTATGCTATCTATTGTGCATGTAGTTTCATTCTGATAGTTGTTTATTTAGTTATTTAGTGAAGCCGTTTTCTACAGTGATAACATGTATGCCAGCAGCCACTTCAGAGCACTTGGTTGAGATGAGTGTTTTTGGGAAACAGGTTTCAGTTTCTGATCCATGCATGGTTTCTATCCACACGATTGTGGGTCGAATGCATCTCTGGAGGGGAAGGGTTTCCAATCTTTCCAGAAGAGGCAGCAGTGTCCTTATTGCCTATCAAAAGGTCAGGACCTGCTTGGCAAGGGCACTTTGTGTTTTATTATTTTTGATGTGGTTGGG
Organism: Lissotriton helveticus; assembly: GCF_964261635.1. NCBI lineage: Eukaryota > Metazoa > Chordata > Amphibia > Caudata > Salamandridae > Lissotriton > Lissotriton helveticus. The sequence goes on from NC_136071.1 coordinate 624,290,462, forward strand.
ACAAGGAGAGCTGATTTGAACAATCTTCGGTTAATTGTGAGAAGGTTACCACAGCACTGCACTGTCTCGGCCTGGGCCTGGGGCCGGGGGGCAGCGTCAGTCTCGGGTATGGTAGGCCTAGACCAGCTAACCGGAAGCAGCCTGAAGGCACATGAACCAAAGGTCTAAAGAAAGCTATGCTTTAAATGGGCATGTATAATCCGGTACCTTACCTATTACCTGCACTACTTTAATTAAAAGTCAGACCAAGGGCTCTTCTCGGCAGGGGTGTAGGAAAATGCATTTAATGGGAGAGTACAGTACAGACACTTCTCAGGCGCATTCAGATACACTGGGTCAGGCTGGGACCCGGAATAACCTGCAGTTCTGTATCCCATTTCATGAGTTGCTATTATGTGTGATGTGACACCAAGACATGGGGAGGGAGCAGCAGGGATTAAGAAAGACTCTGACAATTCATCCAGAAGGCCTTGTTCCGATTACCCCCCATTTTCAGGAGTAGGAGGAGCGCAGAATGATGCACTGTCTCCTCCTCCCCCGCGTCTACGCGCTTTAGTGTGCGGCTGATCTCATCTTGCCGCATGCGCATTGGGCCACACGCAATTACATGTGTGTGTGACTGGCTGCCTGCAGCATCAAGAGTGGAGTGAGACAACACGCAATACATAAATGTGCTTGTTAATTAGCAGGAGACAGAAAAGTGAATGCAGCCACCAAGGGTCCACAATCCCTCAAAACAAACAAGAAATAAAGCTTTCTATTTTCTAAATGTGTTCCTCCCGCAGGTTGCTTTTTACTTTCATGAATTGTTTTTAAAAGTGTTGGATCTCCGGTTGCATTTTACATTTATGAATTGCCTCTCTGCTGCTAGAATCATTTTAGTGTAAAATATGTAAGACCATTGGCATATATAACGACAGAGCAACAGAACACTGGATGGATTCATTGCTTTCTCACCTAATTCAAGTGTTTTCCCAATATGCACGTTTTCAATCCCATAGAAAATTACCTAGGTTCTATGATGGAAGTGGAGTCAAATCGGGAGCAGGGAATACCAATTATGTGACTGTAATCACCCTCTTGGTTTAAATTAGATTTTCTTCAGTCACTCCATCAGATCATAGCTGGCTCATTGCTCCAGCAGCTTACAGAGCCCGGGCCCGGCAGTACTGTATCTGCAGTGCAGTTTTCCAAAACATGCATTGTAAAATGCATCTGCTAGACTGCTAAGCAGTAACATCTCTGCCTTCAAAAACCATTACTCTGTGTTTTATGCATGGTCTTCCCTCACAGTCTGTCTTTTTGTCTTAGTGCCTACCAATTTAAAAGAGGCAACATTCACCTTTATAATTTTGTGCATGTCATATAGTCTATTTAAATCAATGCATTGTTCTCATAGCAAGAGTTACTGAATCACTCTACAGATTAGAGTCAGAGTTCAGAAGTCTCAAAGACCTTGAGTTTGATGCATTCTTTTAAGGTCTGCGGTGGAGGAGAGTCCCCAGGTCACAATGGGCTTTTTTTAATATATATACACATGAGGAGGGCAGGTTCACACAGGGCATTAGAGACTTTTTCTTTTTTTTAAATATTGTTTAGCTGGAGGGGGTTTAAGGCACCTATCAGAGACATAGTGGAATGCGAATATGTTTGTAGCTGGACTCCCCCCAAAAGTATGATATTCCTGCAAGTATTATCTCAAAGAGCTAGACATCTTCAGTGTCTCAGCCTCTATTATAGGCATATAGATTGACTCATTCCTTCGGCTGTACAGTGGTGGGTGGGACAGTAACTTGGCACTGGGCGGGCGTTGCGCACCTCGCACACTGGTGGTTGTGGTGGACAGGGCTGGACTGGTCACGCCCCCTAGTAGTGGTTGCTCACTGAGCTTGCTTGCTCCACACACCATGTGGGGGCTGGTCCCACTTTTAGTTTGTTCTCTCTGATTCACTACTTTATTTTTGTTGCTCTCTAAAAGAATGTCTATGGGTACATATGACTGGGTGGGTAACCTGATGTTCTTTAAGGTCATCATCTACTATTTACTGTGCTTTGAAAGTTGATACAATTTGAATATGTAATGAAAATTGTGCTGTAAAATTCACCATTTTGGTCTGTCGTTTTCCAAACATTTCTTGGGGGGAGAACCCACCCAAACCACCCTAGTAACCATCAGGCTCGCTCGCTGCGCTTGCTCGCTACACGCTGGGCGGGGGCATGTCTGTGAAAATTTGCCAGGGCTGCTTTCAGTTCCCAGTCCAGGCCTGCTACTTGAGGCTCAGATTTTTTTTATTGTACACTATGTTAGACATGTCATAAGGTGCCAAGCATGGATTGGTCATTATTTACAACAAGGGGTGGTGATGGACAGAGTCTCTGAATTAAGCAGAGTACTCTCACCCAGTCAAGAGATCAGGGCTAGATCCAACACCGTTTTTTAGCTCATTGCACCATCCCAGTTTCAGAACCTGGCTGTATGCAAATTAGTCTGTCCCTGGCCCAGTGCATCATGGGAACAGGGCAGACCAGACTACAAAAGCCAATTCTTACACTGGGAAGGAAACAAGCTTCCGGGGACCGGTTTCTGCCATTTCAGGCGTCTTCGGCCCGGCTTGCTAGAATCCTGATGGTGCAATGAGCAAGGGACTCACATCTGAGTATACCCTTCCACGCTTAGGGTGGACAAATTTATTAATAATTTTGTGTAATGAGCTAAAAAACGGTGTCTGCTTAATTCAGACACTCTGTTCATCACCACCCCCTTTTCTGAAGCATGGATTGGTCAGCAGAAGCCAGGAGTGTGCAGTGATTGGTTGACCATTGACTGTGTCCACTGATATTGGTAGATGATTTGTGAGCTCATTGAGTGAGAGAAGCTTGTGTGTGGAGCAAGATGTTGGTTGATTGTTGACATTTGAGAAAGAAAATGGGAAATATCTCCTTGAAGGTGCCTCCTAGTAAGGAGGATACATTTCGACCTGAAAGAACACCTGCTAGGGAGAGGGTGGTGCAAAGGGGGGCTATACATGTATGTGGATCAAACATTGGCACAATATACAGAGAAAGATGGTGAATTATGATTCCCATTGTATGGAACAATTCACACAGCAAAACATGAGATTTTAGAAGGAGAATGTATGACTTGAAATCACATCCTAGACCAATCCAGTTTGAGGCTTTGAACCTTTGAGAGAAGGAAGAGAACACGAAGAATAGGAAGAGTTGTGCTAATGACTCGCAATAAGGTCTATTCATGGTTACATGTACCGGACAATAAAAGACAGAAAAGGTGGTGAGAGGAGGTGATCGAGAAGGTAGGTGCATACTCTGTAATAGACAGAGAGATGCTAGAAAGGCAAAACACCCCAGCAAAAAAAGGATCTTGAGGAAGAGACAGGCTCAGATAGTGATTAAAAGAATCGCTTTTAGATTAACTCTTGAGGACAAGACCACCCACATACAATGTAGGTTCTGGGACAGGGAAGATACTTCAGAACAACCCTGAGAATGAAATCTCTGCTCCGACCTCTACTGAGGCCAATGTGCCACAGAGTTATTCCGAAAACGAAAATTTACAGACACAATGACTCAAAGCGTCCTAACCACATGTCAGACCCTGATTAGCATTAGACTTCCCTCCATAGTCATAAGTACATTCCAAATACAGAAAGAAGCAATATGAGACTAACTGAATGAGCATTAAGATTTTCTCCATCCATCAAACACCTAAAACGCTTTAGATCAGTGAGTAATACCTATAATAAATGCATCAGATGTTTGAAAGCTAATTTCTTTAGAAGCCAACTCGATCTAGCCAGAAACAGACCAAAAAAACTTTTTGAACGTGTAAAAGAAATTTCAAATAATCAACTGAATCTGTTTATAAATGGGTCCAATTTGCTTCCAAACTACGAGGATTTTGCCTCCTTCTTCCAGAGAAAGACGGAAATTATCAAAAATGCTCTGCAGACCGCAGGGAACCTCCTTCTGTTTATACCACATATCAACCTCCCTCCTTCTTGGATAGCTGAGCCCCCTGGTCTCCCAGCGCAACCCCTCCAAAAACAAACCGTCTTGGAATACATTCAAAACTTCAATAAAAGCTACTTTCACAGCATTCTTACAGTGCTGACACCTTCACACTTCTTCAATGACTTGTTACCATTGAATATCTTCTAGGAGATATACTCTTTTTTATTCCCACTTTGGACTAAGGTGGTATATACCTCCCTTCTTAAAGGCACTATCCCAGCCTGCCTAAAAGTAGGGCTGATAACCCCTATTTTGAAAAAACACACTGCAGATCGGTCTGACTCAAACAACTAACGCCAGATCTCCAACATTCCTACTTTGGTGAAGCTCTTTGAAAAATGTGCCAGGTCCAACTTTGCAACCACATAAAGCAATACTACTTCTAGACCAATTCCAAACAAGCTTTTGTCAAGGCGACAGCACTGACTCAGCTCTCACGCACATGGTGGACGAAAAGTAAAAATGCGGAATCAGAATGAATACTGCCTTCTAATCCTCCTAGACTTATGGTCTGCATTCGATACAGTCAAACATAACAGTCCCATAGATTTACTTATTTAGAGAATGGGACTTTCAGCATCTGTTCTAAATAAGTTCACCTTGCTTCTCCACAACAGAACTCAAAGAATCAAGGGTAGCCAGTCCCGGTCCAATGCCACACCGGTCACAATAGGGGTTCCACAGGGGTCCACTCTTCCACCTACTCTCTTCAATCCATTCATGGAGCCTATAGGTGAAACTTTTAAAACCTCCAGCATTATTATTATTATTATTATTATTATTATTATTATTATTAATTGCCATTTGTAAAGCGCACAGCTATCCATCGGGGTTCCAGGCGCTGAGCAACTGCAAGGAGATCCTGAAGACACCATATTTAGAAGAGCCATGTTTTTAAAAGTTTGCGAAACTGCACTAACAAAGTGCAGTTTCTTATATACTGAGGCAGAGCGTTCCACAGTTTCTGCCCTAAATAAGCAAAAGAACGCCGCTCGATCGTGCCCAGTCGATTCTGGGCACATAGTATCGGACCTGGCTGGCAGATCTCAAATTTCTGGAGGGGAAATAAGAGAAGACCAGCTCTTGTACATGTTTCGGGCCAAGTCCTGCTTTAGCTTTAAACATAAAGCAACGAGCTTTAAATTGTAGTCTTTTTCTGATAGGTAGCCAATGTAGCTCTCAGGGAATGGGGAAGGCCGCAGTACTTCTTGGAAGTTGAATAAGAAGCCTAGACAAGGAATTCTGCTCCACCTGAAGATGACGGGTAACTGCCTTGTCAGCACACAGATAGAGAAAATTCCCATAATCCAGTCTTGAAAGGATAAGGGCCTAAATTAGCATTCTCAGTGCCGAGTGAGGACTATTCCAAATAATTTTCCTCACCCTTTTCATAACTGCAAATCAGGTAGATGCTACTGTAGCAGCTTCAGGGTGCATAGACAAATTATCATCTAACCAGATGCCCAGGCTTTTCACTTTGGTAGAAGGGGTAGAAAGTATTCCTAAAAATGCAGGCAACACTCCATCCAACCAGGAGGCAATCCGTCTAAGACCACAGTTGATTAACTCATTGTGGTGCTTCTGAGGGGACGACAATGAGAAAATAATTTGGGTGTCATCCACATACAAAAGTAGTGTCAGACCACAGCTCTCCACCACATCAGCTAACAGGCGCACATAAAGATTAAACAGCAAGAGACTCTCTGCTGAACCCTGAGGTACTCCTGAGGACATAGTGCATGACTCAGACTGGGAATCAACCAAAAATTATTGCAATGATCTCGCTTTCAGAAATGAAATCATCCACACAAGGGCAGTACCTTCCAAGCCAATTATTCTCAGTCTGTCTATCAGGATAGAGTGGGACTCTGTGTCAAAGGGCGTACTTAAATCCAACAGTATCAAGACAGAAGTGTTGCCCTCATCCAGAAGACATCTCAGGTGCTCTGTGGCCCCTAATAAGGTGGTCTCAGTGCTGTAACCCCTTCTGAAAAAACCTGATTGAGACCGGTGAAAGAGTTGGTGGGCTTCAGCATAGGTAGTGAGACATTCATTTATATGTTTTTCTAAAATGTTATCAAAAAGGGGCAGCAGAGAGATGGGTTTATAGTTTACCCATACAGTAGGTTCAAGATCAGGTTTTTTTTTAAAAGGGGAAGGACCATAGCATGTTTCCATGCCTGTGGAATATGGCCATCTTTGATCAAGCACTTGAGTAGATCTACTACTATTTGGCAGGAGAAGCGGATCTAGAGGAGAGCCTGATATAATAGAATGTAGGATGGACAGAAAGCCATCGCAATCCAACAATAGCCAAATCTCCAATCCTTGAGCCATGCTAGGCATACCAGGGGATGAAGGTATATTCTGAGTGGAAGTTAGTTGGAGAGTACTATCCATTTCCTCACTAGATATGCCAGACTTCAAACAAGCCTCTGTGAGGTAGTCCCCAGGGGTGGACCCACCACCAATAATGGAACCCCAATATATCCAGCGTAAATTCCCTACCGTAATGAAGACGAGGAAGTACCCGGAACGTCGGAATTAACAGACAACGTTTTCCTCCTCAGACAGAACGCAGAAAGTGACCCGGATATAATCCATCCTGAGGGAGGCAGGGCAGAAGTCCAATTCACCCAATCAGGAGCACCGTCAGGTCAAGACCCGCAGAAAAGACGAAGAGAGGCGACGTCAGGTGTGCCAGCGGAGTAGAATCCGAAACCAGACTTCCGAGAGACCGAGACGCTGTAGAGGAGCAACGCTGACACTGGAGGACAAGAAGCCGAAGAAGAGGGTCCTGACCCTCCTGAGACATGGACTGAAGAGTGGTGGATCCCGGAGGACATACGAGCTGCCACAACTCAGGAGAGTTGTGGCTCTTAACGGTACTTGATGGGGCGGGGAAATCCAGGGAAAGGGGAGAGGGGGAGATAAAGGACAGGGTGAGAGAGTTGGTGATGGTTCTGCATTCGTACACATCTGTTTTCTCCCATTTTCCACACAACCCGTTGTTCTACTGACTACCCCACATTCTGCCCATATACTATCAAACATCTGTTGGGAGCAATATACAGATTTCAGAGGTTCCATCTCTATCAACCCTTGCGACCTCCCTCTTAAACTCTCCCTAAACACTCACAATTTTCCGTGCTTTTTTTCTTTTCACTTGGTATGGTGACGATAACCAAAACTAGAGTAGGACATCCCTATCGACCGCTGCCTTTTTCTTGTTTCTTTTGGAGCATATTCTGGGATCCCGACTGAACCCCAGAAGCCCGCAGCAGGTTGTACGTACCCACGTACCCTTGTGGATATGGCCAAAGAGGAATGGGAAGAGGAGACAGAGACCTTGAAACCTATGTTGGACTATGTGGTTGGTCTTAGGTCACATCTGAATCAGGTACGGGACATTGTGCGTACAAACCTGGAACAGTCACAAATAGCACAAAAGAAACAGTATGACAAGACCAGCAAAGAACGAACCTTACAAGTAGGGGATCAGGTCCTCCTATTACAACACTCCTCTGAACACAAACTGCTCAGCCAATGGCAAGGTTCCTTTAAAGTAGTAGACAAAGTAACATACCGTCACTTTTAAAGTAAAAATGGACTCTACACAAAATTTCCATATTAATCTCTTAAAAAAATGGGAAGGACCTATCCCTGTCCTATTGACACATTCACAGAGCCCCCTGACATAACAAAGCATAAATGCCGAACTGCCAGAAAACCTCAAGCAAGAGTTACGGGAAACCCTACTTCCAGTGCAAGAAGTGTTCTCCCTGGTACCGGGTAAAACTACCTTATTGGGGCATGAGATCCACACCCAACCCGGAAAAACAGTACAGTGAAAACCTTACCAATACCGGAAGCCAGAAGAGAAGCCATAGACCAGGAAATCCTACAAATGCTACAACTAGGCATTATTGAATCGTCCAAAAGTGAATGGTGTTCACCTGTAGTCCTAGTGCCAAAATCAGATGGTTCTATACGTTTCTGTATCGACTCTAGCGAGGTAAATAAGATTTTGCAGTTTGATGCTTATCCCCTAGTCGACGAAATGACGGAAAGACTCGGGAAAGCCCAGTACATCAGTACACTTGAAACTGCCTTTTGCACACCCAAAGGATTGTATCATTTCAGGGTCTTGCCCTTTGGGTTACATGGTGCCCCTGCAACTTTTCAGTGGCTTATGAATAAAATACTGCAACCCCACAAAAACTTTGATCCGGTGGATCCCGGAGGTCGTACGAGCCGCCACAACTCAGGAGAGTTGTGGCCCTTAGCGGTACATGACGGGGCGGGGAAATCCAGGAAAGGGGGGATAAAGGACAGGGTGAGAGAGTTGGTGATAGTTCTGCGTTTGCACACACTTGTTTTCTCCCATTTTCCACACAACCCGTTGTTCTGTTGACTACCCCATATTCCGCCCATATACTATCAAACAGCTGGAGCAATATACCAATATCAGAGGGTCCATTCCTATCAATCCTTGCAACCTCCCTCTTAAACTTTCCCTAAGCCCTCATAATTTTCCGTGCATTCTTTTCTTTTCACTTGGTGTGGTGATGGTAATCATCCTAGAGTAGGACATCCCTATTGACCGCTGCCTTTTTCTTGTTTCTTTTGGAGCATATTCTGGGATCCCGACTGAACCCCAGAAGCCCGCAGCAGGTTCCTTGACCGCTCCAGTAGACAGACCACCAAGCAAGATCCCTGAAAAGACCCCCTACTTCTTAACCCTGTGCCGCAAACAGGCCTAGTTCCAAACAATACTGTGTTTATCCGGACTCTAATTCCTTTTTGTTGACAAACTGTGTTACTTACCACCAATAAACCTTTCAATATTAACCCAATATGGCCTCCTCGCTTCTGCTTCTGACCATCCCTCAGACAGCCTCTAATTGCTTCCGAATAGTAGTCACCTTATTTGTGAAAAGGTTTGCTAATTATGAGTATTGAGACTGAAACAAAAGAAAGGCAAGGTACCGATTACTAGGGTCAGACAATTCTTTAAACAACATCATAGAGTCTTAGCACAGTTCTGTGCCTTTTCTGATTATATCTGAGTAATAGGAAGCTTTTGCTACTCTAAAGAGGGCATAATATTTCTTAATGACGGTTTCAACTCATAGGTTTTCCTCCAAAGTCTTTCCAGGCCTTTACATTTTTTCCTCTCTAGATGAAGCGTATCATTAAACCAGGGAGCCAGTGAACATAATCTGTTTGTGGATTTAATAGTCAAATGAAGAGAAGACTCTAAGGCCTAATCCAGCTATCAACTAAGAGGTGATCAACATTAATGTTCTGCGTTAGATTAGGTTTGGAGTTACGAAGTAAGGTGTACAAAGCTGGGGCATCTAGTTTGCACCAGTTTCTAAACTTTGCCCTAAGTTTTGAAGGGCCAGTTGAGAATTGGTGAGGTTTCCTAATAAGAAATGGAACGACCAGATGATCAGACCAAGTGAGCGGAAGCAGTGCTGTTGTAAAAAGACCATCCACGTTGGAGAAGATGGGATCCAGCCGATGCCCCGCCTCATGCATGGAGTGGAGTTACAGAGAGATAGATTGAGAGCATTCAAATCTTCAATAAGAGTGGTGCCTAGCACATAGGAGGGGTCTTCTAGATGAATATTCAAATCACCCAGCGGGGTAAAATTAGCACATCTAAGAATAAAAGGGAAGTGATGATCTATAATATTTCCACACCAGGTACCAGCATGTCCTGAAATTGGAAAGTTGTATGACAGGGATAACGAGAAAAGGGAAGCTTTGCAGTCTTTGATGGAAAGATTTCGAATTTTGCATTTAAAACTGTATTTAAAAACAATTGCAATGTCACCACCTTTCTTATGTTGTCTGTCCCTTTTTACCATCAGATAACTTAGAGGAAGGGCCACAATCATATCTGGTATTGAAGACTCATTTAGCCAGGTGTCTGAGAGAAACAGAGCATCTGGGGACTTTTACTCCAGAAATTCAAACAGATCCTGTTGACGTCTAGGTAGAGAGAGATGGTTAATACTATAAAAATGAATGGAGTCCCTGCTATTCTCCTTAACCCTATTGTGCATGTGACTAGGGGAAGAGTGAGCACATGTTTATATTAAGACTTGAGGGTCTTGTGATGAAAGTGCCAATGAACATTGAGTGCAGCGCAGAGTCTGCCATCGGGTCCATGTCAGTTAGGCAGCCTTCCAAACAGCCCAGGCGGAGTGATATTGATTGCTAAGAGCTCTACCTTAAAACATCCCGCTGCAGAAAGGCAGAGTTCCTGGGCCCTGGGCACGGTCTGGAGCGGATGGGTGCAGATGGGCTTGCCTTAGGCGTGCCTTCAGTGTGCCGATGACGCGCCCGCTGCACGTGTCTGCGCTTGGCTGTGTTAAGTAGGGCTGGGCATGCAATGGCTAGACTGCTAACCACCGCAGACTTGGCAGTACAAAATGGCCGTCAGTCAGGGAAACGGGCACATAACTCGTGCTTACGGCTCCTGAATGGCGAGAAAACAGAATTTTTTAGAAACAATTAAAAGCAGTTTGTGTTAAAAAAGTTGACCCAACACATAGAAAAACAGCCCAGTGAAATCAGTAAAAACACTGGCAAGGGTGGTGCGTATCTGCGCCATGGCCGCGTGGAGTAGGGTCGGGCATGCAATTGCTAGACTGCTAACCACCACAGTCTAACGGCATTACAAAATGTCCATCAGTCAGGAAAATGGGCAATTAACTCTTGCTCACGCCTCCTAAAACAGAATTCTTTAAAAACAATTAAAAGCAGTTCTTGTTAAAAAAAGATTACCCAACACATAAACAGTCGTGCAAAATCAGTAAAATCACTTACTAATGCGGGTTTCTTGAGGAAATTAAAAACCTTTCTCTGCCACGATGACTTAAAATCAGCGGCCCATGCCCTACGATTCCTAGGTTGGACTATGGAAGTGCAACCCTGTTAGAGATGGGATCTCTGGTTGGCTAAGGCTTGCGCCAAAGCCAGGCAGAGACCACCAATCCAGTCAGGGCAAGGGAGTTACACGCCAAGATAACTCCTGCTCACCCCCTTGGTAGCTTGGCACAAGCAGTCAGGTTCATCCCAGAGGCAATGTGTAAAGTGTTTGTGCAACACACACAGACAGCAGCAACACCCTAGGCACACCACAGAAGGAACTCCACACAAGGTTATATAAAAAAAATAACCTTTGTATTGTCATAAATACATTAGAAACATAATCACACATTTACACTGTGCCAACTGGCACAGGCAATATTCACATTTACACTGTGCCAACTGGCACAGGCAATATTCAGAGGGGATTATATACAGGCCCGGGCCAATCGGGCCACGGTCAAAGCATCAGAAAGCAGGTAAGTAAATATAAAACACAACCAGTAACTCCTGGCACAATAATAACCTCAGCATTATCACATTGGGCATGAAACATATTAGGCCCAAACCTCATTAGCGCACCACATTACGCAATAGGCATCACAGTAGACATTACAAGCATAAATACATTGGAGGCCTAAATCAGGGCACATAAAGCACATCACAAATCATATTATGCAATTACAATCACGTTAGGCATAAACATTAGGCATCAAATTACACTGGTGGAGTGCACACATTAGGCACAGTGCACAGTGGCTTACTACTTATGGAGTGCACACATTGGCATCATAGAGACAGCCCCCCTCACACTATGGCATACACATAATGCAATAACCAGTAACTACTGGTAAAGGATAGCATTAAGGTGCGCTAATGGAGTCAGTTATGTAGAACATTATCTGCAGTGGGCATTATCAGGCTCACCTGAGGCCTAAACATAATCAGCAGCAGGGGCCTATAGTACATCTACCGCAGAGTTACGCCCCCCCCCGTCAGTATTCCCTACGCTGGAGCCCTGTCCTGGGCTCACCCCGTAATGCCACCTCAATCCAATATTGCCACCCGTGATCAGGCGAGTAGCTGAACTTAGCGAGACGAATGTGGGAAGATTCTCGGTGATCCTTCTGCACTGAAAGGAGGTAGGCCAGTGGCCAGAACGGAATATCTTTTTATACGTTTTAAAGCAGAATAAGAAACAATGTAATCACAGTTCACAATGTGTCTGGTTAACTTTGACAACAATGAAGTATGCTAAAATCAGGAAATGTTGATATTTTTCACTTTGCTATAGAAATTTGTTATGGAAAGTCATGTGGCGGAAAAGAGTTGATTCGGGTTTGAGTGTCATTTTCTTTCAAATCACAGAGGAAGCATTGTATGTGTTTATTCAATTAAGCTGAGGAAGTTTCCGAACAACAGTCACAGTTGTGTTAAGATTTAGCAAGGGAAATGCTCTGGCTACATAGTAATTTAATATGTTCTCAAATGTCAATTCGAGCTTCTCCTTGTGGCTACTTCTCTTCAGTAAAACAATATCTAATGAATCTGACACCCCAGGCTTTTTTTACTGGGTGTCTGGGTCATTTTTCTTTTAAATGTCTGGTGAGTGCTGAAGAGAAATAAAGTACATCAGACACTGACAGTAGGACAGCCAGATGTACATACACAAACGTCCAAAAGTTAGTCGGTGGGTCGGTGTAATGTTTTAAAGGGGTCACTGCCAGTCGAAGCATGATGTTGTGCCGAGTCTGAATAGTTTGGGCAGACAGTCAAAATGAAGGACAGCCTACTCTGCTGAGTTTGTGTCAAACCCTAAAATTGTCCCTAGTTCTAGCATCTCTAAGTTCAAATTCCTCTTTCCTCTTTTTGTGCCCTATGAATTTCAAATGCTAAAAATGTTTAAATCAGGGTACGCTGCTTAGAAATAATATCATCTTTCTATTACTCATTTAGTCTAAACTGTCATAGTCTCACCGTGCAGCCAGTTGGGGTATATTGTAGCATCTATTATGGGCATTGTTAGGTCTCACATACAAATGGTTTAGGCTGCTGTTGGGCAACATACCTATTCGTCCAATAAAGAGTTTCAGTGGGCTTTGTGTACAACTCTTGCTCACAATTAATGGCTTCCCTCCCTATTCTTGTGTTTGTCCTGCCCAAGGAGCATTTGACTCTAATCTAACTGATAGAGCGCAAGCTCACCTGCTCAACATACTCACCTGGGTCCATAAAACTATGTATATATTAAATAGGTAAACCTACACTCAATCAAATTAGATTTTACCATTCAGGATCTATACCATTTATCTTACCAATCCAAGTCATCGATACCTATAGTCCTAAAGGATCAAGGGAGTTAGCAAGAAAATAGGCAGTAAAATAACATTTAGCATTTTATAAATAACCACAGACTCAGGAAATGTTTAAATTCTTTATCTTAGAAAAATCTTTTGAATGTTTGAAACCATGTAATCAATAATTTCTTATTCTATTTTAGAACGATGAAGATCAAAACAACATATGCAATAACTTTGAATGAAATATCATTACAAATAATTTGACAAAGGGTGGGTAAAAAGAAAAGGGAAAACAGTACAATGACGAACCCACACTTTATAGTTACCTAGAACGGTGTGGTGACCAACCCTGGCCACAGGCTGAGTCAAAAGATAAAAATACCAAAGTACAGGTGCCAGCAGGAAAGAACATGTGCAGATCAGAATCAGGACAGGTTTCGGACAAAATTGAATCAGGACAGGACCACCACACACTAAGACTAGCACCACAGCTAAAGTTCAAACGCCAGCGTTGTAAACCCTCTCTGCAGCTAACAGTCGAACCCTGATTGGGTCATCAAACTCCTTCCCAGAACCCCGATTGGGTTATCAAATCTTCTGACAGAGTGTTCCGCCAGCAACTCTTCGGACAAGTCGGACAAGTCGGACAATCTAATTAGCTAAGCCTACCCTAGTTATACTATTTTCCAGGTCAGTGAACCACCCCCAAATGTTGCAAATGTGTGAATCACACAATTTTATTGTACAAAGGACGAGGAGAAGTCATCACACCATATTGATATGAGGTAACTTGTCAATCATATATTTAAATATTCCCTCCCATAACTTTATCTTCCCATATACTTTTTATTCCGCCCAGTAGTGAAATGTAACAATAAGACATTCAACTAATTATTCAATTTCAGCTTCCTCTGGCAGGGTGAGGAGTTCCCACTTCTCATAGTTCTTGCCATCCATGTCAGATTGGCATGGGTTCAATGCCACAGCTTCAGTGGCTCGGGCTTCTTTCGCACAGGCGCAGTCTCTCCAAAGATGGAGTTCAGCAGTACATTTAGGCCCAAATAAGATACATGCAAGAATAGAAAAGAAACAGTTTTAGAGACACAGAATAAAATTAATGCACTGTATACCACTTCTTTCTACTCTATTCCCATTATTTAATTTTAACTATTGCATTAGATGTTAGGCAAAACAAACAGCTTAGCAAAGCAGCGATGCAAGCAAGCGCTTGCACGTTTGTACACAGAACAGCCATCTTAGTTCTAGTGCGCAGAAGCAAAAGTTTTCCCACCAAGCATGTCACGTGAGTGTGACAGACGAATGCGCAGTAGAAAATCCCCCGTAGAAGTAGCCATTTTAATGCAAGCGGATTATAGTTTGTAAAAACACATTGTCAAGCTTCCCCTAGATACCTAATATGTCATGTAATGCAATTGTAATATGACAAAACATGTTGGTTAGTACATTAATATTATTTTCGAGAGGGTTGAATACAAGCAAGTCACTTTACGTGTGCAACCTTGTTCCATCAATCCCCTCTTTGACGATATTTTATATCATCACTAATTAATTAAACAAATGTCAACTTTTACACCACACCCAATTCAATTTCTTCAAACTTTCTGTTAAAATTCTTTTTATTTTTCATATGAAGTTCTTTCACTTTCTTGTACAAATGTCCATTATGCTCTTCTAATTCGATTTTGTTAATATTTATTTCTTTCCTCTCTTATTCACTGTATATGTCTTTTTATGCTTGCAACATTTGCGACAAGTTATTATCCCTAAAATAAATAGGGCTATTCCCACCATTGGCATCAGTATTCTACCTACCAAACTTTCTCCTACATTAGAAAAGTAACTACCTATAGAGGAGAGACCATTTGTTAATCTCTTCCATGCACTATCAACCTCCAGTGGTTTAAGTTATTTTTCTAAATATGTAATATTCCTTACATACCCTTTCAGTTCTACACTTTTGTTAGGTATGTAAGTGCAACAATGTTGCGCTTTCAGCATTCTGCAGATTCCGCCCTCTTTTGCTAACAATGTATCAAGAGCAAGTCGATTTTATAAAACCATTGACCTTACTGCAACTAGTTCAGTATTGATCATTAAGAGACCCCCAGCAGTGTCAGTCGATAAAACGATCCACCACTGTTGACAATTTGCAAATTCTTTGAGTATTCGGAACCACTCCCACTGAAGGTATCAATGCACTAAATATATCACCTACAATTTCTGTAAAACTAGCTCTTTTTCTACGTATTATTCCATTAGTTTCTTCATTGCTTTCAGTGATTTAATTTACATGATATACTTTTGGGAATACTATTCCAAAATAGCAACTCCCACACCAATGATCAGGCATTTTGTAATATGCTTTGTTCCCCCAGATATAATGAATTCCAGGAAACACCGGCTCAGTTCCATCTTTGAAACCCCAATCCCCAATTACTTTATAATTGTGTTCACATTCTCTAGAACCAATGAATATATTGTTATAATAACTTGTTCTCCCACTATGGAGACAGTGTTTCCCTTTCTTTTTAAAGTCCAGCAACATAGCAGCATGAGATTTACCATTCAAGGTGTATTCTTTATTTTCTGCCCATTTAGGAATTTTTCGTTTCTGTTCTGTAGCTTTTCTCTGGAAATCCTCTCTCCTTTTCTCAACTAAATTCAAAAATATTTTTTCTTCTTCATGTAAAATACGTGTTAAATTATTCTTATGTGCTTCAGCTACATCTATTGTACCTATTGTTAGAAAATATTCTCCCATATAACGAGTTATGTCACTTTTAGTATGTACAGAATTCAGGTTACTATGAATAGGAAGTTCAGAGAAAATCACATTTGAATTAGAATAATAATATTGTAAAGGTCATTTCTTGTAAAATAAACTAGCTAAAATACTACATGAAATACCATAAGTTAACGGCAAATGATGGTAAGTGACGCCTTCTGCTACAGACAATGGTAGCTTCATGCAAACATAGCAGTCACATATTTCCATTGCCTCTACATAATGTACTAACAGATTTGCGAATATGTTCAAGTGTGTTCTATTTCTAACTTTATTGAAATGCAATTCTTCCTCATCTGATGCTTCTAATTCTATCTTTTGCTGTCTAGAACTATCTATTCTTCCATGTATATTTACATTTTCAGGTATATTTATTTTCTCATTAATATTAGTGTTATTCTTCTCACTTTTATCCATTAGGTAAGGAATAGCTACTGTCAGTCCTAACCATATTATGAGTAGTATCACTACACTACATGTGCATATTCTACAGCATGTTTTTAAGCAGTTTCTTTTCGGTTTACCATTAACAGTATGATCAGCCATTTTTGATTAAGGAGACTTACCCCTCTTTGAGACTTTTCACTGAATTTTAACCTGTGAAATTTTCAAGTTGGTCTTACTTCTTCGTCTGCTGGATCATCAATTCATTCGTCATCATTTTCTTCACTTAGTTCTAGATTTTCAAAATCTTCAAGGATGAGATAAGTCCATTCAGGGCCTCTAAAATTATTATTCAGTCTTTTCAATCGTGCACTTCTCCTTCTTGGTTCTTCTGTAGAAAGCTCAGTTTGAATTGATATTTCGTTTACTTGCTCTGGTTCTTCATTTATTGATTTAAGGCGAAATTTCAATCTTTTGACAAAACCAGGCCATTTATCTCCTTTTTTGAGTCTTTTAACTGGCACTGTCCTTTGTTTTTCTTCAATTGATCTTTTATTCTCATTCAGTTGTGGCACAATTTGTACATCATCTTCACCTGTATCCCTCTCTATCTGACTTAGTCCAGGTCTTGCTTCTGTTTCTTCTGCCTGGATGCTAATCTGGCCTTGTTCAGGAGTGTTCCTGAACACGTTTTTCTACATCTATCTGATCCTGCTCAGGTATCGCAAACTTTTTTTTTCTTCTTCCTGAGCCTTCGCCCTATTACCTATCTGTCCCTTGTCAGACTCTGGAATTGTGATAGGAATCTCGAATGTCTGAGTATATTGATCTCTCCTTAACTGTTGCTCCTCAGAATTACTATTGGCTTTGATTTCTGTAATCTGAGTACGTTCTTCTATTCCTGACTCATCCTCACTATCACTCTGTCTATGTAAATAAGTCTGGCTTCTGGTTCTCACAATATCTGCAGGAATGTCAATCACTGGAATCCATTCATCCTGACAGCTGCTTGGTTGTTCATCATCAACTTCTTCAGAATCACTTTCTTGGGACTCCTCAGCTGCACAACCTTCAGCTTCAGTTTCATCAGGATCAGCCACCCTTTTAATATGACTTGCATGGATCCAGTTCCGAATTCCTTCGCATTTTACTGCTGTAGTGGTAACCAATATCACTTGTTTTGGCCTTCCCCACCTCGGAGCTAGACAAGATTCTTGTGTATGTTATTTTATTACAACCCAGTCACCTGGAATCAGATCATGTGCTGGAGTTGTTTGCCTGGGGACAGCATCTTCTCCAACCTGGTGAGAGATAGAATGCACTTGATCAGCCAGTTCTTTGCAGTACTCTAGTACTAAATCATCAGATATATTTATCAACTTATGGCCTGGCACCCATGCCTGCCTCATTGCTCTTCCCATGAGTATTTCATGAGGACTCAAGCCTGTTTTTCTGTCTGGGATGCTTCTGAGTCCCATCAGAACAAGAGGTAAAGCATCTGGCCATTCTAATCGAGTTGATTCATATATTTTTCCCAACCTTGACTTGATTGTGCCATTCAGTTGTTCTACCATTCCAGAAGCCTCTGGGAGATATGCACAGTGCAGCCTTTGATCAATTTTAAATACTTCGCAAATTAGACCAATTAATTCATTATTACAATTCCTGCATGTAGGGTAAGCTTCTGCCCATTTTGAAAATAGGCAGACAATGACAAGAACATACTTCATTCCTCTGCATGGGGGTAACTGAATGAAATCAATCTGAAGCCGAATAAAAGGACCTTCTGCTTTCCAATCTTTCCTGGCAACCCTACATTTCTTTCCCAGGATTCATTTGTTGGCAAACTAAATACCTATGGCAAAGACTCTCTGCAACATTCCTGAATTTTGCTTTGAACCTAGTTTGTCTGAATAATCTAGTCATGACATCCCGCTCTAGATGAGAATCACCATGGTACATCCTAGCCATAGGAACACGCATACAGTTTGGCAACACAGGCCTTCTATCAAGGTAAACAATGACACCATCTCCAGCCCTTCTCTGAAATCCTATTTTTGCCCATCCTTCCCTTTCCTCCTGTTGTGCATCATTTTGCAAGTCTTTCACTTCTTCCTACGTTTTCACTTTCTCTAGCAACATAAGTTCGCAGCTATTTCCATTTGTTTCAATTTTCTTATTTATTGCCATTTTATTTTTTGCATAATATTGAGCTAATTGGTCAGCATATCGGTTACCTGCTGTCACTCTGTGGTTGCCAGATTGGTGAGCAGCACACTTGACCACAGCTACTGTTTCTGGTAATTGGATTGCTTGTAACAAATCTTTCACAAAATTTCCATTTTTAATAGGAGTGCCTGATGAAGTCAGAAACTCCCTCTGCAACTCCCTCTGCATCCAGAGTTGGACAAAATCATGCACAACTCCATATCCATATTGGCTATCAGTATAAATAGTCACTTTCATATTTTTTCCAGTTTTACAAGCCTTTTTAAATGCAATTAGTTCAGCTACCTGTGCAGATTTGACTCCAGGTAAATATGATGCTTCAACTGGACCCCATAGAGTACAAACGGCATAAGCAGCACTCAAACCTCCTTCCTTATGTCGCATGCATGAACCATCTACAAATAGCTCATGTTCCAAATTTATTAGTGGCTCTTCTCTTATATCTAGGCGAGGTTTAGTACAATATTCTGTAAGATCTATGCAATTGAGTTCAATCTCATCTTCTGCAAAGTGTGAATCGGGCAACAATGTTGCTGGGTTTAAAATAGTACACCTAGCAATAGTTACATTTTCTGCACCTACAAGAATTTGTTCATACTAAGTCAGACGAATAGGTGTTAGGTACTGAGTTTTAGTCCTGGTCAACAAAATCCCAACTGCATGTGGGACGTATACTGTTACTGGATGTCCCATAATAATGGACTCACTTTGCTCAAGACTCATGCAAGTTGCTGCTACTGATTTCCAACATCCTGGCAATGCTGCTGCCACTGGATCAAGTGTAGAAGAAAAATATGCAACAGGACGTCTCATCAGACCATGGGTCTGAGTCAGAACTGAATTGCACAATTGTCTCGTGTATCACAAAAAAATGCAAAATCTTTTGAATAAGCAGGCATCCCTAATGCTGGTGCTGAACACAGACAAACTCGTAATTTCAGAAAAGATGAAATGCTTTCATCATCTCATTCTACTGGGTCTTTTGCTCTTTTCTTTGTCATTTGTATCAATGGTTTTGCTAGGACTGCAAATCCCACAATTCATTGCCTACAGTAACCTACAACTCCAAGAAACATTCTGATTTCTTTCTGCGTTTGAGGTAGATTCATGTTTTGAATTATTCTGATTCTTTCAGAAGTAACCCTTCTGACACCTCTCTCTATCTGGTGCCCCAGATATTTCACTGATGTGATACAATATTGCAATTTCCCAGGTGATACTTTGTATCCCCCTTTACCTAAATGATTCAGTAAAGCGATAGTATCAGTAACACAGTCTTTTCGATTCTTAGATGCCACCAACAGGTCATCTATATATTGCACCAAGACTGATTGTCCAGGCAATATTAGAGATTCAAGGCACTTTTTCAAAATCAGATTAAAAATCGATGGACTTTCCGTGTACCTCTGAGGGACGCGATTCAAAACGTAGATATGGTCGTCGAATTTGAACGAGAAAAGATACTTGCTATCTGGATGTAATGGTATGGAGAAAAACACATGGCATAGATCTATTACAGTGAACCAACCTGCTGCACACGGTATTTGATATAGAATCACAGCAGGGTTTGTCACCACTGGACAACATGGGACAACAATTTTATTCATTTTGCGAAGGTCTTGTACGACCCTGTACTTTCCGCTCGGTTTCTTTATGCCAATTATGGGTGAATTACATGGATTGCTTATTATTTCCTGCAAAATTCCTGCTTCAACTAGACACTTTATTTCTAGTGCAACTCCTGCTTTTATTTCTGGGGTCATTTTGTACTGTCGAATATTTGGGTAAACTGTACCTTCTTTTACCATGAATTTTACTGGGTCAACATCTGCCATTAATCCTACATCTTTTCCTGTAAAATCCCACACTTTAGGATCTACCGTATGTTGTAATTCTTTTGGCAAGTCTTTTATGGTAAACTTTTCTTTTCAGTTTCTTGTTTTGCTAACATAATTTTATAAATTCCATCTTCATCTGGAGTTTGAATTTCAACACCATTTGGTGTACAAAAGATAGTGCAATTCATTTTGCACAGCAAATCCCTGCCTAACAGGTTTACCGGACTGGAGTCACATACAACAAATTTGTGCATTTCTTTAAAATTACCTATTTTGACTTCCATTGGTTCTGTAACTGAGGTACTAATTTGTTTATTAGAAATGCCCACTACTTGGATCGCTTCTCCTGAGAGGGGTAGGTTTGGAACGTCTGCAGTTCTCACAGTAGAACGGGTAGCACCAGTATCCAACAGAAAGGTAACATCATTTCCTTCAACCGTTCCCTCAATGTATGGACCTGACTGTTCTACCTGCAAGGATGTGCCAAGTACGTACTCCTCGTCCTCCCCCCTCAGGCACCGTCAGAAACTGTCTTTATCAAAGTATGAGTCACTCAAAAGAAATTGGGGTATCACTGTGTCCCTCTTACCACTTCCTTCCCAACTTGTGGTATCTACACTGTATGTAGGCTGACTCCCAGGGTTTGGCATAGGCGCCAATGGTAACTGGTTTTGTATTACCTGTTGTTGCTGTTTTTTCGATACCTTATTCTGCGTCTCTGAATTCAAATTATTATTTTGGACGTTATTATTTAATACAGCCTTACACTCATTCTTCCAATGCCCCAACTTGTCACACCCATGACAAGGAAATTTCTTTTTAGCTCCATCACGGTTATATTTTCCCCTAGGTTTACCTCCATTTCCATCTCCTTGAGTCTGAATATTTATCATTTGAAGTTCTTCTTGCTCTGCTAATATTGCCTGTGCCCACATTACTTTTTCCTCTAAATTCTTTCGTTTATTGTCCAATTCATCTAAACAACATTTTGCATATTTGAGTATTTCATCAATAGGTTTGGCCTGCCAGCAGATCTATGATCTTTAATCCATTGTGAAATTTCTGGGTTTAATCCAGACACAAACCGATAAATGAAATGTGCCATGTCTTTAGTGTCAATGTTTTCTAAACCACTATACTGTTTAACAACTTGTAAGAGGCGTTCATAATATGCATGCACAGATTCAGCCTTATTCTGGGTAGTTCTGTCTATTCTAGTCCAGTCTGTCTCTTTTGTAGGTACTTTTCCTTTTAAGTACAATATTATCTGATTATACTTTGTCATCACCTCATCTAATGGTGCTCCTATTTTTGAGTCTCTAGGATACTCATCACTTGGCCAGTCTACTGCAATTTTGCATTCTGTCCATGAATCGACAGGAACAACAATGTTGAATAACCCATCTAGATCTTTTAACAACACTTTTGAGACTTTTACAATTCTCTCGACCTGTCTGTACCATTCTACAGGTTTCTCTCTGAGTTTTGGGAAATCATTTGTAAAGGACAAAATATCCTGTCGGGACCATGGGACATGTACATAACCTCTACCTGGCACTCCTCTCATTGGACACAACCTTTCCACTTTTTCTGTTTCTTTCAACATATATTCTGATGCAGTGCTTTTCCCTTGAGCTTCTTCCTTTTTCTTTATCCATCTAGCTTTCCATCTATCTATATCAACCCATTTTTGCAACAGTGATAGTAACTCTTTGATCGGAATTTTTTGACCTGATACATTCATATTTTCAAAATCTTTGTAAAAAAATTCAGCTCGATATGTTTTCTGTAACACTTTCGATTTACCAAGGTCAATTCCCATTTCATTTGCCAAACTCGTTAATTTTTCATGAAATGTTTTTGTATTTCAAGTGATACTTCGACATATAAACAACAATTCATCTTCATTTAATACATTCAATCAATCTAATTCCAGGCAATCATTTCTCCTAACTCAACTCTTAATTTAAAAATATCCAATGTCTTTGTGATTTTGTTTTTTTTATTTCTCGAGACCATTTTTCATTTTCTTCTGGGGTAACTACTGTGGCACTTCTCGTACCTGAAGAAGTTTCCATTTTTACCTCTCTGGAATTTACAGGTGTAGTTTTCCTAGCTGAGCTACTTACTGGTCCTCTTATAGGTAAATCCATCAAAGACATTTCTGACTCACATTCACTTGATTGATCATCCACTATTAGTGTTTCTTTTCTTGACTGCACTAAAGGGGTATTTAGAACAGGAGGTCTAGGACTGGTTTGTTTATCTCCATATAAAGCAACAACAGGACCTATAGTTACTGGAATCGTCAAGGCTTCAGGACTTACATTTAATTGTGTCATTTTCTGAATTAACTAACTTCTTTGTTCATTTATTGCTTCTCGTTCCTTTTCCTGCAACACTTTTTCTAATGATGCCTCATGTATCACTTGTGGAAACAAAGGTGGCTTTAAGAACGGCGCACTAGGATTAACTTGATTTTGCTCTTCATTATAAGGTGGCGGATTTTTCATTAACAAATCCTCCAAGTAATCATCTCCTGGATCAGCACTTGTCATTACATTTTTAGTTTTCTCAATACTTTTACTCCCTGTTTGTTCTTCTAGAGCTCGGACAGGATATAATCCTTCCACTAACATGGACTGTCTCCATTGTTTCATCTGCTTTTCTCTCGTCTCTTTAGGAAATTTAGGATAACATTTATTCATACTTTTATCACTTCTAGATCTGTCTTGTTCAAAAGCTTCTGTTTCCCACTCTTCTAACGCTTCATATTTGGTTAATCTAAGTCTTTGATCTTATTCATTCATGCGTGCTCTTAAATTGTACAAAACTCTCATCTTTTGTATATTCTATCCAGTTTTCTAACCATATGCAAGTGTGATAGCCCCATTCAACCATCATGTATGATGCGGGCATATTCGGTGGTGGAATAATAATCCCTTCTCTAGTTTTTATTGCTGTGTTTCTATCTAGGACCCTAATTCGATATTTCCGAATTATGCCCTTATATAGTTATAATAAATAATATTCCTATAAAGGCATAAGAATCATATCCATATTTAGTAATAGCCCATGCAGTCCAAATACGGCAAGGCTACTTCCCTAGACTCCTAGAAAGTACAACGCGTTCTATAAACAAACCAAACCTCCAGCAACCTGGGAATTCCCCATGCTTCTGTTTTGATTTGTCTTAGAACTCCTGCGAGCACTGAAAGAACGGCCAGTTCTTAGTGACATCTTTTATTGACGTCTTATGTCCAACCTTACGTCAAACCCGGCACCTTTCAGGTATAAATATACCAACGTTGCCTTAAGCAAACACACGGTGGTTTGGAGCAGAGCGGCTATCTACTTGCCCGAGAGCCCAGCTGATGCGAGAGCCCACGGACGCCGCCCCTCCCTTTTGACGCACTGAGAAAGACGCTGTCTTTTTCTCCAGCCGAGAAAATTCCAGCTCCGGTGTTTCCAGCCACCCTTGCGGGTTTCTGGGATATCGAGTCCTGAGAGAGAGATACAAGACCTCCCACATTCTATTTCCAAGGTATGGAGCTGACTAAACCCTTAAGAGAATTCTTGATTCAGATTCCTTGGCAAAAACCAACTTAACTTAAACTGCTACTTACTTACTCCTTCCCACGTATTAGGCTTAGGTCAGGTACACCGGGGTAGGCGTATTTAGAGGCACCAGTTGAGTATGTTAGTCAATGTTTTTATGTATGTATATATTTTATCTATTTTAAAGTATCGTATGGCTAAGAAACCATATCAATGCTTTTACAGTATTATTTCATAATACTCCTTTTACTGTACGCACTTTACTTCATGTTAAGTATTGCAATTGTGGCAATTCATTTCTCTTGCATGAGAAAGAAGACTGCTCAATAAATAACACCTTTTATTGAAAACGCCCGTCTCACTATTTCTCTGCACTCTGGTGAAACTAAGTATGCACGATTGACTGAGTGAAATAGCTGTCTATTGTTTTCACACGACTCTAGAGATACACTCTTTATTCTGAGGGAGCAAAGTTGTCATGTTTATGCGGTTGTCAGAAGCTAATCCCTTCTTGTCTAAATCCGGAGAGTTAACTCTTTCCTGAACATTCGAGAAAGTTTCTAGTGACCTCTGAGCTAGCTGGCAAAACTAATTAAGTCTAATATAGTCAGTAGAGACCTAGTCGACCTCAGTCCTACGTCTACATTGCTGTTTACATTATTCCAATGCGCAGAGCCTATTGGGAATACAGGAACTACACTACATGGTGCCCAACGTTTGGTAAGGCAATAATCTAACGCAAGACATTAGAGTAACTCAGTCGTGCTTTTTCACACAGACCCTTTTCCCGTAAAAACTCCAATAGACATCTGGAGTAGGTAAAAGGTTAAAATCCGCCGGAACTTAGTAGGAAGAGATTCCTATGTATAGTTTTTGGTTTAGTCAATGTTGAAGGATACAGTGTTCCAAAATATTGTGCACCTAATCTTTGTTTCCTTGAAACTTGATCTGCAACAAAACTTTCTGTCAGTAAAATGGTGGAAAGTGACGATGAAGCAAGGAGAGCTAGAATAGCAGCTCAACTCGTAGCAGATGACACAAGTCTCCAAGAAAATGACCCGAATGCTATACTCATTCCGATCTACATAAGAAGAACTATAACTATTAAACTTATAGAAAATGGACTGACATCACGAGGTGGTACAGTCATATTCGTGGTAGAGGCCCATGAATATCGGCAGACAGAGGTATTCTATTCATGGATACACTTTCCAGCAGCAAACGCTGTAACAAAAGAATTCCACTATTACAAAATAGAGGAACCTCCGGATGAATACACTCCTTTCGAGGATGTTGAAATCCCACTAAATTACCAAGAGCACCTGCTCTGGTTTAAAGGCGCCCTAAAACATCAAAATCACATCACCAGGCTAGGTCCACTAGGTAGACCAGGAGCCGCGTGGCCAGTTCTAGCCAGCTACACACCACATCCCGACATTGATAAAATGTCAGACCGGGAACTTTTAGTTCAGCTAAAATTACTAATTAAAATACATAAACAATTGGTCCAGTATGTCATGCGGACTTCAACAGTCCAACCAACAATTAACATTCCACAGCTAACCCCTCATCAGGGGAACACAAACAAAATTACGCCACAGAACATACAATCGTGTCTTGGTAAAATACCCACAAATCGGGAACAAATTGCATTCTGGTTAGCACAAAAAATCACTCAAATAGAGGCAGTATTTCCAAATACTACTCCTACTGAGAAACACAGAATTCTGACTATCTGTCTTCCACTGGGGATCGCACCACATGTGGAAGACTGTGACACTTGCTTAGGCACGGTCTTTGCTTCCATCTACACAAAAACACATGGTGTTCCGTCCATGGCGGCTATACCAGACGTACTAAGAGAGATTCAAAATGAATACGGTCCAGAACCTGCTTTAACTCTGGGTATGAAATTACTGCAAGACTTTAAGCAGGTCTCGGCTATATTATTAGCCAACATAAAAGGAGAAGCAGCATCTGTGGCGATCCACCAGAAATTGAAAGAAACAGATATAGCAGACCAATCTTTTGAACTTGCCAGAATCATAGAAAAATCCTATGAAGAACTAGGTAGAGATAGTTTGGGTGGAAAACCAGTAAAACCCCAACTAACTGAGAAACCTGAAAAAACCTTTATTAAAAATAATCTGAATACTCCAAAAAGGAGTTGGGATGGTAATAAACAATCCACTCCCAGAGAAAAAGGATTCGAGTCCGGAGGAAGGTCTCCTCAACGGAGAGAAAGATCTCCAGACCGAGGAGGCAAGTCTCCCCAAAGGGAGCCCTCTGAGAAAAGATACAAACCTTAGAAATAGGGATAATTTGAAGAAACCTGATAGATATCAAGATATTGATACACGTCCCTCTTGATCTTTTCAGACTTCCTCGCAGAAATCGGAAAGAAGAGGACGGTCAGAACACAGGGAAGAGCACGTCAAGTCCAAAGACAAGGAACCTGCTCATCAAAGTAAAAAAGTTACAATTTCCAAGAAAGAAGGTAGCCAGTATTAAAATAATTAAACATGCCGAGGATACTGAGGACACAACTGAAAAACGGAGAGTGGGTCCAGACAATGCTAGACAGCGCAGCAGAAGTGACAATAGCTCACAAGATCCTGATGAATCTTCTGGAGACAGTGGACACAAATGAATACATTCAGGTGGAAACTGCACATACCAGAGTTAACAAACCCCATAAATTATACGAAATAACATTACGTATAGAGGGGGACTAGACTAGGAAAGTAAGGGGTCTCTTTTGGGAAACCTTTCGAAAGGCTATGACATCCTTCTAGCTGAGAAAGACTGGCCACCAGAGTTTGTCAGGGAGTGCCCTCATGGCGAAGAAATGATTATGCCTGCCTTCTCAAATCATATTCCAATTCATAAAAAATATACACTTGCAAGAAAATGGGCAGTGGCCCAAGCTCCTGCATTATACAAAAAACATGTAGGATGGGGTGATTGAAACATGCACCTCACAAATGAACAATCCTTTGTTTCCTGCCAGACGATTCATGCCGTCTAGTTTTGGACTACAGACACTTAAACTCCTGTTGCAAAACATTTGCAGTACACAACTCACACAGTGCAGCGCTAATGAATAACATCGTGCGCACAAAATAAAAAAAGACATTAGATATCTCTAATGGATTCTTTTGTCAAAATATTGCACCTGAAAGCAGGTATTTGACCGCTTTCTCAATAATGGGGTCGCAAAAACACTTCTGTCGACTCCCACAGGGATTCAAGAATAGCCCAGGATTATTCTCAGCAAGGGTAACAGAGTTACTACAAATATATGATGATGAGGCATTATATTATGACGATGACATCTATCTCACAGATGATGACCTGGAGACTCACTTGAAAAGAGTGAACACCATAACACTTGGGTTCGCAGCTGAGGGTTACAAATTCAACTTTAAAAATTCACGAATTGCCCATCTGACTGTCCTGTTTTTAGGATATGAATTATCAAGTGAATGCAAAAGCCTAGCAGACAACTTCTTAGAGAAGTGTGCTGTACTCCAAGCACCTAAAACGCATTTCAAACCAATTAATTGGACTCAGAAACACACAGAAATTTTAAGATCATTGCAAACAGACATGTTATCTAAAACAAAATTACAAACTCGCGAAAACGTACGCAACCTAGTAATCCGAGTCATCCCAGGAAGATGCGGATTCACGTACCTGACCTCTAATGAGGGAGAAACGGTACCAATAGCTTACAAATCTCACTTGTACACACAAGCTGAAATGAAATTCCGTTCTACTGAAAAAATTCTAATAGCGGTTCAAACTGCTGTAGCAAAAGAAAGAGCCCAAGCCCAAGACAGAAGAATAACTGTTTTAACAGCAGAATGAGCCCTTGAGGCATTAACAAGCCCACGCAATTTGACTGCTGTGGCATTAGATCCAAAATGGATAAAATGGGAAAATTCTCTTGCTGCAGAAGACGTGAAATACTATTTTGACCCGAAAATGAAAAAATAGAAGATCTAGAATATGAAGAAAAATATCCTCTGCCAATCGAAATTCTGCCTCTCGAACAGTACACATGTGTAATCTACATGGACAGATTTGCACAACACTACGATGTAGAGAAAAAATCCTACAACGCAGCGTGCGTGATTGTTAAAGGTCGCTGGCGCTTTGGTAAATTCAGACCAATAATCACCAAAACTGAATCACTCAGAAACCGTTCAGCTCAGCGAGCTGAAATAAGATCTTTACAGATGGCGCTTGAAAATGCCGATCGTGAATTCCCGACACTAATAGTGTGCGATTCGCATTTCTGCGTCAGGGCTTACAATAATGACTTGCAGAACTGGGTTCAAAACGGTTACAAAGATGACACAGGTGCCACAATAAAGCATAAAAAGCTTTAGAAACAAGTAGTTCTTTTGCAGGAAAGAACTACGAAAGACTCACGTGATACATACACTGAGTCATCAACGTGATGGCGTTCAGGTTGCAGGGAATTCATTGGCTAGCAGAGCCACAAAAAAAGCGTTCTAAAAAATACATAGACGGAGAAAATATGCTGGCGGTAAAAACCTCATTATAAGGCGACTACGCAGCATTACTTCTCGGCTATCCACTCCATTATACATACATAATTGATGCAAACTCCGTTCCTTTTGCTCAAATCCCTGGAGTGGGGGATAGAGTAATTCCAAACACGAACAGGAGAGTCTTATTAATAGCAGATGCACACATGGGAGAGGGTCTAGGGCATCGAGAGATCGTGAAATCTCTAAAAGAATTACAATCAGAATACTGGTGGCCGGGAATGAGCCTGCAACATTACAAATTTGCAAAGGCTTGTCCAGACTGCAACAGAGATCGCAGTCTTGAACCAGACCAGACCACTGCCAGGACACCGTTATTAGAAAGCATCAGGCTATCTATACGCAAAAATCCAGTAGGAGAAATGCGTCCCCATAATATTTAACACTAGATTCACTTAAAATATAGACACCAGCGCTCGGCTGATGCCAGAACTGTTATAAAAGATTTGCGAGTCTTTATCGGCACATACGCAATTGGCATGCTACATTCTGACCAGGGTCCTGTGTTTAGCTCTCGGGCTTATAAGGAGGCCATGGCCAGCATGGGCATTGCATTGCAGTACTCTTCTCCATTCCATCCTGAGGGAAATGCGGTAGTGGAAAGAAAAAAACGGGACATAAAGCAATCTATAACGGCGAGGGTGTTAGGTTCGGGTGATGGGTGGGTCAAACATTTAACAAGTGTCCAACGTAGTCTTAATAATCTGCCAAGAAATTCTCTAAAAGGTCTCACTCCATACGAACTATTGTTCGGTACTAGAATGTACATTCAGGATCTTGATAGTCACACTTCAGTGGTAAAAGAAAAATCCTTTGATATCAAAGACCGTTTGGCTGTTTTACAGGACTTAAATGAAACAAGAAGAAACCTGAGTATTACAAAGTTAAAACAACAGCCAACAGCCACTGAAGAAAAACCACCTGTCCCAGCAAGACCAGTCTGGATTCCAAAGATTGGGGATCTGGTCAGAGAGAAGATCGCGGTGAAGAAGGAATTTGGGCCTTCTTACAGAAAAGCAGTATTATTATTATTATTATTATTATTATTATTATTATTTATTTTTATAAAGCGCGTAGTCACCCGGAAGTATCCCAGCGCTGAGGAACCTTAGAGACATGAACTGAGGACTGAGTTTACGAGAGGGGCAAAGGGCTAGGGGAAAAGATGTGTCTTTAATCGTTTCCTAAAACGGAGGTATTGGGGTTCCAGACGAAGATCTCGCGGGAGGGAGTTCCAAAGACGGGCCGCATGGACCGAGAATCGTCTTCCTCCTGACCGCGCTTTCCTAAACCTTGGGGCATTGATAAGATTTTCTGCATTAGAGCGAAGGGATCTTGTGGCTATGTAAGGGGTAATGAAGTTTCGGAGAATTGGAGGGCCTTGGTTGTTCAGGGTTTTGTGTACCAGACACAGGGCTTTAAATTTAATTCTCTCCCTTATGGGAAGCCAATGCAGAAGTTTGAGGGCAGGCTTGGCCGATGCTCTGGCCGGGGTGTTGGTAATGATCCGAGCAGCGGTATTCTGGATCCTCTGCAGTTTAGTCAATGTTGCTTCCGGGGCACCCAAATAGATCGCATTACTATAGTCCAGTCTTGATATAATAAGACCCTGGACTAAAAGTTTTTGCGATTTCGGAGGAAGAAGGGGCAGGACTTTCCTCAGGGATTTTAGCAGACCGAAACAGGTCCCTACGACCTTTTTTGCTTGTGGGGCAAAGGAGAGTTCCGAGTCGATCCAGACACCCAGACTTTTCACCTCTGTCTTTGGGTCTGGGGGAGGACCTAGACATGTTGGCCACATGTTCAGAGGAAGTGAGGTTCCTTTTGGGCCGAGTACAAGGACCTCGGTTTTTGCCCCGTTTAATTTTAGCGCTGATATATTCATCCAATGATGGACCTGCGTGAGGCAGTTAAGGAGATCGACTTTCTGTTGCTTAGGGTGGGACAGAGACACCACTAATTGTGTGTCATCAGCGTAGCTGATGACACTCACTCCGAAAGGGGTGATGACTTCCTCCAATGTGGACATATATATGTTAAATAATGTAGGGCTCAGGGAGGAGCCCTGAGGCACACCACATTGGAGGGGCATTTCGGAGGAACGTGCGTTTTTCTCCCAGATCTGATAAGATCGTTGTGTCAAGAAGGATGAGAGCCAGGATATGGCTGTGCCTTCTAGACCAACTTTTGCCAGTCTTTCGATGAGGAGCTGGTGGTCCACAGTGTCGAACGCTGCACTAAGGTCGAGGAGGATCACTGCCACTGATCCTCCCCCATCTAGCAGCGTTCTGGCTTCCTCTACCGCCGCCAGGAGGGCGATGTCCGTGCCCTGTCCTGGTCGAAAGCCCGTCTGGGAGTTTTTCAGTTTGTTGTTAGCTTCTAGATATTCGGAGAGTTTTTTGTTGATGAGTTTTTCCGCAATTTTACTTACTCCGGGGAGTAAGGAAATGGGCCGATAATTCGCCAGGTTTTCAGGGTCCAGAGTGGGTTTCTTTAATAAGGCCTTTACTACTGCCTTCTTCCAACTCTGGGGCACAACTCCCTGTTGAAGTGACGTATTAATCAACTGGGTGAGGGCGGGGATGATAGAAGGGGCTACCTCTTTAAGGATCCAAAGAGGAGCTGGATCTCTGGGGGAACCACTTTTCATAGAATTAAGCGTTGTCCGCACTTCATCTGAAGTGACCTGGCCCCATGTGGATAGGCCGGTGGTAAAAGTCGAATATGGAGAAACGGTTTCTTCCCTCGGGCACAGAGGAGGAATTGAATCCAGGATTAACCGAATTTTGTCCCGAAAGAAGTTAGCCAGTTGTTGGCATTTCTCTTGATCAGCTTTAGGGTCAGAGGGGGGTCCCTGATCTTGTTCTGGTGGTTTCGAAAGTTCTTTCAGGATAGCGAATGCTTCCTTCCCGGAGCCACCTGCTCTCTCTATTCTCTCCTGGAAAAACACGCTTTTGGTATTCCGGATAGCGGTTTTATAATTGAGAAGAGAGATGGAGTAGATATTTTTATTCGCTCCTGTTTTATCACGTCTCCATGAGCGTTCGGTCTTTTTGCATTCTTGCCGTAAGGCTTTAAGCTCTGGAGTGTACCACGGAGCAGGGGATATCTTTTTTGGTTGTTTAAGGGTGGTGATTTTTGGAAGCAGAGTGTCCAGGGACGACGTAATCCAGTCACTGAATTGTTTATCGGCCAGATTTGGGTCCGAGGAAAGCTCGGGAGTGGACTCGGTCAGAGAACGGGCCCAAATATCAGATGACAATTTGTGCCATTGGCGATCAGTAACCTGGGTTTTAGGAATAGAGTGCTTAGACATGGGAATTTCCCAGAAAAAGGGGACCAAAAAATGGTCAGTCCATGGAAGGGTCACCGGAGGGTCGGTGGTCATTGTTGGAATATTGGTAAAGATGGGGTCCAATAGATGGCCCTTCTCGTGGGTGGGCTCATTGTTCACCAGACCTACCTCTAAGGCTGTAAGGTCATGTCTAATGTCCACGGCCACACGATCCGTTGGGTCAAGGAAGTGGAAATTAAGATCACCTAGTAGCAGAAAGTTGGAGGTGGAGGAGGCTAGTTGGGAAATGGCTTCAACTAAAGAGTTGGGGAAATTGCCTGGGGCCCCAGGGGGACGATAGGTCAGAAGCCCCGCTACAGTGAGGGCTGGAGTGATTTGGATGGAAAACTGGCCACACTCACAATCCTCAATGTCAGCGTTCGTCATCCTACAGACGTAACGTTGCCTGTGGATGATGGCTATCCCACCTCCCCTCCCTTTAGATCTATTTAACGTTTGGCAGAGATAGCCTGTGGGGAGAGCTGTGACAACATCCGGATCAGTGCAATCAGAGAGCCATGTCTCTGTTAGGAACATTAGGTCGAAATCATGATCATGGATTAGGAGGTTTATTTCGGTGGCGTGTTTCGGAAGGGAACGGCAATTGAGAAGTCCGGCTTTCAGAGCCGGTGTAGTGCTTTTAGGGGGGGGGACCGGATTGCAGTGTGGACAGGTCGAAAAGACCTTACCTTCCGTAACCGTGTGGTAGCAGGTCAGGGTGGTTTTAGGACGTAGGGCTCGTAATGTGTCAGCTGTATACATCACTCGCTCCTGAGGGTCGCCTGGCAGAGTTACGGGGCCAAGGGCCGTCCGGGTCCGGACGGGCCCAGACGGGCTTGCCTTTGGCGCGCCTTCGGCGCGCTGACGGCGCGCCCGCTGCGCCCGTCCGCTGCGCGTCCGGTGATTGCACATTATTTTATGGGGTAAAGGAGGGGGGTGGGCGTGGCCTCAGGTGGGCGTGGCCTTGCTTCCTCGCCGTAAATGGCGGCAGGAAATTGTTTTTCAGGGGTTTGCTCGTTGCAGCGAAGGAGTCGCTGTTTCAGCGTGTCTCTAGCCCGCTATGACAGATTGCCGGGTGAGTGCGCTTTTAAAAGTACAGTTTTTAGTGAAGTGACACAAAATACAATGGTGATAGTTTAAAAACAAGTTTTCAGCGTTCTCCCGGCTTCCGCCTCAGGAGTTTCTAGGTTCTGTCAGTTACACGCTTCTAATCGCGTATATATGCTGAAGGAGGTGGGCGTGGCCTCAGGTGGGCGTGGCCTTGCTTCCTCGCCGTAAATGGCGGCGGGAAATTGTTTTTCAGGGGTTTGCTCGTTGCAGCGAAGGAGTCGCTGTTTCAGCGTGTCTCTAGCCCGCTATGACAGATTGCCGGGTGAGTGCGCTTTTAAAAGTACAGTTTTTAGTGAAGTGACACAAAATACAATGGTGATAGTTTAAAAACAAGTTTTCAGCGTTCTCCCGGTTTTCAGCGTTCACCAGTACCCGGCAGTACCTGTCTTAGCTGTCAGCGGAACAAGAACAGTTGTACTACCGCCCCTTGCTGGTAAAAAGGAGAACCAAGTTGTATCCATCGACCTGGTAAAACCACAATCATGTGGCCAATAATAAGTAGTAGGCCCAGTGGACTCCCAAGAAATAGCAGAATACCAACATTTGCTACAATCCAAGAGGTTCAAACTGAGAGACTAATCACATTTTATAAACCTGCAGTGAATAGAAAAGGACTATGCAACAAAGCCATGGAACTCCAACAATTCCAACAATTGACAGAACTGCATCTGGCTACTTCATCAATGTTGATGACTTTTCTGATGATCCAAGTGAACATGAAGAAACGCCAGCAACAAAAACTTTCAAAGACAAAGTAACTGAACTCTTTCATCAACTCAAAGAAACCTATCTGATTTCTCCATGGATTGAATTTTGGATTGTGTTAGGTGTACTTTTCCTCCTGCTTTGGCTCATCATTGTTCTTTGTTTGGGAAAATTAATTGAAGGAAAATACAGTACAATGGACACAGCAAGTCAGAACATCAACTTGGTCCTAAAGCCTCACAAGTCATCTCACATCGAGAAAAGAGAACTGTCATTAGTGAACATCACAGCCAATCCAATACCCGGTGGGGTAGCATAGGACAAAACGGATTATGAAATTTATGGCCCGATTGAGCTCTTGAAATATCCACACCAGTTCAAGATTTCATTAAGTGACTTTGTAAAACCAAGTACTTTCTCTGATTATTGGGACTTTGAACATATTAACAATATGATGTCAGATTTAGTAATGTCAGCAAAATTTACAGAACATGATTATTTACAGGGTTCATCAAATTATGAAGAATTGTATTGCTATAATCATTTTGGTCATCACTATTTGCATAAATCTGCTCGACTTAGAATTTGTTTTAATTATAACCAATAGGAACATTGTGCAACGCCGCCTAAAGGCAGCTCGAAAACATTTTATGAGAAATTCCCATACTTCTCAGGGTTTAACACAAGTGATGCAGAAACGTTTTATTTTAAAATGTTAAATAAGACAGGAATGAAAACAATGTTGACAAATACTAAATTGATTTATTCTGAAACATTTTATGAAAAAATGACTACATTTGGTTTTGAATTCTGGAAAAACAACATTGAACAAAAACCATCTGGGGTACAAAAGAATGGCAGGTCCAAGGTTTAGAAGCATTATTTAGAGCCTGCATGATCCCAGAACAATCAATATTCCTGAATGACACCATTCAGCAAACAACCTGTCTTGGTCTAGCCAAGATAAAAGACTTAAATAAACCGACTATTCCGAATCCCATACCTGATAGTAATAGCACGACAGATGTGGAGATAGACGTATCCCATATTTTACACCAAAACAGAACACATCCTGATTGGAAAAAATGGTTGATCTGGCCCACAGACATAAATAACTGTCAAGATAGATTCCTGAACAAAATACAGGGGTTAAAACTGAACAGGCCAGACCCAAGATACTCCCAGAGACAACATCCAGGGATAGTTACAACATACAGTGTAGGGAAACTATGCCTTGAGTGGCTACAGAAATCCACACTGGCTGAAATAAAGCAACACTTGACTTTACTTAAAGACGGTGCTGACTTGCGTGATTTCATACTGGGACCACGCAAACAGCATCAAAAACATTTCATAGCGGCCGGTATATACGCTGCATACAACGAGGCTTGGAAAGTAACACAAATTGAAACAGCAGAAAAAATACGAGAAATTGATCGTATTAATTTGGAAAAATCACTTTCTGTTGTGGAGAATGGGTTAATGACTCTGTCCTCCAGAATATATTCACTGGACAGTATTGTATCATCTGCTATTGATATAATAGAGCAGGACTTGCTAATGTTACAACATGGTCAGTCCCAA
This sequence comes from Lissotriton helveticus, assembly GCF_964261635.1. NCBI lineage: Eukaryota > Metazoa > Chordata > Amphibia > Caudata > Salamandridae > Lissotriton > Lissotriton helveticus. The sequence goes on from NC_136071.1 coordinate 624,325,801, forward strand.
TTACGTTCTATTGTACAGCTTGGCTGGACGTTGCAAAATCTGCGTTCAGGCTACGTGCCATGGCGTTGAACACCTTCGCTGCTTTGACTTTTCCCCTCCTGTGCTGAGGGTCAATACAAATGGGTGTGGTCATGATGAGCTCAGCTCGTCATGAGCACACGAGCACCGTGCCTCATGACGAGCTGAGCTCATCGTGAGCACCGAAGGGGTTAATCAACACAACGTCATTATTCTCTATCTTTAACCTTACTGATAAACAAATCAGTTTGGCACAAAAAGGAGCAGACTATACGATTCTGAGCATTGAAAAACTTGAGAGATTACCATTGACAATGTCAGAAAGACCTGTCATTGAATGGATAATACACGGAATAATTACAATTCCAATAACAACTTTCCAGTTTAAATATTGCCAATAATATATACCAGCAGGCCAGTATGAAAGGTTGGGTAAAGGATACATCAAGTCAACATGGAAATTACCTTATACACTCAAATGTTATAGTGAAAGAAAAAAGGAGGTATTTCTTAGTGGTAACAATTGTAAAAAATCACTAAGCGGTACACTTCTGTGTCAAGGTATTAACTTGCACGGAGCTTGTGAAGGATCTTCAAATAATCTTTCATGTCACCTGCAAGGCACTCATGCAACACAGATAGAGCCATTTTTTAGACAGCTTTCCATCGGCAGCTATGTTCTAATAAGTGACCACAGCTGTTGTGGCATGGTGCCTGGAAAAGCCTATCTCGTGAGCGTTAGTTCCAAGGTCACTTGCTGTATGCAAGTATTGTATCCAAACAGCAATACAGACATGGAGGCGGCAATATGGCCTTCTTTGAATATCTCTTCTATACGAATTGATACTTTAAGCAGAAGGAAGTCAGTTCTTTTACAGACAACTGTGCCGTTAACCTCGTCCAAAGAAACGTATGATCTGCAAGTTGCAAGGACAGCGGCAGAGATACATTCCCTATTATCAACAAATTGCCCCGTGCATTTCGTAGAAATGTTAAGTCAAATCTTAAACATGTCTGATACCAGTGGCATCGCACGTGTATTTAAGACAATTTTTTCGGGACTGTTAGCACCCTTTGAAACAGTTCTGGGCATTATCCCGAATTTTGTGCATTCCATTTTTGGCGGTCTGCCTCTACTTTTGGGACTCGTAGCAGGAATTTTATTTTTGATCCTTCTGCTCCGATATGGCAAGCCAAGCCAGAGACAAGACTCCAGCAATGATGGAAGAAACGATCCTAGCTATACGCTACCGGGACCGTATCACTAAAGTCCTCGGATATGCCCGGCTAAGAGATCTGAGTACAACTTGGTTTCTTTCATTCAGACCAATCTGGCAGAATTGCATCTTACCTGTGCTTCGATGTCTGCTATGCGGAGAAGAATGCGTGTTGGACATCTGTCTTACACTACCATCAGCAGTACCAATGGATATCGATACTTTGCTAGGTCCTGTAATGACTCATGCATCGTGTTGTCCCCAGCGGCTACCTATTCTGATGACGGCATTCGTTGAGACTTCACCACTACGAGTAGGTGGCGGTGAAGTACGAGAGGAAAGCAGCACTAAACAGGTACAACCTTCTGTGAGCATTGCTGATCCAGACATCGATGATAGCAATCACTCTCACATGTGCACAATTTCAACTTTTTCAAACTTGGTCGAACTTTCACCTGATGTTGTAGACCAATTTTTTGCAAATCTGTCTGAAATGATGTTCACCCCTGAGCAACGAGAATAACTTTTAAAAACAACGAGCACACAGCGTTCCCTGAACTCTGAATTCGGTCTTCAGTTTTGATATACAGCTACTGAAAACATTTGGAACTATTTTTTTCCCCTGAAAGCGAATTTTTTTTTTTTCACTTCCAAAATATTTACCTTTTTCTGGCACGCGGTAATCTGCTTAAAGTAGAACTATTCTTAGAGAACAGAGCTTCTAATTTAGGAACTCTAGAGTCATGTGTAATTTTCGCAAATTCATTCAGCTGATATAAATATGCATTTAACCGAATGATACCACTGCTTGAAAAGCGTACAGTACCAATACTCATTTTCGTGTATTTACCATATACCATTTCAAATGCGATTTATGTATTTTGGGGAGGGTAGGAAAACACACATGCATTGTTATATGTTTAATATTGCTTAGTTTTAGTAATGATGGACATTAATTCGTGGAGTGGGTGTTGTGTTTCTATCTAGGACCCTAATTCGATATTTCCGATTTATGCCCTTATATGGTTATAATAAATAATATCCTTATAAAGGTATAAGAATCATATCCATATTTAGTAATAGCCCATGCAGTCCAAATACGGCAAGGCTACTTCCCTAGACTCCTAGAAAGTACAACGCGTTCTTTAAACAACCCAAACCTCCAGCAACCTGGGAATCACCCATGCTTCTGTTTGGATTTGTCCTAGGACTCCTGCGAGCACTGAAAGAACGGCCAGTTCTTAGTGACATCTTTTATTGACGTCTTATGTCCAACCTTACGTCAATCCCGGCACCTTTCAGGTATAAATATACCAACGTTGCCTTAAGCAAACATACAGTGGTTTTGAGCAGAGCGGCTATCTACTTGCCCGAGAGCCCAGCTGATGCGAGAGCCCACGGACGCCGCCCCTCCCTTTTGACGCACTGAGAAAGACGCTGTCTTTTTCTCCAGCCGAGAAAATTCCAGCTCCGGTGTTTCCAGCCACCCTTGCGGGTTTCTGGGATATCGAGTCCTGAGAGAGAGATACAAGACCTCCCACATTCTATTACCAAGGTACGGAGCTGACTAAACCCTTAAGAGAATTCTTGATTCAGATTCCTTGGCAAAAACCAACTTAACTTAATCTGCTACTTACTTACTCCTTCCCACGTATTAGGCTTAGGTCAGGTACACCGGGGTAGGCGTATTTAGAAGCACCAGTTGAGTACGTTAGTCAATGTACATATGTATGTATATATTTTATCTATTTTAAAGTATCGTATGGCTAAGAAACCATATCAATGCTTTTACAGTATTATTTCATAATACTCCTTTTACTGTACGCACTTTACTTCATGTTAAGTATTGCAATTGTGGCAATTCATTTCTCTTGCATGAGAAAGAAGACTGCTCAATAAATAACACCTTTTATTGAAAACGCCCGTCTCTCTATTTCTCTGCACTCTGGTGAAACTAAGTATGCACGATTGACTGAGTGAAATAGCTGTCTATTGTTTTCACAAGACTCTAGAGATACACTCTTTATTCTGAGGGAGCAAAGTTGTCATGTTTATGCGGTTGTCAGAAGCTAATCCCTTCTTGCCTAAATCCGGAGAGTTAACTCTTTCCTGAACATTCGAGAAAGTTTCTAGTGACCTCTGAGCTAGCTGGCAAAACTAATTAAGTCTAATATAGTCAGTAGAGACCCAGTCGACCTCAGTCCTACGTCTACACTGCTGTTTATATTATTCCAATGCGCAGAGCCTATTGGGAATATAGGAACTACACTACATTATCGGTTTATCCTTTTTAAAGAAATGTTTAACTTTCTTAACAAATGACATTTTTCTTTTATCTCCATACATGATATAAGGTCTCCCTCTAATCATCTGTTCCTTAGCAAACTTAGATATTTTCTATCAGGTCTGTTTCCTATGAATCCTGGATCTAAATGCCACATATATTTTATGCCGCTTTACTTCGTGATGACACTCAATTGTTTACGAAAAACCTCCAAAACCACTGCGTTTCTTATTTTCAATGACCAATCAGCACTTAGAATTCAAATAAATGCAGTCAATAATTGCGCGGCTTTTCTCGTGAAACGAATTCTCACGCTCCTGTACTCACCCCTCCTTTACAATATTACCTCAGCTACACACCCGCTGTCTCAACCAATACCAGCGCGGCTCTGAGTGACGTCAGCGCAGCTCCGCAACCGACTCCCTCCTTTGCAGGGAATACGAGAACTTCCTTTTATTCACTTTTAAATGTTCATTTCCATTAATTAACAACATAAAAACATTTGCCACTGTGCCTGAGTAACTAATTAAAAAAAAAGATGATTTGCTTTCACTGCGAGAAACTCCCTTCCGTTTACTCTTCATACACTGCAAGTAGATCCCTTCCATCTACCTTTCACGCAAGTATCGGAGAACCTGTTACTCCTTCAGGCTTACCCTTTCTAGGTTATGTAAGGCCAAAGTTTCACCAACGAACCCCTTTGCTATCAATAAAGCTCAGAAGAACCTGATACTCCTTCAGTGTGACCCTTTCTAGGTGATATCACACCAATGTTTTACTAGCAAACACTTAACTATCAATTATTCACACATTTATACAGAGAAATCCCTAAAACAGTGCTTCCTGTTTTACCTACCCATGCACTTACTTCCTCAGGCAAGTGACATCACTACAGAGTGGCTTCCATTTACCACCTGATATTCTGCCCCCGGGGTTTCCAGACAAAACCTAAAACAGGTACTAACAATACATAAAATCAATACAATCAATAATCAATAATCGATAAATAATTGATACATAACTAACTACCTATCTTGACTAATCCCTAACTTTACCTCTGCTACCAAAATAACTGATAGAGCGCAAGCTCACCTGCTCAACATACGTTCTAGTGTTCGCATCTTCCGCCGCGTCACTTCCGCTTCGCCGCGTCACCCTATTCTGTTTCCTCCGGGTTTCATCGCGTCAAGAAGCTCCTTGTATAATCTGTTAGGGGTCCGCTCCCCCAAGTCCCCTCCAGGCCGCGCCTGAGCTCCCTTTGTATCTTTGGAGCTTTGCTCAATCTTAGCGGTACCTTTTGTTGTTTGCTCACTGTGATATTGTATAGAGTCCCTTTCCTGTCGAGGCCTTTGTTGTTGGCCCGCTATCCTCTCCTGATGTTCCTGGGACTGGCCGGACTTCTTACCTCCCAGTTCCGTTCGCTGGCCAGACTTCGTGTTCCGCTGGCTAGCCGGGCTTGGGCAGGGCAGTTCCGTTAACTCCTGGGGCATTGTGGTTGTTGTGGGCCGTTCCAACACTTAGCCCTATTCCCCTATTCGTTTTTCCTTTCAGCTCGTTGGACTGATGCTAAAGTCCTGGTGAACTGGCAGTCATGGCAGCTGGGAGTAATTTGAAGAACTGGTACAGGCGCTCAGCGCTATTTTTATTATTATTATGAAAGTCACTATATAGGATGTATCTTCACTATCACTTATATATTACAGCACATGCAGGCTAACTGAAGGACATTAGGACTCCACCTAGACCTACAAATGCAGATAGGGTAAGACCTATACCTGTGCTTGCAATAACAATTACTAGTAAGAGAGTATACATTGATATCCCTTTTTCTTTTCCCCTCAAATTACAGGCTGCTTATGTATGCTCAATATGATGTATGGAGAATCCTTGAAGAAGAGAGTTATACATATGTGCTAAGCCCCTTCAAGTAAACTCCTAGGTATATCAAGTTTAACTAGTGGGGGTTAATTACTTTTCTTGTTAAATGTGTATTGTGACTTAGATTTTCTTCTTCCTAGTACCTGTGTCCTACCAGCCGGATTTGTCCTTCCAGTCCAAGGAGTCTCTCCCCTCCTTTCCTTGTTTTGTTACCTCCTTTCCCTCCATATCACCATTGTGTTCTAGAGTTTGAAAGACACAAGAGGTGTAGGGGGGAAGGGTTGGGCCTGTCATCGGTTCCGAACACTCCTGCAGAAACACCGCCTGGATCCTTACACTAGGCCCATAAAACTATGTATATATTAAACAGGTAAACCTACACTCAATCAATTTAGATTTTACCATTCAGGATCTATACCATTTGTCTTACCAATCCAAGTCATCAATACCTATAGTCCCAAAGGATCAAGGGAGTTAGCAAGAAAATAAGCAGTAAAATAACATTTAGCATTTTATAAATACCCACATACTCAGGAAATGTTTAAATTCTTTATCTAAGAAAATTCTTTTGAATGTTTGAAACCATGTAATCAATAATTTCTTATTCTATTTTAGAACGATGAAGATCAAAACAACATGTGCAATAATTGTGAAAGAAATATCATTACAAATAATTTGACAAAGGGTGGGTAAAGAGAAAAGGGAAAACAGTACAATGACAAACCCACACTTTATAGTTACCTAGAACGGTGTGGTGACCAACCCTGGCCGGGGGTGAGTCAAAAGATAAGAATCCCAAAGTACAGGTGCCAGCAGGAAAGAACAGATGCAGATCAGAATCTGGACAGGTTTCGGACCAAATCGGATCAGGACAGGACCACTACAGACTAAGACCAGCACCACAGCTAAAGTTCAAACACCAGCATTGCAAACCCTCTCTGCAGCTAACAGTCAAACCCTGATTGGGTCATCAAACTCCTTCCCGGAACCCCGATTGGGTATCGAATCTTCTGACAGAGTGCTCCCCCAGCAACTCTGCTCTCGACCACCTATTGAGTGTGTTGGGTCAGTGACAGGTCAGCTATTCGGACAAGTCGGACAATCTAACTTGCTAAGCCTACCCTAGTTATACTATTTTCCAGGTCAGTGTACCACCTCCAAATGTTGCAAATCCCACAATTTTATTAGACAAAGGACGAAGAGAAGTCATCACACCATATTGATATGAGGTAACTTGTCAATCATGTATTAAAATATTCCCTCCCATAACTTTATCTTCCCATGTACTTTTTATTCCGCCAGGTAGTGAAATGTAACAATAAGACATTTAACAAATTATTCAATTTCAGCTTCCTCTGGCAGGGTGAGGAGTTCTCTCTTCTCATAGTTCTTGCCATCCATGTCAGATTGGCATGGGTTCAATGCCACTGCTTCAGTGGCTCGGGCTTCTTTCGCACAGGCACAGTATCTCCAAAGATGGAGTTCAGCAGTACATTTAGGCCCAAATACGATACATGCAAGAATAGAAAAGAAACAGTTTTAGAGACACAGAATGAAATGAATGCACTGTATACCACTTCTTTCTACTCTATTCCCATTATTGTATTTTAACTATTGCATTAGATGTACGGCAAAACAAACAGCTTAGCAAAGCAGCGATGCAAGCTTCTTGCACGTTAGTACACAGAACAGCCATCTTAGTTCTAGTGCGCAGAAGCAAAGGTTTTCCCACCAAGAATGTCACGTGAGTATGACAGACGCCTGTGCAGTAGAAAATCCTGCGTAGAAGCAGCCATTTTAATGCAAGCAGATTATAGTTTGTAAAACCCATTGTCAAGCTTCCCCTAGATACCTAATATGTCGTCTAATGCAATTTTAATATGACAAAACGTGTTAGTACATTAATATTATTTTCGAGAGGGTTGAATACAAGCAAGTCACTTTACGTGTGCAACCTTGCTCCATCAATACTTTAATTGGACGAGGGGTAACCTTCCACTGTTGATGTCATATCCTTGATTTGCAGTGCACAATGTTCTCTCCTTTTGTGTGTCTTTTCCTGCTCCTCACCTTTATTTGGGTCTCTGGTCTATTTATTAACCACCCCAGCACCCGCTTGCCCGCAACCCCCTTGCGCTCAAACTAATATTGCAGCAGCTGGCCATCTTTAAAAGGATTTTAAAACATCGAACGTTGGCAATTTTTTTATGGTCATGTGCACATGCACAGCAGTCATTTTGGAATTAATATTAGTTTTGCTTTATAAAAAATCATTCAAAGATGAATGCAAAGGTCCACACCTGAGCAGTGGCCTTTTAAGAAAGATTATTCACAAATGGACACTACATACATGTGCACACTCATGGAGGCTATCTTGGTAAAAAAAAAGCAATACCAATAGATGTTACAAGGGAAACGTACTGTTTTTGCCTCTGGCTGTTAAGTTTACTAACTAAGATGGTGGAGCTCATTGAGCTTTAATCAATCAAATTATATACATTTCATACTGATGTTCTGTCATATATCAGTCTTAGATTCAAATTCAAATGTATTTATTTTGCGTTGTGATGAGAGGTTTAACAAAAAGCAAACTCAACTTTGTGCTAAAGATACAAGCAATCCGAATTGCCCATAACTAGGAGAATATGTCAAATATAAGATAAGAAACATTAAAAAATAATTTTTAATACTTATTTTCAGCAATTATGAGGTCAGATAGCAATGCAGTAACTGCAATATTCAGTTGGAAATCTTAAGGAATGTTGTATAATTTATGAATGTTTTTTAATCATTCTTAGACGTGTGATATTGAATTGTTTACTCATCTCTGCTAATGATGAGCTATTTGAATTGATTGTGTGTTGTATTATATAGTTTTATTAGTAGTCATGTAAAGGCTTTCAATAACGTTAAAATACAAATATATAAATACTTTTCTGTTGTTCTAGGTCTCTGTTTGGACAAAATACCATGCATTTCTTATTCACCCCATAACCAGTGACTACTTAGTAAATTCCTTTCCTCATCCTTAGCAATACTCATTCCCAATACCAGGTGTGTAGACCAACCTGTAGTAAACAGCCTAAACTTGTAAGTCTTGGATTTTTGATTTATTTTGTGGTGAGAAACCCTGCTGAAACAGAAACTGCAGACCGAATGACATTTTCAGTAAAAGCCTATTTAGCAACTAAGGGCTTGGAGGGTCCTGGCATATACTTACTACCTGTGGAGAATTCAGGCACATCAATTTTTTAACTCCTTTTAGGCTCGACATGTTCCTCTTCTTGGCTTTGCTCCCAGTGTTTGTTCTTGTGATAACTACTTACTGAAAAACAAGCTGGCATTTTATTAATGTTTAGACTTTTAGAGCTATGCTACAGAAAAAGTAAAACAAAAGTATAGTTGATGTAGTGTCTTCCCCAGCCATGGAGCATGCAAAGAAATGATGCTATGCACAGGAGCTGTGGTTGAACATTTCTTTCTTCCCGAACATTCATTCACACACTGCCCATTACATCATACTTTCCATAACCACACCCTAACACCTCCCCCGCATATCATATAGTTACTTTTCAGAGTCCGCCCTGAACCACAAGAGCCCTAGTGCGTACAGGATAAATGTGCTACATGTTTCCCTTTGTTAAATAAAAAGTGGCAGGCATTATTTGAACTCAAATCTCCACAATTGGTTGACGAGGAGCTCGCACTTGTCTCCTGGCTCTGGTGACGGGGGTAATTGAGGTTCACCCCTGACAGGCAACAAAGATACAGACTGGAGAGCTGGACCTGTAGGTGGGGTCGCCTCCGACGTAGTTTTAGGAGCTGCAGAGTGTCGAAGTAGGTGTTTAAAGTGTGATGTATTCTGAGTGATAGACTTCCCAGGACGAAATGCCATCACCATGTGTCCCTTGCATGCCACCACCTGCAAAAGGTCAGTGAGGAAAGAGTTCTTCATCTTTCTTTTTTATCTCTGTTTTACCACCAGTCACCTTTGTCGAAGACTGTTTACTGGGTGTGGCTAGCGGATCGGCATAAGTTTTCATTTTACTCTTATGAGTTGCATCGGTGTTACGAAGTTTGCCCGCATTCACTGATCAATCTGATGTCCATTGAGATACTTTTGTTCTGATCGCTCTCCCAAACAACAAAGGAGCGGGGCTCTCACCCATTGTGGAGTGAGGAGTTGATCGATAGGTCCAGAGGTTCTGACATGTAGCTTGGTTCAAACTGAATCCCTTCTATGGATGTTCATTGAGCTACCCTCTTGAAAGTGCCCATAAATCTTTCGACTACAGCATTGGCTTGGGGCCAGAGGGTGTATACCCCTTTGGTTGTTTGATGTTGATTTGTAAGCGTTATTGTGTTTCCTGAGGCGGAAGCCGGGAAGTAGAACTTTGATCGTTTTTAAAAATTTTAACCTGCCTATCTGCACATTATTGGAAGTGTAACTTGTAACCTGCCCCCACCTGCCTCCTTACCGCGCTAGAACCCCGGTCCCCGCAGTCGATTAGGCACTGCCGGAGGATGTACACTGGGAAGCGGACATTTTGGGAAGGAACTGGAGGGGCGGACTAGTTGTTCGCTAAGCCCCGCCCTCGCCGCTACTTAAACCTCGCTTTCCACCCGCGCTGGTTAGAAAGTAGTAGCGTTCTTGTGTTTCCTGAGGCGGAAGCCGGGAAGTAGCACTTTGATCGTTTTTAAAAATTTGAACCTGCCTATTTGCACATTATTGGAAGTGTAACTTGTAAACTGCCCCCACCTGCCTCCTTACCGCGCTAGAACCCCGGTCCCCGCAGTCGATTAGGCACTGCCGGAGGACGTACTCTGGGGAAGCGGACATTTTGGGAAGGAACTGGAGGGGCGGACTAGTTGTTCGCTAAGCCCCGCCCTCGCCGCTACTTAAACCTCGCTTTCCACCCGCGCTGGTTAGAAAGTAGTAGCGTTCTTGTGTTTCCTGAGGCGGAAGCCAGGAAGTAGCACTTCGATCGTTTTTTTAAATTTTAACCTGCCTATTTGCACATTATTGGAAGTGTAACTTGTAACCTGCCCCCACCTGCCTCCTTACCGCGCTAGAACGCCGGTCCCCGCAGTCGATTAGGCACTGCCGGAGGACGTACTCTGGGGAAGCGGACATTTTGGGAAGGAACTGGAGGGGCGGACTAGTTGTTCGCTAAGCCCCGCCCTCGCCGCTACTTAAACCTCGCTTTCCACCCGCGCTGGTTAGAAAGTAGTAGCCTTATTGTGTTTCCTGAGGCGGAAGCCGGGAAGTAGCACTTTGATCGTTTTTAAAAATTTTAACCTGCCTATTTGCACATTATTGGAAGTGTAACTTGTAACCTGCCCCCACCTGCCTCCTTACCACGCTAGAATCCCGGTCCCCGCAGTCGATTAGGCACTGCCGGAGGACGTACTCTGGGAAGCAGACATTTTGGGAAGGAACTGGAGGGGCGGACTAGTTGTTCGCTAAGCCCCGCCCTCGCCGCTACTTAAACCTCGCTTTCCACCCGCGCTGGTTAGAAAGTAGTAGCGTTATTGTGTTTCCTGAGGTGGAAGCCGGGAAGTAGCACTTTGATCGTTTTTAAAAATTTTAACCTGCCTATCTGCACATTATTGGAAGTGTAACTTGTAACCTGCCCCCACCTGCCTCCTTAACGCGCTAGAACCCCGGTCCCCGCAGTCGATTAGGCACTGCCGGAGGATGTACACTGGGAAGCGGACATTTTGGGAAGGAACTGGAGGGGCGGACTAGTTGTTCGCTAAGCCCCGCCCTCGCCGCTACTTAAACCTCGCTTTCCACCCGCGCTGGTTAGAAAGTAGTAGCGTTCTTGTGTTTCCTGAGGCGGAAGCCGGGAAGTAGCACTTTGATCGTTTTTAAAAATTTGAACCTGCCTATTTGCACATTATTGGAAGTGTAACTTGTAACCTGCCCCCACCTGCCTCCTTACCGCGCTAGAACCCCGGTCCCCGCAGTCGATTAGGCACTGCCGGAGCGGCGGACTAGTTGTTCGCTAAGCCCCGCCCTCACCTATGTTTAAATGACTACACCAACCCGGCAGCGCAGCGGGCGCGCCGGCAGCGCGCCAAAGGCGCGCCAAAGGCAAGCCCGTCTGCGTCTGTCCGCGCCAGATCGCTGCCAGGCGCCAGTCCTTATGCCAATTGTGCCCAAGGTAGGGACCCTAACTCTGAGGCTGCTATGAGGATTAGCTATTCTAAGCAGGAGCTATTAAATATAGCTATCAAGCATGTTTCCCAGATCCACCCAAACACCGCTACCTATCTATGCAAACAAAAGTCATTACCCTGGTTGGAAGGCCCTTTCTCATGTAGGGATTGTAAATTTCAAAGTCTTCAAGAGAACATAAGCATTCCTTTCCAAAATGACCCATCGATGAAACACTGCTCAGCAGATCACAACTGGAAAGCTTTTTTAGCTAATGTACGCTCACTCCCCAAACATGCCACCCATATAAGGGATTTTCTCTCTTCGTCAAACCCTGACCTGGGGTTTCTCACAGAAACCTGGCTAAAGACAACCTCGGCCCCAGCCATTACAACAGCCTTACCCGAGGGATATCGGATCCTAAAACTAGATAGACTGAGGAAGACTGGAGGTGGGACCGCCATAGTCTATAAGGATCCCATAAAAATTACAGTACTAGAGGAACACATGGACAATAACCTGGAGATGATCATATTCAGAATAGAACTCCACACGCAGCTTAGCTGGAAAGGCGCCCTAGTCTATCGCCCACCTGGCCCCAGTACCAACTCAATTCTACATCTCTCAGAGCTTATTGCACCGCATGTCATCTCCACTAATAAATTCATTCTCTTAGGAGATTTTAATATACACAGTGAGGATCTACAAGACCTTGAGACCTTACATTTTCTTAGAGATATCTCCCCTCTTGGACTGACCAAGATAAATAATGGACCCACCCACTGCGCAGGTCATACGCTCGACCAGGTGCTCTCCAATTCTACGGATATAATATATAGACAAACACTACCTTTAACCTGGTCTGATCACCACATGGTAACTTTTGATCCATTGAGACCTACCTTGAACGCCCATAACAAAAACCCAAGCACTCGCCGCTTCAGACAATGGGATAAACTTTCGCCTAAATCTTTCTTCGAAGCATTTCACGCCCCCCCCACTGGCCCCCAACAGCACTGTTGAGGAAGACCTCAACCTACTTCAAAATGCCATCAACCTCACTTTAAATGCCATAAGACCTATAAAAAAAGTATCCACACTGGGACGCCGCCCCAAGCCCCGTGGTATTCTGAAGAATTAAAAATAGAGAAAAGCAAATGCAAGGTTGCGGAGCGAAGTTGGCGCCGCTCAAAACACAATCAGATAAGGACATCTTTAAAGAGATGCTGAGGAAATATCATAAAAACCTAGGAAACACCAGGAAAAAGCACATAGCGTCACAACTAGAGCAGGCTGACAATACTCCCAAAACGCTCTTTCAGATCCTCAATTCTCTAGTCAACCCCAAAGCCTGCAGTCCCAAAGACGAGCCTTCCCAATCTCTTTGTGATAACATCGCCGATCATCTAACTCAGAAGATTGAAGATATCTACTCTAAATATCCTTCCCACAGTTCACGTGAGCCTGACACAGAGATCCCACACACCAGGTCTTGCCCTCCTATCCAGCCACTCCTAAAAACATTTCCCCTTCTCACCCTTGGAGAAGCAGAAGCTCTTCTTAAATTAGCCAAGTCAGGATCCCCCAAAGACCTAGTTCCGGCGAAAATGGTAAAAGCTCTTGCCACAGAACTGGCAAGACCCAATGAAGTCATCTTCAATAATTCAATCCCAGAGGGTACACTCCCCAAAGAATGGAAAGATGCACAGGTCATACCCATCAGGAAAACCCCTAAACTCCCACCGGATGTGATCACAAATTACCGGCCTATATCCTTACTTCCAGCATACAGCAAATTGCTGGAAAAACACATAAACAAACATCTTTCATCCTATGTGGAGACCTCGAATTGCCTAGACTACTCCCAGTTGGGCTTCCGGCCCCGTCATAGCACGGAATCCGCCCTGGTCAATGTCATTGATGATATTAGAATGCAGGCGGACGGAGGTCGAGCGGTAATTCTGATACTGCTCGACCTATCCGCTGCTTTTGATACTATCTCTCACCATATTTTACTTGAACGATTGCACAATATAGGCATTCGGGACAAGGCCCTGGAATGGCTAACAGACTTCCTCAAGGATCGGACGCAAACAGCAAACCTGGGCACGTTTAAAGCCAAGACCACAGCTGTTACCAAGGGAGTCCCACAGGGCTCCTGTCTCAGCCCCACCCTTTTCAATATTTATATTGCCCCACTGGCATCGCTGCTTAGGAAGATCGGGTTTATCCCGGTCTCCTACACAGATGATACACAACTCCTCCTGGCCTATGATATTGATGCGCCCAACATCCAAGAAATCGTCTCCGAGGGCATGCTCAAGATCACGGCCTGGATGACTCAGAATTTTCTCCAGCTTAACACAAGCAAAACGGAGATCATGCTATTTACTGAGACAAGTACCAACTGGTCCCCGAGCTGGTGGCCGCAAGAACTGGGAATAGCGCCAACCCCCAAAACAGTGGTAAAGTACTTAGGGGTATTAGTAGATAACAAGTTAAACATGGATGAGCACATAACATCAATTAAACACGCCTGCTTCCACGCCCTAAGCCTTCTGCGGAAAGTCTTCCATTTTCTTCCCCTTTCCACTCGTAAAACTTTGATACAGGCTTTAGTACTAAGTCGACTAGACTTTAGCAATGCCCTCCTTATTTCTGCCAAAGATTCCGCGCTACAGTCCCTGCAGGTGGTCAAAAATACACCAGCCCGCCTGGTAACTAACTCCCCTCGCTGTTCCCCTTCCACTCCCCTCCTGCACAAACTTCATTGGCTCCCCATTCGCAAGAGAATTCTTTTTAAAATATGCTGCCTTGTTTTCAAAGTCCTCCACCAACTTGGCCCAACATACTTAGCCAATAAACTGATCACCTATGCCCCTACACGAAGGCTATGGTCGGAAGGTAAAGGCCTGCTGGTAATCCCCCGCTTTAAGAAAACAAAGTGGGGTGGGAAAGCCTTCTCCCACATAGGGCCAAAAATGTGGAATCAGCTCCCTGAGACACTTCGACTCAATCACAACTACCTTAGCTTTAGAAATAATCTGAAGACCTTCCTGTTCTAAAAACCCCCCCACAAATCTACTCTTCCACTTTCACCAGAGCGGAGATACCCCAGTGGGGTGATTCATGCGCTTTACAAGATATCAAGATAATTAAACAAAATAAACACTTTAAAATCTTGGGGATACTACTAACCAAAGAGTATTCCTTCTGTAGTTCAGGTGCCTCCACAAGGAAGGGAAAGGAACCCGTTTACCCTTTTTTTATACATAACTGTAGTAACCGAGTCCAGATGTGTAGAGGATCTTTAGATGTTTATTTGTAGATAGTCATAAGTCATTTAGTTAAATCCAATACAAGACCCCACCCGGAGCAGCCAGCATGCTGCTCAGCCCTTCTCAACTGAGATCTCTGGCTCCCAACATTCTGTAGCACATCATCTAATGAACATTCAACTGGCAGAGCAAGAGATTGCATGAATACATAAAAGCCAGGATATAACATAAACCCTTACTTACTCTAATAGTGGCGTGCTTATTCATTGGGTTAACCCTGACTCCTAAAGGTCATGGTGGGTCCGACCATATTTCAGGGAGCTCTTCTGATAGTTGGACAAGGGGCATAACTTTAAAGGTAAACATTCTCATCCACTTCGAAGGTATCCTTTTATGAGTGGGGTGGATGGGAAGGTAAAAAACAGAAACTCTGTAGAGGTATTAGGATGCAATAGTCCCTAACCCTAAATTACAAACATGCTTCAGCCCTATATTCACAGCCTAACAAGGTGCTGGGCTTTCATCATGGTGGATTCGTAAATATGTCACTCCCTAATGACGTGTCTTTTTTGTGCAAAAGGAACAATTGATGGACAGACTGCATAACAATGTCATACATTCACCCAGTACAGAGATATGGGCCTAAATCCATTGTTTTTTTGCTCACCATGTTATTCCAGTGTGGACCCAGCCATATGCAAATCAGTGTTGACCCTGCGCCCAATGGGAACAGTCCCCGAACTGCCAGGTAAGGTCCTCCCTGGACTGGAAACAAGCATGCTAGGACCGGTTTCGGGCTTTCAGCCCTCATCAGCCAGGATAGCTTGACTCCAGTGGCATGGAGAGCATGGGACCCATATCTGGGCATACCTGCACCACTCAGGGTGACAATTGCAAAAGGAACAATTGATGGACAGAATGCAGAACAATGTCATACATTCACCACAGTACATAGATCTCGGCCTAAATCCATTGTTTTTTGCTCACCCTGCCATTCCAGTTTGGACCCAGACATATGCAAATCAGTCTTGACCCTGCTCCCAATTGGAACAGTCCCGCCGAACTGCCAGGCCAGGTCCTCCCTGGACTGGAAACAAGCATCCTAGGAACGGTTTTTGGCTTTCAGCCCTCATCAGCCAGGATAGCTTGACTCCAGTGGCATGGAGAGCATTTGTTTGCTGTAACACCTTTTGCCCTAAGTGGGATGGGTATGCACAGATGTGGGTCCCTTGCTCACTGTACTACTGGATTCAAGCTAGCCTGGCTGAAGAATGGTGACATACACTGAAACTGGCCCCAGGATGCTTGTTTACGGTCCAGGGATGACATGGCCTGGCAGTTCGGTGGGGCCTGTTCCCATGCGGCACAGGGTCAAGAATGATTTGCATATGGCTGGGTCCAAACTGGGGTAGCGTAGTGGGCAAAAGAATGATGGATTTAACCCAGATCTTTTGACTGGGGGAGAAAGTTTACATTGTCAGCATTCTGTCCATCATTTGTTTGCTGTAACACTTTTCGCCCTATGTGGGATGGGTATGCCCAGACGTGGGTCCCTTGGTCCCTGTTCCACTGGATTCAAGCTGTCCTGGCTGAAGAACGTGACATACCCTGAAACCGGTCCCAGGATGCTTGTTTCTGGTCCAGGGAGGACCTGGCCTAGCAGTTCGGTCCGGACTGTTTCTATGGGGCACAGGGTCAAGACTGATTTGCATATGGCTGGGTCCAAACTGGGGTGGCATAGTGGGCAAAAGAACAATGGATTTAACCCAGATCTTTTGACTGGGGGAGAATGTTTGCATTGTCAGCATTCCGTCAATCATTTGTTTGCTGTGTCTTTTTTGTGCGGCATGAAAAATATTTAAAGCATGCACAGGGCGTGTAACACTAGCCACAGGGTTATACCTGCAAATCAAAATATGAATGGCATGAGGATCTTGGCCATCATGTGATTCACCGTCCATGATACGCACTTCCCTCTTTGCGTGCAGAATTTGCATGGTAGTGAATGTGCACACATTTCTGTCCACTCATTAGCACCTTATTCAGTATCATGCACACGCATATTGGCATCAAAATCAGGCATGTGGTGAAAGTGCACTGCTATTACACCTCTTGTGTCAAAAAGAAGTGGCTATATCTTTACTCCATGCAGGCTCCCCACAGGAAGTTGTGCAGTGTTTTTCGGGATATATATATATATATATATATATTCCAAACACATCAGGTTGCCCTTCATAGAAAGGCCATCCGATTCGAAATCCTTCCTCCTTTTATTGCGGGAAGTAGGTACAGCGCATACACCCCTCCAAACAGAAGCGGCATACGCGTTTCGGGTTTATACCCTTAATCATTGGCTGTATGCAAATGTTCAAACTGCTTTCATGGACTCATCACTTAGACTTCACCTCTTTGGGACGTCATTGCAGCTAAGCTTTCTGGGCCTTGTAGTCCTATAGTTACCATAGTGATTGCTTGTTCAGACCTATTTGCAAAAGACATGCTTTCCCCAAGTGGGTTCCGTGGAGCGGAAACTCGCAAGTACCTCCTTTGTCAATGTCCACGCAATACCGGCTTTCCAATTCCTCATGGCACCCGTAGTTACAGGTGCTGCCGGCTCGCCGAATAGGCGACGGGGCGTTTCCGTGGCGAGGTGCGCCGCAAATTAAATTCCAAACACATCAGGTTGCCCTGCATAGAAATGCCATCACATTGGAAATCTTTCCTTCTTTTATTGCGGGAAGTAGGTACAGCGCATACACCCCTCCAAACAGAAGCGCCATACGGGTTTCGGGTTTATACCCTTAATCATTGGCTGTATGCAAATGTTCAAACTGCTTTCATGGATTCATCACTTAGACCCCGCCTCTGTGGGACTTCATTGCAGGTAAGCTTTCCGTGTCATGTAGTCCTATAGTTCTCATAGTGATCGCTTGTTCAGAACTACTTGCAAAAGACATGCTTTCCCCAAGTGGGTTCCGTGGAGGGGAAACACGCAAGTACCTCCTTTGTCCATGTCCACGCAATACCGGCTTTCCAATTCCTTGTGGCACCCATAGTTACAGGTGCTGCCGGCTTGCCGAATAGGCGACGGAGCGTTTCCGCGGCAAGGCGCGCCGCAAATTCAATTCCAAACACCTCAGATTGCCCTGCATAGAAACGCAATCCAATTGGAAGTCTTTCCTTCTTTTATTGCGGGAAGTAGGTACAGCGCATACACCCCTCCAAACAGAAGCGCCATACGAGTTTCGAGTTTATACCCTTAATCATTGGCTGTATGCAAATGTTCAAATTGCTTTCATGGACTCATCACTTAGACCCCGCCTCTGTGGGACTTCATTGCAGGACTATGAAGGGCTGTGTTCCGAAGTAAAAGCTTTTAACCTAGCTGGTAGTTGGCGTATCTTTGCATCAAGGCACTTTTGGTTGGATTTAAATGCGGCAGCTTGGCAGCAGAGGATACGCCACTATGGGACTGTTCACATGGGGCCAATGTCTCGGCATTTGTTGGGGCACATGTTTGGCACTGCAGCAAAGTAGTATGATGACGGGCCAGCGCAGTCCTGCAGCCCACTGGGGCAACACTGTTGGATTCATTTTTGCAGCGTTTCCTGAACCCACTGGGGTGAGACTGTACTCCATAATTTGAGAACTGCAGGTACCAGCATGCCATTTAATTTTTTGCACCTGGAATCCAATTTGGGATAAATAGGTGGGTGGTGCGCATGCGGTTAATGGTGCCTGGGAGGAATGTTTGTCAGCATGCTACAAGTCCTGTTCCACTGAAGTAGGAGCTGTGGAGAGCTCTGAAATGCATTTGGACTATGATTTAAATAAGGACTGTGAAGTCCTGTGTTCCGAAATATAAGGTTTTAGCCTAGCTGGCAGTTGGCGTATCTTTGCATCGAGGAACTTTTGGTTGTATATATATATATATATATATATATATATATATGTTGTGTCACAATGTGATCCCAAACCATGCGAGAGCGCTCAGCAGCGTGTGCTCAGCCCAGGGGTCGGATCCTGACCCAGGGAAATTTTTTCAAACAAAGGAGGCGGCACATCAGGAATTGATTTAAGTCTTTTTATTCAAGACTTCACCCCACCAACGCGTTTCAGCCAACACTGGCCTTGCTCACGGTTGGTTAGTCCCTCTTTAGTGTTTGTTTATATACTGTCCCACTTAGAGCCATTTAGGAGGCATTGTGGGATTTGTAGTTACAGTGTCCATTTGTGAAAAATAATGAAAATAAAAGAAAGACAATATTGTGCTTTTTAAAATAACTGCACATTGGTGACAAATAGTTCACTGGGGCTGTATTCTTATTTCAAATTCATATGTATATATATTACCTACTGGCGGTCTTGGTGGTCCTTCTGGGACCCCCTGAGAAGGGCTAGGGGGGTCAGGGGGTCTCAACCCTCTCCCCTTTTCGCGTTTTCCACTCTTGTTTTCTGCTCTCTTGTGCCTCACTACTCCTGAGAAACAAGACGGCTGCTCAGGTGGTCCCAGAAGGATAATAACATATATAAACGTTATCCGCCAATGGAATTAGCATTTACAAAACCTTTGAAATTTATTGAAAACAAATATAGGTTTCACGCCTGATATAGTTAGGAATTAGCATTTAAAAAACCTTGCAAATTCACTGAAAAAAACATAGGTTTCAAGCCTTATATAGTTAGGAATTAGCATTTAAAAAACCTTGCAAATTCACTTAAAAAACCATAGGTTTCAGGCCTTATATAGTTAGGAATTAGCATTTTAAAAACCTTGCAAATTCACTTAAAAAAACATAGGTTTCAGGCCTTATATAGTTAGCAATTAGCATTTAAAAAAACATTGAAATTGCTCCTATATAGTTAGTTGTACTAACTATATTTCGCGCACCCGCAATCCACTGCTGATGATGTCACATATTACATCATTCATGGCATGGTCAGTGACATCACTGATGACATCACTGATGACATCTCAAATGACATCACTGATGACATCACTGATGACATCATCCAGTGACTGTGTGTTTCTGTAAAGTTTAAATATGTTTTACATATTGAAGAATGAGTAGATGTAGAAGTGTCTGGATGAAGGATTTAGTAGGTGCGTGACTGACTGTATGAGTGAGTGATTAAATGTGTCTCACTGAGTGCATGGGTTAGTGACTAAACTGTCTTAATTTGTGCATCATTATGTCTGTTGTTCTGTAAACTGCTGCATGTGTTGATCAGTAGCTATATGAGTAACTATATGGGTTATTGATTGATTGCTCAAGTATTTGTATAGGAGACTGAGTGTGTGTGTGGCTGGCTGGGAGGTGTGTGACTCTGTGCAGATCAATGTGTACTACTATCAATGATTGTATAAGAGAGTAAGTATGTGTTAGTATATGGTTGAAAACGTAAGGTGCTCTATGTTTAACTGTATAAACTAGAAAATGGAAGTGTGATTGATTCTTTACAGGACTGACTAGGTGTGTGAGTAACTCCATGGATGAGTGGCAGAGTGTGAGTGTCTGTATAGGTGTATGAGTGCATATGATAGTGTTGTAAAGATGAGTGATTGTATGTATGAATGATTGTATGGGTGAATGAGTGAATGTGTGTGTAGACGTACGAATCAGTGAGTGCGTATGTAGTAACTAGTATTGATGTGTCAATGGTTTCAAAAATTATACTCTGTATTTAACACTGGGTGAAACAGAGGTTATATTAAAATGTGAGGAGATGCATTGTATTGTCACATGAATGATATCATCAGTGATGTGGTCATTGATGTCAAATGAGATGTCATCAGTGATGTCATTTGAGATGTCATCAGTGATGTCATCAGTGATGTCACTGACCATGTCATGAATGATGTAATATGTGACATCATCAGCAGTGGATTGCGGGTGCGCGATATATAGTTAGTGCAACTAACTATATATGGAATTTCAATGGTTTTGTGTGAGTAAAATAAGGTTTTTTAAATGCTAATTCCTAACTATATATGGTCTATAACCTATGGTTTTTTCAGTGAATTTTCAAGGTTTTGTAAATGCTAATTCCTAACTATATATGGTCTATAACCTATGGTTTTTTCAGTGAATTTCAATGGTTTTTTAATAGCAAATATCATAAGCTGTCGATTGTCAAGTACGTGGTAATTGAAACATTTTCGTGTTTATGCACACTGATCTGCTTTGAATGGTGCCCCCCCCCCCCTCATTTCTATTAGGAGTACTCTCTCTTTGCACATAGTGAAGGGTACTTAACGCAGGCCTTTGCCCCCGTTGTAATACGTCGTGCCTGCTTCTCTCTCCATTTGATTAATTGTTATCCAAGTATTTACTGTTTTAGAATTGGTTCTCTTTGGTTCATTCTCTATTTACAAACAAACACAGAGTCGCAATACTCTGTTTAGTCTTTGCAGATAACGAAAAATCGTGTAAAAAAAGAAAGAAAAGGAATCGAGCAAAATCAGTAGGCCACTAATGGGATCTCTTTTTGACCTCGCTAAAATAGAAACATTAGGAACAACCCCTCATGACAAATACAAAACTAGTGAAATGAACTGAACTCCACACAATGATGGCTGCAAAACAGCTCGGCTCCGCCACCCACCCCGCCCAAAATAACGATAAAGAGCGGCTGCCATGATTGGTTGCGAAATGGCCACGACGGAGCTACGAAATGGTGCTGCTCTCATGCTAACCCCAGCTTCAGTCTAAAACATCCAGAAACACTGTAGACTACCAATTCGATCAGTTCCGGTAGCGCCCCGATGTAACCCGGTAGAGAAGAACTAGCCCTCCCCTCTTTGACTAATGGTTCTTGTTGCCTGTCCCTTCTGTTGTCATTTAACAGAACTATTTAGCCTGCTGAAAGGGGTTGTGTTCCGACCGCTGGTTGGTGGAGACATTTTGACTATATTCTGGACCTGCGTTGTCGCGTAATGCGTCATATGACGCGCCGCGTTAGCGCATCCGGAAGTCATCCGGGGCGCGACGCGCAGCGCTTAACGTAAGCATAACAGGTCATGTGACTTGTTAATAAAACTTTTCATTGGTTCATTTTACTTTTCTTATTCTAATGATGAAAGGCTTGGTCATATGACCTAAAAATTACGCTTTTTATTACTTCCGAACATTATTTTTTCTTAAATATATGTTATAATGTTCCAGGCTAATGTACTTTCCCGGAAAATTTACAACTGTCCTGCAAGTAAAATATATTATTTTTTCGAGAAAAAGAGCGTTTCTTCGTCCCATGACGGAGCCGTTGAGCAAAAGAGGGTCGACCTGCTGTCTTAGTCGCCGATACGCCTGAATATGAGATTCTTATCGATCACTTTATGTTGCAGGAGTAGAAAACACAACAGCCCTTGACCATTTATCTTTACTGCGTTCCTTCGTATTATACCTTTTACCCTTCATGTAATTGGTCTGCTTTATTTCACTTGCCTTTTAATGATTCTAAAACAGTGACTATTATTAAAAACTTTACCAATGTATATACTACTACCATGTTTTCTTTTAAAAACCTTTATTGTGAAAATTTCATTATACAAATACGGGCCTATAATCACGTGGGCCGGCCACGGAGCAAACTGTAATCGTATATGATGAGTAGACATTTACACTGTAGAGGAACGTAATGGGCGGGCCATTAGGTTGCAAGAACTAAGGTGTCTAACAGTTACGGAATCGGTGGACGTACATTTTATAATTAAAATACGACAGGGCCAGTTACAATAAAATTATCTAGATATACATTTGCGGGCAAGTACCATGGGTGACGTTAATTCGAACTTTCAATAGTACAGTAATCAATAACACATCAGAACTTAATATCAATAGGGATGTCGAAATATTCAATCAATTCTCGTCCCCGCCCGCCATGTGCTTCAAAACTGCATACGTATCTCGTGATTTCAAGGTTCTGCAACCAGTACACAACAAGGAGTTACGAGTCCCATTTATTCCGGCGCCATTTTGGGCGAGGACGGGCAGGTCCAGGATATAGTCAAAATGTCTCTACCAACCATCGACTATGATGATGTTCATATGCTGTATTTATTAGAGTAACACTCATCTGTCCACATGAAATTAATTTGCCACAATCTAAACATGTCATTTTAATCTTTCCAAAGTTCTTCTAAATATTTGGGACCGTTTCCCTTGCCTCTGATACTGTCAGTGCCACTTCTTTGATGAATGTACTAGCAGGTCAGGTGTTCTCCTCCAAATCTCTCTTTTATGCAGCACTATAATTAATTGGTGCCACCTCTCCATATGACGATGCATGGTATAGTTACCATAACTATATATTTTTTCGGTTCCTCTGGAGAGTTCATCGTGGCAGATGAAGCGTGTAACGTACCGGGCATTTACCTTTTTTTGCATGTACAGGAAAGGAAAAAAAAATCGAGCGTCCGAGTTCTAAGGTGTCCCAGGGCCATTTTAGTGGACCAGGCCCAAATCCAAAGAACAGGCCGCCATTTTGAGAGTCCTGTTGCAGCCGCCTGTCGCTGTAGCATCAAGAGCAGCCGAAACTCAGCTGAATGGCAACTGAAACGGTAAAGGGGCGCCCCACTACAGCAGACGAGCCTCCACCTAGGAAGGCCCGTTCACGCCGCCTCCCCCCCCCCCTTCGGGCACCCCACGCCGTTATTCGGAGCAGTATTGTAGGATGGCCACACCAGTGCGGCAACTTGCTAGACATCACCTCGGTGGTAACCGAATCTCAGCGCCTTGTGGTGTCTCCTCTTCAGAAAATATTCTTGCGCTACCTTTCCCCATTCACACATCGGTCCGCTACTGACGCCATCTCACAGGCTAATGAGCGCCCCACGCCGAGTTTCAGCATTGTAGGATGACCACACCATTACAGCAACTTGCTAGACATCCCCTCGGTGCCATCCGGATCTCGGCGCCCCACTGCAGATGAAGTGCCTCTAAACTATGAAACCACCACGGTGACATCCGGATCTTGGCGCCTTGTGCTGGTTCCGGCCTATTCACACATCGGTCCGCTACTGACGCCATCTCACAGGCTAATGGGGCGCCCCACGCCGAGTTTCAGCATTGTAGGATGACCACACCAGTGCTGCAACTTGCTAGACATCACCTCGGTGCCATCCGGATCTTGGCATCGAAGCGCCTTGTGGTGTCTTCTAGTCAGAAAATATTGTTGCGCTGCCTACATCGGTCTGCTACTGACACCATCTCACAGGCCAACAGGGTGCCCCACGCCGACTTTTACCATTGTAGGATGGCCACACCAGTACCACAACTTGCAAGACACCACCTCGGTGCCATCCGAATCTTGGCATCTCAGCGCCTTGTGGTGTCTTCTATTCAGAAAATATTGTTGCGCTGCCTTTGGCCCCATTTGCACATCGGTCCGCTACTGACGCCATCTCACAGGCCAATGGGGCGCCCCACGCCGACTTTCAACATTGTAGGATGGCCACACCAGTGCTGCAACTTACTAGACACCACCTCGGTGCCATCCGGATCTTGGCGCGTTGTGCTGCCTTCGGCCTATTCGCACATCGGTCCGCTACTGACGCAAACTCACAGGCCAACGGGGCGCCCCACGCCGACTTTCAGCATTGTAGGATGGCCACACCAGTGCTGCAACTTGCTAGACATCACCTCGGTGCCATCCGGATCTTGGCATCTCAGCGCCTTGTGGTGTCAGTCAGAAAATATTGTTGCGCTGCCTTTGGCCCCATTCGCACATCGGTCCGCTACTGACGCCATCTCACAGGCTAATGGGGCGCCCCACGCCGAGTTTCAGCATTGTAGGATGACCACACCAGTACAGCAACTTGCTAGACATCACCTCGGTGCCATCCGGATCTTGGCATCTCAACGCCTAGTGGTATCTTCCATACACAAAATATTGTTGCGCTGCCTTTGGCCCCATTCGCACATCGGTCCGCAACTGACACCATCTCTCAGGCCAACAGGGCGCCCCACGCTGACTTTTACCATTGTAGGATAGCCACACCAGTACAGCAACTTGCTAGACATCACCTCGTTGCCATCCGGATCTTGGCATCTCAGCGCCTTGTGGTGTCAGTCAGAAACTATTGTTGCGCTGCCTTTGGCCCCATTCGCACATTGGTCCGCTACTGACGCCATCTCCCAGGCCAACGGGGCGCCCCACGCCGACTTTCAACATTGTAGGATGGCCACACCAGTACAGCAACTTGCTAGACACCACCTCGGTGCCATCCGGATCTTGGCATCTCAGCGCCTTGTGGTGTCTTCTATTCCGAAAATATTGTTGCGCTGCCTTTGGCCCCATTCGCACATCGGTCCGCTACTGACGCCATCTCACAGGCCAACGGGGCGCCCCACGCCGACTTTTACCATTGTAGGATTTCCACACCAGTGCGGCAACTTACTAGACACCACCTCGGTGCCATCCGGATCTTGGCATCTCAGCGCCTTGTGGTGTCTTCTATTCAGGAAATATTGTTGCGCTGCCTTCGGCCTATTCGCACATCGGTCCGCTACTGACACCATCTCACAGGCCAACAGGGCGCCCCACGCCGACTTTCAACATTGTAGGATGGCCACACCAGTGCGGCAACTTACTAGACACCACCTCAGTGCCATCCGGATCTTGGCGCGTTGTGCTGCCTTCGGCCTATTCGCACATCGGTCCGCTACTGACACAAACTCACAGGCCAACGGGGCGCCCCACGCCGACTTTCAGCATTGTAAGATGGCCACACCAGTGCTGCAACTTGCTGGACACCACCTCGGTGCCATCCGGATCTTGGCGCGTTGTGTTGCCTTCGGCCTATTCGCACATCGGTCCGCTACTGACGCCGCCTCACGTGCCAACGTATTTTCTCCGCTTTTTATACCCTATGCCGCATAACAGGTCATGTGACTTGTTTATAAAACTTTTCATTGGTTCATTTTACTTTTGGTTTCCTAATGATGGAAGGCTTGATCATATGACCTAAAAACAACACTTTTCATTGGATGAAAACTTTTTTTTTTCCCAAACGATGAAAGCCCCACCTTGTTTCTGGATGTTTCAGACTGAAGCTGGCGTCAGCATGAGAGCACCACCATCTCGTAGCTCCGTCGTGGTCATTCCGCGAGCAATCATGGCAGCCGCTCCCCACCAGAAGCCTACAGGAGTCGGGGGCCCCCAAAACTTTTGATGAATCCTCAAGGCGGAGGGGACGCTTTCGAGAATGGGGTCCAAGACCTAGCAGACTAGCGTCCGATTTCCAAGGTGTCCCAGGGCCATTTCAGTGGACCAGGCCCAAAAAGGAAACAGCCTGCCGCCATTTTGAGAGTCCTGTGACAGCCGCCTATCGCTGCACCGCAAGAGTGGGCGCAGCCGCCTATCGCTGCACCGCAAGAGTGGGCGCAACTCAGCTGAATTGCGGCTTTTGACACAGTGGACCAAAAGCGGACGGAATGGCAACTGAAACGGTAAAGGGGCGCCCCACTACAACAGATGAGACTCCACCTGGAGAGGCCCGTTCACGCCGCCTCTCCCGGGGCGCCCCACGCCGTTATTCGGAGCAGCATTGTAGGATACCAAAACCAGTGCGGCAACTTACTGGACATCACCTTGGTGCCATCGTTCTGCTGCCTTGGAACTATTCGCACAACAGTTTGCTACTGATGACCCACCCCCCGCGACGCCCCACGCCAGAAATCTGGACGTTGTGCTGCGTTGGGACTATTCGCACAGCCGACCGCTACTTCGTTGTTTTTCCCTAAAAATGTTTATATGTTATTACTGTTTTTGTTTTCTTGTATATATTTATAAGTTATTAAAGTTTTATAATCTTACTACTTTGTTGGAGTGCTATATATTTTTAATGTGACACATAATTGTAAAAACTTTGATGTACAAGCAGTCATCCCTGGAATCTTCCGCTTCAGGCTCGGTCCCCTCCCCAATCACAATACAGGATGGTTTTCAGATAATAGGAACGCGTCTGCTGTGACGGATCTCATCGAGTGTGGGCCTTGATCTACTATAACTCCTTTGAAGAGGGGTGATTCTTTACAGCTGGGGCCATAAACTACATCTGCAGGGCTAGCTGATACCCTAGGACCGGCCTGGACAATCGGACACAGAGGAAAAGGAGTGTCAGAGGGTGCGGTAGTGAATAGGGCGAAAGGGAGGTGTCGGGCGGGCACAGGGTGTGATTCTCAGGGAAGAGCAGCGCAGATGGGGGGTGGTTTATTACCCATGCATAAGACAGAGAGCGGGGGTGACCACTGCCTGGGGGAGATGCTTGCGAGGGTGGGGAGCCATGCTAAGGATCGACAGCGTGCACAGAGTGGGTCTGGTCAAGGCATCTAAAATGACTGCCGTGCACGACAAAAGTGTGGCATTTGAAAAAAGGCAAGATGGCGCAGACAATGTTTTTCAACACTTCCTGATTTCCTTCGAATCGAACGTTAACAGACGTTGGGGCATATTACCAAAGTTAAGCGATATTTATCCCTAACGATGCTTAGCAAAGATTTTTTTACCGCTAAGCATCGTCAGAAATTATCGCAGATAAACCTTGCTATTATCAAGGTTTATCGCAAATACGATAAAAAACGACCGCAATGCATTAATATCGCTGAAAACTCAGCGATATTCATGCATTACCGAGCTAATGCTCTTAGCCATGTTATCCACCTCCCATTGGATGACATGGCTAAGAACTGCTCAGGGCAGGTGCTAGCTTTTGGAGATATTCACGCTTATCGCGAATATTTCCAAAAGTTGATAATAGGAGATAGCGATGTTAGCGACTGTTTCCAGTCGCTAACATCTTGGCATCCCCACTTTGCATGTCATTAGTGATAAATATCACTCACATGCAAAGTGGGGCCCAAGATGGTCGCTATCTCCTACTAGCCGTCGCTAACTGGTGTTAGCAACAGCTAGGTAATACAGATATAATTTTATCTCCGCGAAGCGGAGCGCTGTTACAGATATATATCTTGTTTTTGAACGTTAATTTCTCAAAATCCACTGAAGCACATATATTGACACCTAGCAAAGGCACATCGAGCTACCAGTCCCTACAATTTTCCCAAGTTTCGTGCAAATCCATTCAGCCGTTCGATTATTATTATTATTTTTTTTTTTGCCCCGCGGGGCCCTTTTAAAACCTCCACATCAAACCTAAGAGGTCAAGGAGGATCTACTATGCCCCCTTATCATCATTTGCCCCTTCGCTTTGGCCTCCTCTTGTCTCTCGATCCTACCGAGAGACAAGATGGCGGCCGCTACGGACTGTTTGCAATGTTTACAGACGCCGGAGAACCAATCAGCTTCGCAAACCTCCGTTACGCGAAGCGGAGCGCTGTTACAGATATATATCTTTTTTTGAACGTTAATTTCTCAAAATCCACTGGAGCACATATATTGAGACCTAGCAAAGGCACATCGGGCTACCAGTCCCTAATATTTTACCAAGTTTCGTGCAAATCCATTCAGCTGTTCGATTATTATTATTTTTTTTTTTTTTTGCCCCGCGGGGCCCTTTTAAAACCTCCACATCAAACCTAGGGGGTCAGCGAGGATCTACTATGCCCCCTTATGGTCATTTGCCCCTTCGCTTTGGCCTCCTCTTGTCTCTCGATCCTACCGAGAGACAAGATGGCGGCCGCTACGGACTGTTTGGAATGTTCACAGACGCCGGAGAACCAATCAGCTTCGCTTCACAAAGCTCCGTACCGCGAAAAGTCCGCGAACCGGAGCGCTGCCCGGTCCGCTGTTACAGATATATATCTTTTTTTGAACGTTAATTTCTCAAAATCCACTGAAGCACATATATTGAGACCTAGCAAAGGCACATCGGGCTACCAGTCCCTACAATTTTGCCAAGTTTCGTGCAAATCCATTCAGCCGTTCGGGCTAAAAGTGAGGCCAACCGCCCTATGGAAAACTCAATGTTAAAAACACGTTTTGGGACCCCCCTTTTTTCTCGGCCCCCCCTTGACGAACCCCCCCAAATTTTCAAGGGCTGCTCAGAAACAAAATGTGCCATTTTCCTGAAAATTTCAGCCAATTCCGTTCACAAACGCCAAAGTTATTAGACATAGAATTTTCAAAAATCCCATAGAGAAAAAATCCTAACTATATATACCTACTGGCGACCGCCAGTAGGTAATATATATATATATATATATTCCAAACACATCAGGTTGCCCTTCATAGAAAGGCCATCCGATTCGAAATCCTTCCTCCTTTTATTGCGGGAAGTAGGTACAGCGCATACACCCCTCCAAACAGAAGCGGCATACGCGTTTCGGGTTTATACCCTTAATCATTGGCTGTATGCAAATGTTCAAACTGCTTTCATGGACTCATCACTTAGACTTCACCTCTTTGGGACGTCATTGCAGGTAAGCTTTCTGGGCCTTGTAGTCCTATAGTTACCATAGTGATTGCTTGTTCAGAACTACTTGCAAAAGACATGCTTTCCCCAAGTGGGTTCCGTGGAGCGGAAACTCGCAAGTACCTCCTTTGTCAATGTCCACGCAATACCGGCTTTCCAATTCCTCATGGCACCCGTAGTTACAGGTGCTGCCGGCTCGCCGAATAGGCGACGGGGCGTTTCCGTGGCGAGGTGCGCCGCAAATTAAATTCCAAACACATCAGGTTGCCCTGCATAGAAATGCCATCACATTGGAAATCTTTCCTTCTTTTATTGCGGGAAGTAGGTACAGCGCATACACCCCTCCAAACAGAAGCGCCATACTGGTTTCGGGTTTATACCCTTAATCATTGGCTGTATGCAAATGTTCAAACTGCTTTCATGGATTCATCACTTAGACCCCGCCTCTGTGGGACTTCATTGCAGGTAAGCTTTCCGTGTCATGTAGTCCTATAGTTCTCATAGTGATCGCTTGTTCAGAACTACTTGCAAAAGACATGCTTTCCCCAAGTGGGTTCCGTGGAGGGGAAACACGCAAGTACCTCCTTTGTCCATGTCCACGCAATACCGGCTTTCCAATTCCTTGTGGCACCCATAGTTACAGGTGCTGCCGGCTTGCCGAATAGGCGACGGAGCGTTTCCGCGGCAAGGCGCGCCGCAAATTCAATTCCAAACACATCAGATTACCCTGCATAGAAACGCAATCCAATTGGAAGTATTTCCTTCTTTTATTGCGGGAAGTAGGTACAGCGCATACACCCCTCCAAACAGAAGCGCCATACGAGTTTCGAGTTTATACCCTTAATCATTGGCTGTATGCAAATGTTCAAACTGCTTTCATGGACTCATCACTTAGACCCCGCCTCTGTGGGACTTCATTGCAGGACTATGAAGGGCTGTGTTCCGAAGTAAAAGCTTTTAACCTAGCTGGTAGTTGGCGTATCTTTGCATCAAGGCACTTTTGGTTGGATTTAAATGCGGCAGCTTGGCAGCAGAGGATACGCCACTATGGGACTGTTCACATGGGGCCAATGTCTCGGCATTTGTTGGGGCACATGTTTGGCACTGCAGCAAAGTAGTATGATGACGGGCCAGCGCAGTCCTGCAGCCCACTGGGGCAACACTGTTGGATTCATTTTTGCAGCGTTTCCTGAACCCACTGGGGTGAGACTGTACTCCATAATTTGAGAACTGCAGGTACCAGCATGCCATTTAATTTTTTGCACCTGGAATCCCATTTGAGATAAATAGGTGGGTGGTGCGCATGCGGTTAATGGTGCCTGGGAGGAATGTTTGTCAGCATGCTACAAGTCCTGTTCCACTGAAGTAGGAGCTGTGGAGAGCTCTGAAATGCGTTTGGACTATGATTTAAATAAGGACTGTGAAGTCCTGTGTTCCGAAATATAAGGTTTTAGCCTAGCTGGCAGTTGGCGTATCTTTGCATCGAGGAACTTTTGGTTGTGTATATATATATATATATATATATATATATATATATATATATATGTATATATATTACCTACTGGCGGTCTTGGTGGTCCTTCTGGGACCCCCTGAGAAGGGCTAGGGGGGTCAGGGGGTCTCAACCCTCTCCCCTTTTCGCGTTTTCCACTCTTGTTTTCTGCTCTCTTGTGCCTCACTACTCCTGAGAAACAAGACGGCTGCTCAGGTGGTCCCAGAAGGATAATAACATATATAAACGTTATCCGCCAATGGAATTAGCATTTACAAAACCTTTGAAATTTATTGAAAACAAATATAGGTTTCACGCCTGATATAGTTAGGAATTAGCATTTAAAAAACCTTGCAAATTCACTGAAAAAAACATAGGTTTCAAGCCTTATATAGTTAGGAATTAGCATTTAAAAAACCTTGCAAATTCACTTAAAAAAACCATAAGTTTCAGGCCTTATATAGTTAGGAATTAGCATTTAAAAAACCTTGCAAATTCACTTAAAAAACCATAGGTTTCAGGCCTTATATAGTTAGGAATTAGCATTTTAAAAACCTTGCAAATTCACTTAAAAAAACATAGGTTTCAGGCCTTATATAGTTAGCAATTAGCATTTAAAAAAACATTGAAATTGCTCCTATATAGTTAGTTGTACTAACTATATTTCGCGCACCCGCAATCCACTGCTGATGATGTCACATATTACATCATTCATGACATGGTCAGTGACATCACTGATGACATCACTGATGACATCTCATTTGACATCACTGATGACATCTCATTTGACATCACTGATGACATCTCATTTGACATCACTGATGACATCTCATTTGACATCACTGATCACATAACTGATGATATCATTCATGTGATAATACGATGCACCTCCTCACACTCTAATATAACCTTTGATACACCCAGTGTTAAATACAGACTACCATTCTTGAAACCATTGACACACCAATACCAGTTACTACATACGCACTCACTGATTCCTAGGTCTACACACACATTCACTCATTTACCCATAGACTCACTTATACATACAGTCACTCATCAATTCAACACTATCATATGCACTCATACACCTATACAGACACTCACACACTGCCACTCATGAGGAAACACGTAACAATTCTCCTACTAAAGGATTACACGTGTTCAAAGAGTATCAGCCTATAGAAATATCCCCACATCAATTTCCCAGTTGAAATGAATAAAATAAAAAAAAAGAACAAAGTATAATTCATAAAAACTTCAAGGCCCATAATGCATCACCCTGAAAACGAAAGGGCGAGAGTATAAAAAGTGGAAATTGAAAAAGGACTATTGTAGAACACTGCCGTGATCAAGAACGTTTGTTCGAAACGCGTAGGAGTTTTCTGATAGACCTGCGAAAATAAATCAAAATATCTACTGCCAAGAAGTGTGCCGCGTGACTTTTTTGTTTCTGAAATATATATATATGTATATATATTACCTACTGGCGGTCGCCAGTAGGTATATATAGTTAGGATTTTTTCTCTATGGGATTTTTGAAAATTCTATGTCTAATAACTTTGGCGTTTGTGGACGGAATTGGCTGAAATTTTCAGGAAAATGGCACATTTTGTTTCTGAGCAGCCCCTGAAAATTGGGGGGGGGTTCGTCCAGGGGGGGTCGAGAAAAAAGGGGGGTCCCAAAACGTGTTTTTAACATTGAGTTTTCCATAGGGCGGTTGGCCTCACTTTTAGCCCGAACGGCTGAATGGATTTGCACGAAACTTGGCAAAATTGTAGGGACTGGTAGCCCGATGTGCCTTTTGTAGGTCTCAATATATGTGCTACAGTGGATTTTGAGAAATTAACGTTTAAAAAAAGATATATATCTGTAACAGCGGACCGGGCAGCGCTCCAGTACGCGTACTTTTCGCGCAACGGAGCTTTGTGAAGCGAAGCTGATTGGTTCTCCGGCGTCTGTAAACATTCCAAACAGTCCGTAGCGGCCGCCATCTTGTCTCTCGGTAGGATCGAGAGACAAGAGGAGGCCAAAGCGAAGGGGCAAATGACCATAAGGGGGCATAGTAGATCCTCGCTGACCCCCTAGGTTTGATGTGGAGGTTTTAAAAGGGCCCCGCGGGGCAAAAAAAAAAAATTATAATAATAATCGAACGGCTGAATGGATTTGCACGAAACTTGGTAAAATATTAGGGACTGGTAGCCCGATGTGCCTTTGCTAGGTCTCAATATATGTGCTCCAGTGGATTTTGAGAAATTAACGTTTAAAAAAAAGATATATATCTGTAACAGCGGACCGGGCAGCGCTCCAGTACGCGTACTTTTCGCGCAACGGAGCTTTGTGAAGCGAAGCTGATTGGTTCTCCGGCGTCTGTAAACATTCCAAACAGTCCGTAGCGGCCGCCATCTTGTCTCTCAGTAGGATCGAGAGACAAGAGGAGGCCAAAGCGAAGGGGCAAATGACCATAAGGGGGCATAGTAGATCCTCGCTGACCCCCTGGGTTTGATGTGGAGGTTTTAAAAGGGCCCCGCGGGGCAAAAAAAATAAAATAATAATAATAATCGAACGGCTGAATGGATTTGCACGAAACTTGGTAAAATATTAGGGACTGGTAGCCCGATGTGCCTTTGCTAGGTCTCAATATATGTGCTCCAGTGGATTTTGAGAAATTAACGTTCAAAAAAAGATATATATCTGTAACAGCGCTCCGCTTCGCGTAACGGAGGTTTGCGAAGCTGATTGGTCATTCTGTCACTGGGCTATAGTTGGGCTACATCTGGCTGATATTTGGGCTACATTTGTTTTTTTTGTCTCTGGCGGCCATCTTTGGGCTACATTGGGCTACATTGGGCTTCATTGGGCTTCATTGGGCTACATTATGCTACATTTGGGCTCCAACATATATATAGGCCAATGTAGCCCAATATATATTTTTCAAAGTTAATTTTCGTAAAAACCACTGGAGCATATATCTTGAGACATAGCAAAGGCACATCGGGCTACCAGTCCCTACAATTTTGCCAAGTTTCGTGGAAATCCATTCAGCCGTTCGAGCTAAAAGTGAGTCCAACCGCCCTATGGAAATGAAGGAAATGAATGGGTAATTTGTAATTAGCAAATAGCTCATCGCAAACTAGGAATGGTAAAGAATCGCTATTTATTCCTTAAAGTTCGCTATTTAGGAAATGCAAAAAACTTTGATGATACATATGGCGATTCATCTCTAACAAGATAAGAAGCATAGGGATAGTTTTATGATGACTGGCGCATCACCAGGGATGTGTTAGTCATTCTGTGCCGCTGTTCCGTCACCTATGGTGTGCTGCATTTACAATGCGGCGCATCATGGGGCAAAAACAGCACAGATGCGTGATGTATCTGTGCCGTAAAGGTGGCGCATTGCTGGAGTTGTATCGCAAGTGTGATGAAGCTCCAGCAAGGGTCGGGGGTGCCCCTGTCGCAGGGTTTCTGTTCTCACACAGAACTGTGGACAGAGGATTGGAACCTCAGCGAATTAGGGTGCCCCAAAACTCACCTTAGTAATCAAAAACCCCTTAGCAAGCTAGGTACAGTGTCACATTGGATATAACAAACTCTCAATGTTTAGACAATCCAGAATATGAACTTATAGTACCTCAGGATACGTGGAACTCATGAACAGTCGGTCGTTATATATTTCTTAGAAACCAGAACATGGAGTTAAGAAGAACACATGTGTATTTGAAATGTTTATTTACTAATGCCGTCTTCTCAGGCGTAGTATCTTAGATAATACAAGTACACATATTATCAGTAGCAAAATTACCAGCATAGTTACTAGTACATAAAAAGCGAATGGTGACAGTATGTTAACATGCTGTAAATGAATAAGAGTTAGCAACACTTATAAGCAGCCACGGGCCGTGGAGGGAGTTACGGTGGGGCAGGTAGGCGGGGAGGGGGAGGGGCAGGGTGGAGAGGGCTCCACCCTGCCCCTCCCCCTCCCCACCTCCCTGCCCCACCGTAACTCCCTCCACGGCCCGCGGCTGCTTATATCTCACCCTCCCTAATACACATATTATATTATTTGCTAAGAAGGTCTGTTTGTGTTGGTTTAGGGCGTGCCCATACTTTAGTGTCTTAGATTTGAAGGAATCACATCAGCATACACCAGCTCTCTCTTCATGTGAACCGCATCAACTGTTGTGTATGTGTGTTCGGCAAAGCAATATAAAACCCGCCTCATGCCCAGAATTGGCAGAAGCTGCACTTATGTTATGAGTATGAAGTCGTGGAGATCAGACCTCATAACAATTCTGTATCGTGTTGTTCTTGAAACTTCAGCACTCGCTGTACAGATATAGTTTAACAAGCAAAGCAGATAGTAGAGCAATAACATATTATTCTCATGTAAACCACGATGAACTACTAGGTTGAAAGCTAAAGCAACAACTAAGTGTCGTGTGCAGAAGTTGCAAAAAAGGAAAAATGGCGTTTAAACCGGTAATGAGCCCATGCTAACTTAACACGGTGTAAAGATATCCAGGACCTAGATGACACCTCCCCATGATCCGGAAACGAACTGAATAAGATAATAGAAGTGCCATCTCATGAGAGCAGATTGCAACTTTATATGTGGACGGTCCGCAAGGTAAAACATTAAAAACTAGGAAAATTTAATGCTAAAGAAAAATAAAACAGCCAAGTACTTTATCGAGTCTTAAGCCAATAGGCAAGCTAAATAATAAAAACTTGACAAATAAGTCAATGAATTGTCAATGAAATGCTAGTACTCAGCATATCAAACATGAAAAAGGTCTATGACATAACTGTGTATGCAAAATAAGCTGCAACAGCCTCCAATAGGAAGTCACCGTCTTCATCCAAAAAGAGTTCAGCCATCCAATTTAAAAGCGGAAAAGAACATACGTGTTCTCCCAGCACCGGATCCTCTATCACCATCAGAGGACAGCTCGGTGGGTTTTCAAGAAAGCTCTGTTCCAAGAAAGACTGTGTTGCCGCCAGTAAATTCCAGGGACCAATTAGTCCATGCATCAATGCCACAGCCATAATCCTTTCGCCAGGACAAACCAACTCGTGAGTAATGATAGGAGTCATCAGCTGATTAAAGTCGACGTCAGGAGAAACCGGTCCGCAGAGACACAAATCAATGGCCTAATCGAAATCACAGGTCAGGCAGTGAAATACAGGCTGGACACAGGTGAAGTAGGAGAATCGAAAAGATAATCCATATGCCGTGCTTAATATCGCCAACGGCATTGTGCCATAATATTCTAGCATGCGATTGCGGAACAGTGTCAGCAGCTGCAGGGCCGGAGCTTGCACAGGAGGGACATCCATATTTAAAAATGTAAAAAAGCACAAGAGCGTCCGCTGGTAATGCAAGTAAAAATGGGAATCCACGAAGCAGAGTGGAAAAAATAGAATGAAAGAAAGCAGGGATGACTCCAAAGATTTTCTCAAATGAAGTCACGAGACCACTGGTAACAACTTTAAAAAAGTGCGCCAGGGCCTTTGTGGAGGACGCGTTAAAGATAGTCCGAACCATGTCGCTGAAATGCAAAGGCGAATCAGTATTTAAAAGGGTCTGCACCTCTGTACGGGTGTTCGCTATGTGAAGCACGAAAGTTTCACGGGCCGAACTCAAGGCCACCTCTCTCTGAGACAAAAGAGCTCTTATTCTTGCCATGCCGTTGAAATGTGCTCCCAAGGTTGGTATTTGTGGCCAGATTGAAAACTCCCTATGTTCATGTGTGGGAGGAAATAGAACATTTCTGCAGCAAATAACCCGTTCACTTACTGTTACAATAAAAGGAATACTTTTAATTAACCCAGAACAATCTTCATTATTGAGCATCAAATAACTACCATTTTCCAACAACTTGAACGTGGGGATGATAGCAGGAACTGGCGTGCCTTGCAACACGCAAGCCATATTTGGTCGGTGTTTGTTGCATGAACCGTGTAACTGTATGTGCCTACACATTAGTGAATGATCTGGCGTCTCAGTGCATTCCTCTCCATTCAGATAAACTTCTTGATCATCTTTGAAACATCTGTATGTGTATGGAAGCGACCAGACCTCATGAAGAAAAGCACTACCTAAAGGTTCATAACGACCTATTGGTATATATTTCATACAATTTGAAAACTTATATAAAGCAAAAGGCAGCGTTATGAAACCGTGGATAAGGCACGTTGCCAACAAACCCGCAATCCTCTGCTGATGATGTCACTGAGCATGTCATGAATGATGTAATATGTGACATCATCAGCAGTGGATTACGGGTAATAGTATCTCTAGTTTACTCCCCTATAGCTGTCTTTCTTTTAACATAAGTGTCTGTATCCTTCCCTTATACTTACTGTTTTTTTTTTTTTGTTTTTTTTTTGGTTCACTTCCGGTTCGCATACCGGCGAGCGAACTGGGAAGCGAACTACGAGAAATAGAGGTTGGCACAGTTCCAAATATTGTACCAATTTTTTAATAACGGGGAGGTAGTTCTGAAAAGAACTTTTTTTTTTATTGTTTTTGTTTTTTATATTTTTTTTATTATTTTTCTGAACATTTTTTTACTTTTTTTGAATTTTTCTGAACAGTTTTATATTTTTTTGGGTTTTTCTTGCAGGGGCAATGAAAACGATTCATTGTAAAGGGCTCAACAGGAGCAACAAAACAAAAAAAAAGTATTTATTATTTGGGGCGTTTCGTACAAACTTGCATATGATAGTCAATAGCTCTGTTGATCAGAGTGATGCTTCTTTCTCCGTAGCAAATGAATCCATTGCAATGTACGCAGACGTGTTTTACTTCATGAAATCTCGTTTGAATATTTGGCACCATCTCCCTGCCCTCTGGTCCCGTCCCGTACAACAGATCTTCTGGCCATAATAGGGAGATTATCTAGGTCGTTACGAAACTGTGCAGCACTGTAGTTGTTAGGATGCC
This sequence comes from Lissotriton helveticus, assembly GCF_964261635.1. Lineage (NCBI taxonomy): Eukaryota > Metazoa > Chordata > Amphibia > Caudata > Salamandridae > Lissotriton > Lissotriton helveticus. The sequence continues at coordinate 624,363,451 of NC_136071.1, forward strand.
ACTTAGTCATATGGCGATGCATTGTGTAGTTTCCGAAACTGTATTTTTTGTCGGTCCCTCTGGACAGTCTATCTTGACATATAAGGCAAGTTACGTATCTTGCATTTACTTTTTTCTGACCTTTGGGAATTTAAAAAAATTGCCAAATGAAGTTTTCTTTCCGGTGAGACGTCCTGGGCTCCTCAGGCAAAAAGTGCCTCTCTTCGTGCTCGTCGTCCTGTTCCTCTTCTTCCTCTTTTTGCTGAATTATAACTTGAGCAGGTGGTCCACTCTTCCTTGGATGTGGTGGAGGTGGTGGGGAAGCACCAGCTGAAGCTACTAAAGAAGCCATTGCTCACTGGTAACAAAGGGTCTTTCTCTCACAATGATGAAAGTCAGAGTGAGGAAAGAAGGAGGGATTTTCATCATTTGGGAAAAACAATAGTTCTCAACCAATGAAAAGTGTTCATTTTAGATTATATGACCTGGTCTTACATCATTAGGAAACCAAAAGTGAAATGAACCAATGAAAAGTGTTATTACCAAGTCACATGACCTGCTGTGTTTACGTTAAGCGCTTTGCAGGGCCTCCCGGTTTGCTTCCAGAAACCTGTGCTTTGCGACTCGGTAAGCGTACCAGTTCGCTAACGTAGCACGTCATATGACGTATCACGCGACAACGCGAAACGCCATGCGGACGGGAGGCGTCACGATGTTGTTTTCTAACGCGGCAGTTGCGGTAAAGAAACGTTTACCGGCTCGCGGTCTATTTCGCGGCATCAAGGTCAGCTAACGGGAAGCTTCCCGATTCGCGAAGCGGGAACGAAGAAAAAAAAATATTAAAAAAAAAAATTATTAATAAACATATAAAATATATTTTTGGATTTAAAGAAGAATACATTTTACAGCTACAGATATTAGCTGTTAAAAAACCAATGAAATTCACTGAAAAAACCATAGGTTATAGACCATATATAGTTAGGAATTAGCATTTACAAAACCTTGAAAATTCACTGAAAAAACCATAGGTTATAGACCATATATAGTTAGGAATTAGCATTTAGAAAACCTTATTTTACTCACACAAAACCATTGAAATTCCATATATAGTCAGTTGCACTAACTATATATCGTGCACCCGCAATCCACTGCTGATGATGTCACATATTACATCATTCATGACATGGTCAGTGACATCACTGATGACATCACTGATGACATCTCAAATGACATCACTGATGACATCACTGATGACATCTCAAATGACATCACTGATGACATCACTGATGACATCACTGATGACATCTCAAATGACATCACTGATGACATCATGACACACCAATACTAGTTACTACATACGCACTCACTGATTCCTACGTCTACACACACATTCACTCATTCACCCATACAATCACTCATACATACAGTCACTCATTATTACAACACTATCATATGCACTCATACACCTATGCAGACAGTCACACACTGCCACTCATCCATGGAGTTACTCACACACCAAGTCAGTCCTGTAAAGAATCAATCACACTTCCATTTCTTCATCTATACAGTTAAACACAGAACACCATACTTCAGGGACATCACTGATGACATCACTAATGACATCTGAAATGACATCACTGATGACATCTCAAATGACATCACTGATGACATCATGACACACCAATACCAGTTACTACATACGCACTCACTGATTCGTACGTCTACACACACATTCACTCATTCACCCATACAATTACTCATACATACAGTCAGTTATTATTAGAACACTATCATATGCACTCATACACCTAGTCAGTCCTGTGAAGAATCAATCACACTTCGATTTCCTCATCTATAGTTAAACACAGAACACCATACTTTTCACACATATACTAACACATACTTACTCTCTTATACAATCACTGATACAAGTACACATTGATATGCACAGCGTCACACACCTCCCAGCCAGCCACACACACACTCAGTCTTCCATCCATTCAGTCATTCTTCAATATGTAAAACGTATTTAAACTTTACAAAAACACACAGACACTAGATGATGTCATCAGTGATGTCATCAGTGATGTCACTGACCATGTCATGAATGATGTAATATGTGACATCATCAGCAGTGGATTGCGGGTGCGCGATATATAGTTAGTGCAACTAACTATATATGGAATTTCAATGGTTTTGTGTGAGTAAAATAAGGTTTTGTAAATGCTAATTCCTAACTATATATGGTCTATAACCTATGGTTTTTTCAGTGAATTTTCAAGGTTTTGTAAATGCTAATTCCTAACTATATATGGTCTATAACCTATGGTTTTTTCAGTGAATATATATATATATATATATATATATATATATATATATATATATATTCACTGAAAGAAACCACAGGTTTCAAAGACATTATAGTTAGTTGGACATTTCACTCGTACAAAACAAGAGAAATTCAGCAATTATAGTTAGTTGAGCTCACGCCCCCGCAATGCACGGCTGATGACGTTGCATATTACATCATTCATGACATGGTCAGTGACATCACTGATGACATCACCAATGACATCTCAAATAACATCACTAATGATATCATCCAGTGACTGTTTATTTCTGTAAAGTGTAAATATGTTTTTTTATATATACGTGTCTGTGCATAGATGTGTGAGTGGGTATATGGGATCAAGACTGCATCTGTGAAGGGCTCTATGGGTGGGTGAGTGTGTGTATGGGTGTGTGGGTGAGTGAGTGAATGGATGTCTCAGTGGTACATGTGTCAGTAACTACAAATGTGAAAGGCAGTATATGTGAGTGTTGGAGTATATATATCGCTATATGTGAGAGTGAGTGATTGTGAGAGTGGCTGTATGGATGAATGTGTGCTTGTGTCAGTGATTGAGCAAGAGAGTACGTATGTGTTAGTATCAGTATGAATAAGTGAGGTGGTGTGCGTATAACTATATAGGTGAGTAAATGGGAGTGTGATTGATTCTTTGCATGACTGACTAGGTGTGTGAGTAACTCTATGGATGAGTCGCAGTGTGTGAGTGTCTGTATAGGTGTATGAGTGCATATGATAGTGCTATATTGATGAGTGACTGCATGTATGAGTGACTATGGGTGTGAATAGTGAAAGTGTGTGTAGACTTAGGAATCAGTGAGTGGGTATGTTGTAACTGGTATTGGTGCGTCTATGGTTTCGAAAATGATAGTCTGTATTTTAGAGTGGGTGTATCAAAGCTTATATTAGGGTGTGAGGAGGTGCATGAGATGATCAGGTGGATGATGTCATCAGTGATGTCATTTGAGATGTCATCATTGATGTCACTGACCATGTCATGAATGATGTAATATGCAACGTCATCAGCAGTGCATTGCAGGGGCGCGAGTCATAGTTAGCTCAACTAACTATAGCAGATGAATTTCTCTGGTTTTGTACTAGTGAAAGTTCCAACTAACTATATGGTCCCTCAAACCTGTGTTTTTTTCAGTGAACTTGTAAGGTTTTTTAAATGCTAATTTCTAACTATAACGTCCCTGAAACCTGTGGTTTTTTCAGTGAATTTCTAACATTGTTTTAAAATTCGAATTTCTAACTATAACATACCTGAAACCTATATTTATTTCAATGAATATCAAAGGTTTTTTAAATGCTAATTTCTATCTATAACGTCCGTGAAACCTCTGTTTTTTCAGTGAATTTCAAAGGTTTTTTAAATGCTAATTTTTAACTATGCCTACATAGGTAGGTCATGTGCAGAAAGAAGAAGAAAGACACAGAAAGAAGCAAGAGAAATGCAGAAAGAGGCAACAGAAGTCCAGAAAGACAAAGAAAGGTGCAAAAAGAATCAAAAGATATGCAGAAATAACCATCAGAGGTGCAGAAAGAGGCATTGTTGCAAAGGCATCCTGTGCACCCAACTTTTTGCTGACTGGTACTGGTGGTAAATGACTCTGACTACCCAGGTCCGGAGCCGGTGCTATGCTGAAAGACACTTAGAACACAGTGAAAACACCTATATATACTAGGGTACACTGTGGGTTGGAGTGCCCCTGTGATTGCCAATAAGCATGGGCAGATTTTGCGAATTGGCAATCCGCAAACTTGCGTATTTACGGATTCGCAATCCGCAAAATCCGCGAACTCTCGCGAATTTGCGGATTTTTTTTTTGTGTTAGCAAGGATTTCTGCCAGTTTGCGAGGATTCTGTACCAGTTCGCAATTGCGAACTTACTTGTCGGCTCGCAACGGCCGCGACTATGTTGTTTCTACATCTGGTTCATCATCACAGGTTCACAGCACCCTCTGTTTCACCACTGCCACCCTCTGGTACACCCATGCCACCCTCTGGTACATCACTGCCACCCTCTGGTTGGTTAATCACTGTAGATTATGGGGGTGAAAAAAAGCAAGCACACCTGCCCTGCTTCAACTGACATGAATTAATTTGGGGTTGATTAATGTGTCACTGAATTTAAACTTCCAGTCTGGCTGGCACCTGCTTCCTTATCTGTAATTTGCTTTCTGTTGCAGTGCACTTTTTTTTCACAGGACCTTTGTGACGTATAGTTGCAAGTAGGCAACTGAACTCTGAAGGGGCCCCTCAGGAAGCACTACAGGGAATGATGGTTACTAATGATAAGATTGAACTTTTGCACCTGCTGAGTGCTTTCAGTTTTGTCTGTAATTGGTTTCTGTTGCAGTGTAATTTTTTTAACAGGACCTTGGTTGTATACTTGTAGCTATTCTCTGAGCCTGCTGTGAGGGTCAGAGCAGGGTCATAGAATAGTTGCAAGTAGGCAAATGAACTCTGAAGGGGCCCCTCAGGAAGCACTACAGGGAGTGGTTACTAATGATAAGATTGAACTTTACCACCTGCTGAGTGCTTTCAGTTTTGCAAAAATCCAAATATCCAGCAGCATCCACAAAAAGTAATGCTTCCAGGTCAAGATCCAAATCAAAGTGACCAGCACATGAAGAAAGCACTGGGAGGAGCCTGGTGGACAGGAACAGGAAGTTGGAGACTGTGGGGCCCTTCCTTCCTCCCACCCCCACCCCCCAAAATGGACTCCTTGCAAAGAAAAAGTGCAGGCAAATGTCAACCTGAGGAGTTATTCTGATAAAAATCATAATTTTCAAGGTTTATGCTGCCTGCTGGTGGATTTCTTGTGCGAAATTGCAAATTTTGCAATCTCGCAATTGCGAGATTGTCTCTGCCCGCCGCATCTACGTGTTCGCAAGTGTTTACTGCCGCGAAATTGTATAGTATTCTAGTTGGCAAGTGCGACCAAGCAAAAAATCCGCTTCGCACGGATTTTACGAATTTTCGGCAAGTTCGCGAGAGTTCACGGATTGCGAATTTACCGAAAATCCGCAAAATCCGCGAGCGGAACGGATTTTACGCCCATGCTTAATTGCCATGACCTGCCCTGTAAGGCCCTAGTACATATTAGGGCAGGGGGATTAAAACTATCGCTAAGTTAGAGGTACAGAAAGAGACTAGAGGAGTAAAGAAAAAAGCAACAGAGGTACCAAAAGAGGCAAGAGAGGTGCAGAAAGAAGCAAGTGAAGTGCAGAAAGAGGCAACAGAGGAGCAGAAAGACGCAAGGTGCAAAAGGAGGCAAGAGGGTTACAGAAAGAGTCAGGAGGGGTGCAGAAAGAAGCAAGAAAAATGTAGAAAGAAGCAAGAGAATTGCTGAAAGAAGCAACTGAGGTGTAGAAAGAGGCAAGAGAAGTACAGAAAGAGGCAAGTGAAATGCAGAAAGAAGCCAGAGCAGTTCAGAAAGAACCAACAGAGGTGCAAAAAGAGGCAAGAGGGATGCAGAAACAGGTAGGAGAGAAGCACAAAGAGGCAAGAGAGGTACAGAAAGAGGCAGGAGGGGTCAGAAAGAAGGACGAGAAGTGCTGAAAGAGGAAAGAGAATTGCTGAAAGAAGCAACAGAGGTGTATAAGGAAGCAAAATAAGTGCAGAAAGAGGCAAGTGATGTACAGAAAGAAGCATGAGCAGTGAAGAAAGAACCAGTAGAGGTACAAAAGAGGCAAGAGGGGTGCAGAATATAGTAGGAGATGTGCACAAAGAGGCAAGAGAAGGACATAAACAGGCAAGAGGGGTGCATAAAGAAGGAAGAGAAGTGCAAAAAAAAGCAACAGAGGTGTGGAAAGAAGCAAGAGAAGTGCAGAAAGGGCCAAGTGAGGTGCATAAAGAAGCAAGAGAAGTGCAGAAAATGGCAAGAGAACAGGAGAAAGAAGCAAGAGGAATGCGATAAGGGGAAGAAGGGTGCAGAAAGAAGCAAGAGAGGTACAGAAAGAGACAAGAGAAGTACAGAAATAAGCAAGAGAGGTGCAGAAAGAGGGAAAGCGAGTACAGAAAGAGGCAACAGAGGTGCAGAAAGCGACAACAGGGGTACAGAAAGATGCAAGAGAGGTGTAGCAAGAGGCAATAGAAGTGCAGAAAGAAGCAACAGAGGCAAGAGGGGTGCAGAAAGAGGAGAGACAAATGCAGAAAGAAGCAAAAGAGGGGCACAAAGAACCAAGAGGGGTGCAGAAAGAGGCAAGAGCAGTGCAGAAAGAACCACAAGATGTGCAGAAGGAGGCAAGAGAGGTGCAGAAAGAGGCAAGAGATGTGTAAAAAAAGGAAGAATGGTACAGAAAGAAGCAAGAGAAGTGCATAAAGAGGCAAGTGATGTGCAGAAGGAGGCAATAGAACTGCCGAAATAGAGAGTTGCAGAAACAGGCACAAGGGGTGCAGAAAGAGGGAACAGATGTGCAGACAGAGGCCAGAGAGGTACAGAAAGAAGAAAGAGAGGTACATAAAGAGGCAAGAGAGATTCAGGAATTTGTGACATAGGTGCAAAAAGAAGCAAGAACAGCCCAGAAAGAACCAACTGAGGTGCAGAAAGAGGCAGGAGGGATACAGAACGAGGTGCAGAAAGAAGGAAGTGAAGTGCAGAAGTAAGCAACAGAGGTGCTGAAAAGAAGTGTGAACGGTGCAGAAGGAGTCAAGAGAAGTGCATAAAGAGGCAAGAGAGGTATAGAAACAGGCAGGAAAAGTGCAGGAAGAGGGAATAGGGGTGCAAAAAGAGGGGAGAGGGGTGCAGAAAGAAACAAACGGGGTGCAGAAACAAGCAAATGAGCTGCAGAAAGAGGCAACAGAGGTGCCGAAACAAGCAGGAAAGGTGCAGCAAGACGGAACAGGGGTATAGAAAGAGGCAAGATGGATACAGAAATTTGCAAAAGAGGCGCAGAAAGAAGCAAGAGCAGTGCAGTATGAACCAAAAGAGGTGCAGAAAGAGGCAAGAACGGTACAGAAAGAGGCAAGAGGAGTGCAGAAAGAAGTAAAAGAGGTACAGAAAGAGGCAAGACAACTACAGTAGTAGGTAAGAGAGATACAGAAAGAGAAAAGAGGGGTGCTGAAAGAGGTAAGAAGGGTACAGAAACAAGCAGGAGAACTGCAGAAAGAGGCAAGAGAATTGCTGAAAGAAGCAATGGAGGTGCAGAGTGAGGCAAGAGAGGTGCAGAAACAGTCATGAAAGGTACAGAAAGAGGGAACAGGGGTGCAGAGAGAGGCAAGATGGATACAAAAATTTGCAAAACAGGTGCAGAAAGAAGCAATAGCAGTGCAGAAGGAAACAACAGAGGTGCAGAAAGAGGCAAGAGGTGTGCAGAATGAGGCAAGTGCAGTGCAGAAATAACCAAGAGATGTGCAAAATGAGGCAAGAAAGGTGCAGAAAGAGGCAAGAGGTGTGCAAAAATGGAAGAAGGGTGCAGAAAGAATCAAGAGAAGTGCAGAAAGAGGCATGTGAGGTGCAGAAGGAGGCAAGAGAACTACAGAAACAGGCAATAGGGGTGCAGAAGGAGGGAACAGGTGTGCAGACAGAGGCAAGAGAGGTTCAGAAAGAGGAAAGAGGGGTACAGAAAGAGGCAAGAGGGATGCAGAGATTTGCAACAGAGGTGCAAAAAGAAGCAAGAACAGTGCAGAAAGAACCAACAGAGGTACAGAAAGAGGCAAGAGGGGTACATAAAGAGGCAAGTGGGCTACAGAAAGAGGCAAGAGGGATGTAGAAAGAAGCAATAGAAATGCATAAGAAGCAACAGAGGTGCTTAAAGAGGCAAGAGGGGTACAGAAAGAGGCATGAGAAGTGACAAAAGAAGCAACAGAGGTGCCGAAAAAGGCAAGAGAGGTGCACAAACAGGCAAGAAAGGTACAGAGAGATGGAACAGGGTTGCAGAAAGAGGTAAGAGGGATACAGAAATTTTCACAAAAGCAAGAGCAGGGCAGAAAGAAGCAAGAGAAGTACAGAAAGAAGCAAAACGGGTAGAGAAAAAGGGAAGAGGGGTGCCAGCAGAAGCATGAGGGATGCAGAACTTTGCAAAAGAGGTGCAGAAAGAAGCAAGAGCAGTACAGAAAGAACCAACAGTGGTGCAAAAAGAGGCAAGAGGGGTGCAGAAATAGCTAGAAGAGGTACACAAAGAGGGGTACAGAAAGAGGCAACAGTGATACAGAACTTTACATAAGTGGTACAGAAAGAAGTAAGAGCAGTGCAGAACGAACCATGAGAGGTGCACAAATAGGCAAGAGGGGTGCAGAAAGAGGTAGGAGAGGTGCACAAAGAGGCAAGAGGGATACAGAAAGAAGGAAGAGAAGTGCAGAAAGAAGCAACAGAGGTACTGAAAGAGACAAGAAGGGTGCAGAAAGGGCGAAGGAGTGTATAGAAAGAGACAAGAGGGGTACATAAAGAAGAAAGTGAGGTACAGTAAGAGGGAACAGATGTGCAGAATGAGTCAAGAGAGGTGCAGAAAGTAGACACAATTTGCAGAGAGAGGCAAGAGAAGTACAGAAAAAGAAAGAAATGTGCAGAAAGAAGCAACAAAAATACAGAAAGAGGCAAGAGAGGTGCAGAAGGAAGCAAGAGTGGCTTGCACACCATTAGTACCAATTTTACACCAACATTTAGCAATACATTCTGGGTTTACAAAGGGCCTTCCACCAGGCTGTAACACTTGTCGCTACTTTTTTAGTAACGTTTGAGATAGAAGCAAGACTTTTTTTTCAAATCTGCAGATTAAGGAGCAGTTGATGGATTATGTGGCTAATGTGGAAAATGTATAATTGTGCAAAAGTCGGTATAGCTAAACAGTCACATAATTCTAGTGGCCCTGCTCATACCTCTGACTAGGTCCACAAGTGCTCCTCAAGTGCTTCTCAGTGATTCCATCTTTTTTTGTCTCACTGAGTTCATAGTTGAGCGTCTATGGAAATAAGGAAGACTAAACCTGAGGTTACCACTCCACAACAAAGACTACCATACCACATAATTACTCTTCATAACACATAATCCCACTCTACATAATTCCTACACACTAAATACCACATACTTTCTATCCACATAATTTCACTGCACAATTTACCACATAATCTCACTACACACAACGTATATCCACTCAACTCCCAAAAAATGAGTAAAAACATTTTCGTTTACAACGCCAATAGCTCTAACTTTCACGAATGTGAAACCTATTGCATTGCAAACACTTCTTTAACTAGTATACACATTTACAGAGTGATGGAGAAAGGGTGCTGGGCCTCCAACCAGCGCTCAGGAATTCCGCTGCTTAGGACTTACAGGTGGTATTAGGAGGGTGTCTTGGCCCCCAAAGTCCCTCAGGAGTAAAATGGACTTCATCTCCCAACCCGTAGTCTGCTAGGAGATGCATTTGCAGAGGAGTGCAGAAAGGGAGGTGTTACCTTCAAAGACGTTTTAGCAATCTCATGGTGTGGAACTTACTGGAGCTAACAGATGGGTAGTTGGCCCCCAAGGACAACCTTGGGGCCAACTACCCCTCCTATTACCTACAGTAAGTCTCACACAGCAGCATTGCTAAGTTCTCGTAGCAGGCCACGGCCCTTTGCCCACCACTCTGCAAACGCGCTCCCTGGTGTGTTCTTGGATGGGGATTGAAGTCCCCTTCACTGCTGGGGGTCCTTAGGGATGAACTAGCCTACCTCTTACCCCCAGTAAGCCCCACACAGTGGGATTGCTAAGTGGTGGACACAGGACACTCCCCCTTTCTCCACTACTCTGCAAATGTTCCTCCTGGTGCATCTAAGTTGGGGTATTAAGCCCCCTTCTTTCCTGAGGGTCCCTGAAGGCCAAGTAGCCAACCAGGTACCTCCAGTAAGTGCCACACACCTGGATTGCTGAGAGTGGTCAGAGGCCTAGCCCCCTTTTTATACCACTCTGAAAACAAATGGTTCCCCCTTTCCTGGGCCACTTTTGGCCCTGGGGAACCCATCCCCCGGGGCCTGGCAACCTTTTTGTTTTTCAAAACATTTTTGGGGAGGGGGCCGCGTGGCCCCCCTCCAGAGGCCAGTTAAGGTCCCAGGGTCCCTATCCCCCGGGGCCTGGCCAGCCTTCTTTTTTCTTACTATTATTTATATTGCTCATGGACCCCATCCCCAGGGACCGGCCTTCAGTTTAAAAATATATATATTTTACTAAAAGGGGATTGGGACCGAGTGTCCTCTTCCAGGGCCACTTCTGGCCCCGGGGACCCGATCCCCCGGGGTTGGTCCTCAGTGGTGGGGGAGCCCCAATGCCGCCACGGTCCCAGCTGGCTCCCCGCCTCCTAGGGGAGCCGGCATTGCTATTGAACAAGGGGAGCTGCTGACATGCAGCTCCCCTTGTCCAAAAGCAATCTGCTTTGCATAGCATCCACCTAGAGTTGGACATCTGTAAAATGAAACTAGCTTCAGCATTGTTTAGAAATCACTCACCCAGAGCGCTGGAGATAAATGTCCCCACTGAGCCAAGATTGCATGGCCCTGAAGTCAGACGGGGGAACCATAATCTTAATCATTAACAGGAAAGAAATATTTTACAGCCAAGGCACGTTATATAGTAAAATGAGGTACCCCCATCGTCAATGGTCACAACCCAATATGATATCTACTTGGCTCCGCTCCCCTGTTTATGACAAATAGGTGCTGCTGGAGACCGGTATATGTCGTTCCGAGAGCCCGACTGGTTAGGTTGGGTTTCTCAAATCATAAGTTAATTGGATGCAGGGGATGCCTCTTTGAATGTGGTGGGGGAGGGGGGCAAGATCAGGTGGAATGGCCTTCTCTGTGCTGGTGCCGATTAGTAAATAGTACTCCATTGGTACAGAGCGTTGGTATTACATCAGAACTGGTTGATTCACATGTGTCAACCCAGAAGTCAAGGGTGACATAGTCTCCATTCACCGCTATCTCATTGGGCGGTGTTTAAAGGGGATCAATGTATCTTTGTGTCTACAGATAACAGATCATGCTATACATTGATCTATAATTTGAAAAACAAACTAGCAGGACAAAATTATGTGTGGTAATATTCCCCCAAGTTTGCATGGTGATGTTGCGTCAACAATAACAGTGAATTTCAGAATGGTAGAGGGATGTTTATGGCCCGAAATTATGATGTGTTCAATAAAATGCCAACATAGTGATGTAATTCATGCAGTTGAGACATCAGGTCAGTGAGTAATTACACTAGGGTGGCACAAGATCCCAGCTGGAAATCATGGGTGATATGTTCTCCACACTACCCTGTGTGAAAAAACCTATATATTAATCTATAGGGCTGAAGTGGGCATGGCTTGCAGGGCCAAGATAGTAGACGCACCCTAAAGTTGCTCTGCTACCCATCTCTGTTATCTGTCATTATTCCTCCCTCCAGGTGTGGCATCCAAACACCACTGATGCCTTCCTGTTTTACTTAAGTACACCCACCCACATACAAGATGGATGGTGGACTGGGTTGGCTTACCTGCTGCCACTGTAATCTACTCTTGGAGCTACCTTGGAGCTTCAGAGGAGACTTCAGCTTGTTCAGAATTCAGCTGCCCGCCTCCTTTGCAAGGTCCCGTGGAGATCTCCAATTTCCCCCTTTCTTAGAGACCTTCACTGGCTCCGCATCGCAAACCGAGTCAAATTCAAGGCCCTCTGCTTTATGCATAAAATCAAGCAAGGGTCGGCCCCAGTTTACCTCCAGGCCCTTGTCCAACAATATTCTCCATCCCGCCTCCTTAGATCATCAGCTCATGGCAACTTTCTGATCCCGCGCTTCAAATTGACGAGAATGGGCGGACGCTCTTTCTCCTGCGTGGCCCCCAGGCTGTGGAACTCTCTTCCGGGTACATTGAAACTCGAACTATCTTTGTTGAAATTCCGCAGAGACCTTAAAACCTGGCTCTTCTCTCAATATCAACTGCAATGCGTAATCACTACTCTACTGGCGCCGGGAGACCCCCTGTGGGTAGCTGTGCGCCCTATAAATTCAACTACAATACAATACAATCTGGCGGCCTACTGCAGGTGGCTAAGAGGAGCAGAGGAGCTTTACATTGTGGCTGGAGGTGACTGGCCAATGGATCCTCTGGCATCCGACACTGTTGGTGGCAGAGGGGCAGCGAGGATTGAAGCTGCCGCAAGGTCCCTAAAGTGCTGGCTGTGTGATGTTTTGCCTGCTGCCACTGAGGACTGGGGGCCTTCTGCAAGTGGCGTGGAGGAACAGAGAGCTGCACATTGTGGCCAGAGGAGCCTGACCTGCTGGTTTGCGGGCGCCTGGTGCTGCTGGCGACTGGTGAACTCCAAGGACTCCTTGTTGTGCCGGCTGTGAGGCATCCCACCTGCTGTCACTGTGGTCTGCAGGCAGTGTGGAGTGGCAGAGAGTCCGTGCATCATGGCAGGAGGCACCTGGCTTACGGACCTGCTGGAGACTGATGGTCGGCGAAGCTCATAACTACTGTGAGGCCTCTGAGAGGCCAGCTGTAAGATGCTTCCTTAGGACTGAAGTTATAATAGCCATATCATATCAGAGGAGACTCACAACTCATGATTGGAATTTGGGTGTCTCTGAAGAAAACATAGTAAGTCAGTGCTTGAGCACCTCCCCAGCCCTCTCCTTGCATAAGTGTGTGCTGTTAGGCTTTGGAAGTTCTCTGTTTTGTTTCCCACAGTGCCTTTCCCTACTAGACTATTAGGTCACGGGGCTCGCCTGATGCACTATTGGTGCCCCATACGCAGCAGCTTCCCTGTGACATAGGGTGGAGCACCCCACACAAGCCCTGCTCACTGTGGACCTGAAGTTCCCGCCCACCCTCTGGAATTTAGAGGGTTTTATTAAGGAAGCACACTTCCTTAATTCTGTATGCTGCTCGACATGTTCTTTCCCAACTGCGATTGCATTGACTTTGTTCCAAGCTTTACCTGCCATGGATGTGCTCGCATTGTCAATACTTGGCATTCTAGGCTGATCTGGCTGTTATTGGTAGCTATGGTGTGGCTTTCTCTGTCTGGCACTATTTGCAGCCTTCTGACTCTCTGCTGATAGAGTGATTGCGGTGCTCTTTCTAAATTCACCCCTTTCGTTTCTATTTCTCTGGGTACTTTAATTTCCTGGCTGTGCAGCCTTTGAAACTTTTGGGGTTACAAGCACTGCATTGTGCTACGACATGCTGGTGTGCGATCATAAGCGGATCTACACAATGTTACATACTGGCCCCATCCTACCTGCTGCTTGTACCTGATAGCTGCTTTCATGCCTCACTGTGCAGAGTTATTGTAGTACCATCAAGATGGGCCACACACGAAATACTAACCCCAGGGCCTCCGCATGTTCGTCCTCAACTGCTGAAGCTGATCAACTGGACTCCTTGAGTCAGCCTTCTCCCCCCAGAGACAGATTTGACACAGTACTGTCAGAAATAGAGCCTATGCGGACGACGTGGCGATTTTAACACCTAATCCTACCCTTGCTATTAGTGAGGTTGAACTTGAGGCACAGCAATTTGGCCAGGCCTCAGGATACAGACTCAACAGGGCTAAGACCCAGATAGTGAAAAATTCCCATACAATTTGCAACTATAGACATGTAGTTAGGTCAGCAGTGTACCTAGGGGTCGAGATCTCTGCAGATCTAGACGGGGTTGTGGAACAGAATATGGCTCCCTTAATGGCTAAAGTAAGATCTGACTTAGAGAGAATGCAAAATCTTCACCTATCCTTAGTTGGCTGTACCAATGTTATTAAAATGTTAATTTTGCCTAAGTTTTTTTACTTTTTCAGAGCAATACCTTTATATTTTGAGGTTAGATGGTTTCATGCATTAGAGTCAGTTTTGAACAGATTTATTTGGGCCCGCGGTAAAACAAGGAGGGTATACAGGTTCATCACCCTTCCAAGGGATAGAGGTGGCTGGGGGGCCCCGGATTTTAGGTTATATTACTGGACCGCGGCACTACAGTACTTGCAGGGCTTGATCGGGGGTGGCGGGGTAGACCAAAAAATTACCTGCATCTCTACTGATGTCTATGCAGTGGTTCTGGGGGCAGAGGCAGAGAATTGTTTTCTAAATTGCACTGATTTTTCCTACTACAAAAGGACAAGGTTTAAGACAGTCGGTGCTGCTGTTAAGATTTGGGCTGCTTTCTTGAAAAAATGTGGGTTGGGTAGATTCAATAGGTATACTCGCTTGTTTAAAAACAGATCCCTTCCAGAGGCAATCTTCGCGGACTCAGTTATAGCTGGGTGGACAAATAAAGGGATCAGGAAGATTGGGGATATTGTTGGGCCAGGGGGGGTTGTACAGTTCGTGGACTTAGAGACTAAATTCTGTATAGACAGGACGGTGACGGTGACGGGCAGCGGTGCGCCTTTCCTGCGCCTGAGTCGTGCCAGAGTCCTGCCCGTCTGTGCCCGTCCGCGTCTCGGAGGCGTGCGAGGCAGGACTCTGGCACCCAGGGTAAGTAATTTGGGATGATCACCTACAGTGCTGCCGCGCTATTCGCCCTTCGCCCTGCTGGGCTTGATTGTAAATCCTTATTCCCTGGCGGTCGTCAATTGGGCAAGGGATGTTCTGTGTGCGCATGGTGTCCGGTCTCATTACCACCCCGTACCATGTCCGCTCCCCCCTTAGAATGTTACTGCGCGTTGTTGAATACGAGATCCCTGGCGCGTCATTCGGCGGAGATCTGGGACCTCCTAGCATCTTCTAAAATCTCCTGTCTTTTTTTGACAGAGACGTGGTTGGGGGTGGGCTCTGAACCTGACATCACTAGTGCCCTTCCCCCCAATTATACCATTCTAAGGAGGGACAGAACGGGAGGCCGAGGGGGTGGAGTGGCCTTAGTTGTCGATAAGTCTTTGGAATGCTCTTCTTTCCCTGTGGAGAACATCATCGGATGTGAGGCCCTTGGTTTTAGTCTCCAGCTGTCAGCCTCACATACCTGCACTGGGATTCTGGTTTATAGACCTCCAGGTCCTATTGGCTCGTTTTTTGAGGACCTGCAGGCGGCGCTGTCAGTACCTTGCATGCGCTCGGCGCACTGTGTGCTGTTGGGCGACTTAAATGTGCATATGGACTCAACAACTGATGCTGAAGCGTCTAAACTACGGGATATCACTGGGATGTTTGGGCTTGCCCCTTTCATTGATAGGCCCACTCACGTTAAGGGTCATACGCTTGACTTAATTTTTTCCACAGTACCGATCAAAGCGTCCCCCCCTCTTCCGGTTCTGTGGACTGATCACTTTTTAATAAACTTTGTTGTGCTGTCTGAGTGTCAGACCAGCCATAGAGCTTCTAGGGATGGGACTCGCCTATCAAGAGCGTTCCACCTGGTGACAGCTGATATGCTCGCTGACGCTCTCTGTTTACATCCTTGTACCTTGACAGGGAACTTAGAAGTTGACCTGTCGGTAGTCCAAGACTGGCTTCAGACAAGATTCGAGGAGCTTGCCCCTCGGAAACCAGCCAGGATAGCTCCCTGCCAGGACTCTGCGCCTTGGTTTACCTCCATTTTGCGGAAAATGCGCCAAGACTGCAAAAAGGCGGAAAGACTCTGGCGGCGCAAGTACGACCCTGAGGAGAAAGTGAGGTACAAGGGTGTTACAAAATTATATCATAAACAGATCGCCGAAGCTAAAAAGATCTACTACGAGCGTAGAATTGATCAAGCTGACAATAGGAGCAGGGAATTGTTTCGTATTGTGAAGGAATTCGTGGATCCTGCTGCTGGCGCCCGGGTACATTCTCATTCTGAGGAGTGGATCAGGCAGCTTGCTGACTTTTTTGCTGCTAAGATCTTAAAGATCCAGGATTCCTTCGGCAGGGTAGGGTCTCTGAAAGCTGTCGTGGCCTCGGGGAGCGATCAAAAGCTCTTGTCATCTGCTGAAGCAGAGGCCGGGCCCACTTTAGCGGTGTTCCCTCCCCTGTCTTGTGAAACCTCACTTGAGCTGCTTTCCCGTTTGAAATCTGGATCCCCCCTGGATGCTTGTCCGGCTAAATGCCTGAGCAATGTGGCTTCAGCTGTAAACATCTTGCTGAACCCCTTGCTGAACATATCTCTGAGCTCCGGAGTGGTCCCTAGAGAGTGGAAGCATGCTCTTATTCTTCCGTTGATCAAAAAACCTCTCCTTGACCCCCTGCAGCCGGCCAACTATAGACCGATCTCTCTCCTCCCTGCTCTGGCGAAGGTCGCGGAGAAGCATGTTCAGCATACTCTTACCACCTTCATTGAGAATAACAATCTGCTGCATGACTCCCAATCTGGATTCCGTGCCAATTATAGCACGGAGACAGCTCTTGTGGAGGTGACCGACGCCATCAGGGAGGTGCTTGATCTTGGGGGAAAGGCTATGTTGGTCTTACTGGATCTGTCGGCGGCTTTCGACACCGTCCCACACGCAGGCCTCCTTTTAAGACTCAGGGAGATAGGACTGCGGGGGACGGTGTTGGATTGGTTTCAATCCTTCTTAACCGACCGTCGACAGGTGATCTGGGCTCCTCCGTTTTCCGCGGAAATGCCTTCGCTAGAGGTGGGGGTGCCTCAAGGATCGATCTTGAGCCCCACCATCTTCAACATTTACATGGCCCCTCTGGCGAAGGTCGCGGAGGCTTTCGGAGCCCGGGTCATCTCATACGCTGACGACACCCAGCTCCTGTTTACCTGCAGTAAGGGAGAGGATTTTGACGGCGGCAGAATCAAAGACTGTCTTAGTGCAGTCTTTGCATGGTTTCAGCATCAGAGCTTGAAATGCAACTCGGACAAGTCCGAGCTGCTCTTTTTTGGCTGTGCCCCGGACCCTGGTTGGAAGTCGTGGTGGCCCCCGGGCATGTTCCCCCCTGAGAAACCCTCCTCCCAAGCAAAAAATCTGGGAGTCGTGTTAGACGACGATCTTTCTTTTCGCCCACATATCACGAGTTTAGCAGGGAAATGCTTCGGCATTCTCAGGATGGTGAGGAAATTTCTCCCATTGCTCTCCCTACAGTACCGCAAGAACATTGTTCAAGCACTTGTGGGATCGCGCTTAGACTATGCTAACGCACGTTTTGCTGGACTGCCTAAATACCTCGTGTCCAGATTGCAGATGGTCCAAAATTCAGCGGCCAGGGCAATCTTTGGCCTTCCGCGGAGAGTCAGCGCCTCTCTGTTGCGTGGCAGGTTGCACTGGCTACCACTGCTGTGCAGAATTAGGTTTAAAATCCTTACGTTGGCGTTTAAAGCCCTCCATCTTATGGGCCCAGCCTACCTCAGGAAGCGTATTGCTTTCTATGTTCCTCGGAGGAAGCTGAGATCTGCGGATTTGGCTAAGGTGGAGGTGCCAGCGATCAAACGAGTGCGGATGGGTGGTCGATCTTTTCAGTTCATGGCAGCTCGTTTTTGGAATGAGCTCCCTCTTTCACTTCGCAAGGCCAATAACCTTCTGGCCTTTAGGAAGGAACTGAAGACCGTCCTTTTCTCTGCACAATCGGTGCGTCTATAGTGTTCCGCTTCTAGGTTTTCTTGGTTATGTTCAGGCCTCTTTGCTAAAGCGCCGGGACACCCTCTCTGGGTAGCCGTGCGCTCAAAAAGTGTGGTTTTAACATAACATAACAAGTTTCTTCAAATACCTACAGGTTAGGAGCTTTTTGAATAATAAACAGGGAGGGGCTGCAGGTTTCGGTAACAATGAAATCTTGGATAAAATTGAAAAAGGTGGCGATAGTACGATTCGCAGTTTCTACGTATGCCTAGCGGCAGGAAAACCAGATGACTTAGAAAAATATGGAGCTGAGTGGGCTGGGAAACTGGGCATTGAGAAATGCTGGTTTCAGGAATCATTAGATCTTGTTTGCTCGGTTCTCTGTTCAGCCCCACTCCAGGCCCAGCATTAGAAAACGCTATATTCCCTGTATTTTACTCCAGCTAGAATAGCACAGTGGGGTGGCACTTCGGGGACCAATTGTCCATGCTGCAACCTACTGGAGACGGATACAGTTCACATCTTCGCCACCTGTCTGCAACTCTTCACGCTTATCAGAGATATAGAGTTGTTTTTAGACAGATCTATAGGAATTCAAGTCACACTTACCCCAACCCTGATACTATTGGGGGTGATTCCAGACATGGTTGTCTCCCATGGGGAGTTTATATTCGTTGCTATGGCAGTCTTCAGACTTGTTATAGCCACGGACTGGCTGGATAAAACACCTCCTGCGATGCAACAGTGGCTCACAAGTCTTCTGGCGGCTTATAATTTAGAAAAAGGAATCTACGCACGGAAAGGCAGGAGGGGGAGACAGTTAGGGCTGAGAATTTGGGATCCAATTCAGAGATGGAAGGAGGAATTGGTGATGGGTTGAATGTTTGCAATAATGTCAAGCTTGTCCTGTGATATGTGTTTTTCCTCGCTGTGTAATAATGACTTGCCCATATGAGATAGAAGCCTGCTTAGGCTGAAATGATTTTTTCTTTATTCTGTTTTTTCTTACTTTTTTCCTTGTTTTACTAGGTGTGTTAACGTTTAGCTCACACTGGACAGAAGTTTGTTCATTGTATATCATTTGACTTGTTATTGCATTTTTTGTTTTCTTGTGCTGTGCTGGACTATACGAGAATGGCGGGCAAACTTTTTAATAAAAATATTTTTTTTAAAAAGAAATAAATAGAGCGCTCTTGTGAATCCCTGCAATCCAAAATATATAATGTGGTGGTAGATCTCACATTAATTCATGCAGATCATATAAAACTAGCTGAGTGAGTAACGGCCATGAACCAGGCTCTCTCAGAGGTCCAACCTGCCAATAAATTAGTAGAGAGGCAACTACTAGAGTATGGCATCAGGATTCAGTGCCTGTAGTCCAGGGTAGACGATGCAGAAGGTCAGTCCAAATGCAACAATATCCGCCTTAGTGGACTTCCGGAGGGGGCAAAAGGCCAAGATGCGGACACATTTATTGAACAATGGATCAAAGAACTACTGCTGGTGTCCTCCCTGTCATCTCATTTCACCATTGAGAGGGCACATCCCATTCCCTCGGATGTCAGGCTGGAAAGCGCATGTGTAATGTTCTTTCCGGACTATATCTTGGGGGTACAATGCTAATGCAGTTCTTTTTTGGTGTTAAAACAGCAACTCTGAACACTAAATTTCAAGTATTCCTTACCCATCCCAGTGAGGTTGCATGTAGTGTCTGCAGACAAAACAAGATTCTTTGATAAAACCACAAGATGCATGGGATTGGCTGGAGGCTTCAGGGCAATTTTCTGGCCCCTGACCAAGTGATGAGGGAAGGGAGCGGAAGACAGTAAGGAGCCTACTTGGATCGTGCTAGCGGTGCAGGAAACAATATCCTTCCTTGCCGACGGCAGTGCCAAATCTGGGATAGATTACCATGGAACACAGGCAGGCTGTTCAAGATGCAGCATGGATTTCTGATCCCTTCAACAGTTCTGACTGGGATACGGTGTCTGCTGGATCACCTGGGGATGAGAAGTCCTTTGTGGCCTGCCCATCGGATACCAATTTGACAATCCTGCAAGATGTCACGCTACAGATATCCAATGGCCTTATTTGATTCATAATCTGTTTTTCAGATGTCTAATGTATTATGTTGATTTCGCAGTATGCCTACTGTGAGAAGTTGGTCTGATATTTGATGTCCACTATTTAAAGTGGGCACCTTGCACCACTCCCAACAGCCCTTATGGTGATTTAAGAGGGCAAAGAAACCCATAGAAAGCTATCGAAGTGGTAGCTGTGGAGAGTAGCCGTCAGGCTTACTCTTGAAGGAATGTTAAGCAGTTTGTCCCAGGGGAGGGTCAGGAAGGTGGAGAGGAGGATACTCCCAAGTCCTTTGTCCAGTTTTGAGCCAGAGCAGGGGTCAACTGCTCCCAGGACTGGTTTGAACTGGACTATGCATAGGGACACCAAGTGTGCCCCAGATGCAGACTTCCATGCACTGTGGAAGTGCACCCCCCCCCAGCACAAATACACTAAATCCTGTCTGGGAGGTGGTCACAACTCCCTGTGACAGGATGCCTATTGTCCTGCCTTCACCTGCTCAAACTTGGTTCAGCCGCAGAAGGGCAGAAATGTGTCTCTAGTCACCAGCAACCATTTTGTGCTGCCCGGGTCGAGAAGGCTGGTAATGGTACTTCGCGAAGCGTGCGTAAGAAGGGTTGAATAATACCTCAGACACCAGTTACCAGTGTGGAGGTATGATCCCAAGGTGTTTGATACTAAACATGACATGTTTTGTTTCAGCCGTTCTCGAGATAGCATTTTACACAAGCATATAATGCACCTCTACCTATATATATCTGGTGCGTCTCCGACAACCAGGGAGAATGGTCTCCAAAGGCTGGGGAGGGGCTCTGCTCATGGAGGGGCACCCTCTCATGTAAAACCCAGCACCCTGCCTTCAGGATTGTCACGGCCTGCAATAGGGTGACTTATAGTTTTTAAGTGTAGTGACCTATTGATACAGTAAACCTATATCTAAAGTAAGTGGTGCAAGAACCAGCTTACACAGGCTGCAATGGCAGGCCTATAATTCCATTTTTCATGGCCTCTCATGGGTGGCATAATACATGCTTCAGCCCATGAGAAGCCCCTGGGGTACCTATGCCCTGGGTACAAGTGTACCATATACTAGGAACTGACAAGGGTACCCCAGTATCCAATCTGGAGTGTACCTAAGTACATGAACAATATTTTAAGGAGAAAAAAGATAGACTGGGGTCCTGATTAGCAGGATCCCAGTCAAACTAGTCAAAAACGGTGTGACATCAAGCAAAAGGTGGGGGAAACCATAAGAAGCAGATCCTACTTTCCCACACCTACCATGTATCTTCTCGTTTTTTTGCTTATGAATGTTGTTTTTGCAGACTGCTAGGAGCAGGTTCCTGGAGTGAAGGGAGAGGTTTTTTACGCTCACCCACATAAATTACATATTCGCATAGACAGGATTCTATGCACACCCAATCTACTTTCTTCTGTCACCAATGCCAACTATTCAGGCCTCACTCATTTGATCACAACCCACAATATATCAGTGTTACTTGGGACACAAGGTCTTCCCCAATCCCCAATTAGCGCTTGCAGCCACCCATGCTGGAAAACCCCCTTTCTGCAATTCCCTACACACTGCTATTTCCAAATATGTTTACCACAATACAAACATGGCCTCATTGGCTCTGAAAGAATGAGATGCACTGAAAGTGACCCTACGGGGGGCTGTCTGGGACTGGGATACAGCATGCGAAGACAAGTGAAGCACAAGTTGTCAAAGATTGAACAAACACTTCAATGCATTACACACAACACAAAATCCACGAAGAACTGATTCTTCATTACACTTCACTTTACTAATCGAAGTTGGTGGTACCTCTTTCAGATATCGACTCACTTTTGTTGGAGCTACACTTCCTCACACTGACTCCAGACCAGCGTCAGGACCGTAATGTCCCCATTACTACTGCTGAGATCCAGGATGCAATGCAGACCTTTGCCACTGGGAAGGTGCCAGGTCCTGATGGCTTTACATCTGATTTCTATAAGGCGTACATGGACCATCTAGCCCCGCTTCTGCAACTGGTCTATGATGAAGCACTCATCTCGTCCCGCCTCCCTGACTCTCTCTGCAAGGCAATGCTTATTTCCCTATTGAAGCCCAATAAAGATCCTACACATCTGGGTTCCTATCGTCCACTAGTGTTATGAAACACAGACTATCAAATGCTGGCCGGGATGTTAGTGAAGAGACAGACTCCACTAGTGCCCTCCCTGATACATGCAGATCAGAATGGGTTTGTTCCAGCGTGTACTACTTCTTTCATTTCACGCCACCTCTTCCGACAAATGCGATACACCCCCCATACCTGGCTGCAGTTGGGCTGGCTCATCCACAATCTAGAGAAAGCATTTGACATTATTGAGTGCCCTCAACTTTTTGAGGTCCTTCCCAAATATGGCATTGGATCCAGATATATACATTTGGTGAAACTTCTCTATGGTAACCCGACCCTGAGGGTCTGAACGGGAGGCCTCATCTCAGTACAGCTGAGAATCTGTAGATGCACTAGACAGGGTGGCTCCCTTTCTCCCCTCCTTGTCTCTATAGCTATAGAGTGTTTAGCTCTAGCTGTGCGTGCTTCAGCGGGATGGTGGGGTATATCACTGGGAAAGTACTTATATAGAACACAATTCATTGCAGGGTGGCACTTTCAAAACTGTATCTACCATTGGCCCAAGAAGGATTAGCAGTACCTAACTTGGAGCATTATTACTTAGCTTCTCAGATGCAAGGAGTGGTCCATTGGATCTCCTGTACTCGGAGGCTGGTAGCGCGTGCAGTGCGCGCTTTCAGTTTCCCTCCCTCCAGTCGGCTCCACGGAGCCAGCTTGTTCACCCCTCACCCTGTCTTCCTCCTTGCCTACGAAGGCAAACGCTTCCAAACAAAATGTGACCTTCTGCACAGAAATCTGGATTTTTATTTTATGCTGTGTAAACTATTCAACTTTATCGTACTTTCACTGGCTATTCGAGTCCCCACTGACGCATGGCTGACGAGTAGGGAGCACCGGCTGTTTTCTGCAAAATATCCCTGAAAGTGGCCCATCTCGATTGCAACACATCCAGGGAGTGGGTGGCTGCAGCACTGCAATTCCCCAGTGCCACCTGGCTGCCGTCCCCGCGGGTAATGAAGAGGAACCGCAGATGGCATCGGCGGAGCTACGCCACCCGCAATTACTGCTGCGAGGCTGATCCACTGCCCGCGGCTGCTAGCACCTCCCCACACTACACACGGTGAGGGAGGGTGCTCTCAGAGACCCCCAGCACTTCAGCGAGCCTCGCCTAGCCACTCGTGGTGCAGGAGATCGGAGTGGAGTCGGCAGCTGGCGATGTGCTTCCTGAGGGGTGAGCGCAGCGCATCGCATCGCTGGATGCATGTGGTCTCCACTGTCTGCTGTCATGCACCACGGGATGGTGAGCGGGGGCACTGCTAATCACCCTCGTGTTCCCCCATATGTTCTGGTATTGACGGTGGGGAGCTCAGATGACCTGTCCCCCCACTGGCCTTGATCTCTCTGGGTAAGATGCGCACTTGCTGAGCACAAGATGGCGGAGTGCTCCTCGGCAGTGCTTGCTGTTTAATGGTGGCCCTGGCTTCCCTCCTCGTTCATGGATTTTGGCCAGAATTCGTCACTGTTCCCAGCGGGGCAGGCAACGTATGGGACACTCTTCTTTTTTGGTCTCTGTGGTCCCTACCTATTCTGAGGCTTGCTCCAGTTCTCGCCTCTCGTTGTTGCACGGGTCGTTAGCCTGATGCCCTTGTGGGGATGTGCCTGTGCAAGCAAACAGCAGACATTCTACTGCCCTCTCTTGGTGCTGTGACTGTGTCCCCCCTCCGACCCCACTTAATGGAACTCTGCTCTCATGGTTTTTGGGTCCTGACCTGGGTGCATCTTGCCATTTTGAGATGGTTTCCGTCAATGCCCACGACCCGGGTCTACCATTTTGTGGATTCTTGTCCTTTCCTTTGGTCCATTGGATTCCATCCTGCCGACCTTCAGTCATTTCTCTTTTGCTGGAGTCAAGCAAGCCCGGCTGAAGACGGCTGTAATGCCAGAAACCGGTCCTGGGAAGCTTGATTCCGGTCCAGGGAAGACATGGCTTTGCAGTTCGGGCTGGACTGTTCCCATGAGGCACAGGGTCAGACTGATTTGCATATGGCCATGTCTGAACTGGGGTGGCGGAGTGAGCTAAAGAACGGTGATGGATTAAACCCAGATCAGTTGACTGGGGGTGAGTGTTTGTATTGTCATTGCTCTGTCCATTGCCACCTTTGGTTTTTCTTTGTTCGCCCTAAGTTGGCAGGGTATGCTCAGACGTGAGTCCCTTGCTCACTTTCCCACTGGAGTCAAGCATGCCCGGCTGAAGACGGCTGTAATGCGAGAAACCGGTCCTGGGAAGCTTGATTCCGGTCCAGGGAAGACATGGCTTGGCAGTTCGGGCTGGACTGTTCCCATGAGGCACAGGGTCAAACTGCATTGCATATGGCCATGTCTGAACTGGGGTGGCGGAGTGAGCTAAAGAACGGTGATGGATTAAACCCAGATCAGTTGACTGGGGGTGAGTGTTTGTATTGTCATTGCTCTGTCCATCACCACCTTTGTTTTTTCTTTGTTCGCCCTAAGTTGGCAGGGTATGCTCAGACGTGAGTCCCTTGCTCACTTTGCCACTGGAGTCAAGCAAGCCCGGCTGAAGACGGCTGTAATGCCAGAAACCGGTCCTGGGAAGCTTGATTCCGGTCCAGGGAAGACATGGCTTGGCAGTTCGGGCTGGACTGTTCCCATGAGGCACAGGGTCAGACTGATTTGCATATGGCCATGTCTGAACTGGGGTGGCGGAGTGAGCTAAAGAACGGTGATGGATTAAACCCAGATCAGTTGACTGGGGGTGAGTGTTTGTATTGTCAACGCTCCGTCCATCGCCACCTTTGGTTTTTCTTTGTTTGCCCTAAGTTGGCAGGGTATGCTCAGACGTGAGTCCCTTGCTCACTTTGCCACTGGAGTCAAGCAAGCCCGGCTGAAGACGGCTGTAATGCAAGAAACCGGTCCTGGGAAGCTTGATTCCGGTCCAGGGAAGACATGGCTTGGCAGTTCGGGCTGGACTGTTCCCATGAGGCACAGGGTCAAACTGATTTGCATATGGCCATGTCTGAACTGGGGTGGCGGAGTGAGCTAAAGAACGGTGATGGATTAAACCCAGATCTTTTGACTGGGTGTGCGTGTTTGTATTGTCAACGCTCCGCGCATCACCACCTTTGGTGTTTCTTTTGCTGGACTGCCTTATCTCCTTCTCCCCCTCAGGTCCCCCTCTCTCCTCTCACCAAATTTCAGCCCCCGACTCTTCTCCCCCACCCACCGCTCTCTACCCCTTTTTATTTTTATTTTTTTCCCATTAACTCTGTAAATATGTGATATATACTTGTCCAGCCTAATCGCTAGTAAATGTAATCCCGAGCAAATCTACTACTTGTATATGTATGTATATAGAGATAACTCTAACCACTAGTATATGTAGTAGACCCTTGTACTCACTACCATTCCTATGTGATTCTTAGAGTTTATCCATTTGTATCTCTTACTTGAGTGACTTTACAACTTGTACATTTGCAATTTTCTGTTTGTATCTCTTCCTTGTGTGACTTTACAACTTGTACACTTGCAATCTTTTCTGTTTGTATCTTTGATGTAACTTATGTAATCCTAAGTCCTTATGTATCGCAACTGGTTCTTTTCTAAAGCGCTCTGACACCTTCGGGTAATGTTCGCGCTATATAAAATTGCATTAAATAAAATAAAATTAAAATAAAATGGTGGGCTACCCCTCTCGGACACAGTGGCAGATGGTCCTCCATGCCGACTGGCTGTCCTACTTTATTTGCTCCACCCCTGTTCTAAGACATCCCAACCTCGTCCTCTACTGCTACAGGTGGCCTATCATTGTTTCTGCTGCTGCTTATTTCTCACCAAACATGTTACTCCTTATGCCCCGACAATTCCAGGTATTGCCCAGAGGCAGCAGGATAACATCACTGACTGAGCTCTCGGCGTGGCATTGATGGAGCGAGATAGAAAACAGAAATCTGTTTAAACTCGTGAAGTCACACTTCCATAACATAAATAATATTATTAACGTTTTATGGTGTGTTTTGCTAACACAACCTAGATTAAACCTTACACATGGGGTTTGGTAACACGTGTGCTCAAAAATGTGCATAAATGTTGCATCTTTTGTTCGTGCAAAAATAATAAATTAATTTGTCGTTTTCGTTTTCGTCATTACTAAACTGCAGCAGATTTAAAAGAAGCATGTGCTTATTTTGCTTTCCTTGTCTATGTGATGTCATTTCTACTATTCTAGGTGCACATAAGGTTTCATGGATTCATGAAGACTGGTAGATATAAAATGCTGCTTAATTGTTGCTTGGTGCTAGGTAACATTAGACTAATTGGGTGGATTAATTAATTAGTAAACGAAGGGTGGAAACAGAATAAACAATATTTCTTACATTAATACTTTTCTTGTGTTTGTTTTATACTAGAAAAATAAGTTGCCTGCTTTTGGGCCTAGTTTGCTCGATTTTGCTAAACGATGAATTTAATTCTGCAAGGAGCACGAGATGTCTCTGAGAAAGAAAAAGTTTTCCATCAAAATTGCATTCATTCAGCAAAGATGATGTGTTGTCATCATTCTGTCGGACGTGGCCAAGGTCAGAAACCGGTAGAAAAGAACTTCGCTAACTTGGCATCCGCGGAAGTGCAATGGAGTCAGTATGAACTCTTGTTTAAATTGTTGCAAACCAAGGAAGCTTTGGAACTCGTACAAGAAAGACAATGGTCCCAAAGAATATGACCGAATGGAAGTTTTGAAATGTAGGTGACATGTCACTTGTCACCCTTCGTCCAATGAGACATTGTCTTTTGCAGAAAATTTTCCTTTACTTAGATTAGCTAGCATAGAAAGGTATAAAAAGTCCATGCCCTGGGGATGGGCTGGCTGCTGCTTTCTGACTTTCCGATGAGGGTGACGTGCTGATGAACTTTGCGTGGAGCACGTAAGAATCCTCAAAGAACTTTACTTTATTTCCTTTTATTTAGCTCAATTAGGGATTTAGGATTTTTAGAAATGCTAAACTTATATTTCTTTGCTTAAATCGTATTTTCTCATGATACTTTACAAATATGCTTACAATAATGCTAATAGAATTACATTTATAAAACTATATTTTGAATTATCTATAATTAGTTAATAAAATCTTACTTTTGAAACAAGCTGGTCTTGGTTATTCAGAAGCGTAGGTTACTATTAGCTAGATGCCATCGCCATGGTGGTCATTTAAATAGTTAGGGTTTGTTCAAATGACGTGAACAATTACCGCGGTTGTATAAAATATGTATATAGGTTGTGAATAAGGTGTATATAGATTTAATTTGATCACCTGATTCAGTAGGCCAAATATGTCATGTTTGATAAATGGGTCCATGAGTTAGAGTAGTATTTTAGGTAGCAGGTTACAGAGTTGGGTAGCATTGGTTATGGCATATTTCCTATAGGCCGCTGGATCAATTCTTCTGGTAGCAGAAATTGATGGTTGCTAAGGGTAACCAAGGCGTTGCTAGGGGTAACTAAGGTGTTATTGGTATGTTATGGTATAGGAATAGGATCGATGTTTAACATATGTTGAGTTAGTTTTCGTGCTATACGTAAATTGTACCGGTACAGATTGTGTGATGAGAAGGTAGTCATGCAAGACATCTGATCTGTTTGTGATATCGTCGTGTATCACAAGTGATATCGTCGTGTATCACGTGTTGTGGTCGTGCAACACAGTGTTGTGGTCGTGCAACACAGTTTTAGGGCTAGGTGTGAATCTTGTATAGTAAGGATTATCTAAGAAATTAGAGCAGCATGAGAATAGGGACAAAGCGCCTGTTGTAAAACTCACTGTATTAGTTATATTCGAGCTTGAGTGAAGGGTAGGATAACGTCGGTGCATGATTATCTATAAACAGGTGAGAGTCCTGTACGTATAACGTCGTTATTTTGCTAACGGTGCATGATTTCTATAAACAGGTGAGAGTCCTGTACGGAATTCATGTGTGTTTGAATAGGGAAATTTTCCGTGTGAAAGTGCGTGATTGTTTGTAAAGTATGTTCAAGTGGAACTTTCGAACAGTCACTTAGTTGTGCGTTCTGAGGGAAATGAGTTCATATATTACTTGTTAGAAGGGTAGAGTAAGAGTTGCTCTACTGGCAAATGGAAAATATTCTTAATGAGAATAGCGCCGACTATTCCGAGGTGTGAATACTTGAATGTATGAAAACTATCCTATTTAGAGAAACAGTCAGATGAGTCCTTATTGTCATTGTTAAGAAGTTAATTTACATCGACGAAGCCTTTTCAAAATGGCGCTGTGAAAAGATTTTGTGAAGGAGGGGTAAGCGCTAGGAGTGAGAAGTGAGAAACCGCAGCTGCTGTGTACGTCACAGAGCCGCGCTGGGATTGGGTGACATACGTCACAAGCTGTGCTCTGATTGGTTCTTGAGTTTCTGACGAACTGTAAGCTGATTGGTTCTTCAGAAAATCTTCATTTTTATTGGTTGAGTGAAAAAGTGACGTAGCTCAACTCTTATTGGTCTGTTGGTGTGTTTCGCGCACGGATTGGTTGTTTTAGCGGAACATCCCGGAAATATTTTACGAACAATTTTGTTAATTAAATACAACTTTTAAAAATGAGTTATCATTTTAAACACGTTGAGAAAAAGCCAACGTTGTTTCAGAAACTTAAAAATTTTATATCGCCTGACAAGAAAATTGAAACGCGAGGTGGTAAATTACTTCATAAGTACAAAACACCTGCAGCGTATATGGAAGGTGAATATGGTTATCATACTGTTTTGTGGTTTGACGCTTGGAAACAATATACAAAGGATGACGGTGTTTTAGCATGGCCTGATGATGGTTCATTTAATGTAAAGGTTTTGAGAAATTTGCGAGAGAAAATGAATGCTCTTAAACCCAAGCCGAGACCAACTCAATTTGAGGCTTTAGTTGAGTGGGAAGATGAAATGTACCAATTACAAAGAGAAGCAAGTGGAATTAAAAGATCTTCTAAACCTCCAGGTTGGAAGAGAGAGACACATGAAGATAGGATGAGAATGTGGAGACAGGGAAATATGAGTGAGGGACTTTTTGTAATTAGAGAAATGGTTTTAGGCTCTCCTGGTGGAAAAAGAACTGAAAAAAGAAATAGTGCTCCTTTGGAAAGTGAATCGGAAGATGCAGTCTTAGAAGAAATATACACTACAGATAAAAGGAATCAGCCTTTGAGACCTCCTAGGTCATGGTCTACTCCGGTGGTTTCTACAGAAACTTCACCAAGTGCACCTCCAATGAATGAAGCTCCAAAACTTTATCCAAATAATTGTGAAATTGTTGAAACTCCAAAAAGACCAGAATTTGAAAATATCCGTAATGAGGGTAGACATTTTTCAGTGACTCCAAGAGCAAGGGAAGCACCAAAAAATTATGTGAGAGAAACAAGAAACGTTGAGGCTGTTGATTCTTCTGAGTATTTACGATCAAAAGAAGAATTAATTCGACAAATAACAAAAAGTATGGAAGCTGTGACAGTTCCAGTAACTATTGGTCCTGTTCAGCCTGTTTTTGAACAAAGAGAAGCTAATAAGACAGGGTTAACTGTTCCTTTAAATGCAGAAATCCAGAAGGTTGCTGAAAAATTTTATTCAGACATATCTGAAATAAACTCTTCAAGATCAAGAATGCCTGATTTAACTTTTAATGAGGATTTATCTCCAAAAACACCGATGGGTGCAGAATCTGATGCTGAGAGTCCTGAAGTTAGGGTGACCAAACCTAAACTTGATGTTGCAAAATTAAAAGCAAATATTGAGGAATTAATAATTGGTACGATTGGTCCTGATAGTCTAAATTATTATCGAGATGATGAACTATTGTTCATTTGTAAGAGTATGCAATGGAAAACAAAAAACAAATATGACCAGTTGGAAGAACTGGCAGCTGAACTTGAAATTGATGTGAGCAAGCAGAAGAATTTTGCAAAACATTACAGATTATACTTTTCAGAAAGTGATATTGAAAGTTTGAACTCTATGGGAGGAATAATGCATATAAAAGACCTGATTGTGTACATTAAAAAACTAGGAGAACTGAATAAGTGGAGAGTAAAATGGACTAAAAAGAAGGAAGATGAGAAACTGGAAAAATTGTCAAAACAATTTCCAATGAGAGAGATTGCAGGTGGAGGATATGTTCATGTCCCATGGTCAAGACAGGACATACTACTGTTCACAAATGATTTTCCGAAACTGAGGGAAAAGCCAGTGGAGTGGTATAGGCAGGTGGACAGATTTATCAAAGTCTCAAAAGTTCTGTGGATTGATCTGGATGGATTTTTTGACATAGTTGTCCCATCAGATCTCTGGACAGAATGTAAAATATCCATAAGTTGGCCAAAAACGGAACCTGATCGGGTTAAGGAAACAGGTGCTCCAAATCCTCTTGTAATGGATTTCTACGAAAAAGTGATTTACTGGTTGAAAAACAAAATTCCACCAAAAGAGGTTGATTGGGTTAAAATAGAAAGAACAAACCAGGAAACAAAAGAATCAGTTCATTCGTTTTATGAAAGGTTACTGTTGATTTTTAAACAATACAGTGGCTATGAAAAATGAGATGAGAAGGATATGAGTCATTTCGTCTACAGATTTGTTTATGGTTTAAAACCAGAAATTGCAGATATGATCAGGAATAGTATTGTCGGATGGCAAGCACTGTCTGTTGATGACATTTTAAGAAAGGCAAAATACTGTAGTGATGAGCTGGAAGTCAGACAAAAGAAGCTCAAGGAGAAAGCCATGTGGGCTCAGGTAAAGGTAGCTGAGCAACAGATTGCCAGTCTTGGTAATAAAAACACAAACTTTGTGCAAACTACAAATCCGTACCAAGGGCAAGGAAAGTTTAAAAATAATACTTTTGTGAGAAAATTTAATCCAAAAATCGAAGAGATGAAACAAAGATTGCCTTGTTTTAATTGTGGCGAAATTGGACACTGGAAAGACGAGTGTAAGAAACCGCCTAGAAATTTAAAAAGCCCATTGTTAAATCCACAGATGCAGAATGAGGTTGACCTGCAGCAACAGCTACAGTTGCAACAGAGTTTAAACGAATTGAGTCTTCAACGACAGTTGCAGCAACAGGTAAACCAGCAACAGGTGAATCAAGTGAATAACCGTCAGAATCAATTGCCACAGGCACCGTTTCCAAATTGTGGGGGAACGCAGAAATATAATCCAGGTGTGGGATTTCAAGGAGATGATCAGGTAACAAAACCGAAAAGGCAGAGGGTGCAAAATACAGCACAACAGTTTTTGTTAACAGAAGGGCAGGAGAGTGATTCTGATGATTATTACTGACGGTGCCCGAGAGAGGAGGAAGAGTGTGTTGTTGGAGCCACTCTTGAGGTTGACCAGTCTGGTCCATTTGTAAATGGGAAAGTTAATGATGTAGACATCACTTTTCTAGTGGACACTGGTGCTACCCGTTCTACTGTTAGGTCAGTGGAAATAGAAAACCTACCTCTCTCTGGGGATACCATCCAAGTAGTAGGAGTAAGCAATCAACAAATCAGGACTGATTTGACTGATCCAGTACCAGTTGAAATTGGAAATTTCAAAGACAAGCACAGATTTGTGGTTTGTAACAGTAGTCCGGTGAATCTATTGGGCAGAGATATATTGTGTAAAATGAATTGTAGAATATATTGTTCTCCTGAAGGAGTTGAATTACAAACAATGGAAGAAGATGGCTTGTACAGATTAACAATGATGTTCATGGAAACAGAGGAAACAAAATTGTTTCCTGCATTTGAAAAAGAAAATCTACCAGAAGAGCTCAAGGAAACAGTAAAGTCTGAAATTTGGGATTTGACTGGGAATGAGATGGGTCTGATGAAACATGTTGATCCAGTCAAAATTACACTGAAGCAGGGAATAGAATTCCCTAATATACCTCGATACAAGATGAAAGCAGAGACAATTGAGGGAGTCATACCTGTGATTGACAAATTCATTAAACAAGGTGTCTTAAAAGAAATTAAGAGTAGCTCTTGTAACTCACCGATTATGGGAATTAAAAAGTCGAATGGAACATATCGGATAGTTCAGGATTTAAGAAAAAGTTAATCAAATCGTGGTTCCATGTTGTCCTGTGGTTCCAAACCCAGCAGTGATCTTGTATCAGATTCCACATGATGCTGAATGGTGTACTGTCATTGATCTTTGCAATGCATTCTTGACTGTTCCTTTACATCCAGAGAGTCAGGAAATTTTCGCTTTCAGATTCCAAAATAAGACCCTCGCATGGTGTACAATCCCTCAAGGGTATACTGAGAGTCCTTCAATCTTTAATGAGTTGTTAAAGAGGTCTTTAGAAAATTTAGACTTACCTGGTAGGTCTACGTTGGTGCAGTATATCGACGATTTGTTGATAGCTGCTAAAACAAGAGAGAATTGTGTGACAGATACAATAACACTTTTGAATCATCTTGCAGACGAGGGACATAAAGTGTCTCCAGCAAAATTACAGTTTTGCAAACAAGAAGTGAAATATCTTGGTCACAGAATTGCAAAGGGAAAAAGACAGGTGACAGTTGAGAGAATTAAAATGATTCAAGCAATGCAACCACCCAGAACACAGAGACAGGTTTGAATGTTTTTGGGAATGGTTGGCTACTGTCGACAATGGATAAGTGGATTTTCGGTAATTCCGAAACCACTACAGAGACTGACAAGATCTGATGTAAAAGATCCAATTATTCTCAATGAGGCTGAGATGGAATCTTTTGAGAACTTAAAAAAGAGCTTATGTCAAGCTCCTGCTTTGGGTATGCCAAATTATGAGAAAGATTTTGAATTATATTGCAGTGAGAGAGAGGGATGTGCATTGTCTGTGTTAATTCAGAGACATGGGAATCTAAAGAAACCCATTGCATATTTTTCTGCGGTTCTTGATCCCATTGCAAAAGCATTACCAGGTTGTTTAAAAGCAGTTGCAGCTACAAGTGTCAGTCTTGAGCAGAGCGAAGGAATCATAATGGGATTTCCTGTGAAAGTTTTTGTGCCTCATTCAGTTGAAATATTACTGACAAGAGGTAAAACTCAACATTTGACAAGCAGCAGATTGACAAAGTATGAGAAAATCATACTGGGAGCAGATAATGTTTCCATTTCAAGATGTTTGAATCTGAATCCTTCTACGTTACTGCCTGATTCTGAAGTATTGATGAAAATGAAGTGGAACATGAATGTTTGGATGTCATGGAATTTTGCACCAAACCAAGGCAGGACATCAAAGATGTACCTTTGCCTGAATCAGATGTTGTCTACTTTGTTGATGGCTCTTGTCTGAGGACAGAGGGAGGTGTTTTGAAAGCATCATATTCAGTTTGTACAGTTGCAGATGTTGAAGAAGCATCATGTCTTGAAGGAATTCGTTCAGCACAGGTGGCTGAATTGATTGCTTTGATTCGTGCTTGTGAAATATCAAAAGATATAAGAGTTACCATCATTACTGATAGTCAGTATGGGTACGGGGTTGTACATGATTATGGACAGCTCTGGTCTCAGAGAGGTTATTTGACCTCAGCAGGGTCACCAATTAAAAATGCAGTTTTTATCAAAAGATTAACTGAAGCCATACAGTTGCCGAAAGAAATCGCAATTGTAAAGTGTGCTGCGCACACAAAAGGAGTGGATTATATCTCAAAAGGCAATGCCTATGCAGATGAGACAGCAAAATACTGCGCAAGAAAAGGTTGTGCATATAATCGGGAAAAGAGTAAAGAAACTGATTCAAATTCATTAATGCTAACAACAGTGGTAGAAACATGGAATGAGATCAGAGATTTGCAAAATGAAGCAGATGATGAGGAAAAAGATCTATGGTTGCGATCAGATTGTAGACCACGTGATGAGGATGGAGTGTGGGTCTATAAAGATGGCAGAGTAGTTTTACCAAATTGTTTGATTGCTGATATGGCCAGATTGTATCATGGTCCGGCTCACCTTGGAAGAGATTCTATGATCAGACTTTTCCGAGAGACTTGGTTCAATACTAAATTCAGAACGATTGCAGAGTCTTTTTGTCAAAGGTGTTTGTCATGCCAACAAATGAACCCAAACAGAAAATCAGTGGTGGGTACAGGTGTAATTGGTCGAGAGGGTGGTCCCTTTACCAGGTTGCAAATGGATTTCATTGAAATGCCCCTACACAATTGTTTGAAATATGTTCTTGTAATTGTTTGTTTGTTTTCAAGATGGGTGGAAGCATTTCCTACACGACATTGTGATTCAATCACAGTGGCAAAATTGCTGCTGAGAGAAATCATCCCAAGGTACGGTTTTCCAGTCACTATTGAGAGTGATGGAGGAAGCCATTTTGATAACAAATTGATGAAGCTGATATGTGAGGCATTAAGCATTGAGCAGAAAATACACTGTGCATACAGACCAGAGGCATCTGGGGTGGTTGAGCAGATTAATGGAACAATTAAAAACAGGATTGGAAAAATGTGTTTGGAAACAGGTGTAAAGTGGACTGATGCTCTTCCACTTGTTTTAATGTCATTGAGAAGTACACCTGATAAAAAGACAGGTTTGAGTCCTCATGAAATACTGGTGGGAAGAGTTATGAGGCAGGCTTTTGTACCTGTAGGCAAATTGTTGAGTATAAATGATAGTGCTATTTTGGATTACTGTAAAAGGTTATCTGATATAGTGACTTCTGTGTCCAATCAGGTGGGAACTGAAGCACAATCAAATGAGAAAGTTCTAACACATGATTTGAGACCTGGTGATTGGGTCAGAACAAAAGTACATCGGAGAAGAAATTGTTTGGCTCCTAGGTGGCAGAAGCCTAGACAAATAATTCTGGTCACTACAAACGCAGTGAAATGCAGAGGATTGAAGAGGTGGATACATCCTAGTCATACCATTCCAGTGCCTACTCCTGAGAGTTCTGATGTAGAAAGTGATACTACAGAAGATTCTGATTCAGAAGTAGAAGGTGAAACAAATCCAGAGACTGAAGATCGACAGGAAAGTCGACATCTGGAACCTGTGCCTGTGAATGAAGGATTGGTGACAAGAAAAAGCTCTGAAATAATTGAAATAGATTCTGGAGAAGAAGAGAATCTATCAGAAGGAAAAACGACTGAGGATTCAGTCAAGAAGATTAATGGAGTGATTTCCATTGAAGACAGTGAGGCTGAACCAAAAGAAATTTCTGACCAGGAGAGTATTGAAAAGCAGAAGTTAAGCTCTGAAGTAAGGAACGGGAGTCCAGAATCTGGGAAGTTGGAGGTAATTGAAGAGGAGGAGGAAGACGAATTACCGAGTACCAGTGATGGAAGACAAAGTATAGTTCCTGAAGGAGTAAAACTGCCGAATAGAGAAGTTCCTGAGTCAATAATTGAAGTTTCGGACAGTGATACTGGAGAAAGTGATGTGGATGGTGAAAATAGAAGTCCAAAGAAAAGATCTTGGAAATCTGAGACGAAAACTTCAGAACCAAAGAGAAAGTTTGTGAGAAAAGCAGATTACTGGCCTGGTGGAAGATTGAGAGTTAGGTTGATCAAGAAACCGAAGGAGCAGGTGGAAGAAATCAGTAGTCAAAAGGATTCTGAAAAGGAAGTTGGAGTTGGAAGGAAAATTTAAGTTGTGACAAGAAAAGGAAAAAGGATTATAAGGCCAAATCAAAAGTACAAATCACCTGAGTGGACTTATCTAGTAATTCCACCTGTCATTGACATTTACGATAGTAGTCAAGAGGAAGAAGAAATTGAAGAAATCAGTGACAATGATTGAAGTATAGAAATTTTAATTGGGTTTTGGGTTTTAATTTTTGGCAAAAGGCCGAAGAAATCTTGTTAGATGACACAAGGTCGAAGAAAAGTTGTTTAGTTGAAGAAAATTCATTTGTGACATAAGGTCGAAGAAATACTGTTAGGGTATGAAAAAAAAAAAATATATATATATATATTTTAAAAGGGGGGTGTAAAATAGATTTTAGTTAAGTTTTTAAAATAGTTTTAAAATAGTTTTAAATTTTTATTTTTAAGGCAAAACTAACCAAAGATGCCTTACGTTATGGAACAAAGTACTTCAGGATGTTCCATTTTTAAGAGATGCTGTAAGATGACTCTGGTGTGTCTGCTCATTCTAATTCTGCTCTGGTTAGTTTTAGCTGTTATTATTCCATTTGAAATTAACAAAGATTTTCACAAAGCCAATATAACAAGCAAAACTTCAGTTAGTCAAAACAAACATGGTGCAACTGGTAAAGTTATTGATCATCAACCTAACATTCGTCAGGATAAATCTATTAGTGATTTTTCAAGCAATACATTCACAAGGCTTTTGAGTGAATATGTCAAGGTAATGGATGCAAAGGACTGCTATGTCTGTGTCAAGTTACCTGCTTCTGTTTCTGAGGGAGTGACATACAATATGCTTCCTCTTACATATGGTGTGACATGCAGTGTGTTAACTAGTTTGTTCTATCAAACTGGACGCTTAGAATACTATTATTCAGATTTTGACGAGATTTTTGCTAATTTAAAAATTGAGGGTGCTTTGAATAAGCATAAAAAAGCGAAACAGATGAGGGAATTTTTCCTTGTTACTAATGAACTTACCTATGAGTATGCTTACAAGAATAATTTAACTTGCAAACTAAGTGCTGAGGGAAAGAAGTTTTTGAACCTGGTTGAAGAAAGGAGAGCAATTTACAAAAGAAATGAGATAGTCAAACAGACTAAATCCAGGTTCTGGCAGAAAGAGGATCAGAGGCTTAATGGCAAAATGCTTGATAATGTTGCAATCACATAGACAAACCAATTAGTGGTAAGCTTTGCATTAGGAGAGACAATACACTTTTTGATAATTACTTTGTGGGTGCGAGTAATTGTGAGGATACATATCAGATCATGGGAGGTTGGGGATTCAAAGGTGGAAAAGAGCCAATTTTCCCTGGGATTTATTTTGTTTGTGGTGACAAAGCTTATTATAATCTTCCTGACCATTGGTATGGAACTTGTTATGTTGGGATTGTGTTTCCTAAGATATTTCATGTTGACAGAGATTCAGAAGGGTTGTTCAAAATTCACAATTATGTAAATAGGGCTAAAAGAGAAACTTTTACAGAAGTGATGGGAGATATTTTCCAAGCAGTAATACCTATTGTAGGTATAACCCTGAACTCAGGTAGAATCAGAAAATTGTCCACAATTGTTGACAGATTGTCAACAGACACAGCTGATGGTTTCCAATTAGTGAACGTTGAGGTCATTGCAATTAGATCCATGGTGATTCAAGATCGCCTTGCTTTAGACATACTTCTGGCAAAAGAGGGAGGAGTCTGTGGCATTTTACATGTGCAACATTGTTGCACATATATCCCTGATGAAAGTAAGAACCTTGAGATGTACATTAAGAACATCACAGAGATGCATTCAGAGATAGTTCCGTTAGAAGAAGAAGATTTTTCAGAAAGACTTTCAAAAAGATTCCAATCAATCAAAAATTGGTTTCATGACATTGGAAGTTCAGTTCTTGGCAAGATTTTGGCACCTTTGATTGTGATAATATTCATTTTCATTTTGACAAAAATTGGTTGTTTGTTGCATAAGAGAAAGAGACAAATGAAAGAAAAGAAAAGAATTTATAAACTCAAAAAAGAAGAGGAAAGGGAGATTGAGTTGCAGGAATTACATAGAGCTCGTTATGATAATTGCAAGGATTTTGCAGAAACAGATTTTTAGAAATACTGACACAGATGAATTTGAATCATTTTCCAGAAAGTTTAAATTTCCAAATTTTGGGTGGTGGTGTTGTGATTTGTTAATCACCAGATGAGGGAGTTGATGGAGCGAGATAGAAAACAGAAATCTGTTTAAACTTGTGAAGTCACACTTCCATAACATAAATAATATTATTAACGTTTTATGGTGTGTTTTGCTAACACAACCTAGATTAAACCTTACACATGGGGTTTGGTAACACGTGTGCTCAAAAATGGGCATAAATGTTGCATCTTTTGTTCGTGCAAAAATAATAAATTAATTTGTCGTTTTCGTTTTCGTCATTACTAAACTGCAGCAGATTTAAAAGAAGCATGTGCTTATTTTGCTTTCCTTGTCTATGTGATGTCATTTCTACTATTCTAGGTGCACATAAGGTTTCATGGATTCATGAAGACTGGTAGATATAAAATGCTGCTTAATTGTTGCTTGGTGCTAGGTAACATTAGACTAATTGGGTGGATTAATTAATTAGTAAACGAAGGGTGGAAACAGAATAAACAATATTTCTTACATTAATACTTTTCTTGTGTTTGTTTTATACTAGAAAAATAAGTTGCCTGCTTTTGGGCCTAGTTTGCTCGAGTTTGCTAAACGATGAATTTAATTCTGCAAGGAGCACGAGATGTCTCTGAGAAAGAAAAAGTTTTCCATCAAAATTGCATTCATTCAGCAAAGATGATGTGTTGTCATCATTCTGTCGGACGTGGCCAAGGTCAGAAACCGGTAGAAAAGAACTTCGCTAACTTGGCATCCGCGGAAGTGCAATGGAGTCAGTATGAACTCTTGTTTAAATTGTTGCAAACCAAGGAAGCTTTGGAACTCGTACAAGAAAGACAATGGTCCCAAAGAATATGACCGAATGGAAGTTTTGAAATGTAGGTGACATGTCACTTGTCACCCTTCGTCCAATGAGACATCGTCTTTTGCAGAAAATTTTCCTTTACTTAGATTAGCTAGCATAGAAAGGTATAAAAAGTCCATGCCCTGTGGATGGGTTGGCTGCTGCTTTCTGACTTTCCGATGAGGGTGACGTGCTGATGACCTTTGCGTGGAGCACGTAAGAATCCTCAAAGAACTTTACTTTATTTCCTTTTATTTAGCTCAATTAGGGATTTAGGATTTTTAGAAATGCTAAACTTATATTTCTTTGCTTAAATCGTATTTTCTCATGATACTTTACAAATATGCTTACAATAATGCTAATAAAATTACATTTATAAAACTATATTTTGAATTATCTACAATTAGTTAATAAAATCTTACTTTTGAAACAAGCTGGTCTTGGTTATTCAGAAGCATAGGTTACTATTAGCTAGATGCCATCGCCATGGTGGTCATTTAAATAGTTAGGGTTTGTTCAAATGACGTCAACAATTACCGCGGTTGTATAAAATATGTATATAGGTTGTGAATAAGGTGTATATAGATTTAATTTGATCACCTGATTCAGTAGGCCAAATATGTCATGTTTGATAAATGGGTCCATGAGTTAGAGTAGTATTTTAGGTAGCAGGTTACAGAGTTGGGTAGAATTGGTTATGGCATATTTCCTATAGGCCGCTGGATCAGCATGCAGCAGGTTTACATACACTGGTGGCCCTGTATCATAATGGTATATTCGTACCATATGAGACACTGACACAGGAGGAGGGTTTGCCCCTTGAGATATTTCATAAGTCACGCCTCTTGGATTGGCACATTACAGTGCCTCTGGGGGGATGCTACAGAGGAACCACCAATTCACCTCACACTTCAATACATACACATCATAGGAGAGGGTGGCATCTCACCCAGTGGCTGGCGGACGTGGTTTGGCTGCAAACTGCTACAACATTGACCTCACTGCAGCATTGCTGGGAGATGGACCTGACCCATCCTTGCACCTATAAGGAATGGAACATGATTCTGGCAGGTCCCAAATACATCCCTTGCAATGCCAGTTTCCAGCTGATACAATTCTGCATCATACATAGGGCGCATCTTACCCCTGAGATCAATCGTTATTTTCATAGACTAGATGTGGCCTGTCCCTGCTGCAGCCACTCTGACGCAGATATATTACATATGTTATAGTCATGTCCCTTGTTACAGTATTACTGGGGGTGGGGGGTAACATGACATGTCGACCTGCATCGACCGCCAGTTTGCTTCCACATGGGAGCTCTGTATACTGGGCATCCTCCCGAGAGGTAAGAAGCACAGGGCCGTACATGTTTTCTCAGCCTCAGTTCCATAGTAGCCAAGCACCTTATTATAAGGTGCTGGAGGTCCAGTAAACTGCCGTCTATAATGGACTGGTCACCGGCCATCCTCTACCTGGGCTAGAGCAGAAGTGGTTTCTTTTTGTAAAGAGGACAGCCTAGGAATACTAAGAAGATAGTAACTTACCCAAGGCGAATTTGGTACTGCATGAGAGACAGCGAACCCTCCCTGTTTTCCCTTTGTCCTCAAACGCATTACCCTACCCCCTACCCATGATGTTCATCTTTGTTGTCTCCGAGCTAACTGTTTGCTCACAATTAAGCAGCTTAAATAAGTTTGATGTCATTGCCATAGAATTTCGTGGACAGCATGACTGCTCACTGACTATTTACCTTATAGGGCACCTCTCATCCCTGTGTTGTGCTGTATACAAAAGCATTTTCCGGACCTGCAGGGATGCATGTACTAGGCTAGCTATAACATGCTCTTCCACATGTCTCTTGTCCTAACACTCTGATATAATAATTTTAATACAATTAATAATAATTAATTTTTAATTAATTTTTGAGAAAGGCAATCAAGAAGTGGTGCATAAGGAGGTGAATAACTCTGAGAAAATAGTTAGGATTTGGTGGCAGCATTTCTCCAATCACTAGCTGGTGCACTGGATACATTTGGCACCTAAACCACCATCTTCTCAAAACATTAATGGGCAGACTCCACCTGAAGAAAGAGATCCTGCTTGAAGAAGACTCTGGACTACTGCAAGAAGAAAAGGAGTCCCCCAGGAACTCTAGGACTCATGGATTCCTAAATCCGACTTGCGCCCAAGAAATAGAATGGCTCTCTAAATGTTAAGTGATTGGTGTATTATTTGCCTGCTTCAGGGACACAAAAGGTAGAAGTACACCTAACTATAAGAGTGCCCAGCTGACCACTGTTGACGGGATCTTGTAGGAGAAAAGGCAGAAGAGAGATCTGGTACCTAGATCTCTACCAGAGGCTGCAGGACTGACAAGAGAGAGGTTTTCCAGTAGTTGGAGGTAAAGTGGGACTTTTTTCCACCTCACAAGGAACAAAACAAGATGCACCTGGGAGGGTCTCACCCTAGGTCGGGCAGGAAAACCAAGCCTTTCTCCCTGACAACTTTTTGCCACACTGAAAACAGATTCAGTGGGTACTTGCAATAAAGATATTTAGCTTATTTGAGCTCTGCCTGGGTACAGCGTCCTGCCTTGCGCCACTAGAGGATATTGATCTCCAAAAAATGACTATGGGCCTGATTAAAATCTTGGCAGATGGGAAACCCATCACAAACATGACGGATATCTTGTCCACTGTTGGAAATGGCCCTTTTTGCAGTGTTATCCCTAAACATTTTGCTTCTTCCTCCCTTGTTTTTCCTGACTTGTGGTTGTTGGCAATAGGACTCTGGGCAATTTACCACTGCTGATCAGTGCTAAAGTGCATATGCTCTCTGTGTAAATTGTTATTGTAATTGGTTATCCATGATGGGCATATTTGTATTACCAGGAAGTCCCTAGTAAAGTGCATTGAGAGTGCCAGGGCAGGTGATTCAAATGCTACTAGTGGGCCTGCAGCACTGATTGTGCTACCCACATGAGTAGCCCTAAAATGGTGTCTCGGGCCTGCCACCGCAGTGCCTGTGTGCAGTCTATGAACTGCCATGTCCTCCTGGTCAGTGTCCCCACTAATCAGGCCTAACCCTCCCCTTTCAGTACACATTGGTCACCCTTATGGAAGACCCAAGGTACCCCCTTGGGCAGGGTGCAGTGTATGTGAAAGGTAGAGCATGTACTAGTGCAGGTGACATGCTCTGGTAGTGAATTACAGCCATTTTCGTTTTTCACTTTTGTAAGGCTATCTTGTCTATAGGCTATCATAGGGAATGCTGGCTACAGTGGGTACCTGCATATCTTCCCATAGGACCAAGATAGGAGATAAAAGTCTGGTATCCCTGAACTCAGAATTTAATAACACATCTTTTAGGAAAGGTGTTTTTTAAATGCTCAAGTAACACCCAGAACTGGTTCAGACCGGGCTCAGAACCCTCCTGCACAAAGGGAACAAATACTTTTAGGGGTATAAGTACAGGACCCCAGAGTACAGAAAATTAGATCATCCTGGAATCAAGAAGGAACCTCTGCCAAGGAGAAAGCTGGAAGACTGTCCTGCTGTGTGCTTGTGAACTAACCTGCAGTTGCTTAGCTGCCAAGGAGAGGTGAAGGACTTTGCTTTGTGCTGTGTCCCCCTACTTGACGGAATCTTCAAGGGCCGGAAGAAGAGCTGGCTTCCTGTTAAGAAGTCCCAGGAACAAAAGGACTTCATCCCCAGCTTCCCTGAACTCTACTGAGAGAGTTATGTCCTTCCCAGAGTGCTTGGGCCAGTTGTGGTGCCTCTGGAAGTTGTACCTGTGTTGGGAAGGTGGAAAACAAGATTTTAAAGACTTTCTGCAAGTTTTAACGCATCGCTCGCTTGTGGAGCGCATCCCCATCAGTGCGAGGAAATTTCCGCCACCGTGAGGGCCGAGATCGTCGCAGCGCCTGTTGCTGCTGCCAGAGTTCTTGCACCGTTGCTTGCGGGTCGCACCAGTCTGGTGCGGGAAGATTACCATCGCTGCGAGTATCGTCGCAGCCTGTCGTCACTGGGTGAGATCGTCGCACCGCTTGCTTGCGGACCGCATCACGTCGCTGCGAGAGTCGTCGCAGAGCCATCGCATCGAGGGGCCGCAAGAGGAGAAGATCGATGCTGAGCCGCGCATCATCACCACACCGGAGATCGCCGCCGCCCCGAAGATCGTTGCATCGTACCTTTTGCGAGCCGCTTCCACCGAAACCTGTGCACTGGAATCCACGCAAGGTATCACATCCCTCCCCATACAGACCGGAGTCATCACACCACACCCGCTATGTTCAGCTGGGTTGCCGCATCGCCTTCCCAGGGTCTTAGGAGTGATGCATAGCTTGCTTTTCAAAGCTACAGGTTTCACTTGGAACTTTTGTCGCATCTAAAGGCACTGTTGCCTAAAACGTGACACACCTGTGGACTATTTTACCACAACCTTAATAACTCATTTGAAGCCATATTCTTGAACTGTGTATGTTGGATTTTGTCCTATTGGTCTTGTGTAGTTTGGATTAAATACCTTTATTTTTCTAAACTGTTGTGGAGTCAGTTTGTGGTGTATTCACTGTGTTACTGTGAGTGTTGGTACAAATACTTTACACATTACCTTTGATAAGCCTGACTGCTCGTGCCAAGCTACCAAGGGGGTGAGCAGGGGTTATCTAAAGAGTGTATCCTTCTTACCATGACTAGAAGCAAGGGTCCCTATTTGGACAGTGGTACCTACCTCTGCTAACTAGAGACCCCTAGTTCTAACATCCACTGTATTACAAGTTCCATTATATCCTATGGAACTTGTAATATGGCACAAAGGATATCCGTCATGTTTGTGACGGAGTATACCATCCCAGGGGGCAAGGTGGTTAATATATCAGACCAAGAGTTGGAGACCAGCAAACCTAGCTTCGCCCTGCTTAAAACCTCGGGCACCAAAATCAGTCAGTTGTGTGGGAGCTCAACAATTACATATCTGACTTTGAAGGACCTTCAATGGCCACAGTGGTGGACTTTACCCCGCCAGAAGATTTTGACTTCTATTTTATAAACTAAGGGCCCGATTTACTTTATTTAGAGATGGCCAACAGCCCAGCTTAGAGATGGCCAGCAGCCCAGCATTCATCTCTGTATATTCGAAGGAACTGCTGTCAGAACAGTTCCTTTCAATGTACCAAAATTCTGGTGGACATCTGCCATCGGATTTGATGGCTGTTCGCCAAATGTAACATTACTTCATTTTTCAAAAACAAGCTCCCAACCCACAAACTAATGATACCAACACCCTCAAGAGCTTTCTTCCAGGGTCTTTGACCATTATTTGTTTTTTACTGTCCTACACCTGCAGGTTTTTCAACTGGTGGTGATGGACAAGAAAAGAAAGACATGGCATCATCCACCCTAAATATTCAGGCGGTATAATGTCCTTCCTCCAAAAGCCCCTATTTTGTCATTCTGCTAGAGGACGTTTTCCATTGACTGAGCCAATAGTGGCTTAGTTGGAGTAAAATTTAAAGGCCAACAATCTCTTAGTGAGATGGACGGATCGCAGTATTGGTGGCATGATAGATAATTGACTTTGCCACAGCATACCCTGTCTGCCAAGCTCTACATCAGGGTCTCCAACTTTTTGCGTAATATGAGCTAAGTATGTTCAATGAAAATCATTCTGAGTTGCTAATAGTATCAGTGTTGTAATACTGAACACATCAGACAAGATTACATTAGTGACCACAATTTCCCAGCCTACCAGTAGTGATCACCTTAGTGCATTAGGTGAGTTGCCAGCAGTAATGTAAAAAAGGCTTAGTCAATTTGTAATGCCTACACTTAGGTCAAAAGTCAAAATTAACTTTATTTTGCCTGCTAGGACCATAAACGTACATAACACACATACATACATACTAAATAAATACAATCTTACACATTCATATATAAACAACAATAAAATACATAATAAGCGGTAGTGGTCTAGACCGTAGGCAATAGAGCAGGTACTTAACATGCATACAATCGGACAGAGGACCCTTAAGCCTGCTGAGAGGAAAGACACTTCCTTCTTAGCAACCACGTACCCCCATAGTTAGGTGTTATATGCCAGCCACAGCTTAATGCATTTGGCACAAAAGAAATCACCCAAAAATCAGTTTTGAATATATTTTGGAAATTCAGGCATTTTTCTCGAAACATCAGTTCATAAGGTCTGAAAATACACACATTTTCGTCTTCGAATATACCATTTTCTCATACATATGTTAACTCAATCAAGCAAACGGTTTCGTTCCAATTCAGAATACTGGGATGCACACAGAAGAGCTGCTGGCAGGTAGGTGGTTAGCTGCAGTAGCTTGCGAGCTACTCTTTGGAAAAGCCTACTCTAAATGGAG
This sequence comes from Lissotriton helveticus, assembly GCF_964261635.1. NCBI lineage: Eukaryota > Metazoa > Chordata > Amphibia > Caudata > Salamandridae > Lissotriton > Lissotriton helveticus. Next base: position 624,408,442 of record NC_136071.1, read on the forward strand.
CCTTTCGTCTAAAGGTAAACACTTTGACCGGGACCACTCGCTTGATGTATCTGACCTCAGCTCCATCATGGTCAGCCCGAAATTTTGTCCTGGTCAATGACGAATTGCTGTTTTCAAAGGCACTTTACATTTTTAACTTATTTTTTTTAATTCACATTTACGGTTCCCCATAACCTATTTAAATGAGCTCAATGTTCTTTACATTGTTCTCTTTTTTATTAAATTAACTTGGATATGTTATTGTGTTGTGTTCTTTACTTTAAATGTTTTACTACTCTTTGCAGATAACATGCACAACTCTGTATAGTGGCACAGCTTCTGCCAATAGAAGCCAGGAGTAGAATAGAAATAATTTCAGCACTGTATTTTGAGTGAACAAGATTTTATTTGTTAACTTAGTAGGGGTCTTACTCTCCCAAATTGATAACCCAATTTCTGTCAACCGCTAACCTTGAGTCAGACACAAACAACACTACGTGGCGTGTTAGAAATTGAGGTCTCTAGTTGGTAGGTTGTTACGCTGTCTAAGTAGGGACCCTTCTTCTTAGTCAGGATAAGGGAGTTACACTTCCAAAATAACCCCTGCTCACCCCCTTGATAGCTTGGCACGAGCAGTCAGGCTGATCTCTGAGGCAGTATGTAAAGCATTCTCACATAACATACAGTAATGTGAAAACAGTACAAAAGGACACCACACCAGTTTTAGAAAAATAGCCAATATTTATCTTTGTAAAACAAGACCAAAATGATAAAAATCCAACATCCAACATCCAACATCCAACATAAAGTTATTTAAGAATATCAATAATCACAAATTCACTTTTGAAATCGTTCCTTAAGGTGGCTAGCCCTGTCCAGGACTACCACAGTGGTGTGGACCAACAAATCCCAGCAGTGCGGCCCTGCTGCAGTATCGGAAAACCCTTACAGAATGCCTTTTGTTCTGGCTGACCGTGGCGATGCAGGACAGCTGCAGCAGGCTTCAAGTCTGCGGTGTGAAGCGGAGCGGTATAGTGTGCAGTGCCCTTAGGTCACGGTGCAGGTAGTGGCTCAGTTGTGGTCGTACAGCTGCATTGGTGAGACCAGGGCTGCAGTGCAAAGTGGGGCAGTGCCCGTCATGGTGCTGACAGTCACAATGCAAGCAACGGCGTCCATCGAGGATCCATGGTTGATGGGCCTGCTGTCGGTGGGCCGAGACTGTGGTGTGGGACGGGGCGGTGCTTTGTGTAACTTACAAGCCGTGCCCAAACCACAGTGCAGACATCAATGGTGGCCTAGGAACTTTGCTGTATCCGAATCCTCAGGGGGTCCTTGTTAAATATTCAAGACATCAATGGTGATGTCAGCCGGCAGCGGTGTTGTTGGTGAGACCGGGGTGGCGGAGTGAATTTAGGTGGTGGGAGGTGGTGCCCACAGATCACGGTTCAAGCAGCGGCTGCGGTATTGGACATCGTCGGTGAGACCAGGTGGCGGTGCGAAATGCGGCAGTGCCCTCTGTTGTGCCTACAGGTCACAGAACCACCGGCGATCTTGGTGATGGCATAGGATTGCGGTTTCCCTCTGTGGCAACTGGAACACATGGTCCCAGAGGCGGTAACCAGAGGAAGGCAAAGTGTTTGCTGTTCCTGAGACTTCTTCAACAGGGGGCAAGCTCTACTTCAAGCCCTTGGAGATACTCAGCAGACGAAGGTGTAGAATGTTCAGTCCAGTCCTTTCACTGTCCAAGACAGAAGCTGCCACTATAGGCCAACACAGCAAAGCACGCAGCAAAGTGGTAGTCCCTTTCCACAGCTTCTCTGGCTCTTCTTCTTCGCAGGCTTCTTGATTCCAAAGAGTTCCTAAGTTTTGGGGTCAGGGACCCAATATTTATACCTCATTTCCCTTTGAAGGGTCAGGTTCACTACAGGAGGTGAAGACAGCTTTGTGGAAGGCAGCCACGGTCCCTTCAAGTGTAAGTGTCTAAAAGATGAAAAAGAACAATGGATTTAACCCAGATCTCTTGTCTGGGGGTGAATGTATGATTTATTCAGCATTCCGACCATCATTTGTTTGCGTAGCACGTTTCACCCTAAATGGGATGGGTATGCCCAGACGGTGGTCCCTTGCAAACTGTGCCACTGGATTCAAGCTAGCCTGGCTGATGAAGGGTAGTACCCAGAAACCGGTCCCAGGATGCTTGTTTCCAGTCCAGGGAGGACCTGGCTTGGCAGTTCAATCTGGACTGTTCCCATGAGGCACAGGGTCAAGACTGATTTGCATATGGCTGGGTCTAAACTGTGGTGGCATGGTGAGCAAAAGAATGATGAATCTAACCCAGATCTCTTGACTGGGGGTGAATGTATGATTTATTCAGCATTCCATCATTTGTTTGAGTAGCACTTTTCACCCGAACTGGGATGGGTATGCCCAGACGTGGGTCCATTGCTCACTACACCACTGGATTCAAGCTAGCCTGGCTGATGAAGGGTAACACCCAGAAACCGGTCCCAGGATGCTTGTTTCGAGGACCTGGATTGGCCGTTTGGTCTGGACTGTTCCCATGAGGCACAGGGTCAAGATTGATTTGCATATGGCTGGGTCTAAACTGTGGTGGCATGGTGAGCAACAGAACGAGTGATTTAACCCAGATCTCTTGACTGGGGGTGAATGTATGATTTATTCAGCATTCCGTCCATCATTTATTTACGTAGCAAGTTTGTTCACAGCTGTATTTTGCAGACACAAAGTTCATTGGGAAATACATACATCTTTACTTCTACAGCATAGAAGAGGGTTAAATGTTACTATTAACACTTTATTTCACTTTCTGTCCACACCTAACTCCTGGTTTAGGGCCAGACAATGAGGTGGGTGCACCTCATGAGTACTTGACTGTGACGAGGACATAGGACGTAGGGATAATGGCCTATCAAGCGGGCAGAGAGAGCTTTTGAGGTATGCAGGTGACTTAGGGCTAGTGTCTGGAGAATTGACCTGAAAATCTGAACATGTTAGCATGATAGCGTACGTGTTGCAATCATGGATGGTCTCCATAGATGGGTATAAGCCCAAGTGTGAGCGATATGGGGGTTCTCTTAAGGGAAGGTATGACTGACAAGGTGTGCCCAGAACACCAGTAATCCTGCTGTCAATGGCTTCCCCCCTTTAATTATAACTGGGACTATAAATCTGGGGCCGTGATACTGGGGTCTGCTGACAGGCATACACTCAGTGATGAATCAATATTATAACCTTTGGCATGGTATTACATTTTCAATGAATAAATGTGCTAACAAGATCATAAAACATAACATGTTATGTGTATGTCAGTCAGAAACACATTGACATAAAATTTGAGAATAAAATGCATAATTACCCAATATCTCACATGGCGGTATTTCTAGGTAATCAGGCACCCCTTGCAATTTCAACGTCCCCTTCCAAATTAGTTCTTATTTAGTTTGGTGTATCTCATGTGCTACTTCTTTATTTTTTGTCTTTATTAAATGTGCTACACTTTTTGGCAGACTATCTGTTTGCTGTGATTCTTTGGGCAGTCTTGGCTTTGGAATTCCTCATGGGTAATTGAGTGTGACGAGGACAAAGGACGTAGGGATAATGTTCCAGTTACTTAACAGTAATCTTCATTACCCTTAGTCCATAGTCCTCATCAGTCAATAAGGACCTCCTTTCCTCCTTGAGATTACTGGCCTCAGATGGAATATTTTGTCACAAAGTAGAAGGGGATTAGCCATGTCTTATACCACCCTAAATGGGTGAAATGAGTGCAAGTCCACTCCTATTCCCTGGTTTTGGTCCTGTCAACAAGGTGGGTGCACCTCACGAGTAAATGACTGTGACGAGCACATAGGACTAAGGATAATGAAGATTACCGGTAAGTAACTGGAGCATTTACTACATGAGTGGACTGTGGGGATTGCCTCCTGCAACATCTAAAAGTCTCAGAAGATATTTTTTGCTCCTGTGCCTATAAAGACCCCACTCTTCCGATCCCCGACGCTTTGTATTGAGGATCTGACAGGAGAGGTACGATTGAGGTAGGTCTCCGACAGCCGCAATGCATCTGGCTATATCTTCATCCGGCATCACAGCAAGAACAATGATGACGAAACGCCAAGCAACTTGACACTTGGAGTCCGATTTTCTGGTGGTTCTCCGGGTTCCAGCAAAAACGTAAGCTTAGAACCTTTTGTAATCTTTGATTGATGACACAAGTAAAATTCCACTGTAAGTAACTCCTGTTTGCACCATACTAGTATTGGGGACATACACATATGAAACAGTACTGAGATGTCTCTCGAGGACAACCATTATGTGAGAATGCACTATTGAACTTTGGTGATGAAACCTTTTACCCTTAGGTGAGGAGAGAACGTGATGTGTGCAAAAAGTGTTCAGAGAAAAAATCCACCCAGACCTGTGTGATGGAACAAAGTTGTGGGCATTATTGAGACAATGATACCCAGAGCGCCGGGTGCGACAATCATTTTTGGCGCCCCAACACCCTATGACCACCTCCTCACATTCTGTCACTACCAACAGGCAAAAGTGCCCCTCACCTCTCCAATCATAAGTTATTGCTAAACAAAGCGCCCCCCCTGAGAACAGCGCCCCCCTACACAGGTCAGCGCCCAGTGCGGCCACACCAGTGGCACTGTCCTAAAGCCAGCCCTGTTGACACCTAATGAGTTTTGGAGGAGATCAGAATTAACCCAGCGAGTGAACTTAGGTGATTTAGCCATCTCTTTCCCATTTAGTCAAAGAACTGTTATTGACACGGCGAGAAGAAAGTGACCCCTGGGAACTACAACCTGCCCTAATAGGTTTTCCAGCGTAACCTCTTCCAGGTAAGGCTATTTGTTTACTTGGGAGGAATAAGTGGGGAGTTTCAAAGTATATTAATCCAGGATACTAATATCAGGTCTTTTCTTTACAAGTTGAGGTAAAAGAGCTGTGTCCCTTTGTTGCTACCCCCCCCTCCCCCCACTTCCTTATGCCCATATCCTACCACCGAGTAATATAGATCTTTGGTAGCGGTTGCGTGTGCACGAGGCTAAAGGTCAGGGATCAAACACGTCAAAGAAAGCAGGTGGCGTGACAATGCCAGAGACTCCTCTAAACGTCAAATCCATGGCATTCCATAAAATGCAGACAGTAAAATCACTCGCTCTTAATAGAATTCATGCACAGACGCAAATCACATTGCATTGGACTTTAAATATTAGAGAAACATCAATTCGACTGAAAAAGAAAGTGGAAGCATATGCATTTCATGATTACTAAGAAACTAAGCAATGAGGGTAAACTGTTGAAAATATTATTCTTCGGTTCAACATTTAAAATGGAACTGTACTTTCCGCTTTTATGTTACTGTATCCCTGTGAATGTGCCACTGCTTGTTTGGAGGAATGCAGATGTCAGATCTGCAGAAAGATTTGTGAAGTGGTGTAATTGAAAATTAAATTACTTTGACTTTTTCTTATCATGGGGGGCATTAAGGTAATTGTTGCTGAGCTAAATGATAAGGTATTCTGAGAAGTCACTGTGGATTTGGTTGATTGGTGTTGGAATGTGATAGGGGAAATATATTGGAAAACAAAATCGTTTTACCGAAGGGTACCTTTTCACATAATACATAATGCATCTCAATTTTCTGGCAGTTATTGAGAGGAAAATAATAACTAAGTTTCAAAGGAACTGAACAATTACACTGCAATCAGTATGTAATACCTATTTTCTAAAGAAAGTTGTGATTGTGTTTTAGCTGCTACAAATGGGCTGCAGGAGTAGCTAACTTTAAACAAACAAGACAGTCTTTTGATTTGCACTGGTTTCTTTGCCTATGTTTCCATGCCGTGAAGCCTGGAGATGTTATGCTGCACAGTCCTGGATGTCCTGGAGTCACTGAGATGCAGGAGGAGGTCTCCACTCTGAAAGCTGCAGTGGCCATACTCGAAGCTCACTCAAGCAAGCTGGAGGCACGGATGGAAAATGCGAAGGATGTTACCATCGATGCAATCTAAGGTTTGTAGAATTTCCTGAGGGTTTTAACTAATACCTAGAGATTTTCCAGGAGGAGTGTATCAAGTCAGCACTCCTAAATGTAAACATATTGAGATTCTTTGTGGTGGAGAGGGCACACAGGTCATTGGCCCCACTGCAAAGCCAGGGTCCCCACCCGGGACTGTAATAACAAAGTCTCTTAACTACAGGGACAGTGATGAAATCCTACAGGGGTCCATAGCCATGGAGACCTAACATTCTAAAAACACAGCATATGATCATATGTATCATTCCAGATTACACTAGGGCTGTGCAGCTCCAAAGACAATCCTTCAGCTGCATCAAGCAAACACTGAGAGCGATGGGTTTGTCATACGTGTTGCTCTAACCTGCCAAGCTGAAGGTAATACAGGAAGACCACTTCATTTTCTTTGTCACCTGTGGAGACGTGGGACTGGTTGGAGTACCAAGGTGGCAAATGGATCTCGGTAACGCTCTCAGGACAGTTTTGTGATGCTACCCGTCGTGGTGGTGATGCCTCGCACATACCCAGGAAGAGTAGCAGACGTAGAAGCTGTTGAGATCCAATGCAAGACTGGTGGTGCAGTCTGATGGCACCTTGGACCTGGAGACACAGTGAAAAGAGCATGGGGAGGCTAGGGCACTGGCTGAGGCAGTCACCTCTGCTGCATCCTCCTGCACTGAATCGGGTTTAGTAGATGGCCACAGGCAATTGAGTGGAGACACCGCCGGGGCCTAGTGGGAGAGGACATGCATCGAACTCCAGGTAGAAATCCAGAGTTGCTGCTGTGGTTGATTGACAGATCAGGTACTTTGTACACCCATGTGTGTTCGACACCCAGCAAGAGAGCACGGGCTAATTCCACACTCATTGGATCCCCTCCAAATGCTAAGTTGGTGTTGTAATTTATTTGCATATGGCATAGAGAGACTCGGAGGCAGCATCAGTAACAGGACCAGGACTCATGCTTGCTGGGTTAGCTCTCCCATTCCCTGTATCCTTCAATAGTTTTCCGTCTCCCTTAGTCTTTTTCTCCTCTCCCCCCTTGATGTGGGCTGTTTGGTTGAACTAAGTAAAGTGTGAGAGGTACGTGGTACACAGATGTGCAACAGCAGAACCGGCAACTCATCAAAATGCGCGCCTGGCTGCTTTTTGCTCCTTAGTCAAAACTTTAGTTAATACCCCACTGATGGATTTCATACACTGAAGTTCTATTGGGATTGTTACTTGGGAGGGTGAGTGCAGCGCAATGATTGGGGAGACACTGGTTGAGGTTAGAGATGTTTACCCGGGGAGGGAAAAGGGGAGCGGTTCGTAGGTTAGAATTTATGTTAGTGCAACGTCGATTGTTTGTATTGAGTGCTATGGGGGTGGTGGAATGGGTGGGATCAGGGATTGCATGATGAATGACTTTGGGTTTGCTAACTTGGAATGTGTGAGGGTTAGGTTCCTTTGTAAAGTTTATAGAGCCCACACCTTCCTTTGAAGGATGGGAGTGCACATTGGGCTCCTCCAGGAGAAACATTTGCTGGAGGCGGAGGCCCAGAAACTCCACAAAAAATTGAGGGAACAGCTCTATTCATCTACCCCCAATGTCAGGGGGATGTCAATATGGGAGGCCCTGGGGGTCCCATTCCAGTTGCAGGGTCATGTTGCAGATGTGGCAGGTCGTTATGTGCTTATACATGGTATGTTAGATGACTGGAAAATGTGTATGGTTAATGTATATGCACCTAATGCTGATGATGGGGAGTTCTTCGGGGCTCTGGAGACAGAACTGCTGCCCTAGGTCTGGCTCCCCATCGTTTTGGTAAGCAAATTTAATTGTATACTAAATGGTCTAATGGACTGACACCCACCTAAGATGGGCATGAAACCCCTGTTTGTGGGAAAACCAAGGGACTCCCCTAGAACGAAACACACATCTGCTACTTCTCATGCATACATATAAAAACTTCTCACTAGCATTTACTCATCACACCATAGGAGCATTGAAGCAAGTTATATTACAAAAAACAGAGGAAAGAAAAACCATTAACAGTCAGAGGCCTCCAATAGAAGACCCTAAGATTCAGATGTAGCGCTAACAAATACAGAATTTTATTAAAAAAGGGGGATCATTGTCAATTTTAAAAAAGCACAGAAAGGGTCAATCACAGTGCCCAGGAATATGGCACCAGTCTTGACCTTTAAGGCACAATGGTTCAAAATACATTACTCCTCTTACTGCTATTTTCTAGATTAACATGTACAAAGTATTGCATAAAAAAACAAACACAAATTAAAACCAATCTGCACGAGGAAACCCTATGGACACAGATATAACGTCTGTTGTCTGAATGGATCCAACACTCTAGTATTTAGGGGAAACCTGGTATAAGCCCTTCTCTTATCCTTGGGGTTCCTCCCTTATTGGATTTCTTGTAATTAAAAAATTGCGTCAACCCGTTCCGGTGCTGACACAAAGGATAACCCACCACCTTCTTCAGCACTCAACAAATCTGGGATTTTACTCCTCCATCCTCTCATTGCAATCCACAAATATCTTCTCCAGTAATACTCTTGTATTTCTTTGATGTTGATTAAAATCAGGACTCCTTTAGTTCCACTCTGTGGATTATATAGAGGGCACCAGGCCAGACGATGTCACCTTCACCTATGTTCCGCTGCCTTTTAAATGTATGTCAGCTGCCGGACAGATGCACTCACTTTTTATGGGATTTGTGAGACCCGTTGCCACATGAAGCGTATTAACCAAGTGAACCTATCATAGTAAACCTTCCTGTCAAACAATTCATCATCCTCGTCGAGGACAGATACAAGTGTTTTTTTTGAGCGTAGCAGTACGTCTTCACTGGTCAGGGGTGTGTATGGGAAACCATGGCTAGATTAGAACTTGTTGATCTATGGAGAGAACTTCACCCCACAGCTTAGGAATTCCCCTGCTACACCCCCACCCATGCTGCTCATAGTCGGCTGGACCATTTCCTCTTAACAAGCGAGGGTACTTTGAATGCCCGGCAGGTGAGGTACCAGGTGTGGTTTTTGTCAGACCATGCCCCTTTATGACTGGGGTGTGGTGTGCAGGGTCATAGACTTATATCCACTTATGGAGGCTGAGCCGTGAGGGGCTGGGGAGCCAGAGTATACTGCAGCTATGACAAGAGTACTACAGGGCTTCTTTGAAGCGAGAGCCATGGCAAGACCTATGATACAAGGAGGAAACTGGAGCAAAAATTAAAGGAAGGGTAAGTACTTCTTGCAGGATAGTAGAGACAGGAGCTGGCCAGGAGGTGGGTGAGGAAGACCTGGCATAGGCACACAGGTGGGTAGCGGCCATCCGTAGGCCGGATGGTGTACTAGCTGTCAGTCAGACGGCAATTAATATGCGGTGTATTCATCTCCAGCAGTCAGAGATTTCTTAGATAGGATTGCCATCCCATGGCTTATGGAGGCTCAGGCGGGAGTGAAGCATGGTCTTCCAGATGAGTATTTCCAAACTTACTCAGTTTCCCTGCTTCCTGCGCACCTCGAAACACTACTGGAGGCACACAAGGCTGGTGATTTGCCGGTCCACATGTTCAAGGCCCTTATAATCATGCTCCCCAAGCCAGGCAAAGACCATGTCAACCCTGGCTCATACAGGCCACTCTCCATGCTTAACGTTAAAGTTAAATTGTTGACTAGGGTATTGGCTATATGGTTAAGCCGAGTGGTTATGCATTTGGTCCAGGAATACCAATGCAGCTTTATGCCAGAAAGAGGTACTCATGAATTTGAGATGGCTCTCCCACGTGCTGCACGAAACCCGAGATAGAGATATGCGAATGGCACTAATAGTCTGAGATACAGAAAAGGTGTTCAACACCTTGTCCTGGATGAATCTTTGGAGGGTCCTCTGATGCATGGCCTTGGGAGTGAAATTTCAATCATGGTTTCAGCTCCTTTATACAGCACCAACTGTGAGGTTGTCTTGACAGGGAGGTCCCTGATGCACTTCGTATCGAGAGAGTCACTCTGCAGGGTTGCCCACTGTCCCTGCTCCTATTTAAACTTGCTATGGAGGCACTGGTGATATATCTTAGAGATAAACTGCGAGAATGGGGCATGCAGATTGGAGATGTTGCAGAAGTCGTGTCTCTATACGCAGATAAAAGGAAAAACACACCCACCCCCAAAGTGGAGAATAGAAAAATTTGAAAAAGCCTATGAGTACCACAATGTCACAAAAAACAAATACATAAATAAACATTAAAATGCATTTAATGAAGTGAAATGAAAACACAAGGGCGCTCAACATTTATACTCACAATAAAAACAAAAAGACATAAACATATAAAGTAAAAAAACAGTGGCAGAGACTAATAAACAAATCACAATATACACAATACACAGTGAAAAAATATAATGTGATCTCTGATTTAAGCCATGTACAAAGCATCGACGGCGTTTCAACCCAAAATTTCTTTCAGGGTCATCATCAGGAAAAATTAACTTCAGGAGCAAAAACGACCACTTGATAGATTTTCTTGACGGTCTTTCAATAAATAGCATGGACAAACCCCGGAAGCAGAAAATTCCGAATAATTTCATATATTTAAGGGTGTCCATTTCGCGGTCAAATAATTCACAGAGTACGCCAGCATTCTGGCGTACTCGGTGAATTATTTGAAGATTGAATCCAATATTCTTCTGCATACTCTGATTTGGAGGACTGCCAATTTATGGCACTTCTGTATCTTGCCAGGTTGCATTTTGGAATATATTTGGTACAACAGTTGAAGAAATACTTCACGTTTTGAAAGACCGTCAAGAAAATATATCAAGTGGTCGCTTTTGCTCCTGAAGTTAATGTTAAAGTGCGTGTAGTAAATTAATGTTTATAATTGTTTTGTTAGCAAGAATGATGATTCTCCAATTACTATGTAGAGAGAATCTTGATTTCATTAAAGACATACGGAGGCTAACATTATGCATATACTTACATTAATACATCATAAACAAGTAGAATGATCATGATAAAGCATAACTATCCAATGCACAGGGCTGTCTTCCTCTTTAAACTGCGAACAAACAAGGATGAAAGGAATCCATCTCTGGTGCCAAGGAAATGAAGAAGTTTTGAAAAACTAAGTTGTTGTATATCCGAATCCTAGGTGGAATTATCTGAAATAGGAGAAAAATTAAACAGTAGTGCGAAAAAACAGTGAGTGATAAGCATGTTATAAACTTACACAAGCTTAACAGAAGTCATAGAAACTGTTTTATTCCTTCTCTCCCCATTTGTGGGTGAGGAGGGTGGGATAATGTTAGCCTCGGTATGTCTTTAATAAAATCAAGATTCTCTCTACATAATAATTGGAGAATCGTCATTTCATTACAAGACCGGATGCTACCATTATGCATGTTCAAAGCTGCCAGGAGCTATATTGCTAACATGCTCAATTGGTCATTAGTAAAATTTGGCAAAGGTGTTTGCGTTTGACCAATCAGCTGTTCTAAGAATCTCTGAAAGAGATCCGCCTGACCAGAAAACCTTACTAGACATAGCCCCTCTACAAGAGTGGGCCCAAAATCTAGGTAGGTCTATACCAGCTTCACTTATTATGGTACGTATCAATCATGATAAAAGCAGTTGAGCAACTCCAATATCCCTAAATTGTGCAACTTTGTGATCATAAACTTTCATGCATCTTACCACACAATTTTTCACACTTGTTGAAAAAGGGGGTAAAAAACAGAGTCAGGCATAGTATTGGTTCTTTTCCAAATGTCGAAATGTACGCCCTCATTAGAATAAAATCTGTTAGATAGCTCAAGAACCTTAATATCTGAAACTCATTTGAAAGAAACTAGTCAAAGTAAAAAAAAATAGTTATCGTGCCAAGAAACAAAAAGTTTGAAATATAGATTAACATCCCACGAGGAATCATAACGTGCTTTAGGGAGTCTCTTGAGTCTAGCCCCTTTCATAACTCGTTTGTTTATAGGAGAATTACTACCTATTGCTAAATTGTTTACTAAAGCATGTCCAGATGGAATAGCGGATCTGTAACAATTAATAGTCCTATAAGAGAGACCAGAGTTGAAAAGGGATGCTAAGTAGTTTGCTATCTGTTAAACAGGGACCTCCATGAGTTCTAAACGTCTCTCCAAACACCAAGTGCACCACTTTTTCCATACACCTCTATATCTTTTCCTGCTTCGTGGAACCCAGGATTCATCCAGTAAGTTCTTAGCTTCTGAAGAAAGGTCTGAATATCTATTGAGTCCCCTGAAATCCTCCAGACAAGAAGGTTCATCTTCGGCTCTAAAACCAAAGGATGTTCTTCTCCCTCTGGGTCTTGAAGCAGGCCCAGGGATGCTGGAACTAGACGAGGGATGTCTGCAGCCAGTTCCACCACTCCGGGGAACCACACTTGGGATTTCCAGAAGTGAGTCACTAGAATGATAGTGCTCAACTCTACTCTCACCTTCCAGTGAACTCTGGATTAAGGAGAAAGGGGGAAAGGCATAGGCTATGTTCTTGCCTCAAGGTTGAAGAAAAGCATATTTTGGTGTAGCCCGGGGGTCCGGCTTCCAGCTGAATTAGGTTGGAACCTGAAAGTTCAATCTACTTGCAAAGAAATCTATCTGAATTGGGCCCCACAGGTCCTGAATCAGAGCAAAGACTTCTTCTGGGTATAACTACCAATTGCTGTAATCCCTCCGATATCTCGAGTTCCAGTCTGCTCTTACATTTTGAGTCCCTGGAATAAACTCCGCTCTTAGGATAATTTTGTGTTCCCAACAAAAATACCAAATTTGTTGTGCTAAGTTTGAGAGTGCCGTGGATCTCTCACCTCCTAGTCTGTTTATATGTCAACTGCTGTGAAGTTGTCTAAGTGGAGTTTGAGTTCTTTAGGAGTTTCCTGGAGTTCATAAGGGAGTTTAGGGCTGCCATCATGTTTAAACAATTTATATGAAGGGACTGTTCCTCTAGAGACCATCTTTCCCCTGTTTCTAATTCTCCTAGATGGGCTCCCCAGCCTGTGTTGCTTGCATCTGACACTATTATAAAGTCTGGTACATTCCCAAAAATGGCCCTGCCATTCCATGCTGCACCGAAGTTGTTTAGCCACCATGATAGATCCTCTCTTACATCTGGAGAAAGGGGAATTGAGTCTTCGAACCATAGACCTTTCCTTAGACCTAAGGTCTTCAATCTCTGTAAACCTATATAGTTTAGGGGACCGGGAGATATGGCCTGGATGGAGGGTGAAAGGAGTCCCAAAACCCTTGCAAGGTCTGGGATCAGTACCATGTCCTTTGAAAGGACTGACTTCATTTTTTTTATCTTTACCGCTTTCTTAATTTTCCTTATTAAATGCTGAAAAACTGTACCATGAGTTTTAATTCAAAAGGAGAGCGAGATGATGTGTTTAAATATTGCGTCTCGCCTTGGGGGCAATTAATAATTATTACTAATTGATAATGAGCGGTAGGCTAGCTGGACATAATTAAAAAACCTTTTGAAGGCAGTAAGACCTTCGTGTTAACTTCGCAATTATAAAAAGGAGGGTAAATAGGCCTACCATATATTGGAAGGCTGAGAAAAACATAAATAAGCAACAAACCTGTTAATCCAGCCCGTCAAGTTAAAACACCATCACGTGTTAAGACAAAGCAATATTAAAACCTCTTTAAAATGCAATTAACATGTAAATCAGTATTATAGTCAGGAAAAATTACTGACACTTAGGGGCCGATTAGGATGGCGGACGGACTTGCGTCCGTCCGCCACCCTTGAGGAGGAGGGAACGTCCGCAGGGGCTGCGGCGTTCCCTCCGTGCTGATTAGGATGTGACCGCCAGGGTGGCGGTCACATCCTCTATATTTAACATTGCGGCGGGTGCAGCTTCAAGCTGCACCCGCCGCAATGTTAAAAAAGCATGTGTTACATTTACATGCACAAAGCGGCAGGCACCGCACGGTGCCTGCTGCTTTGTGCACGCAAATGCAGGGGGGTACCATAGGTACCCCCCATGTGCACCCCCCATTCACCCAGGGGGCCCGCAACGGGCCCCCAAAGTGAATGTCCGTATGCTTTTCCATGGCGGAAAAGCCGCCGTGGAAAAGCAGTTTTACACAACCATCATAATATGGCGGACGGTGTCTCATAGACACCGCCTGCCATGTTATAGCTTTTCCGCCGCGGTCGGAAGCCGACCGCAGTGGAAAAGCGGCGGACGGAATTCCAGACCCACCAGCCATCCTAATTTGGCGGTGGGTCTTTGGTGACTCCGCAGAGGATTTTCCGCCTCCTCCGGGCCGGAGGTGGCTTCCGCCGCCCCGGAGGAGGCGGAAAATCCTCCATCCTAATCGGCCCCATAATACATAGTTATACTTAGGAGCTATATTATTGTTAAATAATATCAATAGCCATTGTAATCAAAAACAGTATGAGAGTAACAGAGTGGTATACTTATCTTGTGAGCAGCTAACAAAAGAGGAAGACAGGCCTGTGCACTGGATAGTTATGTTTGATCATGAACAATTGTTTTGTTAACAAGAATCTGTTAATTGTTTATTAATTATGTAAAATATGTAAATAAATATAATTAAGAAATGTGAAGTGTTTTGTTATTGGTGTGGTGGTCTAGATTAGGAAATTAAATAAATATATTTATATTGTCATAACTTTTTTTGTAAATATTTTGTATTATAAATGCATATATATTGGTAAATGTATTTAATATTTTATTACATATAGTATTTGTAAGTTTTTGTTATATGTAATTACTAATATTATATGTGTGCTTTTTATATCATTTTTTTATATAAATATATATATACTTTAAGTGTTTTAGTGTGAATATTCATTTTTTTTACTACCGTATCCTGCACTTTCCCTATTGTTGCACTCATTGGAGTGGGAATAAAAATTGTTTCCCCTCTGCTATCCAACACTTTCCCTACTGTTGCACTCACTGGAGTGGGAATAGTCATGTTTACCCTTCTGCTATCCAACACTTTCCCTACTGTTTCACTTACTGGAGTGGGAATAGTCATTTTTACCCCTCCGCTATCCAGCACTTTCCTTACTGTTGCACTCACTGGAGTGGGAATAGTAATTTTTACCCCTCCGCCATCCAGCACTTTCCCTACTGTTGCATACACTGAAGTGGGAATAGTAATGTTTACCCATAGTAATTTTTACCCCTCCATTATCCAACACTTTCTCTACTGTTGCACTTATCGGAGTGGGAATATTAATTGTTACACCTCCACTATCCAGCAGTTTCCCTACTGTTGCACTCACTGGAGTGGGAATAGTGCCACACACTTTCCTGCTGTGTGAAGTGAAGGGCCACAGCAGCAGGAGAGGAGGAGTGAGTAAAAAAACAGACACTGTAGAAAAAGAAATCACTCCCTCATTAAGGTTTAACTTCAAGGTACAGCCCCTTGTTGTAGACGATGCTAAACAGGCAGAAGCACTCAGAGGAGGGAGCTTAGCGTGTTTTAATACTATAGCGTATAAAGAGGTTGCTTCCCTTGCAATCCCCGCAGACAGGCGGGAGGGACAATGCACTGAAACAAGGGATAAAATCGTTACCCTAGTGAGTCCTAGCAGACTTTTTCAGCTTGGAGAACCAGAGAAAGGAACCAGGAACAGACGTTTTAACCCCAAGCAACCCATCTGTATCCTTGGAAGCCAACTGGAAAACAACTCCAGGAGGTGTAACCTTCACATCCTCAAGGTTCCGGTAGGGAAGGAAGGAGAAGACCTTAGGTCTTATATCGTTTCTCTAATCAAAGAATCAATCCAGTTAGAGTAATCGGATGAAGAATTGTGCAAGGACATTCAAAGGGTACCCAGGGACCCTTTCAGAAGAAACCCCAATAAAACCAAACCCATAAAAATTATTTTTACCTTTTACACATACTCGATAGAAGAAAAAATCTTGAATATAGCCTTGAAAGCAAAGTTGCTGAAGGGAAAAGAATTTGAAATCCGATCGGATCTTGCTAGAGCTACCTCGGACAGACAACGGGAGCTGGGAAGAAAGTTGGATGAGTTTAGAAAACTAGAGGCAGTGGCCCAACTCAAGTTCCCCGCTTCCCTGAAAGTTTTGCACAAGAATAAAATGCATAACGTGCAGTCTAAGCAAGAGGCAGATGAGCTTCTAGAGAGCATCAGGAAAGGTGAGAAATAGCCTCTGAGTCTGTATTAGAGCGTTCCTCACCAATCGAAGTTGCTCTTAATTAAGAATATAAGACATCCATAGGGTTTGTTGTAGGCTAATATGGGAGGGGAAAGTAGTGTAACACAAACAGATTCAAAAGACAGTCTTATAACATAGCAGAGCGGTAATAGATTTTAATTGTATGAAGGTGGTGGGGGAGAGTCTCCGGACGCAGAAACTAGGGAATAGTAATTTTTACCCGTAGTCCTTTTTACCCCTCCACTATCCAACACTTTCCCTACTGTTGCACTCACTGGAATAGGAATAGTCATTTTGACCCTTCCGCTATCCAACACTTTCCCTACTATTGCACTTATTGGAGTGGGAATAATAATTTGTACCCCTCCGCTATCCATCAGTTTCCCTACTGTTGCACTCAGTGGAGTGGGAATAGAAATGTTTACTCCTCCGCTATCCAACACTTTCCCTACTGTTGCACACACTGGAGTGGGAATAGTAATTTTTACCCCTCAACTATCCAGCACTTTCCCTACTTTTGCACTCACTGTAGTGGGGAGAGTAATTTGACCACTCCCGTATCCAGCACTTTCCCTACTGTTGCATACACTGGAGTGGGAATAGTACTTTTTACCCATAGTAATTTTTACCCCGCCACTATCAAACGCTTTCCCTTCTGTTGCACTTATTGGGGTGGGAATAATAATTTTTCACCCTCAGCTATCCAGCTGCTTCCCTACTGTTGCACTCACTAGAGTGGAAAAATACATTTTGACCCCTCTGCTATCCAATACTTTCCCCACTGTCGCACACACTGCAGTGGGAATAGTAATTTTTACCCCTCTGCTATACAGCACTTTCCCTACTGTTGCACTCACAGGAGTGAGAATAGTAATTTTTACCCCTCCGCTATCTAACATTTTATCTACTGTTGCATTCACTGAAATTGAAAATTTTATTTTAAAGACTTTTAAATAGTTGAATGTTTTAATTTATAATATAATGTTGTTTATTAAATGTTATGGTATTGTTGAATTATTATATATATATTTTTTATACATTTTTATAAATATACTTATAAAATAAATTAAAATAAATAGTTCATTAATTTTTTTTAAGTAAATATATATAGAATTCTTTTTATATACATATTTTTACATTTTTAAATACATTTATTTGTTATATTTATTAAAATGTACATTAAATCTATTTTATTTTTTGAAGTTATTTTTATTTTTTAATACATTGAATATTATTTTTATATATATATATATATATATATTAATATTAAAATCGATATTTCGTACAACTATATTTTTTACATTCATATTTTGTTCTCAATATTTTTGTATTTACAAAAAGAAATATAGGATGTTGATATTTTTTACTTTGATATTAAAAAAACTCGATATTTGTGTATGGGGATATTTTGGGGGTCGATATTCTGTCAGTAAACCGCAAAATGGTCCTATTCCCCACTGACTGTTCGCAATGCAAAACTAATTTTGTATGTTGCCACCCTCATCATTCCGGCGGATCAATGGGTTGATAGTGTCCCTGGTGTGGGCAGGGAGGAGGAGAAAAGCCTTTCCATGAGATCCTTAAGTTGGATTCTAGGCAGGGTGGTCTTGGTCTCCTGGATCTTAAACTATATTACCCGGCTGGTCTACAGTGCTGCAGGTCTATAGTACGCCGCTCTCTATTGTGTGAAGACAGCATTAATTGGGAAAAGAAACTTGTATTGGGCTCTATAGTGGTAGCTGTGCACCCAAAGTTACTCATGTGTGGGTGTAGACTTCTGGTGGATACTCCTTTTATTGTCACAGAGGTGGCACAGACATGGGAGATTGCCATCATGCAGGCGTGGAGGCGGGTGCCCTATGCCAAACTCCTCCCAATTTGGTGGGTGTGCCTGTTTGGGCACATACTGCTGGATCTGGGAGAAGACATTGTGATGCCACAACCTAACTGAGTTACTTTGTAAAGTTATGTAACTGCCAAGTAACTTGAAATTTCCTTTAGAAGCGCTGCAGAGGATATTTAGTCCATATAATGCATGGTCCCACCTTCTGCCCAACCCCCTGCAAAACCAATTACATCATAGTCTGTTGTTTCTTCACATCAAAGAGATCTTCCTGTTATAAATAATATTTAATAAAGTGTAACCAATACTGTGAACATTCACAAAGCAGCAGCTTATTCTGTATTACAAACACATATCGTCTAGTACTCAGTGTTAAAGCTATTTTATTCATTAGAATATGCTGATCACTCGCAGTCCAAGGTTTGTCTGAGTGACTTCAAGAGGGCAAAGCAGAAAAGGGAAACAGCAGTAATTTGAGAATTAAACAAGGAGTCTTGGTCAAACAGAATTCCCAAATTTCTAGCTTTGTGTGTAGGGACAAGAGCCTGACCAAGATTGCAAGGTCAGAACAGTTGGAACCAAATAGAGTCATGGGAGGCAAAGATTAATATTTCAGTTTTTGATGAATTTAACTGAAGGCAGCTTTTGAGCATTCATTTTTCAATTAGCACATGGCAATCTCTGAAACGCTCTTGAGTGTATGAAAATGGTTCACATACAGAACCTATGTGCTGCATATCATTAGAGTTAGAGATAATGCAGAAGCCATATGATTTGTTCCTAAGGTGTTAAATAGACATTAAAGAGAGTGGGACTTAGTGAGGAGCCCGATAGGACTCCTTAATTAACATGGAATATGGAGTCCAGTATAACTCTCTTGGAGTGCTCAGTTAATATTGAGTGCAGGCCTTTAAGTCCTGATCCATGGGTACTATTACTAGAAAGGCATTCCAAGAGGATGGAGTTTGATATGGTGTTGAATGTTGCTGTCATATCTAAAGTGATCAGAGCAACCCAGCCCCCCTTGTCCACTATGATTCTAAGGTGTTCACAAACCGTCAAAAGGGAAGTTTGTGTACTATATAGTTGCCGCAAACCAGATTGAGAATCATTAAGTGCTGGTGATTTCCGAGAGAGAAAGCTAGCAGGAAATTCAAAAACCTTTTCCAGGATTTTAGTTGGAGTAGGCAGAAAAAGGTCTGAAATTGGGCAGTATGGAAGGATGTGTGGACAGCTTCTTCAACAGTGGCCTCACTAAATCAGATTCCAAAGAGAAGGCATCATGCTTGTTTCTGTGGAGGTGTTAAAATTAGTTGAGGACAAATGTTTTCTAGACAATAACTTAAGATTTTAGGAGGGCAGGAGTCCATAGGACACAGAGCAGCCTTAGCATCAGCTTCAGAAACTACAGTGAAGGTTGACCAAAAAGGTATCGAGATATCAATCCTGAACTCATCTATCATGGCAAAATCAGAGTGATCCAGTTTCAAATCAAAGTTGTTATATCTATTGGTGATTTTGCCAGTGAAGAAGATGGGCAAGTTATCACGAAATTCTTGAGACTACTGAATGGTTTGTTTATAACTTAAAGGGTGAAGGCAATAGTTAACTAAGGTAATAAATCTGTCTTTAGGAATTGTCAGAGACTTTTAGTTCCTTAGAATAAAAGGAAGCACAGGAAAATGTCCGTGTATTATGGTATCCCTTAAGTGTTAGCTTGTACTTGAGCTTAAGGAATGTACTGTAGTGAGTTCCCTTTGGGGCCCACTTTGATTCTCCCTTAGTTTGGTATTTCATGCATCTGCTCTACATGGCCTCATATAATATATTTTTTTTCACAACGTTGTTCTGGGAATATGCTGTACATGTTGCTTGTTATTTGGGGGCTCTTCCTGGGATTTAGTCAGTACATATTGTACACGGTTGCTCCGAATATATGAGAAATTAGTGTACTGTTTTTTCCTGCTCATTCGCCAACAGCTCCTAATGTTAGATACAACACAGTCACACAGCTGCATCTTCGAACACAGTAGTTTTATCCTATATATCTGACCCCTATTTGTTGGGGGCTAGCAAGGAGGATTCCAGCAGAGAGGACTGTTCTGGAATGACCGCAGTGCCTGACATGCAGCCCTGCTTAAACCAAGTCTGTGTGATGTGGACAACCTAACTACATATACCAGGTATGAGGTATTAGGACAGTCCCAGAGATCGCAAATATATATCTGTGCTCACACAGTAAGGGTAGGCTTAGCCAGATGAACAATTTGCCATGGTTGGACTGCTTGTCTTATACGCCCTGTTAGTGAAATGAAATGAAAAGGACCATTTGTAGAGCGCGATAGCTACCCTAAGGCGTCCTAGCGCTACGGACAACACTTGCAGGTGAAAACAGTTGAGGATTATTCGTTTTTTTGAAGAGGAAGGTTTTTAAGTGTTTGCAGAACAGAAGTAGGCTGGGCTCTGATCGCAGATGGAGGGGGAGGGAGTTCCAGAGTTTGGCCGAGTTATAAGAGAATAACCGGCTTCCACATCTGGATCTCTTGTTCCTAGGAACTGTGGCGTGGACGGAGGATGCTGAACGGAGCTGTTTGTTCAGGTGGTAGGGGGTGATCAGAGAGTGATTGATGGTAGCCCCTGTTTTCCAGAACGCTCGGTGAGCAGTGCAAAGGGTCTTGAAATCGATTCTTTCCCTGACTGGGAGCCAGTGAAGGCTTTTTAGACCGGGTTTAGCTGGAAGGCAACGGGGGATCTGAAGCAGTGTTCGGGCAGAGCAGTTTTGTATGATCTGAAGCTTGGGCAGAGATGTTTGGGTAATGCTAATTACTTTGTTTAGTTGCTAATTACTTTGTTTAGTTGCATCTGCCTAATGATCACAGCAAATTTGCTTCATAATAGACTACAATAGGTTCAACAAATGTATTGTAAACTTCCTTCATGTCTTTCTTGTATTTACCATGGGTATGCATGAGTGTGTGAGTAACCAGAGGGGAGGATCTGTTTCCACGGTTCACTTGAGTACTAAAGGGTCATGTTCAAGGTTGGCAAAATCACCTGTTACTCTGGGAAGGTTACGAGTTCAGGTGATGCACTGTGAGTTAGCCAAGATTTGGGCCGACAGGTTCTGGCATTGTAGAGAGACTCTGTCCCCACATTCTATCGTCCTGTCATCCTAACACTTAGTTTTGCTTTACCAGCAGAATCCGTGCAACAAGATAATAGGTGGCATTCCAATCCCGCTCCAAGCCTTTGCATTTATGTTTTTCTGCAGCAAGAGTCTCTTTAAACTCAGGGGCGGAGTGATTACCTGCACCCTTTAGGTGCAGGTAATCATGCTTGATTACCTGCACCTAAAGGGAGAAATAGTATCTAGGAAAAAAGAAGCCCATAAAGTAAAATAGAGGAACATTAATCTCCACATTACCTCTCAAATCTGGAGGAGCGCCTGTCAATGCAGCCTCAAAATTATTCCTTGTCTCCTTGGTCCAAGTCTTTGAGATGGTTCCCTTGAGCCCAACAGATGTTTGAAAAGGGAAAGTTCCAATGCCAGGGTACTGCAAAATAAGGAGCACTAAGGGACTGGTTTATCTACCAAAAAAGTAGCACTGTTTGAAAAGATAATATTTAACATATGCCCCTCAATATAGGTAGGTGATATGACAAACCAAATAGGATTAAGATCAGCGAGAGGTGCGAAAACAATCCCTATATATGGAGGCTCGATATGCTTGATAAAATTACTCATTGGAATAAAAGTTGCACAAATAATATAATAAGGAGTGCGACACAATTGGTGATAAATGAATGAAAGGCCCATAGGGCCTAGGGGAGAGGTAATCCAAACCCCCAAAGAATGAGAAAGTGGGAGTGATATGCGCTGTCAAATGAAGCCTTCTGCAAACCACCGGTTATCTCTCTTAATTAGATTACAAGGCTAATGAGTTCTAAAAACAATCACCAGGCCACCTTCAGTTTAAAAGGGGCAGTGAAGGATGGAGTACCCTGGAGGAACATCCATTGCAATACCAGGCATAGACGAGTCAGAGATTCAAGTTTCCTTCAAGTTTCCATCAAGAAGAGAATATCCAGATTCCTCATTAAAATAACATCATAAATCTGCAAACAGTGCATCAGCAGATTTCTAGTAATTAGCATGTGACCTCTCAAGATCTTGCAGGTCCTAGAGTTAGCTTTCCCTAGAGAAAAAAGTGCTTTGTTTTTTTGTGCGGCTAATGTGGTTTTACAGGCTAAACAACTAACAGAAACTGCCACCACAAAAGACTGACTAGAAACATAGTACTTTTGTTTAACACATTATGCCTATAGTTTATGGGAGGAGCAGTTAATGCAGGAGTTGAATCCCCAGATGTAGGGCCAGGGTCTGAAGCTAGGTGCAGACGAGTATGTTGCAATATTATTAACCATCCGAAGGTGGTGGCCACAGACCTGAGGAAGACCTATATGGCCCCTTTTCATTTCTTTTTTCTAAACAAATTGTATTCGTTTTTTACACATGAAAATACATCTATAATCAGATAGTAGCCTACTCATAGGATTCCATTCTATAAACTTTATTCGACGGTTAAGTCATAAAAGCATACATAAAACCAACATTTTTCAATATAAAAGAACCAATAAAAACAGTACAATAAATATTTAAAAATAAATTAAACTACTATAGACTATTGCCGAATATCAATCTTACAAAAGGATGGATTTCCTTCTAAAAAACAGAAGGAAATCCATCATTTTTCATACGGAACAGGGAATATTGCACATAACTCATATAAAATATAGTGTCCCACGTATTTATACATAGTTAATACTGATATGTACCTAATAATCAGAGCCCTTCCACAATTAATTGCATACGGATGACCCAAGCCCATTTCAAAAATTTAGCCATAGCAATGGCAATTGGGGGGCTAGGGTCAGTACATAAGATTCTTAGGGCCTCTGCACGTCTACGTGTGCCAAGCAATTTGCAAATTGGCTTAACCCACTTGGCTCTAAGGGCAATATACAAGGGACAGAAAAAGAGGAGATGACTTATTGTCTCTCGCTCCTCCCCACACTTAGGGCATTTATCCATGCCGTTTTCACCTGCCCATTTAGCTGTAAAAGACCTTACTGGAAGGGAGCCTACTCTAAGTTGAAAATAGATTTTTCGATCCTGCTGTTTCTCTATGGAATCCCAATATATTTCCAGTTTCGGTTGGGCCTTGAACTCCAGAAAGCGACCTGTTAAGTGTGAGGAAAGGCCATTTGAACAGACATCTGCATTTACCATCTTCCAATAATTTTCTTTCAGATTTTTCCTGGAAGGGAATGCAGCGTTTTCCGGGTCATCCCATAGTTCCCTCAATCCCATCCTGAATAGTAGGGACTGAATGGTCCCATTCTTCAACATCTTGGGCATATGATATGGCCTACTCATACACATCGCATCCTCCTCAAGGACCCCAGCACCATCCCCATTCTCGGATCCGTCCGTCCAGCTCATGGTGCGAAGAATACGCTGCCTCCGCTCGCGGCTAGGATGTCCCACCTCTGCCGCTCCAGTCTTGGCCATAGTCCAGGTCATATCGAAAATCTATGAATTAACTGAAACCCAAACCCCCCTTCCCTTCACCCCCTCCCAAGCCCCCCCACCACCCTCCCCATCAGACATGTTGCTCTACCCCACACCTCACATTGTAACATCTCATTCACTCCTGCAGTCCAGTCGGACCCAACGTAGCAAAAGGATAGCATCCAGTCAGGGGGGTGCTCTCCTGCCAGCCCCATTACGTGTCATCCACCCCTCCCAGTGCATCAAAGGCAGTGCACCAAGGCACAGGCACGGGCCCCCTATTTGGAAGATCAGTCACTGTCATCAATCGGGTTCTTGAGCAGTTCCACCATCGCTACCCATGCCCTAGCTGCTTCCAACATTTTGTCATTGTCGGTTCTCCGAGCCATTTGCAGCCTGAAAATCCTCTCACAGTCAGCCCACTTTATTAATTACCTCATCCAACATGAGGCACTAGGCGCCGCAACCGCCTTCCAGCGGCTAGTAATCTCTCTTTTGGCTAGGACTAAGTCTATAAATTTGCCGGTGACCTTATTGGGGGCAGTGTATAGCCCCTTTTCATCATCATTCATTTCATATGTTTGTATTAAACCCAAGGAGAACAAGAAAAGTACAGTTCTGTCTTTAAGTAGGAGCAGGCTGATTCATGTATGTAAAAAGCAATTAAGGCCTCTCAGCAAATAAATCTAAAGTTAGTGGGATTTACAAATGATTAAAAAAAAAGTTACTGACAAAGGTAATATTGTTCTTGCGGCTGCAAAAGAAAGCATGAGGTCGGCATAGGTGGCCTTCTTATCGGAGGGCTTGGAGTTAAACTTCTATGTAGTCCAAACCAACGGCCCCAGCTCTTATCTTTCATTTAGTCATTGTTCCCAATAAAATTACCTTGGTTTTAGGAGTTGTAGAGGGTGGATTAAGTCATGGGTTCTAAACCCTTGCGGTGTGGCCTTTATGATTGTTTGAGGGTAGTCGTATAACATCAACCATATTTATATGACATGATGAGCTAAGGATTTAAGGTTTTAGTGTATATTAATTGGGCCTGCATCTTGCATGTAGTCTTTATCTTTAATCTTGGAATATTCATGGACATTACGCTCTGCTGGAGAGGGACAGTTTTAATCTTCTCCAGCATACCTTTGCTGCTGTGATGTTCTAAGAGTCCTATCGATCTGATTGCCCTGCGATTTAATGGTTTTGCAGTTGTGGCCGAACATGTTTCAAAATTAATTATGAATTGACGTTAGCATATCTGAGTTTCAAATTGGAGAAAATAAGTTGGTGACATTAATTTCAACACAAATGTATTTATCACAAGACCATCTCAAAATGCATTTCCAACTTGTATTATTAGAAAATCATCTGAATAGCCTTATAATTTGCTGCTTCAATTCAGTTTGTATATTACTGACAGATTTTAATTTTCAAAATGTACAATGCCCCATACGAAGATGCAGTATGGGACCAGTTATTTTCTTGTGCTGTTTTTGGACCAAATTTTAATCAGTTTCAAATGCCAGCTAATGCATCCACAATTGGATTTTTTTTTTATCTTGGGTGATGGAATTGTTTACATCTTAGGATAGTTGAGCAAACAAGGCCTCTTAATTTGGTTACAATCTATTACAGATGGAGAAAATCTTTGCACCTACTGAACATCATGGACTGTTCTTGAACTTTGAGGTGAGGGAACCTGAAAATGGTGATAACCTGAAACATTATGGTAAGATTGTGAGAACCTCTGTTCCTACATCTAATCATGACCTGCATTATAACGTAATTATTGGCATATAGCTCATACTCGTTTAAAGCTAGTTCACAAAATGTTGTTGGCTTATGTTCAGTGTAACATAATGCCATTTTCTGGTTGGAATTATCCGCCTCTGATAATTTGGTTTGAGAGGATTTTACATGAAGTTACATCTAATGTTGCAGTATCCATTGTGTCTGGTAAAGGAACTGCAGTGTATAGCAGTACATAGAAGATCAAAGCAAAGCAAGAAATGGGTTATACTGAAGGTCATTCGACTGACCCACAGAGATCAATTCTTTGTCCGAGATACAAGTGGTAGTTGATCTATTCTTTCCGGTCTCAAACAGCAGGTGCACTGGTTCTCATGTTCTTCCACAGGTCCAAAGTGTTCTGATAAAGGTGTCTCGGTCTGCCACATTTATACCAGCCACCAGTGCGCGTTATTAATAATATCTAACTATGTGGGGCATACTTGTGTACCTTTCCATGAGTTGTGGCATAACGAGTCTTTTCACCATGGCGACTCATGCATCAAGTGTCAGTTAAAGCGCACTCGCATAGAGTACGTCCCTTTAAAACTCAGACGGCCCGGGTCCTGTGCGACTGCTGATTTTTTCGGCAAAAGCACAGGACCCTTTCTGAATTGATGGCGGCTGTTTGCTAGAGGTATTTATCACTCGGCATCTTTATCTTGAACAGGGGCAGGGCGGCCGACTTTGCCGATAAGCTTATTTTCATGTCGCACTGCAACCATCGTGCCCTTTACCTTTCAGACTCTGCCGACCCCTGCAGCGGCATTCTCATTTCCATCATTGACCAAATGACCCACACCGTGAAACTCAAGTGAGTACTCGCGATCAATGTGACATGGTATTTCACCCCGTATACCCCCTGTCACTCACTAATGTTGCTCCCTCTGTTTTATGTATTCGTTTCTTCCAGTAATCCGCTGACCTTCATGGCGGCCTGACAGTACACCGCGAACCAGTCACTTGATCACAATATCGCCCTGATTTATGTAAGTGTTAAGGTGACCATGAATAGCTACACTTGGTGAATTGCATTCCCACATAGATGTTCTCTGGCATCACACACGCCCGTTCTGCTTACTATGTCTTGCAGTGTGATGTGTGTTCTCCCTAGATTGGAGCACGACGGCCCAAACCTTCAAGCATTTTCCCATGGTAAATGCCATTTGGCGCTCTTAATTTTTAATTCACCGTTCTTTCTAATTGTATCACTCACTACACTTCAATATTACAGATAATCCTGCCCTACCACACCACCCACGTCCTGATGAAGACCCCGTTTTAAGGTCCTACGGATACCTATTTTTATGTTGGGGTCGAAACGTCGACAAACCTAACCCCCTACCAGCTTGCGCAACCTGCATTCAAGATATCCTTACAAGCGCATGGAGCATGGTTTTGTTTAAATATGTTATGAACATTGATGGTCACTGTTTCAGCTGGCTCTATGGTGAAGCCAGGGTTGAATAACCCATGTATTCTCAAATTTAGGACTAGCATTGTTTACTGTATTAAAACTTGCACATTCCTTTTTTTCTCACGTACGCCCCTATCCCACTCCTCCACTCCTGGGGCACTAATGTATTCTTATTATAATAATGTAATGTATATATGACATATTGCACCTCCGTGCACATTGTGATTAAATAACAGTGTGTCAATCAAATATATGCATTTGTGTTCCTATATTTGTATGCATATATAACTGTATTGATATTCCTTGTTCTGATTAGATACCTAGTACTGGGACCACTCTCTTTATGTATCGCATTGCACCCAGGTCCCAGCGACTTTAATGGGTTTACCCCCTTTGTTGTACCGCAGGTAATAAGAAGGCCCTCCTCCACTGTCACTCCAAACCAGTTCTGGGGCAGCTTTACCCCCACTGGACTTGGTGATTGACTTAATGGGAGGTTAAAGGAAGGGGCCTATTCAAGTCTCATCTTCTTGTGACAGGAAAGGTCTCTTTGAAGTAAATTAATTTTAAGCCCGACTGGTTTTCCTGCCATGGGAAAACAAACACCTCCCCACACTCAGACCATTGTCTGTTCTCTGGCAGCAGCTTTCACAAATCATCAGAGATATTCACCTGCTGGGAAACAGGTGGATGCTAATGCAAATTAGCTTCCAGGGACTTCAGGCAGGGAAAGTTTTAAAAAGTCCCTTATCTTTAATATTTATCAAAAATCCGAACACTATTAAGTTGGGCTTTTAATACATATTAAAACTCGTAATTTAATTATTTTTCTAGCTAGTTCCTAGTCAGAGATAGCATAATAAATGTTGAATATTTCTTCTGATTGTTTCGCAATGTACCAATCAGGCTTCCAACAGAGGAATAGCTTTTGGTTGCTAGTAACTGTAAGGACATGTTAACTTTACATTTCTACATGTCCTACGTTTAAATACCATGTACACTGACTTGTGAGTTACAAGGCCTAGATAAGAGCAACTCATTCATATTTAAAAGGGAGATTTTTTTCTCCTGTCAAATAGGGTAATTTTGACAGGTCAGACTGCAGATTTAAAACGTTAGCAGCTAGAGTACAGTGGTAGGCCTGGAGTCATGTTTGTATTGTCACACCAGTGGATGACACAGTATTGCTGAGATCCATTGCAGGCATTTACCTTTCCATACCGCGGGTGGGGATTGGGACACCATACACTATGGCCTTATAGGAAAGTTAAATAGGCCAATTAGGAGTAAGCCAATTTCAATTCTTTTTTGGGGTTAGAGCATATGCACTGGTGCCTGGTTAACAGTATCCCAGTGCACATAGTCAAAAAACAGCAGCACCAGTCCGCACAAAATGGGGGTGACCATGTAAAAAGAGGCACACTCTCACAACATACATGCTAAGTATGCAGATTGAGAGTGTGTTTGTGATTGATAAAGACTTCCTAGCTCTGATGGAGCCTGATTTTATTCAGAAGTTACTTTTGGCTCTAAATTTAAGCCATGCAGCAGTACCCAATAATTAATCTGTGCCAGGATCCCACTTGGTGTGCCTCTCTGCCTGCTCCACCATTTAAGTGGGTTGTAACCTAGGGGAAATCCTTGCATCTTCAAAGACATTGTGATAAAACTGGGGATAAACTGGTCACAGAGAATGATCATTTAATTTCTCTGTTAGATGTCATTACAAAGGTTTTACCCAAAGTGGCTCCAACAAGACTATCTAGTTGATCACTGGATAATGCTATTGTCCCCTTAGAATAAACTAGTTTCAGACCTAACTATTGAAGTGTGGATCATTGTTTCACACTTTGTTCAACTGCCCAAAGATCGGCAAATTTGCTTTGCTCCTGCTATGCGGAATTCCAGACCACTTTTCACTGGGTTAATCATTCTACATTATGGGCAAAATTGACGTCATGTAAAAATCCTTCAGGGCTGTGTTGAATGTTAAATAGTTTACATAAGAATAATTAAAATATGTATAGGATTAACCTGGGCTGCCTTTATTTGGTTGGTCAACCATCATCCCTTCAGAATACCCACTTGTTTTCTTTGAGACCAGTTGCAATCCATATTGTTGCATACATTTTGTAGATGATCTTTGTTGGAGCTGACTCCTTCATCAAAACAGGACCCACTGCACACTATAATGAGGGTTAGAGCAAATCAGATGTCACAATGGACATTAAAGTTCGGTTTCATCAATGGACATTAAAGTTCGTTTTCAGCAGTCAAAAATGGGGACACCAATGTTCCGGCTCCTCTTTTATTCTTCAAACAATGCCAGCCGACACGTGTTTCGTCGCAGGGAAACACCTTTTCCCGCGACTCATCAGGGCTGTTGATGGTCTGTGTAGGACCAAAGGTCGCAGGGCCGGTGATAATTCCGTCCCGGCCCTGCTCGAGACCGGGGTCGTCTTAGTACAAAATAAGTTCTTTGGTCTAAGAATAAAAAGGTTTCCAACGAGTAACCGAAGTAGCTTTGTTAATAGTAACACTTGTTAAAGTAAGGATCCAATCGCTAATTCCATCTAGACTTCTAGTCCACATGTGTCGGGTGCAAACACATGTAGTTTTCTTATGCGTGACACCCCGTAGTGCGGGATGCGACGCCGACAGAGTAAGTATGCTCAATGGTAGTTCCGGGTACAGTCACTCCTTCATAACCCTATATCCCTCCAACTATTTGTCTTAAAAATCTGGCTCTAATGTAAACGGACTTGGTTCTCACCAACTCGATGCCCGCCCTGGCGTCTTGCCCTGTGCACACTGCTGATTCATAAATGTAAGATGAGTAATGTAGCTTTTAAATGCAAACAGTAAAATCTGTTCCAGACTGGATAACAGTGCTGATGAAACCTGCATATATGGAATGCGTATATATGCATTTTGTATTATGAGTCACCACTTCACAGAGCACGAGTTAATATTGAATACGGAGCATTTTTGCATTTTTGACCTCATCCTGACCGCTGCACTAGCGACCCAGCCCCCAAATGTCTGCCAACATTAACCCGAATTCACCACTTCAATATGGCGACCGTAGCTGCGACCCTGTTCTAAGATGGCGCCCACGCACTGGCGGTTCATCACCTTAACCCCTTTTCCATTATGTCAACATCCGGGTATAACCACCCATCTCGCTGTTGAGCCCTGTTCCAGCCATCACGCTGTTAGAGACGGAATACCTGCCACGGCCCATAGGAGACTCGGTTGAGGTAAGCCGCGCCTTCAATCACCCAGCGACCGTCTCATTGTGCCTTGCCCTGTCTGTCAGTCTAGTGACCATTTTGACTGGTTTCCCCCTTACAGCTCCTCCCTTATCCCGCAGCCACTGCCTGCTGCTTTCCTTCCCAGCGGTACCGTGAATCACTTGCCCGGCTGGGCACACGGACCAGGTGCTGGTCGAACCCTGCCTTTCGCGGCCCTCAGGAGCCTTGGCTGAGGTAAGCCGCACTAGGCAATCCCTGAGCGACCGGCTCAATGCGGGTTGTTCTGGCCTTCAAATTAGTGACCACTTGACTATTTTATCCCTCACAGCTCCTCTTTAATCTGGCAGCCACCGATCGTTGTTATCACCCCCAGTGGTACTGTGAATCATTTGCCCGGCTGGGTACATGGACCTATTGTTGGTCGCATCCGACCAAGTATCTAATGGAAACTGTGCCGGTAAACTCCCTCCCTGCACCCTCACTGTCCGCAGATAGTAATACGCAACCTTCACCCTCATATTTCCCCCTCCTTTCTGTTTTTCCCTCCAGACCGACAAACCTCCAAGGGCTGACTGCACACAGAGCGGGCGCCCAGTGTAAGGAGCCCCAATTAAGGTCTGCTTCTTAGCCCCCTGCCACCCCTGTTCGCCCCTTGAAAGCCGCGCCACTAGTCGCCAGAATCACTGGGTTATAAGCGTTGCATATTCCGTGCCCTCAAAAGCGTCCCTTTCACATCGGCCACCGCATGCTTGTCATACTTGATCGTTTGTTATCCCATACCCGCTCACCTGAATTGTTCGGCCATTAAACCTTATGCCTAGAAACACACTCCAGGGATCTTACTCTGACTATCTCAACCCATGCGGTCCTTGCACTTGCGTATTCGTCGTACTTCACGGGTCACCATCACTATGCCCTCACTCCGTAGCCTCCTGAGTGCAAACCATGCAAGTAACACCTGCTTGGCTTACTATTTAGCTTATCTTCCCAAAACTGGTTAGCTCAGCAAGCCATGATGGCACTGCACTACCTATCACAAGGCTAAATGCACCATCTAATGCATGAACCATTGAGAGTTTGTCGGGTACTCACAGTCACTTGTCACTGAATACTGGCTAAAATCGTGACTATAGTCTAAAGTACTAATATTGCTGTTATGTTGCTTCTACTCCAACAAGGTTTTTATTATGTTTCCTATTTCTTTCTTTTTCCCCCCTGCTTTATTTCCACAGGCCAATTAACTACTCAGGCAATTGTAACTGTTAGTCCTGATGATGATCCCAATGTAATAGGAGCTAGGGATCGAAACGTCCGTCGACTTTGTAACCAGTACCACAATCTAGCTATTGCGTAAATTGTTGTGTTGATACTGTTTGGTTGCGCTTACTGAAGCTTATACTATATTGTAAGCCACCACTTGCTCCAACGTCTTGCCTGAAACCTTATTTTACTCTCTAATTTCCTCCTTCACGCTCGGTACAGGACTGTGCCCTTTCTTTATCTAATTGGAGCTCTTACTTTTGCTTATTCATTTCATATTCATTTTGAATAAATACTCCTCTGTCCGGCTGGACATTAGATCACTATCCACAGGTCTCATTGCAGTCTGTGTGAAAATGTGTATATTATCACTTTTTAAGCCAAGGACCTTTGTTCTTGAAAATATGACAGTATCTTAGCACCACAGCCACTACTCCCTGCGAGGCCAGCCCTTCTCCTCGAGCTACAGCAGTGACCATCCACTACACTCTCCCTGTGGCCTCCTCCACTTTGAACAGAACTCTTTGTGCTGGACTTTAAAAGTTATTTCTTTCAACTGGGCTAACCTGATCCCTATATCCAGCCCGCATTCCAGCACGATCGTTCTGAACTTGAGACTTTCACCTGGTCTTGTACAACCTTATTACCGCGAGTGCCGTTTTATATGTTTAGGCACTTTGGGGCATATTATCAAGGGGGTTTATCTCCGCTTTTTTGGCTTTAAAAGCCAAGAAAGCGGAGATAAAATTATCTCCCTATTACCTAGCTGTCGCTAACACCAGTTAGCGACAGCTAGTAGGAGATAGCGACCATCTTGGGCCCCCACTTTGCATGTCAGTGATATTTATCACTAATGACATGCAAAGTGGGCGTGCCAAGATGTTAGCGACTGGAAACAGTCGCTAACATCGCTATCTCCTATTAGCAACTTTTGGAGATATTCGCGCTAAGCGCGAATATCTCCAAAAGCTAACACCTGCCCTGAGCAGTTCTTAGCCATGTTATCCAATGGGAGGTGGATAACATGGCTAAGAGCATTAGCTCGGTAATGCATGAATATCGCTGACATTTCAGCGATATTCATGCATTGCGGCCGATTTTTATCGCATTTGCGATAAACCTTGGTAATACCAAGGTTTATTTGCGATAAAAATCGCCGCAGCTCAGCGGTAAATTTTTGTCTCTAACCAAGCAATAGCGATAATTATCGCTATTGCTTCAATCAATCAATCAATCAATCAAAGAATTTGTATAGCGCACTACTCACCCGGAGGGTCTCAAGGCGCTAGGGGAGGGGGGGTCCGCTACTGCTCGAACAGCCAGGTCTTGAGCTGCTTCCTGAAGGCGAGGTGGTCCTGGGTCAGGCGGAGGTGGGTCGGGAGGGAGTTCCAAGTCTTGGCGGTGAGGTAGGAGAAGGACCTTCCCCCTGTGGTGGCTCTTCGGATGCGGGGGACGGCGGCGAGGGCGTGGCCGGTCGATCGAAGCTGGCGTTTGGGAGTGTAGAAGTTGAGGCGGCTGTTGAGGTATCCTGGGCCTTGGTTGTGCAGGGCTTTGTGTGCGTGGGTGAGGAGACGGAAGGTGATTCTCTTGTTGACCGGGAGCCAGTGTAGGTCTCTCAGGTGTCCAGAGATGTGTTTGCGACGGGGGATGTCCAGGATGAGTTGTGCTGATGCGTTCTGGATCCGCTGGAGTCTCTTCTGGAGTTTGGCGGTGGTTCCGGCGTAGAGGGCGTTGCCGTAGTCCAGTCGGCTGGTGACGAGGGCCTGGGTGACCATCTTCCTGGTCTCGGTGGGGATCCACCGGAAGATCTTGCGTAGCATGCGTAGGATGTTGAAGCACGACGAGGAGACGGCGTTGACTTGTCTGGTCATGGAGAGGGAGGAGTCCAGGATGAAGCCCAGGTTAAGTGCGTGGTCTGTTGGTTTGGGTGCGCTGCCTAGGGTGGGGGGCCACCAGGAGTCGTCCCAGGCGGAGGGTGAGGATCCCAGTATGAGGACTTCCGTCTTGTCCGAGTTCAGTTTCAGGCGGCTGTTCTTCATCCATTTGGCTACCTCTTTCATCCCTTCGTGTAGGTTGGCTCTGGCGGTGGCGGGGTCGTTGGTGAGGGAGAGGATCAGCTGGGTGTCGTCGGCGTAGATGATGTTGAGGTTGTGCTGGCGTGCGATGGCTGCGAGGGGACTCATGTAGACGTTGAAGAGGGTTGGGCTGAGCGAGGAGCCTTGAGGAACGCCGCAGATGACTTCGGTGGCTTCTGATCTGAACGGGGGGAGGCGGACTCTCTGTGTCCTTCCGGCGAGGAAGGAGGTGATCCACACCAGTGCCTTCTCCTGGATTCCGATGTTGCTGAGGCACTGTACTAGGGTACGGTGGCAGACAGTGTTGAAGGCCGCGGAGAGGTCTAGGAGGATGAGGGCCGCTGTTTCTCCGTTGTCGAGCAGGGCTCGGATGTCATCGGTTGCTGCGATCAGGGCGGTCTCGGTGCTGTGGTTGGCCCGGAAGCCGGACTGCGAGAGGTCGAGGGATCCGTTCGTCTCGAGGAAGGCGGCCAGCTGCTTGTTGGCGGTCTTCTCGATGACTTTTGCGGGAAACGGGAGCAGTGAGATGGGTCGGTAGTTCTTGAGGTCAGTGGGATCGGCTGATGGCTTCTTTAGTAGGGCGCTGAGTTCGGCGTGCTTCCAGCTCTCCGGGAAGGTAGCGGTGTCGAAGGAGGTGTTGATGATGTCCCGCAGGTGGGGTGCGATGACAGCGTCGGCCTTGTTGAAGACGTGGTGGGGGCAAGGGTCGGTCGGAGATCCGGAGTGGATGGAGTTCATCGTGCGGATGGTGTCCTCGGTGCTGACCGGGGTCCAGGCGCGGAGGGTGGTGGGGGGCGGTGGTTCGGTCGTGGCGTGCGTCGGTTGAGTGCTGAAGCTGTTGTGTATGTCCGCGATTTTGTTGTGGAAGTAGGAGGCGAGGGAGTTGCAGAGGTCTTGCGAAGGGGTGATGTCGTTGTTTCCGGCGTTGGGGTTGGAGAGCTCTTTAACAATGTTGAAGAGTTCCTTGCTGTTGTGTGTGTTGTTGTCCAGTTGTTCCTTGAATGCAGTTTTCTTGGTGGTGTGGATCAGTTGGTGGTGTTTTCGGGTGGGGAGCTTGAGGGCAGTCATGTTGTCCGGTGTTGGGTCTCTGCGCCAGGCTTTCTCAAGGGCTCTGCAGTCCTTCTTGGAGCTCTTGAGTTCGTCGGTGAACCATGGGGCTTTCTTGCTGCCGGGTCTGCTAGGCGGGGTCCTCAGAGGGGCGAGGTCGTCTGCGCAGTCGCTGATCCACTTCGTGAGGTTGGTGGCCGCTTGGCTGGGGTTCGTTGCGCTGGTGGGTGGGTTCTTGCTCAGGGAAGTCGCGAGCTGGTCGGCTGTGATCTTGTTCCAGCTTCTGCGTGCAACCTGTTGCTGTTGGTGGTGGATCGTGGTCCTTTTGAAGCTGAAGTGGACGCAGCTGTGGTCCGTCCAGTGGAGTCCGGTGCGTGGCTGAAGGCGATGTCCTTGCTGGATGAGAAGACAGGGTCGAGTGTGTGTCCGGCGTAGTGGGTGGGGGTGGTCACCAGTTGCTTGAGTCCGAGGTTAGCGAGGTTGTCCAGCAGGGTGGTGGTGTTGCGGTCGTTGTTGTTCTCCAGGTGGAAGTTGAGGTCCCCGAGGAGGATGTAGTCAGCGGAGGGGAGGGCATGCGGGCTGACGAAGTCGGCGATGTCCTCGCTGAATTGTGTGCGTGGTCCCGGGGGTCTGTAGACGAGGGTGCCTCTGAGGGTGGTCTTGGGGTTGATGTGGATCTGGAAGTGCAGGTGCTCGGCGGGTGCGAGGGTGTTGTCGGTGTTGGTCGTGATGCGGATGGAGTTCCTGTGGATGATGGCGATGCCTCCTCCTGTCTGGTTGACGCGGTCCCTCTGGATGATCTTGAAGCCGTCCGGGATGGCGATGGCGATGTCGGGCACTGAGGAGGCGTTCCTCCAGGTTTCCGTGAGGAAGGCGACGTCTG
Source organism: Lissotriton helveticus (assembly GCF_964261635.1). Taxonomy (NCBI): domain Eukaryota; kingdom Metazoa; phylum Chordata; class Amphibia; order Caudata; family Salamandridae; genus Lissotriton; species Lissotriton helveticus. Next base: position 624,443,805 of record NC_136071.1, read on the forward strand.
GGGCTGTGGTGTCGAGGAGGTTCCAGAGCTCGACGGCGTGTCTGTGGACGGAGCGGGTGTTGAGCAGGATGCACTTCAGGTGGCTGCTGCTGTTGCTCGTCGAGGTCTTGGGCACTGCTGGAGTGGTGCAGGTCCGGATGCAGGTGAACTTGCAGGAGTTGCAGCAGAAGGGTCCGTGGGTGCGTCTCGGGGTGGCTCGGTAGCAACCCGGGAGTCGGCCGGCGTTGAGTGCGTTGAGTTCGGTGGCGGCGTAGGTCCGGCGGGAGGGCTGGTGACTGCGGGAGACAGGGGTCCGGGCGCTGGCGCGGTTCAGGCGCGGACGGGCGCAGAAAGGCTTACCTTTGGCCCACCTTCGGCGCTCAATCGGTGCTCCCGCTGCGTGCTCCCGCTGCGTGCGTTCGCTGCGCGGTCGCTCTGGGGGCATCATAAGAAGGGAGCCGGGAGTGAGGGTCTGCGGGGAGGCGGGAGCGAGTTAGCCTATCGGCTGGTGGGGGGGGCGGGGCCGCGGGCAGGCAGCGGCGGATAAAGCGAGTGCGGGCTTGGCGGGCGGCCCTGCGGCGGCTGGGGCGCTGGAGGAGGGAGCAGGCGGCGTCGGCGGCGGCAGGCAGAGGCAGCAGGTGAGGCACAGGAGCGGGAGAGAGGGGGAGCGTGGGGGCGACCAGGCCGGTAGAGGCGCAGTGGTCGCTCCCGAGAAGGAGTCTGGGTCCCCTTAAGAAGGGAGCCAGGAGGGAGGGTCTGCGGGGAGGCGGGAGCGAGTTAGCCTATCGGCTGGTGGGGGGGCGGGGCCGCGGGCAGGCAGCGGCGGGAAAAGCGAGTGCGGGCTTGGCGGGCGGCCCTGCGGCGGCTGGGGCGCTGGAGGAGGGAGCAGGCGGCGTCGGCGGTGGCAGGCACAGGCAGCAGGTGAGGCACAGGAGCGGGAGACAGGAGGAGCGTGAGGGCGACCAGGCCGGTAGAGGCGCAGCGGTCGCTCCCGAGAAGGAGTCTGGGTCCCCTTAAGAAGGGAGCCGGGAGGGAGGGTCTGCGGGGAGCGGGAGCGAGTTAGCCTATCGGCTGGCGGGGGGGCGGGGCCGCGGGCAGGCAGCGGCGGTAAAAGCGAGTGCGGGCTTGGCGGGCGGCCCTGCGGCGGCTGGGGCGCTGGAGGAGGGAGCAGGCGGCGGCGGCAGGCACAGGCAGCAGGTGAGGCACAGGAGCGGGAGACAGGAGGAGCGTGGGGGCGACCAGGCCGGTAGAGGCGCAGTGGTCGCTCCCGAGAAGGAGTCTGGGTCCCCTTAAGAATGGAGCCGGGAGGGAGGGTCTGCGGGGAGGTGGGAGCGAGTTAGCCTATCGGCTGGCGGGGGCGGGGCCGCGGGCAGGCAGCGGCGGGAAAAGCGAGTGCGGGCTTGGCGGGCGGCCCTGCGGCGGCTGGGGCGCTGGAAGAGGGAGCAGGCGGCGTCGGCGGCGGCAGGCACAGGCAGCAGGTGAGGCACAGGAGCGGGAGACAGGGGAGCGTGGGGGCGACCAGGCCGGTAGAGGCGCAGTAATATGCCCCTTTGTTTACTGTAAAACTTGGAAATTGCATATCTCCAATTATATTGATTCAATTTTTGTTGTTTTAGTGACAAATAATTTAGTAATTTTGCTCCATTCTTCCTATACTGGTGTGGGTTTTGTCTGGTGCTTTTTACTTCATTACAGTTTGTGTGCTGCATAAAAGATTTACACATCGCCTCTAAGTTAAGCCTGACTGTTTCTGTGTCAAGATACCAGAGGGTAAAGTATAGAATAATTAGGTAACTTCCTGTGCTTCACCCTGACGAGGAATGTGGCCGTTACTTGAGTACGGTTTTGTCTCTTCTCAGACAACAACCCAATTTACCTCATTCTTATAATAATGGACTATTTTCCAGTTGGCCTACTATCAAAACTGACTTTCTGGAACAATAATGAATAAATTCCTAGTATATGGTGCCAAGGTTACCTGAGGCATTGGTGTAAAGGGGTTCTAAGGGATGCAGCATGGTTTTGTGCCACCCTATCTGACCTATGCAACCTACTGACAGTGGGCCTGCCATTGCATTGTACCTAAACCATGTGTGGCACAGTCACATACACTGCCTCTATTATATGAAAACGATTCAGAAAAGGGGGTGCTGATGAACAGAGTGTCTGAATTAAGCAGACCACTCTTACCCAGTCCAAAGATCAGGGCTTGATCCATCACCGTTATTTATCTCACTGCCCCATCCCAGCTCAGAACCTGGCTATATGCAAATTAGTCTGTCCCTGGCCCAGTGCATCATGGGAACAGGGCAGACCAAACTACCAAGCCAATTCTTCACCAGAAAGGAGACAAGCTACCGGGGACCGGTTTCTGGCATTTCAGCCTCTTCGGCCCGGCTTGCTTGAATCCTGATGGAGCAGTGAGAAAGGGACTCATGTCTGAGTATACCCTGCCACACCTATAGTGGCCAAAAACGATTCAGAAAAGGGGGTGGTGATGAACAGAGTGTCTGAATTAAGCAGACCACTCTTACCCAGTCCAAAGATCAGGGCTTGATCCATCACCGTTATTTATCTCACTGCCCCATCCCAGCTCAGAACCTGGCTATATGCAAATTAGTCTGTCCCTGGCCCAGTGCATCATGGGAACAGGGCAGACCAAACTACCAAGCCAATTCTTCACCAGAAAGGAGACAAGCTACCGGGGACCGGTTTCTGGCATTTCAGCCTCTTCGGCCCGGCTTGCTTGAATCCTGATGGAGCAGTGAGAAAGGGACTCATGTCTGAGTGTACCCTGCCACACCTATAGTGGCCAAAAACGATTCAGAAAAGGGGGTGCTGATGAACAGAGTGTCTGAATTAAGCAGACCACTCTTACCCAGTCCAAAGATCAGGGCTTGATCCATCACCGTTATTTATCTCACTGCCCCATCCCAGCTCAGAACCTGGCTATATGCAAATTAGTCTGTCCCTGGCCCAGTGCATCATGGGAACAGGGCAGACCAAACTACCAAGCCAATTCTTCACCAGAAAGGAGACAAGCTACCGGGGACCGGTTTCTGGCATTTCAGCCTCTTCGGCCCGGCTTGCTTGAATCCTGATGGAGCAGTGAGAAAGGGACTCATGTCTGAGTATACCCTGCCACACCTATAGTGGCCAAAAACGATTCAGAAAAGGGGGTGCTGATGAACAGAGTGTCTGAATTAAGCAGGCCACTCTTACCCAGTCCAAAGATCAGGGCTTGATCCATCACCGTTATTTATCTCACTGCCCCATCCCAGCTCAGAACCTGGCTATATGCAAATTAGTCTGTCCCTGGCCCAGTGCATCATGGGAACAGGGCAGACCAAACTACCAAGCCAATTCTTCACCAGAAAGGAGACAAGCTACCGGGGACCGGTTTCTGGCATTTCAGCCTCTTCGGCCCGGCTTGCTTGAATCCTGATGGAGCAGTGAGAAAGGGACTCATGTCTGAGTGTACCCTGCCACACCTATAGTGGCCAAAAACGATTCAGAAAAGGGGGTGGTGATGAACAGAGTGTCTGAATTAAGCAGACCACTCTTACCCAGTCCAAAGATCAGGGCTTGATCCATCACCGTTATTTATCTCACTGCCCCATCCCAGCTCAGAGCCTGGCTATATGCAAATTAGTCTGTTCATCACCACCCCCTTTTCTGAATCATTTTGTCCACCATAAGCGTGGAAGGGTATACTCAGATGTGAGTGCCTTGCTCATTGCACCATCAGGATTCAAGCAAGCCGGGCCGACGAGGCTGAAATGCCAGAAACCGGTCCCCGGTAGCTTGTTTCCTTCCCAGTATAAGAATTGGCTTGGTAGTTTGGTTTGCCCTGTTCCCATCATGCACTGGGACAGGAACAGACTAATTTGCATATAGCCAAGTTCTGAGCTGGGATGGTGCAGTGAGCTAAAAAACGGTGATGGATCAAGCCCTGATTTTTGGACTGGGTAAGAGTGGTCTGCTTAATTCAGGCACTCTGTTCATCACCACCCCCTTTTCTGAATCTATTATATGAAAGGCACATCTAAGGTAGGTCTCCCCAGCCCAGGAGGCAGGGTGTATTGCACAAATATATGTGTTAGCATTCCATAGGCTAACATGGGCTGCCAAACTGGCACTCTTGAGATTGGCAGCCACATTATGGTACCACTAAAATATATCATGTTAGGTATCAAACAACGTGGCCTCCCACCCGGACACAATTCTTGTGGCTTAGGTGATGTGGCTTACACCCAGATGACACCTTAGAGGTTGCCCCCCCTGATTGCCCCCACCTTTACTGTGCTTCAGCTGACTAGCCCGCACTTTCCTGCACCTCCTGCCGCCAAGACATGATTCTGACCTCCTGCTAGGCAGTGTGCTCACTCCCTGGAATCAGAAACAAAGGCTGTGCAGGAAGGAGGTCACAGCTCCCTCCTACCCAGCAGGCTAGTGAATTGGTACATCAGAGCAGTGAGCTTCAGAGGCTGGACCACCTCTGATATGCATTTGGGCTGTCCTCCTGGGCACACTAGTAGCACAGTAGCCCTAGGCACACTTGGGCCCTATCAAGGTGAGATGTTAGCTATGCAGGAGGTGTACACACCCAGGAAGGCTGGCCACACCTATAGGGTGCACAGCTTAGTCTGTAAACCTAGATTTGAAGCTCCCTCAGTCTCCCTTTGGCTAGTGGCACTAGTTCCCTGAAAACTACAGGTAAAAACACTCACTGCATCCAATGAATCGCTGGCCATCGTGCACACCGAGGGATCGCCCAACTCTCTGTGGTCCAGTGAATTGTTGCAGTTGTAGTCTCACCTGCCCCAAATATCAGGCTGCTATGTTACTCCCTCTGACCCAGTGCGGTTCCAGAAGCTTTTCGCTGTGCTTACCACTGCCAAGTCATGTTGGTCACCAATCCATTAATCGATGCCACACTCGACGCTGCAGCTACAGAGAACACAGTGCAACCATCATCTGGAATCAGCAGCTGTGTACCTGTTGTGTTTTTGCATATTGTTTCTTGCACCACCATGTAAGCCGTAAAATCAACACCACCCGTACCTCCCATTCATCACCAAGGACAGCCAGACAACTTTGCAACCGTACACCATGGGCTAGGTAAAATTGATCTGACTATGGTGGCCTGGTCCTGGGGCCTGCATGATCATATTTGTTTAAGGGTTCAAAGTAACTCGACCTGCAAGTAACCAATTGTCACTAGGGATTTTGCTATTTGACAAAATATAATTTTGTCAATGTATTTTATGGTACTGATTTAATATTGCTTCAAAAATCTCTAACTCCAGCTTTATGTTAATGTTAATGTTAAAAAGGACTTGTAAAGCGCCCATACACTGGGTGGTTTCATGGCGCTGTGAAAGGCTCTGTATGCTACCAGTGGAAACACTTAATTAATTGTGCAAATAGCCGCATTTTAAGGGACTTCCTAAATTGCAAAAGGTCAGTGCAGGACCGGATCTCCATCGGGAGGGAGTTCCACAGTCTGAAGGCGAGTGATGCAAATCTGCGGCCTCCCTGACGTACCCGTTTGAATGAAGGGATGGTGAGGAGTGAGAAGTGAGCGGAGCGTAGATTACGAGAGGGTGTTAATAAATTTGGGATTGTTGCCATGTAGGGATTTGAAGATAAGGCAGCCCACCTTAAAAGCGTAGAGATGAGGAATAGGGAGCCAATGCAATTTCCTCAGCAGAGGGGTTGCTGGCTGCCATGAAGGTTGATGAAGAATCATTCTGGCTGCATGATATTGGGACATCTGCAGCCTTTTGAGCAACAAGACTGACATTTTCAAGTACACAGAATTAGCATAGTCCAAGTGCAACAGGACGGTGGCAATTATGACTTGGATCAAAGGTTCCTGTGTGAGAAAGTGGTGTATCTTCTTAATCTTCCGCAGTTGGAAGAAGCATTTATAAATGACTGAGCCAACCTGAGTTTTCGGTGACATATCACTGTTGAAGGTGACTCCTAGTGTTTTGGCCGAGAAGGAGGGAGAGGGTGGAGGTCCTAGCTCTGATGGCCAGAAAAGTGTGGGCCCAAAGATGTGTGGCTGTCCCCAGTAAGAAAAAGCTTTGTCTTGCCAGGATTTAACTTAAGGTGGTTGTGGTCCATCCATTGTTGAATATGCAGCATGGTGGTCTGAAATTCGGTGACACAGTGGTGTGAGTTTTTAACTGTGATGACTAGTTGCAGGTCATCCGCATAATTAAACACTGTCACCTTCCTGTCTTTAATGGACTGGATCAGGGGAACAGTGTAGAGATTAAACAGGTGGGGAGAGAGAGCTGAGCTGAGCCATGTGGAACACCACAAGTGATTTTACGTGGAGGGGCCAGAAAATGGCCTTGGCGGACGACCTGGGACCGATCCTCCAGAGAAGAGGTGAGCCAGCAAGCCGCCACACCTTGAATGCCAGCATGTTTGACACAGTCAACCAGAATAGTGTGGTCAACAGTGTTGAAGGCGGCGGAGAGATCCAGTAGCACCAGTGCCTGGGGGGAGCTTTTATCGGCGTTGTCACGAAGAGTGTCCAGGACAGCTAAAATTTCAGTTTCAGTGGAATGAGCTGGCTGAACCCCTGCCTGATAGGAGTTGAGGTATTTAGATTCCTCCAGAAAGTTAGTCGATCATTTAGCTACGTGGGCTCTAGTACCTTTGCCAGAAACAGGAGCAAGGAAATGGGACGGTAGTTAGGCAGAAGCGTGGGATCAGCTCCAGGTTTCTTCGTGAGGGGGAACCACTATGGGTTTCTTGAAGGCTGTAGGAACTTGGCCGGAAGAAAGTGACTCGTTCGGTAAGGCAAGTGCAGGGCCAGGGTAGACTGAGAAACAGTATGTGAGGTGGGCAACAATCAGAGGGGGCTCCTGATTTAACTTTTACTAGGAGCTCCTGAAAGATGTTGGTGCTAATGGTGGGGAAGCAGCTGTGTGTGCAATTGTTACTGTGCATGGCAGCAGAGTTCAACATCGGGGGGTGCTTAGGAATGCTGACTTTGATGGTAGTGATTTTTTCAATGAAATAGTCATTTAGTGAGTTGCACACTGTTTGAGAGGGCATAACCTTTGAGAGGATTCTATCTGGGTTTGACAGATCATTCATTATGACAAATATTTCTTTAGAGCTTTCGTTGGAATTGAGGATGCGCATGGAGAAGTGAGCAGTTTAGCTGCGAGAATGGCCTTCATATATTCTTTCCGGGCTGTGGTACCCAGAAATTTCTTGTCAGGGGAATATTTCTGTCCCCACTGCCACTCTAGTTGGCTCAAGGCTAGTTTCTGAGTTTTAAGTTCAGTAGAGAACCATCTCTTGGCGTCAGCACGTCGGGCTAATTTAACTTTCCTGAGGGGCGAGTGCTTGTTACTGGCCTCGAGAAGCCATTCAGAGAGATTTGCTTCAGTGGCACGGGGCTGTGCTGGTCAGGGTGTCAAGGAAGTCTTTTTTATTGATGGCGTTCCATTTCCTAGCAGAGCCGCCTTCAGCTGTGCTAATTTTGAAGATGGTCGGGAGTAGGAGTGTAAATATTAACAAATGATGGTCAGACCAAATACATGGGACAATTGTGGGGTAGATGTAATCAGGCCGCTAGTCCAGACTTGGTCCAGGATGTGCCCTTTCAGATGGGTGAGGGGTTGAGACCTGTTGGGTGAAGTTTAAGTTGGTAAGGAGATCAGACAGCTCAGTAGATTGTGGTCCATCGTGAGGCTCATTGTACCAATAATTAAAGTCGCCCACGAGGAGGACCTTAGCGTGATCAATGACGAGTTTTGCCATCTGTTCGCTAAGTGATAGGGAAAATGAGACATCTGGTGTGGTGGCCTGTAGACTAGTACACAGACAAATGTGTCGGTGGTGGATTCAAGTTGAATTACTATGTTCTTCCCCTCCTTGAGGGAGAGACAGGTCAGAGAGTTGAACCTGAGATTAGTGTGAATAATGGCTGAACTCCCCCCGGTTTACCTGACAAGCGGTTGGTATGAATAATATAGTAATCAGGGGGTAACGTCACCAGCATATCAGGGGCGGGGGTCTGAGGTGAGCCATGTTTCGGTCAACAGTAGAATATCAGGTTTGCCAGTGAGCAAAAGGAGGAAGAAGTCAAGCTGGTCCTTGAAAAGGAAACGTGTATTGAGATAGTAGATTGATAAGGGCTCGGGCCAGAGTTTAGCCGGGCACTGCGAAGTTTGCCTAGGGGTGGTAGAGTTCTGTATTTCTGAGAATGCCCTCCTTTTAGTGAACATTTTTTGCTCAGAAATCAGAGACAGTCTTTCACAGGTGAGGTTTAGATGAGAGGAGTGCATCAGTGTAAGGGTTTTCAAGTGCTATGTAATAAAGTGGGCATATTGTCTGGCCCCTGGGCCCGGATGGGCGCGGACAGGCGCAGACGGGCTTGCCTTTGGCGCGCCGCCGGCACGCCCGCTGCGTGCATCCGCTGCGCTCCCACGCTGCGGGCTGCATTTAACTCCGGTCCCCGCCCATAGCTCCGCCCTCTCACAGAGTGATTGGCTGCTACTGGGGGAGTCTCTAGGAGCGACAAAGGATCCGGAACAGCTGACATACACCGTCAAGGTCAATTACACTAAAAACATTGGTAAACACAGTAAAATAATTCCAAAGGTGCAATTCTTTAAAAACAAATTTAAACAGTAGCGTTTTTGGCAGAGCCTCCAAGTAGCGTATTGAGATAAAAATACACTCTATTTTTATATATTGGTGTTGGATCGCTATTGAGTTGTGTCAATTACTTATCATCCATGTTAGTACTCTGAAATGCTTAACGCATGTTCCTCTAATAAAGCCTGATGCTGTTTACCACTCTTCCATGACTGCCCCAAGTATTTATTATTGTGAATCCAAGGACCATCTTTGGGGTATCTTGATAATAATACATGGTGAGGCTTCCGAGCCATACATCTTAATATTCCACTTTCCTACAATAGTGAACAAGTCAGCTGTCAATGCAGACAAAACAAAAACTTTGACTTTTTTTCTCCCTCTTCCAACTATTATTGGTAGCAAAGAGGGACGATAAAGGAGCAGGTGATCTACCGTAAATATCATGGTTAAATATCTTGAGCATGATTTCTTGCTATCTGCTGACTAAGACCTGCTGCCTTATACATCTCTATTCTCTGCAATTGATGAAATCTAGCAAAATGTCTCATATTAGGAGGAAGCCCTTGAAAGAATGGCAATGTAAATCTGATATATAATTTCGCAGTCTTGCATATTTTGTGTTTGTAAGCACAATTATCAGCAGATAATGACTATTGTCAATATAGAAATTAACATGAACCCAGATTTATGTTATGTCCGATTATTTTGCTGTTTTTGACCTTGTGATTTGAAAGTTTATATCCATTATTTTGAAAATTCAATAGTTTTAATCATGTGGGAGCAATGTACTTTTTACAGCACATGTCTGTTGACTTAGGTTAGTATTTCTGTGTTATGTTTTGCATTGCAATGGTTCATAAAACTGTTTTAATATACTATTTTATTAAAAATATAAAAAATTCTACTCCTACAAATTATTTTATTGCCATGAAAACATAGAAAATACCAGCAATAGTTCACAGCCTAGGAACCTTGTTGTAACAAAGCATTTCTCCCAAATATGAAAAACTGAAAATTAACTTCCTTCGAGAAAGTCCACATGATGTCTCTAGGAAATACTTAAGGAATGATATAAATGATACTGTAGATGATTCCTTGTAGTTTAACCCCTTGGGTGCTCATGACGGCTACAGCCCGTCATGAGTCACGGTAGGCTTGGAGCCGTCATGCCGTTGCCGCTCTGCCTACGCGGCACTAATTCCCCGCCTATGTGGGTGAATTAATGAGTGGGCGGGGTCATGACGGCACCACGTTGTCATGAGCACATGCCACCCGTGACTCATGACGGCGTGGAGCCGTCATGAGCATCGAAGAGCCACGCCCACCCCCTAGCCTCCCCGGGCCGTGGCGGAATTCGCGGCGCAGGGAAGGGGTTAATGTTTTTTGTATGTATATCATGCAATGCCACACGTCTTCTGCAGAAATCACAACAAGATGATGGATTACTTGCTTGATCCCATATTGAATGGGCCACAGGAGCCAAGCTACACCTAACACTAGAGGCTCAAATAGAATGAAAGAAACCGGTCTTGGGCTGCTTGTGTTCTGTTCAGAGAGGATCTGTCTGGTATGGTCGTTCGGACCGGAACGTTCCTATTGGAGCTGGACCCAGACTTATTTGCATATGGCCGGGTCTAATCATAGTGGCATGGTGATAAAAAGAACCATATGGACTAGGGTGAAGCCCCAAGTAATTAATTACCTGTAGCTGAGAATAATTTAATCAGCTTCATTCATTTGATTAAGGAAATGCTTTCCTTTTCCTTAAAATATAGATGTAAAAAATATATAAATATTCAAGAGCCCCGTGCCCCGAAATTACAAACACTGTTTAAAAAAAGTTTGAAATCTACTTTGATTAATTTCCTGCTATTTTTAAAAACATTTTTGCGAATGTACCGACACCCCTAGGAGTAGACATGAAAATCTACATGGTTGGTTGAAATCCTACATAAGCAAGTCAGCAGGAAATGTACTTTTGAACATAAAACTGTGTTGTTTTTCCACAGGATAACATGTTACCCTTCTGGAAACTGCATATACAATTGGTCTACTTCAGGAACATTTCCAGCAACCTTACACACTTCCTCCAGACTTTTTCTTCCTGCCTCGATTCTGTAAATCCTCGGGAACAGTTTTAGCTTTGCAAATAAGGCTAAATCAACATACCAACTCCATGAATCGATGTGATGAATTTAGAATTGCAAATGGCGTGCTTGAGATTTTGGTTGCTCGTAGGTGAGCAAGACGTTTCGTAAACAGACCACAAGCATTATTGCACAAACAAAAATCATCCACAAATAATTAACAGCCGTGATTCACATTTTATAAGCCATTAGATCTATTATATTATTCATAACATGTTTTCTTGGGACATTACTGTACAAAGTGCCGATTTGTTACATTAATATTGATGCTAGTAAAATTTGCATAACAGTACTGGAAATCATGTCTTTTTTTATTGCTTAATGTATGCAGCTGCGTAAACTCCTAATGCATGATTGTTTTCCATTTATTTTCAATTCTTTTTTGGGCGGAATTTCTAAAAACTTTCATACTTAAACATTGGGTGTTTCACACATTATATATTTATGTGTGTTGCACGGTTAGCGTTGCCATATTCAATAACTCTTGTTTTATAACAGAAAATCGTTGTACATCATGCTGTTCCAGAGAATTCCTTAAGAGGGCATTTGCACATCAATAAAACCTTAATAACTACAATTGCAAAAACCATAACGGTCACTATGAAAATTGCTCTGTTTATGAGAATTGGGAACAAAATAAATCCCTAAAGAAATAAGGAGTTTGCACAGGTATCCGATTGCCGACCTCTGCTTTTATAATCACTGGGAATATTTACCAAGGTGTAAGGTACTTACTGAGTACGTTCATTACCACACCCTCTGCAATTGTACTTACTGTGTGCGGTAAATACAACTTGCCGTTTCAATATTTGTATATGTAAAAATTTATTTTCAATAAAAATATTTGAAATTAAAAAAAACAAAAAAGGCCATGAGGAGATACAGACTGATACATCAAGACTATGCATAGGCAACCTGAAAGGAACTGAGTGAGCATGCCACATTTTTACAAGGAACTTGAAATATACCTGTAAAACCTGTTCTATGGGCCTGCTCTCTGTTGAAAATGTGCAAGTCACATCTGCTGCATACGTGCTGATCATCATACTCACCACCATTCTGTAATGGGTGGCACATGCCCACCACGATAGCCCTCCACCGGGGACATAAATGAGACCCCAGGAAAGAACAACATGCTAATGGAAGCCAATAGCTTCAAGGATGACCAGCGTATGTTCCAAACCACAAAGTGTGCACCGCCGCACAGAGGGCTGGAACCGACTATTATGAGGTTGGACGAGAAGCAATTTGCATGGAGGAAGTCATATGTGGATCCAGTCTGCACATCCCTGGAAAATTTCAGTCTAATAATCTTTTGCACTGTACCAGAATTACACATACTAGATATGGAATCATAATGAAATGTAACATATAACACACTAACTGCTTAGAACATCCGGCCACCCTCTACGACAATGCACACCACTGAATGTGCATCTACTGATCCAATTCAACTTATAACACAGATTCAAATAATACTAGGTTCCAAGTGCGTGCAGAAAGCATTACAAGTCAGCCATTACATTTGAAACAAATACAAATGCACGTATGTCATATAGGAGCTGAGAAACCAGAGAAAAAACAAAAATAGAAGCATACGAACTCACAATCAATCATGATAAAAGCCCAATGCAGATGCGTACAGGCAGGGACCACTCACAAAAAGAACATTTTACCTTTGCATGTCAGATTGTTTGAGCCTTGCTGATGCCCAGTCACAGAATGTGGACTCCCTCATCATAGTTTAACAATCAAATTCCCTACAACAGTGTGTACCTCACATCACATTACTGAAGGTTTTGCCATAGATTTTGATCACCCTGTATGGTTACAAGGCTAAGCAGACTTTAATGACAACGTCTGCTGTTGGCTTTTTTTTACCTGTTTATGTTATTAATGGAAACGTACATCATACAGGCCCACATTTCACAGACTCGAAATCCAGAAACCAAACAGGAGAGTGGCCAGGAAACACTAATTTGCCTGCTACACACTGAAGATTTTAAATTATCTTCCTTTTGCAGCTTAATCGTTCTATAACTTGCTGTCCTGTAATTTCAGAATAATTAAACACATTTCCATTTCAGAAATTCAAGACTCCCTTCCTGCTACTAACACCCTTAAAAGACAGCTCGAAAAATTTCTATGTTAACAACACACTTAGGGGCATGTTTATTACCCTCTTGCACTGCTGTTACAGCACTTTTTGTGAAGCAACTGCGGTGCACACCACCATATCATATTTATGATCCAACACAACTGTTAGACTTGACATCTTTTGGTGTGTTCCCCTGTCTTTTTGCTTCCTGACACCCTGGTTTTGACTCTGTTTTTGCTGGTTTAGGGTCTCTGCGCACTTTCTCATGGCTGTTCAGTGTTAAAGTGCAAGTGCTCCTGTTGTAAATTGTGTTATGGATTGTTGTTTCCATGATTGGCATATTGGATTTACTAGTAAGTGCCTAGGGAAGGGCACTGAGAGTGCCAGGGCCTGTAAATCCAATGCTACTGTGGGCTCGCAGCAAGGGCTGTGCCACCCACAGAAGTGCTGGTAATAAGGTAACTGAGAACTTCCACCGCAGAGTCTGCGCACAGAGTTTAACTGCCATGTCGACCTGGCAAGTGCACCCACTTGCCAGGCCCTAAACCTTCCCTTTTCTACATGTTAGTCACCCCCTAAGGTAGGCCCAGGGTACCCCTGTGTGCTGGGTGCAGTGTATGGCACTGCACCAAGCCCAACCCATGCCCTGGTGTGTGTGGCATGTCCTGATAGTGAATTACTGCCAATGTTTTTCACTATTGCAAGGCTACCTGTTCCCATAAGACCGAATGGGGAGTTTATTCATAACAGCTTATAAACATAACTAGCCCTGGGAACTAGGTAGAAAAACAAGTTTAGTGTCAAATGTCAAAAGTTCTTATATAGCGCCTTATCACCGAAAGGTCTCAAGGCACTTGCTTTGGGAACCCGTCCTGGCTTTTTCCCTGTGAGATAACCCCTACTGGGCATCCCCAAGGTGAAAGCCAGGCATCCCGCCGTGGGGGGGCCGTAGTGGAGATTAAGCAAGCTATTGCCCAGAGTTGCAGAGTGTGAACCCATGATTCGAGTAGGCACCGAAGCAAGAATTATCGAGTCCGTGGACATTTTGGGCTCAAGATCCTGCCGCGTCGGGAATTTAACCCTGGTCCCAGGTCTGACCTCTGCTTCAGGGTCTGCCTCCTCTAACCAGTGAGCCACACTTCTCCAGTGTGCCTGAATCAAAGATGCATCTTTTAGTGAGGGTGATTTTTACATTCAGTGTTTGAAAATACCACTTTTAGAAAGTAGGTATTTTCTTGCTCAGCCAGCCAGTAGGCCTCTGCTAGGTTGTGGATTGACTGTCTGGGTTTTGGATGACCGGAGCTGGAAAGGGGCAGTGGCTCCAGATAGTCTAGGTGGGCCAGGAAAGTACTGAATAGACCTGGGCTGCATTTAGAGTAGGGGAGGAGATTTCCTTTAACCTGAATGGGCCTGGTTTGCCTCTGGCAATGCAGTCTCCATCTCCTGCCAGGAAGCCCCACCAGAGAGGGCAGAACTGGTTCTGGCTGGGCACAAACACTCTCTGCCTGAGAGGGCAAAGGATTTTGGGCTGAGGGCATTGCACGCTGCACCGCTGCACTTCACACCACAGCATCCGAGGCCTGCCAAACCCAGCGCTCCTGACTTCAACCGCGAGGAATTCGAACTCCAACGCATGTGACTTCAAGGGCCCGACGACTCCTGCACCAACCTTTAGAACAGACGCCTGCGGACACCGTGTTTTATTAAACTCAAAAAGAGGTCGCCAACGCCCTGCATTTCTGAAGGTACTGTTTTGCGGGTCTTCCCAACACCATAGCTGGCCCGCAACACCGCGGTCAGCCAGAACTGTTTGGATTTGTTTGTTCACGATGTTGTTATAGCCCCGGACGGTGCTAACAACATCAAGGAACTGTATTTCAAGGTTATTTTGATATCTGAAGATTTCTAAGTACTGTATTGTGGATTTTTGTATCATTTTTGGTCTTGTCTTGAGTACATAAAAATATTGGATATTTTTATAAACTGGTGTGGTGTCCTTTTATAGTGCTTACACTGTGTTACTGTTGGTTATGTGCAAATGCTTTACACACTGCCTCCATGATAAGCCTGACTGATCGTGCCAAGCTACCAAGGGGTTGAGCAGGGGTTATTTTAGGAGTGTAACTTAGAAGAAGGGTCTGTTTAGGACAAAGGTACCTACCTCTGCCAACTAGAGACCCCCAATTCTAACAACAACACCCAAGGATTTTGACACATCCCCAGATTTACAAGACCATGTAAACCTGGGTAAACACCAAAAAATGTATACCTCCCCAGGGGAGGCGCTAAGAGGAAAGAAAGATTTTATTTCTCCTAGTGTGCTGCATCCTGCAGTATGCACAGAACGAGGAAAAAGCCTCCCATAATTGTTCTTTGTGCAGGAAGATGGCCCTTCCTGCACAAAAAAATCCTGCTTGCAACGCAAGCACCCTTGCACTATGGTGCAAGGGTGCCTGCCTTGGCTGTAGACTGCTGAAATGGCACCAGCATAGGCGAGAGGACAGGAATGTGCTTTCTTGCCCTTCCAGCTTGATGCAGGGCATAGCAGCAAGGTGACTTGCTGCACTGCTTTGCGCCAAATTTCCATAAATATTCCCCTTACTGAATTCACAAAGGAATACGTTGGGTAAAGATTTTAAGTGGTCCAATGCCATTTGTATAGCCACTGTGCACAAATGATTTATAACGTTGTGCACAGCTAACTACACGCTTTCTTGCTACATGTTGGTGTTGTCCTTGTGACATTATGTAGCAGATTCACAATGATTTTGCATCAGGGCAGTGCTTAACTTGAACCTGTAGTTTCCGGTGCTTGGCACCTGCACTTAATTGCCAACATCGGCACTTCTGACAGTCTGGCACAAGGGGACATTGGGGCATATTATCAAGGACAGGCAATACATTATCGCCGCTTTTATCGACAGGAAACTGCAGATAAAGCGGCGATAATGGCCTTGATAATATGCTCTATGAATTCCATTCGAAGCCCATTTTAGATGTGTTCCAATCTAACATGGGCTTCGATTGGAATTCATAGAGCAGATTATCAAGGCCATTATCGCCGCTTTATCTGCAGTTTCCTGCCGATAAAAGCGGCGATAATGTATCGCCTGTCCTTGATAATATGCCCCATTGTCTGCTAATTTAGAGATGACCAGACCAACAGGTAAATATTAATTCAATCGACATCAAAATGACTATTGCCTGTAACCCAAGCCCTTCTTTAAGCTTTGGGGGTCTGAAAATTGTGTCAACTGTCATATTTGTAGGAGTGTGATGGTTAGCAGTTGTGTTGGTACTGTCATTGGCAGCACTGGCAGGAGCAATGTGTGGTGCAAGCTGTAGTGGCATCCCGACAAGAGCCCAGAAAAGTATGTTTTGAACAAATTAAGCACTTCATCAGGCTAGGGTCACTTTTGGGACGCAGCATTAAAGCAAAATAATTTTTTGATATTTACTAAGCTAAGCAAAGGCCCTTTTCATGGCTTTGTGCAGCTTAGTAAATAAAAAGTAATGCAATGCAGAGTATAGCATTGCTTTGCGTTACCATGTTTTAGAAAGGCATTCCATGGGTGGCACATAAGCTTTTCTAAGCATCCATCCATGGGTTTTAGCGCATTTTCAAATGTATTAAAACTAGTAAACCTGGGAAATGTGTCAAAAAGCTGTACCTTTCTTAGTGAGTCTTAATGAGGAGAAATACCTTTATTTCTTCCAATACTTCCTCTTTCAATGTATGCTGCATTGGAAAGAGGAATATGCCTCTAGCAATTGTTTTTGTGCATTAAGACAACCCTTCTTGCCATAAAAAAAATATGTGCCTGTAAAGCAGGTACCCTTGTACCTAGGTGCAAGGGGGCCTGCGTTGGCACTAGGCATCCTCAAATGGGCCAGCGAAGGCTGAGAGCTGAAGACCGCTGTATCTTGGTAGATATGGCGCTTTTGAGCTCTCTCCCATTCATGCAACGTAGGACAGCACAGTAACTTGCTTTGCTGCGTTGCATACATTCTAAGTAATTCTGCTCCTAATGTGCACTTCAGCAGGCTTTGCACTTAATGGGGGTGCTGCCTTAAATCATATTTGTGTATCATAATATTTCACATTCTAGCTTCCAACATAGGAGTGGTGCACATGGTAGTGTATGGGATATTGTATCCTCTATGTCTTCTCATCAGACAGTGTTGCACATTCCACACAGATATATTGTGGTTGTTAGGACCCTGTATCCTCATCAGTATCCTCCCCTGTTTCCTCACTATTGGGTGGACCAAGCAGACATTTCTATTCAGTGGAGTATTTGAATCAGATGCACCACTGGGAAAAGCAGTACCTGAGTCCAAAGTGACTGTGTGTGATTGTATTTTGCATACAATAGTAATGGTACACCTCAACTGTGCCAGTAATAAAGGGCAATTGCATAGGCGTGCAACATTAATATCAAATCTCTGTAGCTATTATGCTTCAATATTATTTTATTTATAGGATGATTTTGTTTTTGAACACCAACACAAAGTAGAGTGAGAGTTGTGTTTTGTTTTGCTACCAAGTCTTTTGTGACAGCACTTTGACTGGCCATTCGATCCACATTGTCATTAGCCAGGAGCTCTTGTCAATACAGTTACCTCCTATCTTTGAGAACTATTGTTTGCATCTCAGCAAAATATAAGCACTGACATGAGATGCTTACCAACCTTGAGAACTACTTCTGATCAGTGAAACTCATCATGAGCTACTGAAGGCTAAACAATGTGTACATTGTTATCAGACACCCCTACATCCAGCTTCATTGAATTTAAGCCTCTTTAAAAAGCTGTTGAAACCTGGAATGCCCTTCCCTTGCATCTTTGTGCGAATAGGGATGTGGGCTCATTCAAACGTAGGCTGAAAACGTGGCTTTTTACCAATGTCTTGTAGATTTTGTCCCGCTGTTGGCAAGACAAAGGCTCTATCGTATGTGTAGCGCTGGGACCTCTATAGAGTAGCTTTGTGCATTAACAAGCACTATTAGATTTGATTCACGTCCATAGAGCCAGATTCAATGGTTTGGACACAATATTTTGACTTGGGGCCCTATGACAGGGCTGCCATGTGTGCCAGTTGCAGCATGGTCTTTGGGGATGTATGAACCTGTGTGCATATGAATGGGATATACATGTATGGGTGAATGAGATCCTGTGTCATATAAACTTGCAGCACAGTACATACTTTCACTATGTGTGGCACCATTGCATGTATAACACAAACATACAATAATGTTTTTAAATGGGAGAAATGTAAAGTGCAGAACAATGTCCTGTAAAAATGTTAATAATGTGGAACATTTATCTGCACTTAAAATTTCCCTCATTTAAACAAAAAGCTGTATTTTTCAGTTATACTTATGGCCCAGTGTCTACTGCCCACTGGGAGTAAGGAACATGCTGTTTGTAAATGCGACACTTTGAAATGAGAATATATTAAAATGAAGACTTTACTTAATCATTAAGATAACTTTTCATTTCAATTTTCTCCCATTTAAAAGTGCCAGAAACATAATTTTGGTCACAGCTCTAAAGTTGACAACAACTTTTATTTAAGAATTAAATACTGCACTCCTTCAGTCGTTCACCTCCGTGCCCTAGCCTGGGTCAAAAATCGAACTGGGTGTAGTTCATTATCAGCCCCTTATATATGCAGCCTGATGATAATAATGTAAGATAAACACAGCCTTCCCTTTACTTTAAAAGGAAAATATGACCTTGTGCTCAGTTAAGAAATGAACTCAAGGCTGTGAGCTACTCTGGAGGTGTCTGGGAGCTACATGTAGCTCACGATCGACAGTTTGGAGACACCTGGACTTTATACATTGCATAATTAACACAAATATATGTGAAAACAGGATTCCTCAAGGGCCAGATAAGAGTTTTAAAAGTTCTATGTACAATGGCATTCATTTGAGTGCAAGGCTGTTTGTCTTAAACGAAACATAACAGAAAATATGGTTTAATTGGAAAGATTCATCTATTCAAACAATCATTGCCCCAGTTGTGTGACTGGGATGCAGATGTTCAAATACAGAAAGGCTATAGATTCCCCAAATTGACTAATGGTAAAGTTTTACAGTCAGTAGCGGCTCGTGGAGGGAGTGCCGCGAGGTGGTGGGGCAGGGCGGGGCGGGTGAGGGGCAGGGTGGGGGGTTAGTAAAATCCGGCTCACGGCTGACCGGAGTTCTTTTTGTTCATGAGTTTCATCTGCTTGTGTTGCAGATGCTGAATTTGAATCATGGATGATCAATACCTACAAACAACTGTGCAGTGGCTTCAGGATCTACAGCATTATCTGCCTCATGGTGCTGGCCTCATACACATCCCGGAACACAGCTATGTTGTTGCCTCACACCTAGGCGCTAGATTGAACTGTTAGGCAGAGTGACATGGTCATTCTCCATTACTGATGCCTGTGTGACAATGAAATAGTGCTACATTGGGCTGGTGGTGTGTTTGGGTGACTGGGAATGGGTTCTTTAGCTGCCGTTTTTGAGTCCCTCCACATGGTGTCATCGCTATGTTCCTCGGAGATCTGTGCAAAATAATGACATTCTTTTAAATCATTGATATGATGAAAAAGCGATGTTTCAGTTTTGAAAGCAAAAGCCTAATCAATGTTTGCAAGTTACTTGAGTTCAGACTTATTGCCTACATTTCCTATGATGCACTAAGAAGGTAGATTTTGAAATAAGTTAAGAAATAATCGTCTGATATATGCTGCAGTTGAATATATGTCATCACAACGCATGCTTTTACTCCGCATGCCATTAAAACGCAGTTTTTACAACGGAAGTCGTTACAACGACTTGCGTTGGGGGGCGCTGGATAGTGGAATAGTTTAATTTTCTATTCCAACTCCAGTCCCCGTGGATAGTAGGGATTGTGTTGGATAGAAAATTAAACTATTCCCTATCCTACAGCGCCCTCCAGCGCAAGTCGTTGTAACGACTTGCGTTGTAATAGCTGCGTTGTAATGGTAGTGCGGAGTAAAAGTTGCGTTGTAAAGGATGTTTCCCCTGCAGTTCTATGAGGTTGTGGACATATATATAAGTTCTGAAATGTGACATAAGTAAATAATTCATGCTTACTTTGCGAGGTTCCAGGTGCTGAGTTGTCAATGTAGCCGATTCACACCAAGGCCCCCGGCTCCATGGTGGTCTCAACCATGGTCTCCAGTGCAGTGGGTCAGGGTACAGTTGGGTAGGCCTCCTCCATTTGCCCAGAATTCTGCTAGCTGCATTGTCACCTTTTCTTCTGTTTGCGACTTGAGTCCATAACATCTCTTCCTGATCTCATCGGTAGAGCAGTGGGTGACTCCTACAGCATTACATTCCTGTTACATTTCCTGACAGATTATTTTATTTTGGGACTCTGGGACAGTGAAGAATTCTCTTCCAAACAGTACCTCATTGTTATCACAGCACTCCTCAGTCAGGATCTCCAACTCCTTCTTGGAAAACTTCATTTTTATTTTTCTGCCTCCTATATCTTTTTCTGTACTTTGGCTGGCCATTGATGCTGATGATGCTTCTGTAGATGTTCTCAAATTGTTGTTGGAAAATCTCCACCTCTACTCCACATCCACTCAGGCTGGTCTCCAGGCATGTACTGTGAGGATCTTCCTGGTTCAGACCCAGGACCATTACCCATGACCAGGAAGTGTTTTCCTCTATCTGCGGTCGTATTTTGCGACCTCAGTGGCATTTTTGAACATTGCTAATAGCGATTTTCAAAATTGTGATGTGACCGAGTAGTGACTCGTAAATTGAGGGCTCAAATTGTACGTACATATAGAATTGCAATTGCCTAATTGTGACTCAGAGGTTGGTTAGGATAAAACAACTTCACAGATTGTCTGCTGTACACTGTACTCTGCTTGAAGGTCCTAGACAACAGTGACTTATAACTTGATTTAGTGACTCGGTTCCCAGTCTTGCTTTGAACATGTACGTTTTGTATTTGTGTATCTGTGGTTAAAATATTGTAAAGGGATTTTCGTCAAAATTCATGTTTTTGTCTTTTTTCTGTGTCTTTTTCTCCTTTTCTTCTTCACTGGTAATTATAGAACATTGTGGTACAAAAAGAGATAGTCACAGTGGAAATTATTCACAATGCATCAACAACCAACACATGGTCTATGAGATAAGAATATGACAACACCAAAAAGCACATACAATAAATTATTGTAATTTAATAAATATCACAGGGATTGTCAACGGATCAAGAGCTCACAAGATAAACTGTATATCACATTTGTCATATAGTAAGACCAGGTGCATACAACGTGAAGTGATGGTGAGCAATTGGGATAAGTGCAGGTTGTGTGCAAAGGGAAGGTGGTGCATGTATACACATCAACATTCAGTGGTGACAACCTATCCTGCCAGGTTTCTGGCAAACACAGAAAATGTAAAATCATAAATGAAGGATGCAGTTATAAATTCACTGTCATCCAGTTTTGATATAAAGGAAGGGAAAAAGTCAACGTTTCGACCCCTATGGGGATCAGCAGATTGAGCGCCTTGGAGGTGGGGTCTTCATCAGGACCAAGAGGGGCAAGAGGGCACCAATGGACAATGGTATGTGATTAGTAAGGTGTGTCGTATAATGAGTACATCCAACCAAATGGTTGATTTGGGTATAAATTAACGGTGACAGCAAGAAATCTACGGGCTTGAAAATGATGATGTGGGCCTACGAGGCTCCTACAGGGGGGAGAGAGAAAGGAGAGAAAATTAATCCACTAGGGTCAGTGTTCACACTAGAGGATTATTAGGAATACAACTGGGGCACAAAAGGTCAGACACTTACTCACGGTATGTACAGCTATTCGTGTTCTGTGTCCCAAAGGTTCGTAGTAGCCTTTGGTAGCGGATGTATCCGTAACAAAGGGGCAAGGTTCAAACGTAACCTGTGGCTGCAAAAAGGGACAAAAATTCCTTGTCAGTGAGACCCAAGCTAGTGGGTAGACAATCTCAAAATGGTGAAGGCAGCGTGTATGACAATTGAATCCAAGGGGCGTGCCAAATGATCAAGAATGGCGGCGCGTGAAAGTACAAAGTACTGTGACTGAGACCATTCGGGAAACTCAAAACGCGGGACGTCCAATACTAGAATATCTGTGCCGCATAGGGTGTCCGGAGACATCAGGACTGTGATATGGTGAGGCCTGAGTGCGTTGAAATGCACGAGTGCGGAAAACAGAGAACCAAGCGGTGGGGGAGTACCAGGATATTAATCTGAATGGTGAAAGCAGCGCGTATGACAATTGAAGCTAAGGGGCGCACCAAAAGATAAAGAATGGCAGTGCGTGTAAAAGTACAAAGTACTGTGACTAATACAGTTAGGGAAACTCAAAACACGGGACGTCCAATACAGGAATATCTGTGCCACATGGGGTGTCTGGAGACATCAGGACTGAGTTATGGTGAGGCCTGAGTGCGTTGGAATGCACAAATGTGGAAAACAGAGAGCCAAGCAGTGGGGGAGTAACAAGACATTAATCTGAAGCACGTAGAGTTGAAATCTCCGGGCCGGGAAGGCTAAATTGGCTCGAAGCACCGACCTCTGCCGGAGACAAAGACAAAGCGCGTGTGCGGTGTTCAATTGAAACGCTTAAGTGACTCTGAATAAAACAGCGCGTGTGCCCTAAAGGACAATGAGAGGCAGGAATGGGGCAGGGAAACGAAGCACATACCTCTGGGCAGCCTCAAGACATCTGATGGCTTACAACAGTTGGTGTCACGTGTCCGGTTAAATACCAAGTTACAGAGTGCATGTCAGGCACATATTTCCAATGACTGGCGGATCATAGCTCAGCCGATTGACTTCAGGGGGCAGAGTATCAATCCCAGAGCTGATATCATAGCATTATGTTGCAGGGGATTTCAAAGGCCATTCTCAAGAACATTAGGATTAAGAAGGCTGCCCAAGGCAAGATAAAGATAGAAATAACAATAATGAAGAATATTAGTGCTTGAGATAAGAATGGGAAATCGCCCCATGGCCATGATGTAAATGTGAATAAAATTGCATAAAGACAATCACAAAAAAATAGAAATGTACATACCTCCTAGATCAACTAAAAGGCAACAATTGTCCATGCCAATCAGAGCAAGCCAGTACAACATCGTTCACAATCCACAGTAGGTGTGACTGTCCAACATAGTTAGCGCACATTCTAACATTTGAGCAGTTACTAGCGTAGGTATTGTTCCCACACAGTAGCGCTGTATAAGTATAATTGGGGAAAACTTACTGTCCTGTAACATTGTTGGCACACATTCTAACATTATGGCAATTACTGAGGTAGGTGTTGTACCCACAAAGTGGCACTTTTTGAGTACGGTTGTGAGGCTCACTACCCTGTACTCATATGTGTACATACTGTGCAGTAGAATTACACCAAGATGGTGGCATGCGGTTGTGGAAAAGTCCATTACTGTCCATGTATTAAAGATAATTAGGCATATGTTACATCCATCTCATTTAGACCATTTTGTACAGAGTTGAAATGATCCATCCACTTACATTCCCTAGTGTTTAGAACTAAACCCAAATCACCACCCCTGATTCCCAGCGTGATTGCTTTGATGACCAACCATTTCATGGATTATGGGGGATGGTTAAGCGTTTGGAAGTGTTCCACCATGGGGGCCCCCATGGTTCCGCATCTTATCCTACTGCAGTGCTGCAGTATTCGGCATTTGACCTTTTGGGTTGTCTGCCCAATATAGATTTTGTCACATGGGCAGACAATTGCGTAAATGACGTTTTTTGTATTGCAGTTGGTGTGGGTTTTGAGATCAGCTGTGCAGTTATTGTGGTGAAATTGTTTAGTTTCATGTGTCAAGCTTTGTGCCGTGCACTTCCCACATTTAGAGTGTCCTACTACGTCTGGAAGTTGGCACATCGATTGAATGGTGGGTTTCGACGGTATGTCCAAGAAAGATTTGACCACATGGTCCCGGACATTTTTGACTTTCTTCAAAGAGTGCAAGGGAGGTTCTGGTAGCTGTAAGTCTTCCACCACTATCGGCCAATGCTTGTTGACGATTTGCCTGATTTCATTACTCCGTGTGTTAAAGGTAGTAACACAGATCAACCTGTCCAAATTCTTGGGTCGTTCATTAGGGGTAAGTAGCGTTTACCTCGGATTATGCCAGGCTCTTTTTCTGGCCTGTTTAACCAGCCGCTTGGGGTATTCTCGTTCGACCAGTCTGCGGATTAGATCATCAGATTCATTGAAAAAGTCTTCCTTCTGAGTGCAGTTCCTCCTGATTCTCAGGAATTCCCCAAAAGGCGGATTGCCACGTAGTCCCTGAGGGTGATGACTCTCATATCTCAGCAGAGTGTTCCTTTCCGTGGGCTTACGATATAGGGTGGTGCACAAACAATCACTTGTTACTTTGATGAATATGCCAAGGAAATCAATGGTTGATTTGTCCTTCTCGATAGTGAACGGGATATCTGTTGATCTCCCATTGAGCCACTCAAAGAAGGTAAGGAGCTCCGAGTCACTGCCAGTCCAAACCATGAAGACGTCGTCTATATAACGTTTCCAGTATGAGACATGGTCTCCAAAGGGATTCAGTACATTGTAGATATAGTTTTGCTCAAAATCATCCATGAAGAGAATGGCCAAGTCTGGAGCGAAGCTCGCCCCCATTGCCATACCCTTGTTCTGCATGAAGTGGTTACCCTGGAATTAAATAAGTTTTGTGTCATCGCTATGTCAAGTAGTTGTATCATAAATTTGGTTGGTACATGACTTGAAGGGCAGGTTGCTGCAGAATGCTTGTATATAGTGAGACAATATTCATCGTGACTAAGATTTGGGTGGCAGGATCAAACGGCATACCATCGACAAGATTTATTACTTGCATGGTGCCACGGAGGTAAGACTTGTTTTTTTCGTCTAGAGGTTTCAGGAAAAAATCCACGTATTTGCACAGGGGCTCAAGTACCAAGCCGCATCCAATAACAGTTGGGCCGCCGGGTGGTTGTTCCATGTTCTTATGGATCTTTGGTAAGGTGTAAATGGTCGGTAGGCGGGGCTGTTTCTGATTTAAATACTGGAATTCCAAGTCAGAAAGATAGCCAGCCTCATTTCCTTTTTCGGTCATCCCTAGGATCATGGTACTGATCTTCTTTGTGGGGTTGTGGTTGAGTCAGGTGTAGCTGACTCCATCATTCAGTTGTGAGTAGAGTTCCTTCTTTTAGGCATCAACGTCCTGAACCACAATGGCACCACCCTTATCGGCCGGTTTCATCACGATTCTGCGGTTGCCCTTCAAACTTCCCAATGCATTTCCTTCTGCAGTGGTGACATTGTGTTTGACATATTTCTTGGTTGAGCAGATCGTTAGTGCTTCCTTTAGGACCAAGCTTTCATAAGTAAGGATCCGGTGGGAAATCATCTGGGATGTTGGTGTGAAAGTCGATTAGACACGCAGACCTGTGCAGGACGCTGTGCTAGAAGGCAGTGAATGTCTGAAATAGTGCCTCAAGCATATTTTCCGGAAGAACCGATGTAGCTCACTTTGGATATTGAATTTGTTTGGGTAAGTTGTAGAGACAAAGGATAGACATTTGCTCAGGATTGTGGATTCATCATTGGTCAGTGCGTGAGTTGACAGAATGATAATTGGGTCCTTAAGGGTGGTCACCAACGGTATACCCGGCATCTCGTTTGGATTTCTCCATGCTGTTCTTGGGGGAACTTCACTTGCTTCTGGGTTGGGTTCTGGCCCTGTTGTCGGCCTCTGTCCCATCCCTGGCCTTGTTGTGGCGGGCCGCAGGTTCTACCCCTGTTCCAATTCCAGTTTGTGTTCCTGCCCCTGGGAGGTCGCCATTGGTTGTCCTTTAAAAAAGACACTCCTGGTTGTGGGTAATACCAACTTTCCTGGTATTGGTACCCAGAACTGGTACCTGGCTGGTCCCCTTCACTGCCAGTGGAGCCTAGTGATTCAGAGAAAGTTGTGAATCTACGGTTACCTCTGAAACCACCTCTTTCCTTGTTGGTAAAGTGTCATTGTGGATCCTGCTTATAGTAATCCTCTTGCAAGTATGGATAAGTCTGTTTTTTGTTGTAGAAGCGGATGTCCTTGGAGAGTTTGTCCAACTTCTTGGCTTGAGTATTAATGTCAAATTCCTTGACCATTTTTTCTAGACGTTCAAGGGCCTCCTTAGCATTGGTCAGAGCACTGCCAATTAAAATTTCACTTTTCAGATCTGCAATTTCCTTCATAAGTTTTTCAACATGCTCTAAACCGGTTTCCACACCCAACACCATCCAGTGGCGCGAGCAATTACTAGCAACGAAGCTGAAGCCTTCCTTGAATTTAGGTTGGTCAACAAATATTGCTGGCTCGTTCCTGACCTGTAGACCCACAGGTATAATGTTGGCCTGTAGGTACTTGGTCAAGAGATGGCCATGCAACCTGGTTCTAATTAACTTCTTCTCTAACCTCTCAAGTTTGTTAATCTTCTTGTTAAGGGACACATCATTGTTAGGGGTGTTAGAGGTAATGAAGAGGTTATTAGAAGGGTCTTGGATCAAATTAGCAATGTACTCCTCAGTATAGGAAAGTGTTTTGCTTTCTGTCATACTGAAGTGAGTAGGAAGTTTTAAAACAATTACCCTCGCAGGACAAGCCAAAACTTTAAAGAGTTATGTATCAATGGGGTGACCCGATAGACCACTGAACTTGGGTAAATAGTGGTACAAAAAGAGATAGTCACAGTGGAAATTATTCACAATGCATCAACAACCAACACATGGTCAATGAAATAATAAGACAACACCAAAAAGCTCATACAATGATTAATTGTGATTTAATAAATATCACAGGGATTGTCAATAGATCAAGAGCTCACAAGATGAACTGTATATCACATTTGGCATATAGTAAAACCAGGTGCATACAATGTGAAGTGACGCGTGCGCAATTGGGATAAGTACAGGTGGTGTGCAAAGGGAAGGTGGTGCAAGCTTATACATCAACATTCATTGGTGACAACCTACCCCTCCAGGTTTCTGGCAAACCCAGAAAATGTAACATCATAAATGAAGGATGCAATTATAAATTCACTGTCATCCAGTTTTGATATAAAGGAAAGGGAAAAGTTGACATTTTAACCCCTATGGGGACCAGCAGATTGAGCATCTTGGAAGTGCTTCAGATCAATGTCTTGTTACTCCCCCACCGCTTGGCTCTCTGTTTTCCACTTTAGTGCAGTCCAACGCACTCAGGCCTCACCATATCTCAGTCCTGATGTCTCCAGACACCCCATGCGGCAGAGATATTCTAGTATTGGACGTCCCGCTGTTAGACCACGCATCATTGGCGTGAGTCTCCCTTCCATTTTTGATGGATTGCCTCCTCTGTTTTGATATGGTTTTGCTAGTTATATGCTTTGGGCACTGTGCCACTGCTATTCAGTGCCACAATGCAAGTGCTCCCTATGTTAAATTGATGTACTAATTGGTGATTCCATGATTGGGTTGTTTGATTTACCTGTCAGCCCCTAGTACAGTGCACCATGTGTGCCCAGGGCTTGTAAATCAAATGTTGCTGGTGGGCTTGCAGCACTGGTTGTGCCACCCACAGACACAGATGGTAAAGTGTGTCTCAGGCCTGCCATTGCAAGGCCTGTGTGCAGTCTAGTACTGCCATGTCGACTTGGCAAGTGCACCCACTTGCGAGTCCCTAAACCTTCCCTTTGCTTCATATTAGACACCCCTATGGTAGGCCCAAGGGTAGGGTGCATTGTAAGTATAAGGTAGGACATGTTCTGATGATTGTGTCGCATGTCCTAATTGTGAATTACAGCCATTTTCATTTTTCACTATTGCAAGGCTACCTTTTCTCCATAGGCTAGAATAGGCAGTTAGATGATTACATTCTTATAATCCTAACTGAGCCAGGGAACATGGTAGAAATTCAAATTTAGTATGCCTGAACTCAAAATGATAAAATACATCTTTTAGTAAAGTTGGTTTTAATGTTCTTTGTTTTAAAATACCACTTTTAGAAAGTATGTATTTTCTTGCCTAACCGCCCACGCCTGCCTCTGCTAGGTTGTGTATTCCTTGTCTGGGTTTGTGAGTGACAGGACTGGGGTAACCCAGTGGTGAAGAGAGATCTGCATCTAGATGGGAGGGAGGAGTTGCACCTGGGAACTGAATAGGGCTGGGCCTTCCCTCTACGATGCTGGCTCCACCTCCTGTGGCTTGTCTGCTGTCTTTGCCCTGCACTGTGAAAGGAGAGAAGGAATCTTGTCAAAAAAGTGCTCCAGAGCTGTGCCTTTCCTCCCCTGTCCTGGCTCCACCTCCTGTGGGGTGGCTGATGTCTCTGCCCTGCACAGTGAAAGGAAGGAGAGAGTCATGTAAACAAAGTGCCCAGGACCTGGTTTGCTCTGCCTTCAGAGAACAAATCATTTTGGGGTATACATATGGGGACCCTGATCCCAAGAAATAAGATCACTTCTGGATCAAGAAACCTTATACCAAAGTGAAGAACCAAGGAAGCTGCAGGAGTTTGACTGCCCCTCTGCCAGTGTGCTGTTTGGTGGGTTGGCCTGCAGTGGTTGCTTCATTTCCAAGGAAAGGAGAATGAACTTTTTAAGTACTTTCAACATCTACAGAATATTCTCCAAGGACTTGAACTATGCTTGCCTCCTGCTGAAGCTTCAGGGACAAAAGACTTCATCTCCAGCTCCCCCTGTGAATTTCCTTGCTGGGAATTCTATCTACAGACATTTGTGTGTTGCTGGGAGCTGGACGTGCGATGCATCAAGAAGAAGCGTGTCGCCACCGCAGCTGAAATCGTCACATCGCTGGAGAAGCGAGTCTTTGCCGCATCTCCCTGGAAGTGTGTGTTTATCGAAGCTGCCTGCTGTTGCATCACCGGAGAAGCGTGACACCATCGAGAGAGTCGCCATCGCATCACTGGAGAAGCGTGTGGCAGGACCTGTCGCGGCTCCAAAGTACAGAGTCGTCGCAAGGCTGCCAGGGCACCAACGCATCATCATTGCAGCATCATCGCATCCTCGCATCAAGTGCGCCATCTTCTCGCATCGCAACCGGATCATCGCATCGCATCATGGCGCCATCTTGCGCACCACAACGGGCCCGCAGGACAAGAATCTATGCATCACCTCCGCACCAGTAAGGATCAGGACGCATCCCCTACTCTGTGAAAAGGCATTGAGGCACGACGCATCATCTCCCCGGATCACGGAACCAAAGCATCTCCCCTTTTGCGAGCCTTTTGTTTACTTTTCGTTACCCATCCAGGTACTTTGTTGAGAACTTTTTCGCATTAACTTGAACTAAGTAACGTTTATCAACTTTAAAGCAATCTTAAGTGTAATATTGTGGATTTTTGTCGTTTGTGGTCTTGTGTTTAAGTCTATATAAATAATACTTATTTTTATAAAACCTGTGTTGTGTCCATCTGTAGTGTTTTCACTGTATTACTGTGTATATTAACAAATGCTTAACACACTGCTTCTGAGATAAGCCTGTCTGCTCGTGCCAAGCTACAAGGGCATGACCAGGGGTTATTAAGGAGTGTAATTTCCTTATCCTGACTTAGAAGTAAGGGTCCCTATATGGACAAAGGTGAATACCATTGTCAACTAGAGACCCCCAGATCTAACACCCGCGTTTTGAGTTTTCCTAAGGGTCTCAGTCACAGTACTTTGTACTTTCACACGCGCCACCATTCTTGATCATTTGGCGCGCCCCTTAGCTTCAATTGTCATACGCGCTGCCTTCACCATTTTGAGTTTGTCTACCCACTAGCTTGGGTCTCACTGACAGGGAATTTATGTCCTTTTTTGCAGCCGCAGATTACGTTTAAACCTTGCCCTTTGTTACGGATATATCCGCTACCTAAGGCTACTACGAACCTTTGGGATACAGAACACGGATAGCTCTACATACCGTGAGTAAGTGTCCAACCTTTTGTGTCCCAGTGTACTCCTCATAATCCACTAGTGTGAACACTGACCCCAGCAGAGTAGTTTTGTATCCTTTCTCTCTCCCCCCTGTAGGAGCCTCTTAGGCCCACATCATCATTTTCCTGCCCGAAGATTTCTGTCACCAGTAATTTATACCCTAATCAAACATTTGGTTGGATGTACTCATTATAAGACACACCTTACTAATCAATTATCGTTGTCCATAGGTGCCCTCTTTCTTGGTCCTGATGAAGACCCCACCTCCAAGACGCTCATTCAGCTGGTCCCCATAGGGGCCGAAACGTCGATTTTTTTCCTTTCGTTTATATCAAAACTGGATGACAGTGAATTTATAACTGCATCCTTCATTTATGATTTTACATTTTCTGTGTTTGCCAGAAACCTGGCAGGATAGGTTGTCACCACTGAATGTTGATGTATATACATGCCCCACTTTCCCTTTGCACACGCCTGCACTTATCCCAACTGCTCACCCATCACTTCACGTTGTATGCACCTGGTTTTACTATATGCCAAATGTGACATACAGTTTATCTTGTGAGCTCTTGGTGGTGTTGTCATATTCTTATTTCATAGACCATGTGTTGGTTGTTGATGCATTGTGAATAATTTCCACTGTGACTATCTCTTTTTGTACCACTATTTACCCGAGTGCAGTGGTCTATCAGGTCACTCATTGATACATAACTAATTATAGAACCTTGTCATTTGTTTACAACTAGGTACCTTCAACAGCTTATTTAGGAGGTAAAGGCAGGGTCACTGGATTAATACTGCAGGGAGTGCCAAATTATGCAGCAGGATTCAGTAAATTATGCATCAAGAAAAAGCAAATTATGCAGTGCAATGCGTCACATTCTGAGATCATGTTACTTCAATATACTCTAATTTTTACACTTGTTAACTCTGTCTGGGCAAAGGTTGCACCTCCTAAGTACCTGTTTAACACTGAAATATAGCAATAAGCAAAAGAAAGGTGACCAGTCCACTTCTGCAACAAGCCTTCTACTGTGCGGCATCAAAAATCACTGCATTTTTAGTAACTTTTGAACAGTATGAGCTAGAAACATTTTTGGGGATAAAATCTGCAGATTATGCAGCAAATGATGGATTAGGTGTCAAATACAAAAATGCTTAATTATGCAAAAATTAATGCAGCAGCACAGTCGCATAATTTCAGTGGACATGGATATAGATCCTCATTTCCTACCAGAAATTAGGACAAGAATGGGTTCAGATGGAGTGCGTATGGGATGGGGCTGAATCTGGTTGAAAGGAGGAGCTGGAGAGGAGCTGGAGAGAAGAGATGCTGGAGAGGAGAGAAGATGAATCAGTTGGTTAGAAGAATGGGGTTTGCATAGGGAGTGTTTTTTGGTTGGTTTGGTTTCTCAGAGTTGTTAGTCACTGTGGTGCTGCAAAAGGGGGGAATGTAAAATGGAATAGTCTCAAAAGGTTAATGCAGTTTTTGTTCTTCTTAGGTGCACACTATACAAACTATATAGGTAGTATGTTTCCGCCTAATTCTGGGCAAGGGAGAGCCAAAATTTACACATGCTTAGCTGGAATGTCATTGGTTTGATATTTCCAAATAAAATGAAATACATTAAAGAAGAATTTAGCACACTCAGACCACAAGTGTTCTGTTCTCAGGAGACACAACTCACTTCACAAGAATCCTATTTACTAAAAGTTCTTGCTTTCAAGATTTTAGCAGCATTTGGCTATAACACTCCTCAACAGGGGGTTGTCCTGCTTTCACGTGGAGTAATAGAGTCATGACTGAAGTAAAGACGAATACTGACCTATGTATCTTTACACCTTAGCATTTAAGTCTATTTGAATTTTCAAATAGACTTAAATGCTAAGGTGTATAGCGCGAACATGACCCGTGGGTATCAGAGCGCTTTACATTCAGAGGTAGGTAAACAATTAACAAAACTAGTAAACAGTTTGAAAATAAGAAGATATGAGGTAGGTACTAAGCAGCTATAAGGAGGTGATACCAATATATCTATATACCTTAACGTGAGCGCTATATATTAGGAGGTAGGTCAAGGATTAACGTATATATTATATAATTTAAAGGTAACACACGTGAGGTAGATAATTCTATGGCATTACATTGTTGCGTAAATATATATATATAAATTCAAATTAACAAGAGGTAGCAGTAAGGATACAGCTTGGACTCGGTAGTCACGTTTGTCCCGAATCATCGTTCATCCTATATATTTGTTCATGTCGGCTGTTTTTCCTTATAATGATCTTGCTGCTCTAAGTCGGGGCAGCAGACAGGTCAAATCTGTGCTCAGTAAACTTCACTATGCAAAGTATTTACTCATCATGAGGCTCTTCACTTCTCTCTTAAATGATACTGTATTTTTAATCTTTCTAATGTTTGGAGGGAGTGAGTTCCAGATTCTGGGGGCTGCTCCTGAGAACGCTCGGTCATAAGTTTTTTTCTTGCGGAAAAAGGCTGGCCGCAACAGCAGCTCCTTGGCACTCCTAGCTGGTCTGTTTCCTCCTGATAGCTAAATTTTTCCGGCCAGGTATCTTGGTGTGTTGTAATGGATCACTTTATGAGTGATACATGCTATTTTTAATTGAATTCTGGCTTCATAGGGGAGCCAGTTTAATGCTTTCAGGTGAGGAGAGATATGGTCGAATTTCCTGGATCCAGTGATCAGTCTTGCCGCTGCGTTGAGGCATGCTTTTAGTGGTGCTGTTGTCGTTTTTGGTAAACCGGCTAAGGTGGTGCACCCATATTCAATCCTTGAAATTACTAAGGACTGGACTGCCAGTTTAAGATCCGCCTCTGAGATGAAAGGTTTAAATTTTCTTATGTAGTTCAAGTGGAACGGTGCACTTTTAGCCATTGATTTAATGTGGACTTGCATGTCGAGGTTCTCATCTAATGTGATTCCTAGCGATTTCGCTGAGTTAACTAGGGTTGGGGTGCAGTTTAGCGCTGTCAACAGCTTGGTCCATTCCTTAATTTCCGTTTGGCTCCTTGCTGGTGAGATTAGTAGAAACTCTGTTTTGTGGGCGTTTAGCTTCAGGTGATTTGTTGTTAACCATTTCAATGTCATTTTTAATGCCTCATTCATCAGTTCAATGTCTTCCAGGGACCCGATCTTTATGTATATTTGCGTGTCGTCCGCATACATGTGATATTGTATCTGTGCGTTTCGGAGAATTTCTGTGAGCGGTTTGACATATAAGTTGAATAGTGCTGGGAATAGTGTCGAACCTTGAGGGACTCCAATTGAGTTAGGACATGATGGTGATAGTGATTGGTTGACCAGGAATCTTTGTGTTCTGTTCCGCAGAAATGATTCGAACCATTTCAAAACAATTCCAGACAGTCCCATCCTTTCCTGCAGCTGTTCAATAGTGCTTCATGATTCACTGTGTCAAATGCTGATGACAAGTCTAGGAGAATCAGTAGGCATGCTTGATTTTGATCCAGGGCCTGTAGCGCGTCATCAGCAATATGGAGGATCGCTGTTTCCGTGCTATGCCCTGTTCTGAATCCTGATTGGCATTCATCTAGTAGGGAGAAGTTGTTGATGTGTTGGTTCAGTTGGCTTTGCACGCATTTCTCCATTAGTTTGGCCAGTATAGGGATGCTGGTCACTGGTCGAAAGTTATTCGGATCTGTTGCATCCGCTGACGGTTTTTTGATTAAGGGGACAACTTGACCTTTTTTTAGGCAGTCTGGGAGGCTCCCTTGTGCTAGTGATGCATTTATGATTGTGGTCCAGATTGGAACCACAATATGGCTAATTTCCTTTAGGCATTTCCCAGGTAGAGGGTCCTGATAGTGGTTGTTTGGTTTGATATCCGAGAGCGTTTTGGCAACGGTATTATTGACCCAGCAATATTAAATGTTTTACTCAAGGAATTACATCACTTGCCTGAACTAATTCGGTTGTGTGGGGATTTTAATTTGATTGTCCGACTTGGTCATGATTCAACATCACTTGAGGCTGGTTAATTACATAGGGAGTAAGCAATATTAGTTCTCAAACAAGTAACCGATGTATAGAACTTATGCTGCCCACATGAATACACCTTTATGTTTTTCTTTGTGTCTAATAAGGTTCCTTCCCAGATAGAAATGGTTTTTGACATTTATTCCTTACTTAGACTCCTATTCCTTACTTAGACAAAAAACTTAATCCAAGAACTGTCTTGGTCCTAGATGCTCTTTCTTTGCATATTTAGTTTTTTTTTCAAATACCTGCTGTTCTAACACAATGGACGTATGATTGCAAGTTAATATTATACAATCTTACATTAGTTTTATGGACGATCTCCCCAGGAAATCTATTAATTATGATATTGGCACAGAGTCAACAATGGTAGTGCGTGACGCTCTCAAAGCCTTCAGTCGGTGGCAGAACCTGAGCTGTGCTATGCATCAAGGGAAAACAGCAAAACACACAAGATGATGGACGGAATGTTGCACAATGGCATAACATTCACCCCCAGTCACAGATATGGGTTTAATCCATCGGTATTTTGCTCACCAAGCCACCCCAGTTCAGACATGGCCATATGCAAATCAGTCTTGACCCTGTATCT
This sequence comes from Lissotriton helveticus, assembly GCF_964261635.1. NCBI lineage: Eukaryota > Metazoa > Chordata > Amphibia > Caudata > Salamandridae > Lissotriton > Lissotriton helveticus. The sequence goes on from NC_136071.1 coordinate 624,478,266, forward strand.
CATGGGAACAGTCCAGCCCGAACTGCCAAGCCATGTCTTCCCTGAACCGGAATCAAGCATCCTAGGACCGGTTTCTGGCTATCAGCTGTCTTCAGCAAGGATAGCTTGACTCCAGTGGCTTAGTGAGCACGGGACTCTCGTCTGGGTATACCCTTCCCACATAGGGTGAACAGCAAAACACACAAGATGATGGACGGAATGTTGCACAATGGCAAAACATTCACCCCCAGTCACAGATCTGGGTTTAATTCATCGGTATTTTGCTCACCAAGCCACCCCAGTTCAGACATGGCCATATGCAAATCAGTCTTGACCCTGTACCTCATGGGAACAGTCCAGCCCGAACTGCCATGCCATGTCTTCCCTAGACCGGAATCAAGCATCCTAGGACCGGTTTCTGGCTATCAGCCGTCTTCAGCAAGGATAGCTTGACTCCAGTGGCTTAGTGAGCACGGGACCCACGTCTGGGCATACCCTTCCCACATAGGGTGAACAGCAAAACACACAAGATGATGGACGGAATGTTGCACAATGGCAAAACATTTCCCCCCCAGTCACAGATCTGGGTTTAATCCAGCGGTTCCCAAACTGTGCGCCGCGGCTCCCTGGTGCGCCGTGAAAACTTGCCAGGGCGCCACAAACAGATGAGCATACAGTTTGGGAATCAGGAATAAATAGTATGGCACGTAAGGTGGCAAGGGAGAAGATATGACTGCCGAAGGCCTGAGTCAGTGAGGCTAGTCACGGAGGAGGCGCCAGCCGAACTGATAATGCTGACCGGCAGGGGAGCGACAGGCCTGTTACACGGAGGCATTAATTGACCCCGGAGACCACAGCGTAGGCCCCCCCTGAAGTGAAGACCAGCGCTGGCCTGAGTAAACAAGGAGGCCTGGAATTGAATGAGGGAGCTGGCTGAGAACTGAGGAGAAAGGGGCCAGTGCTCTTAGTGCTGTGAGCAGTAGGCAGCGCTGAACACCATTGGAAGAGGACTGTGGAGGGACGGGGCCTAGCCCTGAGGGGATTGTCTCGGACTGACTGCCACACATATGCCGTCCCAGTCAATTTTTCAAACAGGGGCAAACTTCAAATAAAAAATAAAAAAAGTCATGTGAGATACTGGTCCGAGAAGAAAATGTATCGCTGCAAAACATTTTCTATATAAAAGTGCCCCTTGCGAGCAAAATTCACACAAAATGTGGTAATGTGACATTTGTGAGAAACTTTACATTTTTTGCAGAGTTTAAATCTTGCCCAGGCCTACCAAGGATGCACTGCGGATGCAAACATGAGGGCTGTGATGTAGCATCACTGAATGCCCAAACTTCTAGGAAGCAGCCAAGAGAGTTCAGGCACACAAAGACAGATGGATAGGCTAGGACAGCTAAAATGGTTGCCTGTGAGCCAGACACAAAAAATGCAAGACAATGTAGCACGGGGTGACAACGAGACCGAGCTGGTGCGGTGTGTCAAACTGCAGGTTTCATGCACAGCATTTACTCCCTCACACTGTATTTATGGCCCCACAGAATGTGTGCCCAGCACACTCTACATATACTACTTGCACTCAACCTAGACCATTTTGAGAAATTATGTTGCCAACGTTACCCCATTTAGGTAGCTCTGCTGTAACCATTCTCTCTAATCGGTCCTTAAACTTCGGAGACAAGGCCCACAGATGGAAGCAGTTGTCCAGATGAGGTATTTCAAAAAAGGCCACATACGGTTTCCACATTTGCACACAAAACGCTGGATGAGGCCTTCAAAACTGGACAATACTCCACACAAGATGTCAACGAGTATGTGCAGGGTAAATAGTAGTCAATAAAGTCAACAAAGTTAGCACACAAAACCATGGTTCCACTTTAGGCTGTCTTCGTACACAACGGATCAGACCACCTACATGACACTGCCTTAGGGACTGCCACCTCACTGACCCAGTGGGAGTCTAGGTGAGATGGTGAATACAAACCATGCCTGACCCAAGACTGCTGTCCGCCAACAGTACACAAGCTCCACTTTCCCATTGCCAGACCCGCACAATCTGGTGGGGCTGTTAATGGAATACATAATGTGATAATTCAGTATCCATCCCTTTCAGCACCCTAAACATCACAGGAAGAAAAGCCTATGTGGATGTCATCTGGATTGACTGGAAAATCTAAATGTAAAGAAAGTTTGCACTTTAGCTGTCCCTGGCTTTCCTCTTGTGGCCACAAAGAATAATTTCTGGCCATTTTATGCCAATAACTTGCTCTTAGGGTAAACCTTTTGCACCAGTGATGGGATGCTTCACAGAAACCTAACTGCATTTTTCCATTTCACATCAAGGCTGGGCCCAAGCCTTGGATATGGAGAAAACCTATTGCTTTAACCTACTCTGGAAGAAGAGGGAGCGGTACTGCCATGGCCCAGCGGAATAAAGCCAGTGTGGAGGGTGGCTAGAGTAGGTTAACCATCAAGGAGCCATAAGAAACTTGCTGCCCAGCAGGCTGCAATCGACTCAAAAACAAGTGTTTAACAAGGGTCGGGATCTCGAAAGAATATTCAAGAACGGCAAGTGAGGTGAGCTTCCATCACTTTCAACCTGGACTGTGCCCAGTCATATGGGAAATCTGTGGCGTAGCAAGGGAGGAGCAGTCCCGAGCACGAGTTCAGGGGGGTGGCCTCAACCCTCACTCTTACCAGCGGCTGTAGGGGTCGGCAAACGCAGGAATCGCCAGCACCCTGACCCGCTCATCAATGCAGCCGCCGCGGGTCGGCAAACGCAGGGACCCTCACAGGAGGCCATCAAGGCCAAATTGAAAGATAACGAGGCGCATTGGTATGTCGACAGTATTGGGGGCTCAATACTGGCAAAGACTTTTATCTATTTGGCTAATGTGAAGTATGGTTAGCTAAAAGAAAACAGAGGCTGAGTTTACTCACATATCTATACTGTACAGTATAGATATGTGAGTAAACTCAGCATCTTGTCTGGTAAGCAAGTGACCAACCACCAGACAAAAGAGGAAAAAATGGACAACTGCCAATAGATAAAGGGAGCCACGGGTCAAAAACGTTTGGGAACCACTGGTTTAATCCATCGTTATTTTGCTCACCAAGCCACCCCAGTTCAGACATGGCCATATGCAAATCAGACTTGACCCTGTGCCTCATGGGAACAGTCCAGCCCGAACTGCCAAGCCATGTCTTCCCTGGACCGGAATCAAGCCTCCTAGGACCGGTTTCTGGCTATCAGCCATCATCAGCCAGGATAGGTTGACTTCAGTGGTGTGGAGAGCACAGGACTCACGTCTGAGCACACCCTTACCACTCGGGGTGACAAATGCAAAAACAACAGTTGATGGACAGAATGCAGAACAATCTCATACATTCACATCAGAACAGAGATCTGGGTGGATAGAGAATAGTGGCCTACTTAGTAACAGTTTGTAACCTGTTAATGAGTTTTGTGCACAAATAGTGTCTAGCACCTGTTAAGATTCTTTGCCCCCTACTAACTGCCAAGGGTACTTAATGTGAAAGTCATGTCAGGTGAATTTATTTCTGCACTTATTTAAATATTTTGAAAAACTAGACACTAGGCCCAGATTTAGTAAGAGCTTGCATTTCCCTAGCATCATGCATGGTGACACAAAACAATGCAAAAACGTAATGGCATTTACTAAGCCATTCAAAGCAACCTTGTGTGGATTAGTAAATCCAGATGAACTCATGGGCAGCATAAATCATGTTCCATAGGTGGAGCATGGGGGTTCTCATGCATCCACCCATGGATTTTGATGCAATCCTAGATTTACTAAGGTCAATAAACGTGGGATTGAGTAACAGTGCCATGCCTTTCCTAGAGCTGCATAACGAGGACAAATATGATTTCTCTTTGCCATTTCCTCATTCCACTTGTAATGTACTCTACAGCACACAAATAGAAAAATGCTTCTAATGATTTTTTTGTATCTCTTCCTGCACAGAAACAATCGTGCCAGTAATGCTTGTACCCTTGTACTATGGTGTTTGCATTTGTGCTAGGCACATAGTGCGCCAGTGCAGGGAGAGAGCAGGAATATGTCATATCTTAGTTGATATGGTGCATTTCTACCTCCTCCCAGTCATACAATGCAGCACACCAATTTTTCCGATCTGTTGCTTTCCAATGCATTGCATAACTTCTTTGTAAATCTGCCTAATCGAATTTGTAGGATGAATCGAGCTCTAAATTGTGGCAAAAGTGTGGCTATTAACTTTGAGATATTCACTGGAAAGAATGGAAATGTATTGTAAAGATGGTTTATAGTTATGAAGAACACTGTAAATTGAAAGCCATATTTTGCTTGGAGTCACTTTTTTATTTTTTATGTATTTCATAAAGCAAATATGCTATGTTCTGATAATACTAAATCCTTAGCAAACATGCTGTACCTTGCTAAATGACCTGTATGTTTCAGAAACGAAAGAAATTATGACCCAATAAACCAATGCTCATCTGCAAACCAGGAAGTACAATTTGCACCAACTCGTCTGCAAATCAGTGTGCAGTTTATAGTGTGAAGCATTTATTAATAGGTCACATCACAAATTGTCCATTCTCACAAATTGCAAAATGACCAGCCCTAAGTTCTACAACCCACGCGAGAACAAATGTGTACTTATTATATGCTTCTTGAAAATGACGTCTCCACTCCAACTGCTGTGATTCTTGCTGTGTTTTTATAGTATTCTACACTCCGTTTGCTGCTGGAAATCAAGGACAGCCAACAATTTGTCTGTCGGATCACAAAAGTGATTTTCAAATCATTTACTCAATTCAAAAGCCTCCTGGCTTGCATTGCGCCAGCAGAGATCAGCCAGAGAAAAATGGCTTTGTCCTCAATAAAAGCCAATAGACATGCACATTTGGAACAGACAGCCAGGAGGTTGTCAACAGCCAACCGACATGTAATTGATGTTCCAACAGTTCAAAAGCCGAACCATTTAGCACAGTAAAATAGTCCTACAGCAGGTGATGGGGATAAAACACACTATAGAAGCGCAGATACAAGTGTACCGTTGCAGGAAGCCATTCAAGTGGGTACTGTCTATCAGCAAAGTAAAATGATGCACAAACTGCAGCATTCACACAAATGGAAAGAAAACACATACTCATCTCAAATGAGAATGTAAGCCGGTGTTTTAAATCTCCAGTGCCATCCTTTTGAAACTCTGACTATCTGGGTCCCTTCATCTGTGACCATGACGCACACATCCTGAACTTTGGATGGACAACCCCACGGCCACACACCCCCACCTGGAGATTCCTATACATATGCCTGGAGGACCCGTTGTTCCGTGATAAACAGAGGGAGCAAATAACACAACATTTCTCTGAAAAGTAGAGCACGGCCTCCACCTGAACAATGGAGTGGGATGCCTTTAAAGTTGTGACAAGGGGCATTTTCATCCAAACTATAGCAGGAACTCGCAGAACCCTAGAGAAAGATATCACAGCCTCTGAGAGCAACTTAGCCACACTGGGTAAAGAAGGAGACAACAAAACCATGTGCACATTCTGCGGGTAGCGCAAGCAAAGACCTCGTACACTGCCCTTCTCAAGTACCTGCGCCATTAAAACTTCATGTCACACACATCCAGGATTCACAGGGAAGTGGATAAATCTGGCAGACTATTAGTTTGGCTGATCTGGCAGGAAATGTCCAGACACTATATCACTGAAGTGGTCACAATATCGGGCACCACCGCTCAAACACAGAGCAACATCCTACAGGCCTTTTATGAGTAATAGTCCCTCATATACCAGGAGACACCAGGTGTCCATCCTGACACGTTTCTAGCTAAAATCACCCTCCTGCGGATCTTGGTGGCTACCAGGTGCTGCCTAGATTCGGCAATAATGGCAGCTGAGGTAAAACAAGGGATCCAGAATGTCACCCGCTGTAAAACACCGGGTCTAGATTGTCCCCCCCAGAGTTTTACCACACCTTCTCATCCAGCCTGACGCCATGTACGAGGCCACAGTGAAGTCTGATGAGCTTCCACACTCCATTCTGAAATCTCTCCTGGTTTCCATCCTTAAGCTAGATAGAGACCGAAAACAACTGACATCCTAAAGGCCTTTGCCATCCTTGGGGCAGATTATAAATCTTGAGGAAAATCTTAGCCGATAGATTTGCTTAAATACTCCCAGAGCTTGTGCACGCTGTCCAGAATGGCTTCGTACCAGGCCACAGCACCTCCCAGAATATCCGGGGCCTGTTTCATGTGCAAAACCAAGTCAGGGGTGATTCCCTCAGGTGGCCTGCCTTATTCAGGACCTAGAAATGGCATTTAACACTCTAATCTGGAGATATCTCTTCACATGCCTCACTTGCATGGAAATTGGGACCAGGCTCTTGTACTCCAAGCCCATCTCCATTCGCCTGGGCCACTACATGTCAGCCCCTTTTCCAGTCGGTTGTGGGCCACAACAGGGCTACCTGCTCTCCCCATTACTCTTCAAGCTTGCAATGGAGCAACTGGCCATGAGCCTGCATTAGGAGTGCCAGGTGTGAGGCGTCCCAATCGCTGACAGGACTCACGCTGTCCCTCTATGCAGATGATAGGTCTCCTGTATTTACGTGACATAACAGCTGACCTCTCATCCATCTGAGACACCTTGGCAGACTATGCCTCAGCAGCTGGTCTCCACATTAATTGGTCAAAATTGGCAGTCTATCCTCTATGCCCGGAATTGCAGCTGCAGGAGTTGCATATGGGGGTGGGCTTTATTCTTCACTGGCCCACTCAGGCGACTCGACACCTAGTTGTCTATCTGTACCACACCCCGCAGACCTCTATTACAGGAACCTCTGTAAAGCCCTAGGGAGAAACAGGGCACAAATGCGCTTTTGGCAGTCCCTACCCTTGGCACCCATAGGCAAGACTGCCTTAGCAAAAATATTAATACTACCCTGCCTTCTGTATTATTTCACAAACTTGCTAATAGTCCCAATGCACTCATTCTTTAAGGAATTGGACGCCCTTCTGAGCACACTCAGATGGGGCAATGAGCAACATTGGGCTGCTCTCGTAAGGTTGCAGCTCCCCACAGAGAAGGGAGGGCTGGGCGCCCCATTATTTGAAGCATACTACCTGACTGTTAATCTCCAATGGCTATCACGTTGGCCCATAGGGCGCTACATGGGAGAGTCCTGCACAGACAATGCACGACTTGCTTCTTCTGAAGGCACTCCCCCTTCTCTATGGCCCATACAAGTGGCGGTGGCCTGGAAGTGTATGGTTCGAATACACCACCTCTCTCGCAGCTCCCCAATATATGCCTGACCCTCCCATTGGTTGGGTAATCTCAGAATCTGGATACAAGGAGAACTAGTACCCAATCACCACTCACACTGTCCACATGTTTAGGTGTGTTGGGGGTCCATGGCATTTGTCTGGATGGAAATACAGGACCCTGCGTAGTACACACCACTGTGCATGTCATTATAAATGTAGGGATGACCTTTGTCAACCCTCTCAAATCCTAGAGCCCTAGGTTCCTGCAAGACAATAATAATATAGTTGTAATGTATGATTATTCATAGGCTGACCAACAAGGGAAGGTAAGTATCAAAAGCATGCAGCATTTGCGTGCAATGTGAAAGTGCCACTGACCTCGGGTATCACATGTAGGTATTTGATATACTGTGTTATGTTATGTTATGTTATGTTATTAAAAATTTATAAAGCGCACGTACGCCCGAGGGCTTCTTGGCGCTGGAAGATAAAAAAACATAACAAGGGGGAAGTCTGCCGAGAGCGTTATTTTAAGTAGGCTTTTGTGAAAAGGTGGGTCTTGAATGCCTTTCTGAAGGCGAGGAGATCTTTACTCTGTCTGAGGGCTAATGGCAGAGAATTCCATAGGGTGGCTGCTAGGAAATGGAAACTGCTGCCGCCTTGTCGTGTTTTCTTAAAGCGAGGGACTTCAAGAAGGTCTTTGTAGGCAGATCTTAGGTTCCGTGAGGGGACATATCTACCTATCAGCTGTCTGATAAATAAGGGTCCCTTGCCTTGCAGAGCCTTAAAGATAATGCACCCGGCTTTGAATTCGGCTCTTTGAGCCACAGGTAGCCAGTGCAGGCTCTCTAGGCCTGGTTTAATTGGTTCCCATTTGGGTACTTTGCAAATCAGCCTGGCGGCCTGATTCTGCAAGTACTGCAGTCTTTTGAGTTGTCCTACGGGTAGGCCTAGGTATAGGCTGTTTGAAAAGTCAATGTGGGAGAGGACTAGGGCCATGACTACCTGGATTAAGGCGGAGGGAGTGAGGAAATGGGCGATTTTCCTGATTTTCCTAAGTTGGAAAAATCCAGAAGAGACAACGGTTCCAATTTGAGATTTTAGCGAAAGGTCCTCGTTGATGGTTATCCCCAGACTTTTTACAGTGAGAGATTTCTTGGGGGGGAGGCCCATATCAGACGGCCAAAAGTTAGGGCTCCAGCTGATTTCGCTCTTGCCGGGCAGGATCAACTCAGTTTTCCCTGGGTTTAGTTTGAGGTGATTTGAGGACATCCAGCTCTGGATAAGAGTCATAGTGGCTTGAAAGTCCTCCACCGCATTAGGGGAGTTGAGAACAAAAAAGAGCTGTAAGTCATCTGCATAATTGTATGCAGTGACTTTGTGCTTTCTCAGGGCAAAAAGAAGGGGCCGCATGTACAGGTTAAATAGCAAGGGTGATAGTGAAGAGCCCTGGGGCACCCCACAGAAGGACTTGACTTTGGCGGCCGAGAAGGAGCCTAAGCGGACAGACTGGGTACGTTCAGAGATGAACGATTTCAACCAGGCTAGGGCGGAGTCTCTGAGACCCGCCTGTTCGACACGGTTGACCAGGATGGAATAGTCAACCGTGTCGAATGCAGCGGACAAGTCAAGGAGTACTAGGGCTTGATGTAGATTGTTGTCAGCGTTGGACCTCAAGGTGTTCTGGAGGGCCAAAATTACAGCCTCAGTGGAGTGACCAGGCCGGAAACCTGCTTGGTTGGGTTGGAGATATCCCGTTTCCTCCACGAAATTAGAGAGATCAGCTCACAACCTCTCATCCTAATTTTGGGTCATCTGGGTCAATTGGGAAAGGGCTCAAGAACCCCTGTAGCCGCACGCTATTTAGGGAAGAAGAATAAATAAAATATCAGGTTTGCCCTATTCTCAGACACTTACATCAAAGGCGCTGTGCTCTGAGAGGATGATCCCCTTGTCTCCACATTGGTTTTTAATACCAAGTGTTATCCCATTTAATATATAGGTCAGTTTGGCATATCACATTGTTTTTTATATTATACTATGTCACGGGTCCATACCTATTTAGAAGTGCCTCCCTGACTCCAGGGTGTAGGCCCGCTCTTCAGCAAACTGGGTTGTTGAAGAGCAGTGGGGAGTCCTAGGATGAAGCATGGTGTGTGAGGACATCCAGTCACATTTTTGTGTATGCCCAGCGATAGTCTGTTGTAAGGTGAAGCTTTGTTTCAAATAGTCTCCTGGGTCACTTAGTGTGTATAACAGCTGTGACAGGATGTCAGCTTACCCTTGGGATCCCATAGCCTCTAGCTCCCTACTGCGGATAGTGTCCATGTTGATCTGTGTGTTGATATCAAAGACTTCAACTACCGGCATCTGCATTTGCACGCTACATGCTGTGAGTCTGCCCCGCCAAGTGGTGCCACCACAGTCCTGGACTCTTGGACGTAAGGACTAGGATGCTTCAATATCCAAAACCCATGCATCTTCATTGGAACTGATGCATCTTTTGCGTGAGTTAGAACCAGCGCATCCTCATCATTGAGTGGAGTGGACCCAGCGTATCGCCTTCAGAACCAGCACATCACCTTCAGAATCGACGCATTGACTACTGCTGGAGCAGCAGCCGCACATCTAATTCAGAACCAGCTCTTCTCACTCGGAACCGAAGCATCGCTGCAGTTGTGTAGAAAAAATTGAGGCATCTTGTCCACTGCGTGGCTCAACACCGACGCGTCGCTTTAGCTGCACCTCGCATCTTCATCGACAATGACGCATCCCAGAACAAGGCACTTTGGCTCAGTGGGCCCAAGTGGCTCCCTGTATCCGACCCATGCTCAATCAGAGTCAGCCTGAACTTTTGACTTTTTCCCAGTCCAGCTCGACCAGATAACCCATGTAAGAGCTTATTGCTTCTAAGCGCTATTTACATTTATTATTTAAAAATTCATATTGCGACGTCTATGATTGGTTAGTTTTTTGTCTTTTTGGTCTTGTTTTATTTATATAATTAGGCTCTATTTTTCTAAGCTGGAATGGAGTCTTTTTATGGTGTTTTCACTGTGGTAATGTTTGAAGTGTTGCACAAATACTTTACATATCAAACAAAGGGGGAGGAAGAGGAGACCTAGGTCAGAGGGGCTCAAACTCCTATCAAATGTATGAAAATCGAAAACAGCCCTACTTTTAGTATGAACTTACTTTACACAGTGAAGAAAATGCGGGATTTTCTTAGATTAACTTTACCCACCAGGGTTACCTCTTGGTGGCATGCTTCATCATTGTGTCTATCCTGTTCTACTGCGGAACGGGGCGTGCTTCGTCGTATGTGTTACGTGGGAGCACTTTTTCAGCTTTTAATGCCCTGAATCAATGCCAAAATATAGGAGTGGGGGTGTTTTGTGTAGAGAGTGGGATTATAAAAATACCTGCATAGTAGGTAAATTACTATTTATTCAGGCCTCTATAAAGTATGATTAAAAACAGGGGCAATAAGAAAAGGTAGGTTATAATGTGCCTTCCTCTCTAAAAGGTCAACATGTTTCAAGCTGTACCCCAAGGCTTTTCTTAAGGACCAAGGAAACTAACTCCCTGATACCTCTCCTGCTGTTTTATAATAGCTGGGGCCACACTGGGGCTCGATCTGGAAGATTCAAGGTCATTGTATAGGGGTGCAACCTTGGCAAATGTGTGACTACAGGTTCACCTCAGTCTCAACTGGAAGACCCATGATGCAAGACCACTGCCTTAAATATAACCATAAGCAGTGACACCAAGTAGGTGCAGCATTAATGTATTTGCTTTGGCATGCAGAGTATGTGCAGCTATAATAAAACAACAGGAGTGGTATTAGGGCCTTGGTTATGACCCAGGCCACTTTTCTTATTGGTCTGTAAAGTATTTTACAGTGCTGGGTTCTGTACATGCTAGGATCTAAAAAAAACTCTCATGTCCAGGCTTCTGTAGACATTAACACAACTCACCCCCTTCAACCCAATAGCTGTCATGCTTCTCTGACTGTGTTCACTTACATCCTCACGATCAATTCTCACTTTGTGATTCCTTCTCAAGCAACATGAACAGAGTCTTGCACATTCAACATCTACATTCCAAGTCATTTACAACAAGGGGCTAATACGTTTTTTTTCTGTAGCAAAGAATATTGTAATCATTTTGGACCCTGATGTTCTGGAGTGGGACAAGATCTAGGCCTGCAAAGAACTTGCACAGATAATCGTCATCAAGAGGCAATGGTACTGGTATCCAGTACTTAGGAATTATCATCATCAAGGGGCAATGGTACAATATTTATTTATTATTTATTTATGTATTGTACTTCTAAAGCTCATCTGTCACCTTGCAGGCATCCTGGCGCTAAACCTTTCGGAAATATGCACTACGAGGCCACACTACAACATGTAATTAAATCTTTGGGAAGAGCCATGTTTTTAGCTTTTTCCTAAACGGCAGAATCTCATTAATTTGTCTGAGTTGCAGAGGCAGGGCATTCCAGAGCCTTGCTGCCGCCACCTCAAAAGATCTGCCACCTGATCTCACCTTCCTAACTTTAGGTACTTTCACCAGCTTTGCCCCTGACGAAGCGCAGGGTTCTCATAGGTGCATACCAGGAAAATTTCTTTTGAAAGGAGACCGACCCCATCCCATTGAGGGCCTTAAACACCAGGCAGACAGATTTAAATTGAACTCTTTGCCTTAGCGGCAGCCAGTGTAGTTCTGCTAAAGCCTGTGAGGAAGAAGACCTTCTAGGCCAACCCAGGGCCAATTTGGCTGCCATAGGTTGTATTCTCTGTAGCCTATCCAATAGGAAATTGGGAGCTTCCAGGTATAGGGCGTTGCAGTAATCTAATCTACTGAGGATAGTACTACGCACTATCACTGTGCGAGCCATGGAGGGTAGCAGGGGAAAAATCTTCCTAAGTGACCTAATGATGGCCAGACAACAAACCACTATTTTTGTCACCTGTGCTGCTAGCGTTAGCTGACAGTCAAAGATAACGCCTAGGTTACGGACTGTCTTTACAGGTTCCAATGGGGTCAAAGTGTCTAAAGGCCAAAAATTGCTGGGCAGCCCACGAGGGACTCTTTCCGCGGTGCAATACAGCACCTCCGTTTTGTCACCATTAAATTGTAACAAGTTTTCCTTCAGCCACAATGCTGTGTCCCGCAAACACCTATGAAACCCTTCCAGTGAGGTAGATTGTTCCCCCTCCAGTGAAATAATCAACTGGGTGTCATCAGCATAATTTATAATGTTGATGTTATGTTTTCTGATGGCTGACATTAGTGGTTTCATATAAATGTTAAAAAGTATAGGGCTGATGGCCGAGCCCTGCGGTACACCGTGCAAAATATTGGTAAAAGCGGATTGGAAGGGGGAAAGAGACACCGCTTGCTGTCTACCCTGTAGAAAGGACTGAAACCATTTCATGGCAAGCCCTGTTACCCCTATCTCCCTCAGCCTTCTCAACATGATTCCGTGGTTCACCGTATCGAAGGCGGCCGACAGGTCAAGCAGAATAAGTACTGCTGAGTGACCTCTGTCTGACCGCCTTCTAAGTTCGTCCATTACGGCCACCAAGGCTGTCTCGGTACCATGAGCTGGTCTAAAACCAAACTGGGCCTCCTCCAGTAAGCCATGTTGTTCAAGAAACTTGGAGAGAGTACTACTGACTACCCTTTCCACGATTTTTGCCGGGAAAGGCAAGAGGGATATGGGCCTGTAGTTCTTAGTACAGTTGGGATCCAAAGATGGCTTTTTTAACAAGGGTGTCACCACTGCTTGCTTCCATTGAGATGGAACAATACCAGTAATAAGTGACTGATTGCAAATCTGGTGAAGTGTTGGAAATAATTCATCCTTAAACTCCTTCCAGATTTTGCAGGGCAGCGGGTCTAAAGGAGAACCTGAAGTAATCCTCTCTGCAATTTTATAAAACTCCACTGCATCAGGGGGCGGAAATTCAAATAAAGAGTGAGCCCCATCCCCCTCTAGACCAACCCCTGTCCCCTCCTGTACTGTTTCAAGCGTGTCCTCCCTCATGGCTTTTCCCAACTCAGATTGATGGAGGACCCCACCCTTGTTATCAAATTGAGTGGTGACCACGCCTAAGTCATCAATGATCTTTTTAATTTTATTGTGAAAGAATCCCGCTAGGCTCTCACATAGTTCTTGAGAAGGGGGAATTACATATGTAACACAATTGGGATTGGTCAAACTATTCAGGATATTAAAAATGCCTCTTGAGCTATTCGGAGCACTAAGGATTAAGGAAGAGAAATATCCCGCTTTGGCCATGTTAATTGCTTTCTTATTTTCCCCGATCTTACTTTTCCAGGTATGTTTGTCCTCCACATTATACCCGTTCCTCCATTTCCTTTCTGCATGCTTGCAATCATGTTTCGTATTTTTCAGGTTATCATTGAACCATGGGGATGAGGGTCTGCCCCTCTTGCGATGTTTTTTAGAGGGGCAAGCACGTCCAAGGCCGACATGATTTTAACACCAAGCATCGAGTAATTCTCCTCCACTCGCAGATAAGAGGAGAAGCAGTCTTCGGTCAAGAGCAATGGTTCCAACCCTTTACTATGTATCAGGGTTCTCCAGTCTCTGCTAATGAATTCACCCCTAGGGTCAGTTGCGCGTGGCTCTTGCCTAACATGATTCACAAAAAATGTAACTAAAAAGTGATCTGTCCAGATCAAAGGCAGGACCTCCCCCATAGACACATAGTTAGCCTCTGAAAAAATTAAGTCCAACATATGTCCTCCATTATGAGTGACCTTGGATACTTGCTGCAGGAGACCAAGGCATTCACAGGACTGCAGAACATTGGCGCATCCCCCATCTAGCTGGCCATTAAACCATAAATTAAAGTCCCCTAAAATCACCAGTTTGCAGTGGGAAGCAGCCATGTTGGTAAAAGTCTCTAGCAGTATTTGCTGCTGTTGAGGACTAAAGGCCCCCGGGGGTCTGTAACATATAATCCCATTTAAAACCTGGGTGAAGGCATCCTCAATGCTAAAGCCTAAAAGTTCAAATCCTGGCACCCTATCCACATCTATCATAGTCACTTTTAGAGTATCCTTATAGATAAGCCCAACACCCCCCCCCCCTTCCCTTAGCTCTTGGTTTGTGAAGAATCTTGTATCCAGAACTTAATTTATGAAAAAAGAAGTGCAATGGCTCCCGTCAGGAGGCCACTGCAGCTTGTATCAGCCATTATCCTATCACCTCCGCCTATCACAGAACCAACACATCTAGTAACCATGAAACCCTACAAGTGTGTCAAATCAGACTATTGCACGCCCCCTAAAGTTGTATGAATGGTGTGGGAGGCAGACAATAGTCATTGTAAGGTATATTGAATTAATACCCACAGCCTGTCATAAGCGCCAGTGTTGACAATTAAATGCTGGCGCTGAGCACCTGAAACCACTGGCTCAAATTAAGCACTGCTAGTACCCACAGTGGTTTTGATAGTGCTTTTGAGAATACACTGTTGATTTGAGTTGTTGGAACACAGTTTAAGGCCACTAATCTCCTGTCAAAACTCTCTATTCCTCCAGGTGTTTTAGCCAGTTGTCTGCTGGCTTAAGTTTTGTTCAGCAATCTTTTGGGTCTAAAGAGGCTTGTCACAAGCTTTGCTGTCAATATTTTTAAAACCCACTCTCTGAATATTATTCTACAGAAGAAAATACTTAAATCCAATACACATTAATTCTGCCACAGCCCTACAGCTGGACTGGAAACATACATCGCAAATGTGCACAATCTGTCCTATAGAAACAAAGTGCCAGAAATATTGAAATACATTATTCTGCAACGTTGGGTGGTTGATGATGTATATTGAGTACTTAGCATGTTCAATGCTGTTTAGAGTGATTGATTCTTTGCTATCACTCAATTCTTGTGTGGGTAATCTGCAGGGTGTGGTGGTCACTGACCAGCCAACAATTCACCCTGAAATATCACAGAGATACTTGCTCAATAAGCACTTCAAGTAACACTACAATTAGCAGTTTGGTGACAGGAGGAGGCTCATTGTTGTAGGTTGGCTGACAAAAAGCCAGTGTATCATTTCTTTCCCACTATCAGTGCTGGAAATCAGGGGGAATGAGCCAGGTTCCCGTTCAGGCATATATTTATGTGCCCAGGGAAATGTGCTGAATTTGTCCTGGTGACATTTTCCAACACTAGGACACAGTTCAACAGTGCCTGCATGTTGTCTGTGCCCCATTCATACCAGCAACCTGCAGGGGAAGGAAGCTTTTTCACTTCCAGCTGGGCCTGAATTAATGGGTCATCAGCTTTTCTTTTTTACAGTGTCCCCCGGTTGGGAGCCATCTAGAAACTAACACCTAGATGCCACCGTTTATCACTTCACAAGCACTATAGAGAAACTATGACTAAGAGGCAGGTTTTTTACACCCATTGTAAGAAATGTGCATGAGCTGTAAGAATGCAGGATTTATTTGTGTGTATGAGTTGCTCATCCCAGTGTAGGGTGTAGGAGTGCTTTACAACACACATAGAGATACAAAAAATAATACTAGTGTGAAAATAAAATGTACAGACAATGCTGCATAAGACAGTTAGGGCTATAAGATGAAGCACAGTTAGGGTCATAAGATGAAGCAATCTTATATCGTCCATACTTTTAGAAATTAGATTCCCCTCAAAATTGTTGGGCCCACAAAGATCTTGGCAGCAGGTTCCTTAATCCTGTAAGATATTTTAACAGGCAGCGTCTGTGTAACCAATTAAATACAGTAGTACAGATTTATTTTGTCTTTGTTGCCAATTTCTTTGAGCAGGTTTCTTTAAAATATTATGTTATGTTGTTATGTTATCTTATTTTTTGTGATGTCAAGTTATGTTGATTTGTAAAGTGCACTAAGCACACAAGAAGGATCCAGGCACTTAGGCAAGGTGTGTAGTTGTGTTGTCTCAAGGTGCTTATATGAAGAGCCTGGTCTTCAGCTTCTTGCAGGACTCAATAAGTGAAGAGAAGGCTCGGATGTGTTAAGGAAGGTAATCCCATGTCTTGTTGGCGATGTAGGAGAATGAGTGACCTCCAGTTATTTGCTTTTGAAGATGTGGGGCGTGTGTGCAAGTGAGAGTGATGCAAAGTATAGGTGTTTGGTGGGTTGGTGAGAGTGAACGCAGCTGTTCAGGTATTCTAGTCCTATATTGTGGAGGTCTGTGTATATGTGCGTGAGAAGTTTCAATTGGCTGCACATTGGCTGACTTCCCGAGGTGCTCATTGCACCTCAGGAAGTCAAGCTTCCTGAGGTGCAGTTTGATTTGGGTGTGGTGTGGGAGGCAAAGTATGAGTCTTGCAGCTGCGTTCTGAAACATCTGTAGTCTGTGTAGGAGTTGTTTGGAGATTACGGTGTAGAGATGTTTAGGGCCATATGTATCAAGCCGTTTTTGAATCGCAAAGGCCGAAATTCGCAGAATTTCGGCCTTTGCGACTCGCAAACGGCCGTTTTGCATGTTTTGGAATGTATGAAACATTCCCAAAATAAGGAATTCCAAACTTGTACGATTCCTTATTTTTCCATAGCATTTAGGGAATCGCAAATTTGCGATTCCCTAAATGCTATGTATGTAGCAATTTTGGCTTGCGAATTTTGTTTAAGAATTCGCAAATTACCACCAACTTTTAGTTGATGGTAACTTGCGAATTCTTCCAGAAATGCACAATTTGGCATTTTTAAAGGTGGCATGTGATGCACACACATGCCCATAGGGCATGTATGTGCGCCATATGCACACACATGTTCTTTTCAGGGGTGCAGCAGGGTGTCTTTGAGACACCCCTGCACCCTTGCAATAATTCTCAAATTGCGATTAGCAAATTGCGAATTTGCAATTTGAGAATTATTTTGCATTCATTCCTATGGGCCTCCTGGCCCATAGGAATGCATTGGAAATTATTCCTTAATTGCGAATTCGCAAAATGCGAATTCGCAAATAAGGAATCTTAAGGAATCGCAAATAAAAAGCGATTTTTTTCATACATACCATTTTGCAATTCCTAAATAGCGATTCCTTAAAATTCGCTATTTAGGAAATGCAAAATAGTTTGATGATACATATGGCCCTCAGTGTAGTCCAGCCTGCTTGTGATGACCGCTTGTGTGATGGTCCGTCTGGGCGTTATGTGTCAACCATTTGAAGATTTTCGCAGCATGCGTAGAATGTGGAAACAGGAGGAACACACTGCGTGGGAGCATTATGTATAAATGTATATGTTAACTGTCAGACTCTCTTTCAAGTTCCACCCCTTGTGACTCCACCCCCTTTTTCTGCCACACCTTGGCCCCCAGTTTATGGGCCCTTCAGAGGGAATTATTTTCCAATTTCAGTACGGCCTGTTGGCCTATATTTTTTTGTCCCTGCGCTCTGGCATCCTGCGTATGTAGGGTGTAACACACGATAGCAGTGTTTATTGTTAGGAAGTTCAGTTTGAAAAAACAATCAAACCCAGAATAAAATAATTATTCATTAACAGATGTTAAATGCCCTGAAAAACATGCAGTGCCTGTGTGATACTGTGTTTTTTATTCATTTACAGCTATGCTTTCTTGTCACAGCCAACAGGCTAATTTTTATATTTACCTTTAGTGGCGAAAATAATACTCCACAAATACTTCCTGTAAATGTCTGGTGGGCACCCAGCACCTATTCCTCTGAAAACAGCTCTGTTGAAAGCCCTACCAGAGGTTAGGTTAGGTCTGGGGCTAACACTGATTTGCTTCCACTCTAACCAGACTTCAGATAGAGAATGGACTGAAATGTGTCACCTATCTTCAGACATGCTGCGCTGATTTGGGTGAGCATATCATGTCTATGGATTATGAATGTTTGAAGGGAGTTTGAAGGGTGTTGAAATCTAAAGTGCCCTTCAGACAGGTGCAATCCACAGAACTCTCCTGCCTTCCCTTTGCTGCTAATATGTGCACTTTGCACTGTCAGCACACAGCCAACGGAAATGAAAGCACTCGAAGTGGCAGACCTGTCGGTTCATCTGTCTTTATCTCTGCTGCTACAGCAGCAAATAGCAACTTATTGCAAGTGGGGCTGCACGCCAATGTCCCAGCGGCCCTGATTTACACGAACATAATGTGTTGTCAGTATGGGGTGCATGACAATTATCAGTGGTATTGCGTAACTTTACTCAAGCTATCTTAAAACATATGTTATAGAATGAGCCTAAAGCACAATATTTTTAGTCTGGAATATTTGAAAGAATAAAATATTTTACTCTGTGAACTTTTCCACGGTCAACGTTATTAGCAATTTTTCGTTATCACCGCTCGTGGGCATATTTCCGCAACAAGTCAGATATTTTGTTCTGTAGGATATTGTATTCGGAAAAGCAGTACATGGGTACTTGAGATCTGCCCGTAGCACTCCATTATAGTATTGGTTGGGTAAATTAATCATTTGGGAAAGGTGACTGTCAACATAAGAGAAACTTTGAAAGATATATGATACAGAACACTGGTATTAAGATATATAAATACATATTTTATGAATTCTGTAGAAAGTTTACTCCATGTTTGTCCACTTAGCTTCTATATTTACCTAGCTGTCATATGCCCTGAGCATATAACATTATAGATTGGTGTCATTTCTCCTTGCAATATATCTGGAAATGACTTATATTCAAGGAATATCTTTATTTAAATGATACGTTACCTTGAAAAAAGAAATAGAGGGAAGGAATGGCGAAACAATACTGATGGATGAGCAGCGTATATACTCACCACTAATGAAGAGAGCAAACAACAATATAGTGGGATAGGATGCGAGATAAATCGGTGGATGGGCATTTAAAAAAAATAAAAATGTTGATATTAACTGAACAGTTCCCAAAGTAGCTATAATCCATCTTCCTGAATTCACTAATTTATTATTTATTAGTCTGATCCCCAAGTTCTTTTTCGTAATTATGGCTGCTTCTTTTGTACTACCTATCTGGTCCGTGCAAATGATCTCTGCACCCAATTACAGTTTCTAAAACAGAATGTACATTCGGGTCTTTCTAAATGTTTCTCTTGGAGTATGATAACATGAGCCTTAATGTGTTTTAAATATTCAGCAATTCGCCTTGGTTTCTTCGTGGATCTCAAACCTTTTACATTCCAAGTTAGTATCTCAAACTTTGTTTAATTTTTTTTAAAGATATAACTACATTAACTGCTTTCTCCGGGGCAGTGACCCGGGATACACCTTTTTTTCTTCACCTCATCAGAAGCTAGTGAGGCTAGGTTACTTTTTCACTGCACAACATTTGCTATCCGATGCGTGCATACAGGTCTACCCAAGGGTCACGTCTGACCATGGTCCTGTTGTCTTGCCATTAACCTCTATTAGTGCAGCCAGCAAACCTCGGGATTTCTCTTTTGATCGTAAATTGCTATTGGATACAAAATGTCATGATCACATGATGAGTTAGATTGTAGAATCTTTCGGGAATAACAGGGAGTGTACTGAAATGGGGTTTGTTTGGGATGCGTTTAAGGCTGCTTTCAGGGGGAAGGTTCTCAGCTTTGGGCTGCACGCGCAAAAATAAATGCGCTTACAACTACAGGAGCTGTACCAAGGTCTTGGAAAGGCTGAGGAGCGGCTGGTACAAGATATACATACAGTCAGAGATATCCATGATTCTGCAGCGGAAGTGGCCCAGTGTAAGGAAAAAATAAATCTCCAGTGGAGCCAAGAGGCGGCTAAAACATATACTATTAAACGACAGCTGCAGTATGAGTATGGGGAGGCAAGTGGCAGGTGCCTGGCCCAAAAAATGAGATCTAAGGAAGCCGCGCAAAGAATCAATTCCCTTGTAGACTCCACTGGTCGATTGGTAGAGAGTGAGTCTGAAATATTGGAAGTATTTCGGCAGTTCTATGTAACACTTTATGCCAGTGAAGAATATGATGCTCATAAAGCTGCAATTCTGCTACAGCAGTACTGCAAACAAGATCTGGATGTGGAGGTAGTAGCGAAGTTAGAGGCCCCTATCACGCTGCTTGAACTTGAACAAGCGATCAAGGGACTACCCGCAGGCAAGGCGGCAGTCCCTGACAAACTCCCGTTGGAGATTTACAAAAGTTTTTTCCAAGTCCTAAAGGATGATATGCTAGCTATTTTTAGGTGGGCTCAGACTGGCGTATAACCCGAAATCCTGGGATGAGGCCAGTATTGTGGTTTTTAGAAAAAAGGAAAAGCCTGCAGATCGGACAGCCTCATATCGGCCTATATCACTGTTAAGTACAGACGGGAAAATGTATTCAAAAATTTTGGCGGCAAGGCTCTCAGCAGTGATCTCTCCACTGGTTTCAATTCGGCAGCATGGGTTAATTCCCGAACGTGGAACAACAGACCTTGTTAATCGTGTGATAGCCTTAATAGACTATGCCAACGGTACAGATGAGGCTTTTAGTCTTATACTTTTAGATGCCGAGAAGGCTTTTGACCAAGTCTCTTGGGCTTTCTTATGGGCTGTGATGAGAAGTCGGGGGTTTGGGCCACAGTTCATAAAGGCGTTACAGACGCTATATCAACAACCAATAGCTAGGATTTGTACTATGGGGCTACAATCGGCAGTGGCGTCTATACGAAGGGGAACAAGGCAAGGCTGTCGTGCTCCCCATTGTTATTTTCTTTATATATTGATCCATTTTTAAAAATGATTGAGAACAACTCCTGGATACCGTCAGTTATATTACATCAACAAGAATATCGTGTCTTGGCATATGCCGATGACGTGGCTGTGGTTTCCCCAAAACCACTAGAGGCAATGTTAGAGATAGAGCATCTAGAGGCCGTATATGGATCAGTCTCTGGTTATAAATTAAATACTGCTAAAACTCAGATCTTATGTGTTAACACCAGACTTTATGCAGATCCCAGGGTCCTATCAGAGGTGGTGATGTATTTAGGGGTATGGATGAGGGCCTCCGCTTCTGCCCTGGTAGAATCTAACTGGGAGAGGTTATTGTCCGGGACTCGAAAACAATTAGACCAGGCTGAATGCTTGCATCTAACACTGATTGGTAGATGTAATATTTTAAAAATGATGGTCCTACCCAAAATGTTGTATTTTTTTCGGTGTGTACCATTGGAGATACCCCAGGCTAGTCTTACGCAGCTTCAATCTATCTGTATGAGATTTTTATGGGCAAGGGGGAAAGCGCGGCGAGCGAAAAAATACATGGTATTACCGAAGGCTGTAGGAGGCTGGGCTGTACCTGAATTTGTCTTATACTACTATGCTTGTATGCTCCAGCATATGAACATATTGCTTACGGGGGTAGGAACGTTAGATTCAGCTGAACAGCCTTCAATATACAGTATGTTGTTAGGCACTGAAGTAAAAAATCGTCTTTTTCTTAACATGGACTGGAATTACTATAAGAGGACAAGATTTAAGGTCTTAATGGCTGCGTATAAAGTATGGAACGCTATCAAAAAAATATACAAGCTAGAAAAAGTATCCTGGTATACTCCACTGAGTGCTCCGATTTTTTTTCATAGTGTCTTTTGGGATCGGGTTGTATATAATTGGCGGCTTAACGGTTTAAATTGTGTGGGTGATTTATATACATTGGGTGGATTAAAATCGTTTGAACAGCTTAAGGAGCAATATCAGCTCCCAACCTCACACTTTTTTAAATATCTTCAAATTCGTGATTATTTGTTGAAAGCCCGCCTGTGTATACAACCTAACCCCCTTATTGAAGCTAATAAGAAAACAGGTCGTATAGGCGTACTTTATAATTTAATGTTAGATGCTATGCCCAATGATTTAGAAACCCATACCAACAAGTGGGAGAACAGATTAGGATGCTAAGGGATTTCACTTGACACCTTAATTGAATTAGCTGGACGATTATTTATGTCTGCCAATCAGGCCGCTCAACATTATAAAACTATCTTCTATTTGTGTCAAACGCCTGATAAAATCTCAAAATGGTGTGGCGAACCGGATGGAAAGTGCTTTAGATGCGGTGCTTTGGCGGCTGATGTGATGCATATCTTTGGTACTTGTGTAGAGTAGAGGAGCTTGTTTGGGCATGTGGGCAAGTTTCTATCTGGGATTGTCGGAACACCTGTCCAGCTGTCACTTATGCAGATTCTATTGGGGTTAGAATTGGGCGCTGGTTTGGGCTCCGTGCCCAGCAACATTGTTTATTTGGTTTTTGTAGCCACAGCTGCTCTTAGACTTTGTATAGCCTCGTGCTGGCTGCAAAAAGATGCACCCTCATTTGAAGCTTGGCAGGCGAGGTTTCTTTTTACGTTTAATATTGAATGTAGCTTATATGCTCTGAAAGGGAGGAGGAAAAGGAAACTGGGGGAACAAATCTGGGGGTCAGTTCGTTCTTATTTGGAAATGGATGGTTGAATATCCCTGACTTTATATGTATTTATATGTATTTGTTTGTACTTGGGATTTATGTTATTCAGGTGTCAAAATCGTATAATGTCTGGCACAGCCAATTTTTTATTAATTTTTTTCATATCAAATTATTATTTCCGCCTTGCAATCTGCTGTTGTGAAACAATATCTTGTACTCATGTATTTTCCTTCAATAAAAAAATTAAATGAAAAAAACTGCTTTCTCCGCCGCTACCATCTGATCATCATAGTCTATGTACAACTGGATAGTTTTTCCTTTTTTTATTTAAAGCTAATGTGTGGAATGTATCTAATAAAAGCAGAGAAGAAAATAAAAAAACATGCCCATAATCACACCTGTTAGACCTGAGAGTCTTAGGGCGATCTTCGCCCCAATTTTTTGCCTTCCTCCTCCACTATTCTGAACTTGTCTTTGCTGGCATTAGGACTCCACACTTTACCACTGAAAACCAGTGGTTAAGTGCATGTACTCTCTCCCCTCAAAATGGTCATTTTGACTCATACCCAATTGCCATGTTTACATTACTTATAAGTCCCTAGTACAGTGCGCTACACGTGTCCAGGGCTTGTAAATTAAATGCTGCTAGTGGGCCTACAGCACTGCTTGTGCCACCCATTTAAGTAGCCCTTTAACCATGTCTCATCTGTCTGCAATTGCAGATCCTGTGTGTGCAGTTTCCACTGCCATTTCGATCTGGCAACATAAATCTTTTGCAGATAGGAACAATGGCTATAATGCACTGGACAATACCCTATTCATGCCAATTTACAATGAAAATATACAAACCTAGGGGCCAATTACGATTGCGGATTTCCCGCATCCACCGGGCCGGCGGAAGCCACCGCCGGCCCGGAGGATGCGGGAAAACCGCCGCGGAGGCTTGAAAGACCCACCGCCAAATTAGGATGGCTGGTGGGTCTTGCAATCTGTCCTCCGCTTTTCCGCCGCGGTCGCCTTCCGACCGCGGCGGAAAAGCATTAACATGGCTGGCGGTGTCTATCAGACACCGCCAGCCATATTAGGATGGAGTAGAAAGTATGCTTTTCCACGGCGGCTTTTCCGCCGTGGAAAAGCATACGGACCTTCACTTCGGGGGTCCGTTGCGGGCCCCCTGGGTGAAGGGGGGGGGGTGGGGATGCACATGGGGGGTGCCTATGGTACCCTCCTGCATTTTCTTTAACAAAGCGGCAGGCACCGCACGGTGCCTGCTGCTTTGTGCACGCAAATGCCGTGCATGCATTTTTAACATTCGGCGGGTGCAGCTTGAAGCTGCACCCGCCACAATGTTAAGGATAGAGGATGTGACCGCCACCCTGGGGATCACATCCTAATCTGCACGGAGGGACCACCGCTGCCCCTGCGGACGGTCCCTCCTACTCTATGGTGGCAGACGGACTCAGGTCCATCCGCCATCATAATCGGCCCCCTAGTGTGCAATGCTGTAGCGAGCCCTGCCCAAGGCTGTGAAGTAACCAGGGGAAAAGCTAGATCACAAAAGTGGACTAGACACAGCATGCATTGCTGGTGCCCTAAGGCTTCCAAGTACACAATATCAAACAATTAGTGTTGCAAATAGTCCAAAAATATTCAAAACGCAAAGATAAGCATTTCATACAAGAGAAACTCAAAACAATGATTTTCACTTCAACAAGAGTGATTTAATGAGTTGCTTGTAGGCTTTGGGCCCGCTTCTGATGCAGTTTGGAAAGCTTCCTGACTGAATGGGTTTGGGAATGGTTTCCAACCGAATTGGATCGGGACAGTCCAACCGACCGAGTACGATGTATCCAGGTGCTTCCAGATGCTATCTGGTTGGACTCCCATTGACTTCAATGGGAGCCTATGGGGCTGATTTACAATGAAAAAGACTCAGGGCGTCCTGCAGGCCATTTGGCTGTGCTGCACTGAGTCACTTTAAAAGCACAGAGATGAGACATATTTACAACAATATGTTGCACATCTGTGCTTCCCCCTGCGCTGGTGCACAAACTGCAGCCACGCGCCAGCTAAGGCACCCTTACACCATGGTGCAAGAATGTCTGCCTCGTGGGGAGATTTTTCTTGTGCAGGAAGGGGCACATTCCTGCACAAAAACAATCACTAAAGGCATTTTCCTCTTTCAGTGCACGCATTGAAAGAGGAAAAAATGAGGAGAAATTAAAACATTTCTCTTCGTTGCGCCTCCCTGCTCCTCCCCTGGGGAGGCATAGCATTCACAACCATTTCCAGATTTACGATCCACGTAAATCTGGAAATGTGTCTGATTCCATGGGTGTTGTGTGGGAACACCCACAGCAACAACCCTGGAACGCCCCTTCCATGCAAAGTGCTGCATGTAAAGGGGCCATATTTACAAGGACAGGAAAAGTCACGCAGTGTGGTCTTTCCTGTCCTTGTAAATATGGAGCAGTAAAATGCGCCACCAGAACATCACAAAAAGTGATGTACTGGAGGTGCAGGGGGCTTGTAAATCTGCCACTATGTTCCTAACCACATCCACATCGTAATCGATCCCTAGGTGGGAATGCTTTCAAAACTGCATCGTAATCGGGCACTCGCTTGGAAAGACACGTTCCAGATCCAATTTGTATGGAGCAAATGCTGTTAGGTGGCATTCCTAACAGCATCAGAATTCGGCCCGTAGGGCCCTTAAGGCCTGATTCTGAAGCGGTTTGGAAAGCTTCCCGATCAAATGGGTTTGGGAATGGTTTCCAACCGAATCGGATTGAAAGAGTCCAACTGACCGAGTACGATGCATCCGGATGCTTCCAGATACGATTTGGTTGGACTCCTATTGACTTCAATGGGAGCCTTTGTTCCGACCGAATGCATAGGCTCCCATTGATGAAAGGCGTGGCTAGGGAGAATAGGGCACCCTCTGGTACCTGCCACACTGTGAATGGCTGGTAAGGAAAGACCCATGGGTACCCCCAGAGGCCCGATTGGGAAGACTCCAGGTGCAGGGAGGGGCTACTATGGGCCCCCAAAATCTGATTCCGACTAACGATTTGAGTCGGACAGCATGATTCGGAAAGGCTGTCCAAATCCTGCATAGTACTAGGTCGTTTGGAAACCCGGCCCGTAGAGTCATACAATTCTACTCCTTATGGCTCCGTTTTTCCAAATGTCGTCGGGTTTAGATTGGGATATTCCTAGTGCCTAACTCGCGTCATACTGGATCAGTTGGAAACCTGTAAGAGTCAGTTGGAAAGACACATTCCTGACCGGTTTTGGATGTAGCAAATGCCGTTAGGAGGCCTACCTAACCACATCAGAATCACCCCCATTGTGTCTTGTTTACAAATGTTCCATCACACTTGCAGACCACATGGAAATAGCATCCTCAATGGAAAAGCATATTCATGGTTGTAACATGTGATCCACTGCATTTTGGGAGGGAGACACCCTTTATCAGTGGTAACTGTAATTTAGAGAATTACTGATTACAAAGAGGAAACATAGGAAATAGCTTCACAGCTCCAAACACAGACAACAGACATAAGAAATAAAAACAGGACTTACAGGAGCTTAGAACCCGCTACCAGATTGTTGCATGCTATTTGCAATACATCAATACTGCATGCCAGCATCAGAAATAGTGGAGGCACTGGGCAATTTTTATTCAGTGAGAAAATGACCAATGTGATCAATGAGGCATGAGCAAAAAAAAAGGAAGAAAGGAAAAAACAATTCACCAAACGTGGGTAACCCGAAGAAATGTTCAAAACTACATTACATCGCCCATCTACCTTGGATCGCTCAACACTATTACAGAAAAAATAAGGCATGAAACCAGCACAGGAGTTCTTCGTGTCTCCACCCAATCTAATACCAATAACTGATCATTTTGCATTGCTGGGAACTCTTGCAAATGGAACCAGACTTTGAGGGTCTTTTTTTTTAACAAACCTCTATGTGCGGACATATGCCCTTGGAATCTGAGAGAAATATTAACATCACTCTCATGTAAGGATGAAACCCCACCAAAAGGGATGAAGAGGTGTCATAATTGTATACCTTATGGTGATGTTGTCGTGGGTAACAGCATTTCACACCCACAGACTGGAAAATTGATGCAATTGAGACATTTGGCAGACTAACTTCCAACTATTTGTTTATGCCATCAAGTGCCCATGCAAATTAATTTATATTGGTAAACAGAAAGGTGTATCAAGGTGCGCATCACTGAGCACAAAAGTATGAAATAGACACAAAAACAGAAATTCATCTCTTATAGTTCATTGGATGGATAACAATCACAACATTGCACAACTCACATTCAAGGTGCTGGAAACTATACTGGCGAATCCAGAAATCAATACCTCGAAAAGTTTATTGCAATGTGAGACACATTTGATTAAGTACTTAAACTGTCTCATCCCCACTAAGCTCAACGACAAGTTGGAACTTTCATGTTTTCTCTAAATCCTCTTGTAGACATTTTTACCTTTGACTGAACACCACATGTAGTGATCACATCCTTAAATTTTGAACCTGCCAGAGCAATCCTACAGGCACATATCCCAGACACTTGGCACTGCGGAACACCTCACGCACATACCGCAAATCGTACATTCTTTATGTTTTGTTCCTTCCCTTTATGGTTTTGATTGGTCACCAATTGTGCATGTCACAGATACCCTTCACATTGGGCAAATATATTTTCCATCACTGCGTATGGAGTGTCACACATATGTTTGAGTAAAATGTATTGTTAGGTATTTTTTTAATTTGGGACAGTGTCATTTTCAGTACTTTATGTAAACACAGAATGGTTTGCTCATTTTGTTTTCTGTTTATGTTACTGATTTGTCAATTGTACATGGTAATCACACATTTTCTGGCTAACAAGTGTAACCACTCTGATCACAGTTGACATGTTGTTTAGCCATTTTTGAAGAGTCATTTATTCTGTTCCTCAGACTATTTATCCCTCGTTGTTGAATATGTTGAATTGACAGCTTAGGCAATCAGAAAATGTTTTTTTTTTATTATTGTATAGAATGCACTACTTGCCATCATAGATTTGCTATCAATATTTTTGTATTTGGTGTTTTAAAACCTATTTGCATTATTGTATCTCTAACAGTTTTGCATGATTTTTGTAGTGACACACACATTATTGTCACGGTTCAGGTGCTTCTACAATTCTTCACTTTCGGTTATTTAGCCTTTCGTCCATGTTGTGGCATGCTGTTTGTACGATGGTGCAACTGCCCAATGACGCCACTGCCTGTTAGTTTTATAGCCAGTTTCACTCACTGTTTGAGATACACCGTCCCGTTGCTGTGTCATGCTGGTGCAAGTGGTTTTAGAGTTCTGTGAGTTGTCTGGTACGTCCAGTTATTTTTTGTTCTTACGCTTGTAACTCCTTTGTCATGACTTTTCTTTAATTTCTAGAGCCACCGGTTTGCAACCCCATTTTTAGTTGTGAGCTCAGCTGATTACATATTCTTTCAGGTACATGCTTTTTGCCTTAACACTCGGGTACTGGTGTTCTTTCAAAATTGTATTTCAGACACCGTCATTCTTACAGCATGTCATATGTTTTTCCTGACAGATGGGGATTCCGCTTCACTTGGTCTGTGTACAGTGTTATTTGTATGACTTTGCGCTTTGCGCCTTATTCATGGTACATTACAAGGACAGCTGCTTTGCACACTCCTCATTGGGAACTCAAAGTCTTTGACAGCATATTTTAAGGTGTGTGCTTTTCACTGTTCACAGTTGGTCAATCGCATTGTGGTATACTAGCACAAATGCATGCTGGAACTTGGTGTTTTCCTTCTTTTTTCTTTCTTCCTTTTTTTTGCTCATGCCTCATTGAGCACATTGGTCACTACCTCATTAAGGGGGCCGATTAGGATTGCGGTGAATCCGCATCCTCCGGGCCGGCGGAAGCCACCGCCGGCCCGGAGGATGCGGATTCACCGCTGCGGTGACTGGAAAAAAAACCCCGCCACATTAGGATGGCTGGGGGGTCCGCGGCGGATGGCAAGAACTGTCCTTATTTAAATAAGGACTGGTCTGTTTTGAATGTACTAGTAAATAATGCACGTCCAAACCACTCTCTCTTTTTCTAGTTTTAAAGGTGGCCTAGTTTGGAAGTAGGTAAAGGCCGAACCCCTTGGTGCATTAAAACGTTTAGAAAGTTGGCATTTACCTGCTTTAGTCATTTGGTGCCCATAGCTTGCCTCTGATAACATGACTGGGTGTATTTGGCAGTTGGGCTTTGTGTAATACTCCTAGACAGCCACACACAATGGGAGCTTAGGTGTGTTTCAATGGGCCAACTATGGCAGGATGGGAAGGAGGAGCTAGGCACAGCCTTACTTACAGTTGAAAGGGTAATGTCCTGCCCATAAACAAAGGGCTGCATTCTGCCTCGTAGTGAGTCTGGAGCCATGGATGGAAATAATGAACCCTGTGAAATTCTAAGGCATATCTTCAAGTCCACCTACTTTAAAAGGACCACTGGTTATAATTACTGGACCTCACACACCACCAAAGCAGTACACATCTGGAGATCATGATACCCTGTCAGGAAGAAGGACTGCTGTGCTGCTAAAAGGAATGCCACTCTGCTGGATTGCACTCTGCTGGACTCCTGCTTTGCTGTGCTGATCTGCTGCTGGCTGCCCTTTTGCCTGAGTGAGAAAGACTTCTGGGAGGGAGTCTTTCGCTGCCAGTTGGTACCACACGAGGCCTGAACCCTTGGAAGTGGATCTATGGTGCTTGTCTGTGGAACTGGTGTATCTTCTCTGCCTAGCAGAATCGATGCATCTCCTTGGCTGAGCGGTGATCCTTTTCATCTGCTTTCGGTATTTCAGAAGATGCAATACCACCTCATCATTCCGCTGAATTTGCATCTTTTATCTGGCACTATAACTATAACTGGATGGTAAGAATTGTAGTATTACCACACACCATCACAAGTTGCCCTTTTACAGCCTGATACCAATATCGAATTACACGGCTCCACTACTGAACTTTAACTGAGAAAAAAAGTCTAAGTCCTTTTTGGTCTCAGTTGAACTGAAGACCAAAACCTAAATTTAACTGAGGCAAACTTTACTACTTTTAAATGCCGTTTGTGAATACTGATCATCGTAAAATTAGACTTATGTCTCAGTTTACCTTTGTGAATCGGTCCTATATTTTTTTGAGCACTTAATTGTATTTCTGTTTTACATTGCGCACTCACTGATGTGGAGTCTACATTTTACTTCCTATTTAGCAGGGTGGACAAGAAAGAGAGTTTCACCATCTGTAGGGAAAATATTTCATTGTTTAAAGACTGTTTTACTTAGATTTCTATGTCTACTCTATCTACAACCAGTGGGCATTTACTCTGTATTTGCTGATTGTTTCTTTATGTTTATTGTTTTTGTTATTTATTATCTTTGGGTATCCTGCCAGATTTTCTCCTCGCCATCTCGTGTCATGCATCATTTCTTACAAATGTAGCACTCATTCCTTAATTATGCATTCTCTTAGTTACTCACTTATGCACAGATGCACTCGCTCATCCACACCGTTCATTGACTTATTATCTCAATTATCCGTCTCACCAGACCACTCAAATACACAAAACCATATGAACCAATGAAGAAGAAATCTCACTTAGAAAATAATCAGATCCATTGGCTCTACCAATGCATGTGTCTGTTTAGGGACCACAAGTGTGAGTGTCTATATATGTCTAGAGTCGGGTTTTTCCAGAATATTCAAGTCCTGCTATCGACATTAAATACGTAGAAGCTTGATGGTATGTAAAGTGTGTACTAAGACGAATTCGGAGACCCCTTCCCTTTTGCGAATGGGTTACCATCACAACTCAAGAGTTTGAAACAATTCAATGGTTTGTGACCAGATTACGATTGTAAAATATTAATACTTTGCACGGCGAATCACAATTAGGAAGGGGCGCACTATACTCTCAACTTCCAAGCAGTCATTCATTATGCATGCCGAAAACATTCCAGTAATTTGATAACCATTTACCAGGCATGATAAAAACCCACTTTTCAGTTGCAAACCCTGTGGTTTTGCGCATCGCAGGCTTTGTGAATGCAAAATACTTTTGTTAATCTGGCCCTTGGTCACATGGAACAAAAAGAACATACTGACAAAGGTGTAATAACATACTTTTAATAAGGCTGCGAAATATTTTGATTTCTGATAAACAGTTACAGTACAAACGTAGCAATTGACTAAGTAAAAATAATGTTATACAGTTCATAAACATCTACACAAATATTTCGGCATGAACACACTATGGCTAAAATCCTTTCACACATCAGGCCCTTAGTCTGCTTTGTTCTCTACACATTGCTAAACTTTTGTTTATATGAAAATCTCTCTCCTTGTTTTGTTTCACCTTTTATATCCACCTCAGTGAATATGTACAAATATTTTTACAATGTACTATAATTTTATAGTGATGACTGAAGGTTGTTTTCTCTTAAATGTGTTTTGTACTTTCAAAAACAAGTACATGCAAATTTGCTTCTTGAACTTTTTAAAATATTAATGATAATTGCAATCATGAAGCAAATGTTTAGCTGGGGTACCATAAGCACATTGCTGCAATGTCAGTCTGACCCTTAGTGATAAAATTATGCATTAAAGTTTTATCAGGTAAGAATGTTGCATGCAAAATTACTGAATTGTATTCATTGGTTTAGATGGGTATCATTGCAGAAATCGACCTTTAACAGCAGGGGGCTGGAGAAATGCTAAGCGAAATGTGTGAATTTCTAAAATTTGCAAATAATGGATGTCTTGTTTTTTTTCCCCAAAAGGCTGTTAACTGCAGCATCAAAAATAAAGCAAAACACAGTTCAGAAACGCAGCTAATGGAACCATAGAATAAGAACATTGTGTGAGGCTTCGGGTACATTAAATTAAGGTAATGCATTGTAGATACCGTCTTAGATCTTCGTTATGAAAGTTAGGTGTTTAAAATCATCACCTCGATGCTTAATGCTGTTAAGCAGATGCAGATAGTTTAGATGTGTGATTGTTTCGTTGCATTATTTTGCAAAATTACTGCTATTATCTCCTGGGACCCTATCCATCAGAAACAAATCGACACACTTTTAAAAGTGGAGTATTTCGTTGCCTTTAAAACAGTACAACGCCCACATTTACTATAAAAAAAAAAGGGGGGGACCTTGGAAAACAATTAAGTGTTCTGGATTGGAAATCACATTTCTCCAGAAAGAATGTCAACATCTTCCTTTTACATTTCTGTTTTCTCCCTTTCTTTCCATCACAGACATCCATTCTGGCTCCACCACCACAACCCTTCTTTTCACCCGCACCCTAGCCACACTGGGAACGTCATCAAATCATTTAGTCATATCTTCTGCAAATACATTGATAGTACCCAAAGCATACACAAGGAGATGATGGACGGAGCACTGATACTTTTCAGACACTCACCCGCAGTCACAGATCTGGGTTTAATCCATACTCATTCTTTAGCTCTCTTCGCCATCTCAGTTCAGACTCAGCTATATGCAAATCAGTCTTGACCCTGTGACTCGTGGAAACAGTCCATCAATCAAGCCAGGTCTTCCCTGAAATGGAAACAAGTACCCAAATCATAAATGGAAGATTCTTTGGACCTGGACTGGTGCGCCTTGGTTTCAGCCATCTTATAGATGTCAAGTCAAGGCGGACAACAATGGCAGAGAAGTCTTTGCCATTGTTCAGAGCTTTCTCTCCCCTTGTGCCGCCTCCCCAGTTCCTCCGGCATCCGATCTGTGGTGTGAGGAACTGTCATGTTTCTTTGATAATAAGATCGCTAAAATTCGAGAGGAGCTTTTAAACTCCGGTGGTCCCCTTCAGCTTTCACCACCTATCATTGATCTGGGTGCGAAGCAACCTGTCAGCCAATTTTCCATCTTTGAGCCTGCCCAGCAAGCTGATGTGTTGGCCATTTTGGAGGCGCTAAAGTCTGGTTCACCCTCTGACCCGTGCCCTGCTAGGGTTCTGGGGGGAGCGGCTAGTCTGGTGTATCAGGAGGTTACCCAGGTTGTTAACCTGTCTCTGGCTTCTGCCTCAGTACCTCTCTGTTGGAAACAGGCGAAACTTCTTCCTTTGTTGAAGAAGCCCGGCCTAGACCCCCTGGCTACTTCGAGCTATCGCCCGATATCGTTGCTCCCGGCATTAGCGAAAGTGTGTGAAAAAGTTGTTTTTAGGCAACTAAATAGTTTTATTGAATCTTCTCATGCCCTGCACCCGGCTCAATCGGGGTTCAGGGCTGCTTTCAGCACTGAGACGGCTCTGGTGGAAGTCTCAGAAGCTATTAGGGAGTGTCTCGACGGAGGCGGCAGAGCGGTCCTGGTTTTGTTGGACTTATCTGCCGCCTTTGATACGGTACCCCATGCCCAGTTGTTGACAAGGCTGGCAGAGGTGGGGCTGTCGGGCGCGGTTCTGGCCTGGCTGTCTTCGTTTCTGTCTGAGCGGTCGCAGCAGGTATGGATGCCCCCATTTGCTTCATCACCTAAGAAGCTCACCACCGGGGTACCACAGGGCTCAACGCTAAGCCCTCTGCTGTTCAACGTCTATATGACTCCGTTGATCTATCTGGCTGAGCAGTGGGGAGCCAAAATAATGTCATACGCCGATGACACGCAGTTGCTGTTTACCTGGCCTAAGGACTGCTTAGACGCTCGGGCCGTCTGTTCCTGTCTGACCAATGTCTTCCGATGGCTTGTCTCAGCTCAGCTAAAATGCAATGAGGACAAGTCAGAGCTATTATTTTATGGCAATTTTCCGGCCAATTTTAGGGATCTTATTTGGCCAACTGATTCTGCATGTCCTAGCTATCACGGAGGCCCGGCCAAAAACCTGGGGGTCTGGTTTGGACAGGATCTTAAGTTTGAAGCTCACCTAAAAAAACTTACTGCGACCTGTTTTGCGACCCTTAAGTCACTCAAGAGGTTCCTTCCACTTCTTCACAGGGAGGCGAAGGAGACTGTTTTGCGTGCTTTGATCCTGGCACGGCTCGACTATGCCAATGCTCTCTACAGTGGTCTCCCGAAATACCTTATAAATCGAATGCAGATCATTCAGAATGCGGCCGTGCGACTTCTGTTCCACCTTCCACGAAGAACTAGTGCACGTGCCCATCTTCGTGAGCTCCACTGGCTCCCAGTGGCACATCGCATTCTGTTCACATCATTGGTTCTGGCCTTTCGGGCCTTGCATCACCAAGGCCCACAATATTTGCACAAGAGGTTTACCTTTTACACGCCTCACCGTGCTCTTCGATCGGCCAATCTCCGTCTGATGTCTATGCCCAAGGTCAGATATGCAAGACTGGGTGGGCAGTCAATTTCTGTCCAAACAGCACGGTCCTGGAATGCCTTGCCACTTTCTCTGAGAGCATCAACCACATTAGCGGGATTCAAGAAAGTGTTAAAAACCCATCTTTTTAATCTTAGTATGTAGTTCTCTGCTTCTTTCTTTCTGGATTTGGTCTGTTTAGTGCTTACATATCGCGCCAGGATACTCTGTAGTAGCAGAGCGCGTAATAAAATATTTTATAACATAACATAACATAACATAACAAGTTGCCAACCGAAGATTAACACTTAAAACCAGAAATCCTCACCTGTTGAAACTGGTCATCGCATCACCTACTTCCATACATACCCTGGAAATAGGATCTACCTCAAACAATCGAGAAACTTCCATACAGCCCCTGGAACTAGGATATACTCCACCGCATCCAGAAATGTAAGGAACCTGGAGGTCATCATAGACACTAACCTTACCCTTCTTCCCATGTGGAATTGTCTTAACTGTCTGACCCTTCCTTACACCCAAACTAATCTACATCTACAATACTGGCTCAACCTATAAATTGACACCAAACACTCTGACCAGGGAGAACAAAAGGTGATGAGTATCAACATGTGCATGTCGGTCTACTTTTCAATATTCTGAATCAATGACATGCCTAAGTGCAGCACCAAGTCTGCAGTAGCGTAACTGGAACACCCTTAGGGTGCCACAGTTCAAACTGCTACTTCACGTACATTTCACTGTAGAAACACAGGGGCATATTATCAAGGGGGTTTATCTCCGCTTTTTTTGCTTTAAAAGCCAAGAAAGCGGAGATAAAATTATCTCCCTATTACCTAGCTGTCGCTAACACCAGTTAGCGACAGCTAGTAGGAGATAGCGACCATCTTGGGCCCCACTTTGCATGTCAGTGATATTTATCACTAATGACATGCAAAGTGGGCGTGCCAAGATGTTAGCGACTGGAAACAGTCGCTAACATCGCTATCTCCTATTACCAACTTTTGGAGATATTCGCGCTAAGCGCGAATATCTCCAAAAGCTAACACCTGCCCTGAGCAGTTCTTAGCCATGTTATCCAATGGGAGGTGGATAACATGGCTAAGAGCATTAGCTCGCTAATGCATGAATATCGATGACTTTTCAGCGATATTCATGCATTGCGGTCGTTTTTTATCGCATTTTTGATAAACCTTGGTAATACCAAGGTTTATCTGCGGTAAAACTCGCCGCAGCTCAGCGGTAACATTTTGTCTCTAACCAAGCAATAGCGATAATTATCGCTATTGCTTGGTAATATGCCCCACAAACTCTTTCAACTATTGACTAGACGCAGAGCACTAAGTTGAACTTCCTTAACTTCTCACACATTTATACTTAACCAATAGCCAGGAGTGCTGAATATAATTCGCAGTAATGTCACTGAGGCATTGGAGCACTTCAGCATTCACACAGATCCCACAATCCATCCCACTAAGGTATACTGCAAACATGCACTTTCCTAACCATATGTAACTTGGTATCCTCTTAACCAGTGTTTATGTACAGCACTTTGAGCACACACCAGTGGTATGGTATGCTTTGCGAACGTTACTGTGCACGGCAATTAAATAAAATACAACTTATCAATTAAAAATCTTTACTTCATAGCAACACAAATTTCTAGCTTAATAGACAGACCCAAAAGCTTCCAATAAAAGTTGGTTATGGAAATGTGAACTTCTCTTGCCTTCTGAAGTCAATGTTTAATCCACCTGCAACTCAGAAGCTTCATTGACTTACAGCTGTAGGATGCCTCACTGATTAAACCAAGACATAATAGATTTAGAAATGGCTAAAACAATTCAATGCACAGGATGGGAATAGTGCAGCAGTCGTGCTTTATGAAGGCTTGAACTTTAAAGATGGTGCACGTGATTCAAGAGAGAGGGATTTTACCAGAAAGTGGAGTTTGAAAGTGGAGTTTAATGTGCAGGCAATGCTTATGGGAGCTGTGCTGTGTCTCTATGACGTGCACATATCAGGGTTGAGGCTCCAACAGTGAACAACTACCAACAAGTCACTGTCTACCCACTGCCTCTTATGGGCCTTCTGAACTACATAAAGATTGTGAAATTTGAAAAAAAACTAGGTCATGTTGTGAGATGCCTCACTTTTAACTTCACACACCCTAATTATTTCTAAAGCGCTGATGTATTCAACAGCA
Source organism: Lissotriton helveticus (assembly GCF_964261635.1). Taxonomy (NCBI): domain Eukaryota; kingdom Metazoa; phylum Chordata; class Amphibia; order Caudata; family Salamandridae; genus Lissotriton; species Lissotriton helveticus. Next base: position 624,514,504 of record NC_136071.1, read on the forward strand.
GAATACATTTCATGTATTCATCGTCACATAATTTGAAGACAGTGAACTGGTGGGTAGATTAATCATAGTAAACCTTCTGTGTCTCTTATCTAGGGGAATACATGACCCAAAGTCTTATTTTTCACAAAGGGCCAAATTACAATGTTGAAAATGTCACCTGGCTTTGCTTCAGGAGTCTGTCCATGTAGCATTCATTGTTATATTGTCTATGATTGTTCATCACCTGCCTACATTTGGGCTCTTTAATGGTATTAGCTATTCTGATGAAGGGCACTTTCAATCTACCATTCGTTGCTTTGTTCATGCAGTAAGTAAGTAAGTAAGTGAATATTTATTGTACAAGTTAATAAAAACCTTTACAAAAAGGAGATTGCTCAAGTAAAAACAAATTCATAAAAATAGTACACTAAAAGTTCATAATTTTTGCACAAACAATAAAGATAGAAAGAGATGTGGGAGGGAATGGCCTAGCCAAGTTTTCCTTTTCAGCTTGGATGAGCCTTACTCCAACAGAATGTCTATATCAACAAGTGTGCTTTAGTCAACCCTTGGTCCAAAAGTTGAGATATAAAAACCTTTATATTTAAAAGTCACAGAATTAATAGTTGCATTTATCAGGCTTGTTTCAATTTTATGATATAGATACTACTGGTCCTTCTTGACCTTGGGCCTTTCCAAAGCCCCATAGTTTTCAAGGCGATGAAGGAGAACTTTATTGTGTCAGGCGTTTCCCCGTGTAAAAAAAGAAGAGGCCGATCTCGGGACCAGACAGGGTAAGCCCCTATTTTAGAGCTGTTTTATGGTGTGCCAGGTCTCTTCATATTCTCCTCTGCCGCCACCATTAATTGTACAAACCTGCATGCCAGCTGTATGTCTCCTCCACCAAAGCAAGCCATCCCTGCTTTTTGCAGGTTCTTATCTTCTTTGTGTTAAAGATAGATTTCAGGAACAAGCGTCGTTCTAGGTCCAGACCGTGGCAAATGCATAGTAGATGCATGATGCTCTCTTCAGCTTCCCCGCAGAGGCGGCACTCAGTTGTTTCTGCGGTTCACTTCAAGTACTGATAGATTGTTTACTGTCTTATTTACCAAAGACTTAAAGCTGTTTTGCGTTCCCATAGTTGCCCAGATTTCCTTTAGGCCTAGGCGGTTTATGGATGCGGTCAGGTAATCCTTTGCGGTGCAAGCTCTGCTTGAGTTTATCTCTTTCCATAGATGGAAATTCAGAGAGCAGTTATCGGAGCTTCTAATCCTTAACCAGCATTTCACATAAGCAGTGTTGCAAGCTTTTTTTTGTGACTGTAGGCCAAGCTCCAGCCTGATTTGCACGGGAGAGACATAATTTGGTAGGCTAAAGATTATAGGCTAAGTATCAGAGCGCTTTACAGACAGATAAGAAGAATACATATCTAGTACACATGATAAACATTAGAACAAATAAATAGCTAGAACAAAATAGAACACAGTTACAGAATGAATAAAAACTGGCATGTGAACAAACATATCAGATTAGAAGAAGAGATTGAGGAAAGGGAGTAAATTAAGGGTAGGTAGGGGGGATGAGGGTGGATAGAAAGATAGGAGAGAAAAGGGTAGAGTGAGAAAGAGGGGAGGTAGTATGAAAAGAAGAGAGACTGGGTGGGATTGAGGAGAATGAAATGAGGACTGAATCAGAATAGGGATTATTAGGTGCACCAATATTTGTTTAGAGTCTTTTTTTGAAAAGAGGGTAGGAGGGGTTGCAGCGGAGATCTTTGGGGAGCGAGTTCCAAATCATAGGGGCATTAGAGAATACACGTGATTGTGTCTTTGTACAATTGAGTCTCGGGGAGATGAGGACGAGGGCGTTGGTGCTTCTCAAGGACCTGGTGCACCCAGCTTTTTGTAGTTTGTCAGAGAGGTAAGAGGGGGTGTTCTGGTGAAGGGCTTTGTGAGTAATACATGCCAACTTGAAGTTGGCCCGCTCCCCCACCCTACTCACCATAGCCTCACGTTCCCCCCTCTCTGGCTCACCCAATTTTCCATCCAGCCCTGTTACCCCCTCCCCCTCATCTCTCCTTACGGTCTCCCCCACCCTACTCCCCATAGCCTCACGTTCTCCCCTCTCTGACTCACCCAATCTTCCATCCAGCCCTGTTACCCTCACCCAACCGCAACTGTCCCCCTTAATTGACCACGTTATCACCAGCTCTGACTCCATCCACCCAATCTCCCCCTTTTCTCTCTTTACCGTCTCCCCCTCCTCTTCCAGGATCCCTGAGGTTCTCTCCCAACCACTACTAACCACTCATATCCCTAACTGTATAAATTGCTCCGACTCTCTTATCTCGCAATCACCCAACTTCTCTGCTTCTCTCTCATCCACCTTCACTAATGGCTCCCTCTCCCCCTCCCCCCTCTTTCCCTTCCCCTTCCCCTCCCTCCTCCATCCTTGACCCCCAACCCTACTCCCCCTCTCCCATTTCCCTCAATCCCTCTTTCATCCCCAACTCCCTACACTACATCCCCGCTCCCTCACCTCTCAATCCCCCAGTACCGCCGCGATACCTCTGACTCCTGTATCGCCCACCCCTTGGATACTATACATCCCCTCCCCCTCTATGTCCTCGCCCCCCAAAATCCCACAGCAACTCTTACAACTCCCCCTCTGACCACTTCTTCTCACTCGCCCTTGCTCTCTCCTCCTACCCTCCTTAATACACCTACTTCCACATCCTGTTCTATCCCTCCCCTTCCTTTAACTAACGATCTTATTAACCCCTTCGACGCTCATGACGAGCCCAGCTCGTCATGGAGTTTCCATTAACTTCAATGGAAATTACATTCAAAGCCATAAAACACCTTAGCATCCAAGTGGTTAAACCCAATTCCCCAACCTCTCCTATCTCCTTGATCCCTCCCTTCCCTGCCATGAAAGATCAAACCCACCATAGCCCCCTCCTCCTTCCCCCCCTGGTTACCCCTCCCTTCCTCTGCCTAATCCTAACACCTACTCTTCACCCCTCCCTAAAACGCTTGATCCACTCCACTCCTCTCTCCTTACACTATCTCTCCTTAATATCGAACTTCTCCTCTCGTCACTCGTTTTAGATCTCTCCTCCCTCAGATCTGAAGTCTCTCTCCTTACTAAAGCACACTCTTCTGATCACACACACACTTCTGTCCCTTCATTTAACAGCGCATCATCACTCATCAGCTCCCCTTCTACTTCCCACAGCAACAACTCCCCTATTATTGACATCATCGAGCACTCTTCTCTTGTCGCCCTCCTCCCTTCAAACTCCCCGACTTCACCTAAACCCATGGAACCCGCCAATGCACCCCTACCCTATACGGATGCCTTGATTTCCTCTCCCCAATTTTTTACAGACCGAACATCCTTGGAGATTAACTTATCCCTGAACCCTCCCATCTCTCCCCTTCCCCCACCGCCCTCCAGTCCCCAGTTCCCTCAGTCTACTATCCCTGTCCTCCTAGGAATGAGTCGTCTCCCCCCTCACCCGACATCTCCTAGACCCCCTCAACAACTAACTTCTATCCTCCCTGATCCCAGTACGCAATCCCCCGACTCCGTACCCCTCTGCTGCAAGCTGATTAACTGCCGATCCGCTTCCTGCCATGCGACTGATATTGCGGAAATCCTTCTTAATGGAAACATCGATATTGCATTCCTTACCGTAACCTGGCTCAACCCCCACTCGACTCCTATCCTTGACCTGCTCATTCTTCCTGGCTATTGCATCAGTAGAAAAGACAGAATAAAGCAAATAGGTGGAGGACTTGCCCTAATTCATAAAAAGGAACTGAATCTCACACACATTCATCTACAGGACCCTTCTTCCTTTGAATACCTTTGTGTTGATCTTACTGCTACGGACTCCCCCACCATTCGGCTACATACTATCTATCACCCACCCGGTAATCCCATCCCTTTCACCGCTGAGCTGTCTGATCTTATCACTCAATCCTTGCTCACTCACTCCAAGAATCTCTTTCTTGGCGACTTTAACATTCACTGGAATAATAACGAGAATCCATCTGTCATCCTCCTTAAAGATATCATGGACATTACTGACCTGACACAACTCTGCCAATCCCCTACTCACTCTAAAGGCGCCACCCTTGATGCCATTATGACTAACAAGGATCTGGCTTCTCTCTCAAAGATTCTTCCAGTAGACTGGTCTGATCATCACCTTATCCTCTTCACTATGAACTGCTCTTTTCCCCTCCCCACTCTTACTGACACTTTACCCTTGAAACTTACTCGTAATCTTCACCTTATTCCCCCCGGCGAGTTGGAATCCTCTATCAAATCTCGCTTTCTCCTCCCCCCCTTCGCACAGCACCAATGACCTAACTGAACATTACAATAATTCTATCCTTCAAGTGCTTGACCAAATTGCCCAAATCAAAATGAAACAGCAAAAAAAAATCCCTCCAAAATCCTGGTTTAATTCTGACCTTAATATCGAAAGACGGGCCCTCAGACAGTCGGAGCGCTCTTGGAGGAATCATCCCTCCCCTGATAACCTGACTCTCCTTAGACACGCCAGAGCCAATTACAAGAAACACATCTTTGCTGCAAAAGCTTATTTCTTCCGCACACAACTTGACCAGGCTAAAAACCGGCCCAGAGAACTCTTTGGCATTATAAAAAATCAAACCTCCTTTGGCCCCCCTAAAATAACAGCCACTACCGAAAGATGTGAAGAAATCGCCAACTTCTTTTCGAACAAAGTCAACTCTATTGAATTATTCTTCTCTTCTCCACCTCGCCCATCCCAATCCACCATCAGCCAACATTACCCCCCTAACATTCCTACCTCACCATGCCCATCTGCCCCTCCGTGTCACGACCCCTCTATACCCACACCAACTCTTCTCCACCCTGACCCTATCACTAAAGACACTTTTACCAAAAACAATGCCTCCTGGACGGAGTTTCGACCAGTTTCTGTATCTACTGTCCTCAATGTTATCTCTAAACTCAAACCATCTTCTCACACCAATGACCCTCTATCCACCCAGTTTGTCCAGGAACTTAAACACATCATTGCCCCCATCTGGACAAATATTATCAATTCCTCCCTTGCCACGGGTTGCGTGCCTGCATCCCTTCAACTTGGTCAAATCTCTCCCATCCTTAACACCTTGCCTGCTAAGGCAATTCCTGCTGGGTGCTGAAAGTCCTAAAATCCTATGCTTCATGACAAGGTCAACTCGTCATAAGCACAGATCCAGTGTACTGCATGACGAGCTGACCTTGTCATTAGCATGGAAGTGGTTAAAAACCCCACCGCTGATCCCAATGACCTGAACAACCTACGCCCTATCTCTAATCTTCCCTTCCTCTCCAAAGCCCTTGAAAAATGTGTACTTTTCCAGTTAGACAAACATATCACTTCCTTCAATCTCCTCGACATTTTCCAATCTGGTTTTAGAAAAGGTTGCAGCACAGAAACTGCCATGCTCAGCATCACTGAAGCTGGGTGCTCCAGGTCCTTGACATAACATGACATTGTGCAATTCTGCAGCCTTGCAGTCTCATATCAGGATCATCATAACAGCTCCTACCCTCCAATTCAAAGGAAATTAAGAAAAAACTAGCACCTTCATTCTGGCAAATACTCTGCCTCATTGTAAATATTAATTGATAACTTAGGGATTGTGACCTGGGAAAGCACTCTACAATTGGGTTTGTGCAATACAAATAGCTCTAAATTTAAAAATAGATCTCTGAAGGATTTTCCCAGCTTGGATCAAAAGTTTCCAATGATTACACGTAAAAAGCTGCAAAGATCCCCTCTTAAAGGCTAAAACAGCTGTATGAGTGTCAGTTTCATGACAGAATATGCCTCTTAATGCTATCTCAGGAAAGAGTAGCCCAACAGGATCCTGGCGCCAGGAACTTGAGGTGGGCTACTCCAGGAACAAAGGTCCTTCTGTAGAGAATTTGCACTGATGTTGCCTTCTAGCAAACTACGCTTGGTCATGGGAAGTCTGACGTGGTCTTCACACTGTGCTTGATGCTGGTCTTGATTGTATGATATTGTTGGATTTGTGAGCACTATCTAGTCTACTTTCCTTTTTCGTGTTTGCCCATCCATCCTTTGCCTTTTTACATTCCTCTCATATTCCCCTCTTCCTCCTTTCTTGAGTGCAAAACTTTGTTGCCTAGATCTCACTCACTCTTGCTGCACCTACCTGGAAAACAAACTGGGCTGCTCATAGTTACCTGAACCCACTGCTCATTTCTAGTTTTATCGCTTAGAAGCAATTAGCGCTAATGGGGGTAATCTGTTGCGCTGCACCGGGGCTAAGTCAGCAGTATAGGACAACCGTGATGAAGTGCGTGCTGGAGACAAGAGCAACACAGGTCCGGTGAACAGAGTACCTTGATCCTGGTTGCAAAAGCTGGATGCTGTTTGCAGATGATCGGTGTCAAGCCTGTAGTCGAGGTGATGCTTCGATTTTCTCCACGCAGTGGTAAAGATGCACGGGTTTCCAAAGATAAAACACCAAGCTGAGATGCATTGGTTCAGAAGTGCGATGCACCAGGTTTCTCCAAGCAGGCGACGGGATGCGTCGACTCCGCACACTGGTGCAGCTGCAATGAGCTTTTCCGATGCATCGGGCTCTGGTGGTGACGCATTGGTCCCAAGAGCGATGCACCTATTCCATTCCCGCAGCAGGTTGGATGTGCCTGTACTGCTACACGCAGGTTGGAGATGCTTCAATTTCTCTCATGCAAGAATCTGAGTCTACTTCAAGTCAACCAGGCACAGAAGCATGGGTAGCAACTTTGATAGCCCTGCGTGTCAAACAACAGGAGGCAAGACAACAAACCCTTAGAAATGATTTTGGTTGCAAGGCAAAGCCCAGCTCTTCCTCAGCAGGGTCAGAGAGCAGCAAGCAGCAGAGCAGCACAGCAAAAAAACAGGGCTTCCAGATTAGCAGTCCTTGATGCAGCACAGCAGTTCTTCGGAGTTCAGTTACAGGCCCGGTAAGTGCCTGATTTGGTGGCGTGTGAGCCCCAGTACTTATAACCAGTTGTGTCTTTGAAGTGGGAGTGACTTGAAAGAAGGATCTTTGAAGTGCACAGAAGGTCTTTCTTTCCAGCCCTGGCTTCAGACTAGCTGTGGGGACAGGACCCTTTCTATTTAGGTGTAATTGTTAGATCCTCCCTCCTTTCTTGCACTTTAATAGCCTTTAGAATGTAGATGAGTACTGAGACGCACCTAACCTTCGTGTGTTTGTGGCTGTCTAGAAGGAGTGCACATAGGATAGCTGTCACCCACCACACACATGGCTTGGAGACAGGCTTCAGGCACGCAGAGCTGTAAGAGCAAGAGCAGAGAAATGTCAACAAACTAAAAGTAAAAGAAACATAGATATTGGACAGAATGCAGAGTAAATCAAAAATTAACCCCAGTCAAGATGTCTCTGTTAAATTCATTGCTCTTTGGCTCACCATGCCACCCCAGTTTAGACCCAGTCAAGTGGCATTTCCGAAATAGTAATGTCAAATCCAACTTTACCAGTAAAAAGGATATGCCATTACCATTCCAAAGATATTAAAAAATGACAGAGCTTTTCCTTTCTAATTAGGAATTTCAGCTAAAAAGTGTGTTAAGGACTTCTCAATGTTATCCTATAGGAGGAGTAATCCCTATAGTAGGGAAAAACAAATGTAATTGTTTTTCACTACCAGGACATGAAAAACGTAAAGAAAATCTCCTACCTTTTACTTACACAGCACCCTGACCTATGGGCTACCAAGGGCCTTCCTTAGGGGAGACTTATGTGCAATACAATTGGAGTTTAAGGCTTCTAATTGGTTTTAAATGCCAAGTCAAAGTGACATAAAACTGCATACACATGCTCTCCAGTGGCAGGCCTGAGATATGTTTACAGGGCTACCTGTGTTGGTGACACAATCAATGCTGCAGGCCCACTAGTAGCATTTAATTTACGAGCCCCAGGTGCATGGTATGCCACTTTACAAGTGGCTTACAAGTAAATGAAATATGCCAAACCGGTGTAAACCAATTCAACCATGCTTAGAGGAGAGAGCAAATTAACTTTAGTGCTGGTCAGCAGAGGTAAAGTGCTCCGAGTCCTAAGACCAACAAAAATAATTCAGGAAAAAGAGAAGGAGGAAGGCAAATCGTTTGGGGTGATGTTAGAAATGGGGTAGCATGGTGCAGAGCTGGCGGGCAAAACTCCAGAGTACATTGCAAAGCATCCACGCAGTACACAAACGGCACAAAAGGCAAACCACAAAAAGAGACCACACCAGATTAGGTGAAAAGAATAACTTTTGTATTGTGTCAACACAGGATAATAATCACAGTACTTTACACTGCGCCAACTGGCGCCAATGCAGTATTTACAGGGGGGATTATTTACAGGGCAGGGCCAATTGGGCCGCTGCCAGAACCATTGTGACAGGACGCAGGGTAAAAGAAGATAAAGGTAAGTTCAACAGTCTCAATCCTGTAATGAAAATAGCCGGGCGTGAAATCAGTCGCTAGGCATAAAACGAAAACATGACCTCAGCATGAGACATTATCATGAGGCATCAGAGCAGGCCTAACAATATGAATGAGTGACATGAACAACCCCTGAGGCGGGAAAGCTGTAAGGGGAAAACATTAGATCCGGCATAGAAATGCAGTAGGCATAAACATTAGGCAGACTCCATTAACAGTGAGCATAACATTAGCATGGAAAGCATCACCATAGGACATAATGATCCTGTCCTGAGACCTCAACGTGGGTCTTAGGCATCCTCCTGTGGCTGAGAACACCCCCCTGCGTAACGTTGGGCATAAACACAGGCATTGGGCATGAACTGGAAACATCCTAACATGACCTTAGGCAGACTCCTTATTAGCATAAACCCAATGGGGCATCTCACATGAAGCGTGACGGCTTGAAACACACTTAGCATGGGGCAGGAACCACACTGCACAGGTAACATTGGCTTACAACCCTTATCAGTATAGGTGCATTAGGCATAATAGCACATTCTGCACAGAACCATCCAAGCAGGCATCAGACCGGGTTAGTTAGGGGAATCACAAGGGCATCAATCATGAGGCCATAACCATGCAGACATGAAGGTATAGCCAAATGAGCTTATCCCTCATTGGCATTAATCACGCCCTGCATAAAAATAGGAATAAGCCTCATTAACACAAGTGCAGTGTCATTAGGGTCTCAATGTAACACCATCTGCAGGGGCCTTAATCCTGAGCATAAATCAGATGAGCATGGAGGCATCGCATTTGCACCACTCAGAGTTGGCCTGAAAACATAACCAAGACACCAGGCATCAAATCAGCCATGGCCCTACCCGCACCTCCTGAGCACCCCAAAGTTATAACGTGGCAGCGGTCCCCCAACTGCGGCTCCGCTGTGCAATGAGGAGCCCCACACAAAGTACCGGTAAAGTTAGAGCCCCTGGCAGGCACGCGGTGCAAGGGAATGTCCCACAGTCTTCGGCGGGCCTGCTAAACAGGGAGGGCATCCTGTGGGCAATCCAGCACACACAAGGTGCCCGTGGGAGCCCCTCACCTCTGGGGGGGAGTTGCAGATGCCCGCTGTCAGATGGGGCCACTGTAAGAATCAGTACTGTCCCCGGGGCCCGGCACCGGCAATGTACCCCGACGCACCCCCCAACCACAGGACGGCAGAGCCCCACTCACCGGGCTCCTCTCGCTGGATCAGCCCTTCCCTGGCGCAACAGCCGGCAGCCTTCCCGGCTCATCGAGGGCCTCTCTCTCCGGGTGCCCCCTGCCGTCCCCGGTGGAAGGCTCAGCACGCGGAGCTCCCCTCTCTCATGGGAGCTCCGCCCATGCGGTGCTTCCTCTGTCTTCACCCGGGCCCCCCTTCTGGGGCCCTGGGACTTAGGTGTGGAGCCCTCCTGCTCCAAACTCTCCGCTCCTCCTGCCTCCGCCCCCAATCTGGCTTCAGGAGGCCTGACTTCCTTCCCGGTGGCAGGGCAGGACTTCCGGGGGACGCTCCAGCCAGCGCTCTGTGACCCCCGGGCCGTCAGCGGTGATCCTTTACACGGAAATGAGGGGTAGGCTCCCTCCGATGTGGAAACACCACACGGGGTAGGCTCCCATCAATTTCAAACAGGCACCAAAAGGGCGGTAATACACGTGGTGGGTGTCACGTCCCTCGGAAGGTACCTAACAGAGAGACCACAAGCACAGGCCTCCGCAGTTCATTTAATACTATCCAGAGCCATTTATCATGTAAAAACCCACCCCTTTCCCGTGCATCTGCAACTCAGTAAAGATCAGTATGATTGGTGTAAACATTCTGAGAAGATACATTTTCATAATGTTTCAGTTCAGTTCAAACGTCTTTATTTCAGAATATTTCATCTTAAAAAGACAGTCATAAAAAGCTCTACATTAAGCAAAATACAATATATATCCATATTAAAAACTGTCAAACATTACAATAAAAGAAAATTATTTTTACACCCGGAGATTTAATCCTAGACACTGTACATCACAAAATCGATCTACTAAAAGTGTCATACAAAACGGGTAATATAACATAGATAAGACAAAATTAAATCAGAAGACGTACTAAGAAATGTATATATGTATACACAATTGTAAAACAGTTAAGACAAGTGATCAAATATCTGTTAGGTGCTTAGCTCTAATAATCCATGACCACCTCAAAAACTTAGCTACAGCAATGACCACAGGATCTGTAGTATTTGTCCTAAGTAGGCATAGAGCCTCCAGCCCAACCCGTGTTCTCATGTTATTACAAATTGGTTTTAACCAGTTTCTCCGGGGGCTTGATATGCGGGGCAAACAAAGAAAACAAGGCCTATTGACTCTTTTTGGTCCCTACACCGTGGGCAAAACTTGTTAGGAATACCACTCCATTTAGAAGTGAATGACCTCAGGTGAAGCGATCCGACCCTAAATGGATGATATAATTTCCTATCACCACTCTTAGAGATGATATTCCAATAGTCCTCAAAAGAGGGGTCAAGCTTATGTGCCAAAAATCTACCAGTCAAAGAGGTGGAATCTGTCTGTGTGACAAGTTCTTGTCTTATTGTAGCCCAATAAAGGCTTTGAAATCCCTTTTTGAGGGAAAGACACCTTTGAAATGAAATGAAATGAAATGAAAAAGAGATTTCTAAAGCGCACTGCGGCCAAGCGGCTTCCTGGCGCTGGGGGACACATCAGTATCTACAGAGGAACCCAAGGAATTTAGCCGGGGAATGCCTGAAGAAAAAGAAAAGCTTTAAGGGCTTTACGAAAGTGAGAAAAAATGGGGATAGAGCGAATGGAGAGAGGGAGATTGTTCCAAATCTGGGGGGCCAACACAGAAAACCGGGTGCCCCCGGTGCGGGATTTGCAGAAGCGGGGAACGTGAAGGAGAGAAAGTGAAGAAGAGCGGAGGGTACGGCTGGGGACGTGAGAAGAGATTAGAGAGTTGATGAAAAGCGGGGCAGAGCGAGCGTGCGCCCGAAAGGCCAAGCAAGCTAGTTTGAAATGAGACCTGAAATGAACCGGAAGCCAGTGGAGGGTTTTGAGAGCAGGGGTGATGTGGGAGGATTTGGGGAGACGAAGGATAAGGCGGGCCGCCTGGTTTTGGATGGTCTGGAGACGGCGAGTTTCGTAGGCAGGAATACCTACGTACAGGCCGTTTCCATAATCCAGGTGGGATGTGATGAGGGCCGTGATAATGGTTTTAAGAGCATCAACAGAAAAGAACCGGGAAATCTTGCGAATTAAACGGAGGGAGGAGAAACAAGAAGACACAACGGAACTAATTTGGGCGTGCATGGACAGATCATTGCTGATCTTGATGCCCAAAGTCCGGACAGAGGAAACTGGGGAGGGAGGAGGGCCAAAAGAAAGGGGCCAATGAGTCTGGGAACATCCACAGCTGACCTAGGCCCATATTTTCCAGTAGTGTTCTTACTTGTCTAAACCATGGAAGGTTGCCTGATCCCACTATGGATCTAAGATCCGAGATTTCATTTGCAAACAGTGCCAATTCCGGAGTTGTCCATATCCTCCTCCACAGAGCTACTGATCTAAAACGGGCAACATCGTCTAAAGAATTACAATCTAGGTCAAGTAACAGGGGCTTCATTGGGCTCGATTGAGGAAGTCCAACCAAATTTCGGAGGAATTTGTTTTGAACTCTAACTAATGAGGAAAGGTCCGAAAAAGCCCATAAGTCTGCACCGTACAGGATCGCGGAACTTATTTTAGCATTATATATTTTTGACGCAGGACCTATCCTTTTAGTCATGGAAGATCTCTGTTCCTTGATTAGGCACCCTGTCAACTGGGCAAACTTTAAGGAGAGTACGTCGAGCTGGGGTTTCCAACTAAGCCTGTTTTCCAATACCACCCCAAGATATGTCATAACTGTCACCTGCTCTAACCCATGACCGTTCATGCTAACAAGACCATCCTGCGACCTATTTTTAGATAGCACCATGAATTTTGTCTTGGTGACATTAACTTGTAGGTCGTTGTGCTGACAAAATTCCTCAAACTTATTTAGAGCGGTCTGAAGACCCTTCTGAGTTTTAGAAAGTATGAGAGTGTCATCCGCAAAAATAAGAATCAGAAACTTTGTACCACCTAGGGCTGGAGCATCTGTGGGTGTTTCGTCAAAGTACTGCACGACCCTGTTAATGAATAACAGAAACAGGGTCAGTGCAAGTACACAACCCTGGCGTACACCACGGGTGACAGGGAATCTCTCAGTAACCTACCCCTGAGTACCCCACCTTACCTGTGCAAAATTTGCGTCATGAAGTCTTTTCACTATTTCCAAAAGATCACGTGGCATTCCTAGAATTCCTAATGCCTCCCATAGCTTAGCTCTTGGAACTAAATCAAATGCAGACTTTAAATCTACAAACGCTGCATAAATAGTACCTCCACCCAAAGTATCCACCTTCCAATAAATTAAAAGGAATCTGAACACCTGGTCGATCGTACTGACACAGGGTCTAAAGCCTGCTTGCAAAGGGGACAGAACGTTCTCGAGGTCTATCCAATCCTGAATTTTAGCTAACACCATCCTAGCTATAATTTTCTGGATGGCATCTATTAAACTGATGGGACGGTAATTTTCTGGGGCCGAACAATCCCCCTTTTTGAATATTGGTAAGATCTCGGCCCCCCTCCAAGAGTCTGAGATTGGAGCCCCTTTTGCTATGGCATTAGCTAAAAGGGTGATATATGGCACCCAATTCAAAGGGTCGTATTTAAATAGGTCGGCCGGGATGCAGTCCATGCCTGCCACTTTACCGGCTTGTACCAACCTAAGTGCATTCTCTACATCTTTGCACATGAACACTAGGGAGGGACACGTGGTCGGAGACTTTATAAAAGAGTCGCCAGAGACACAGGCTGTTTCTGGTTCATGGCCCCTAAATTGTGACTCATAAAATTTGACCCAGTCAGCTGCGGACACATGATTTGAAGGAACAGGCAATTCCACAGTACTTCCCCATTTAACGATCTGCCAGAACTTAGTCTAGTTTCTTAATTTACTTGTCTCTAATAGGTCCTGCCAATGTTTGTCTTCCTATTCTTTCTTGGCCTCAAGCCTTGATATTCTGATGTTCTCATTAACTCGCGATTTTAGGGCTTTAACCAGGGAACTATGTGCCAGACGGCACAATTTATTGTACCATTTATTCCCCAATTCTTTTGATATAGGTTTGCCAGGTTTAGCACTTTTAGAGAAAAGAGTTTTCAGAACTCTAAAGAGCTGCTCATGGAGTACGCTGACATTCACAAGTTGATCTTCCTGTTCTACCAGTGCCATAATGTTTCATTAAACGCTGTTTTCATAATGTGTCATGAAAAACTGTTATCACAGAATCTGAAAGTATTACTTAGAGTGTTAAAGGTTTGTTGTAAATTATGCTTAGAAATGTTTCCGTTTGTCTTTAAAGACTTTTGAAAATTGATGGCAAAGGCTGGGGAAATTATTGTTGAAGCGAGACTCTCTGCGCTCCGACTTGTCACCGCTGGGCTCAGGTTTCTTTTCATCTGCGCATTACCGGCCTAACGTGGCTGTGCGCGCGCTTGTAATGGGTGCGGTTTCCTATTTAAACCGCACCCGACCTTCTAGAAGGTGCTTTGCCTTCTTCCACAAGTCGGGTGAGATCACGTCTGGAGTCTCTCGCTTCAGGAAGAAGAAGAAACTCACCTGTTGGGGTCTTTTTCTTTAGTCGAGTCGCTTCTTTGAATGGTCCGATTAGAGCAGCCTTCGGTGGAATCTGCAAAGACAGGAAAAAAGAAGATACGAGCTTAATCTATGTAAGGCGCCCAACGAAAGAAAGACTAAAATAATTGTTGGAACTTTGCACAAAATTGAAGATTAAAACTTTGGTTATTTACTGTTTGTTTTGAAAAACAATAGTGCATATGTATTATTAAGTAGCATATTTTGAGGAAAACCTTATTTACAAAAGTTGTAGTAAACTGAAAAGAGTTCAATGTCTGAGTGTTAGAATATTTGAAAAGGCCTAAATGTCAAGGTTAAGATGACGACTGAGCTAGAAGACAAAAGGTGCAGAGTACTATACGAGGGTTGTTGTATTTTCTTGGATTTTGTCATCCTTCCAGAACATTCTCACATCCCTGTAAGCCAAGGGCAAAGCAAGATAATTTACCTATTGTCTACATGAAAGAAACTAAAGAACAACTACTACTCAAAGGTGCCGGTCGACTTCAGCTCATCATTAACCCGACAAGACATACTGGACGTTAGTTTAACATCTGCTGCTCGCGGGTAGGCACTACGTAGGAAAGAAAACTACTGATACAAAAACTGTGGATAGTGCATAATTGTAAAACCCAAAGAAGAGGATAGATCTCACCCCTTGGTACTTGTTGCTTTGCAGGTCGACAGCAAGAATCCTTGTCACGTCCAGTACCCGGCCCTCCTCCCAAATTTCTAGTTTTAATCTTGTAGAAGTTAGAAACACAAGTTTAAGGTTAGTTGTTCGGGAAGTTGGTCCCTTGCGTCCCTGCAAAATCCACTACGTCTTCCAAAAGAAGTTACGGTAAGAGACGACGTAGTGTACATCTTGACAGTGGGCACCCGTTTCCTTTCTTCTTCTTCTGGCGACCCCCAGGCGGCGGTGGTGATCTTGGGCAGTAGTGAAGTGTGGGGTGGTCTCCCGTTGACTTCAGTAAGCACCACGGCGCGGCACACCCGCGGGGTAGGCACCCGCTCAGGTTTTAAGTCAGCACCAGGGGAGATCACACGGGGTAGGCTCCAGCGTCGCTTTCCAATAAAACAGTTCTTCCCGGCTACGCAGTGCTTAGGCGACAGCGCTTTAGAAGCACAGCGCAGGGGGGCACAGTTCTCACACGCGGACACTTTGAGCATGGTGCTCCCAAGGTGCTAAGGCGGGAGCCAGTCACTGGAGTATCGCGCCCACCACATATAGCGCTCACGAGGCACTAGGTCCCACCAGCAGGCTCAGGGACAACAGGTTGCGCTGCTCACCTCCTTCTGGGCACAGTCAAAGGAGCTCCTTGGCAGGCAGGTAAAGCACTCTTCTTCTCCAGGCACTTGCCAGCAGTCAGGACCCAGGGGTAGCGCTCACGAGGCGCTAGGCAAGAGAGCATCAAGCACTACTGGGCCAGGTCAGCAGTCAGTGGGCACTCATCAGGACAAGGCGGTAGTTCCTAGAAACCATCCTCCTCTGTAGCGTGGCACTCCTCCTGTACAGCAGCCTTAACTCCAGCAGCAGGCTCTCACTGGCCCTGTGGACAGTGGAGGGGTGCAGATGGGCTCAGAGGCCAGCACACAGGCCCATGTGGCGGCACCCCCTGGCAGCAGGTCCCTCTCTCTCAAGTCCACACTGTGACTGAGCACATGGTGGCGCAGCTCCCCTACTTATACGTCCCTCCCTCGACCTACCAGACAGTGCCAGAAGCTTCTAGAAGCGTCTGGGGAACTGGTTCTAATTGGTTCAGGGAGAGGAGTAGAGCACCCTGGGTGCCAGGCTTTCCCTCCAAAAGCTGGGATGGCTGGGAACCGAACAACGACTGCTAACCCACCACAGTCAGGTGGCACCACACACAGCCATGGCATCCATTTTAAAAGCGACATCTCACCAGGGTGCATTCTTACAATGGGGGGTTAACAAGTGTGCACCATTGCATTACATTTACCATGACATCTCACTCCACACATGGCCTATACATTTCTCTACCATGGGTGAGACATCCTAAAACAGGGGGGGGGGGGGGGTGAAAAGCGAAATATTTCGGGAAAATGGGCCAAGTCCAAGAGGTGACATTTCAGAGAGGGCCATTTTCCAACCAACTGGTAGCCAGATTGCAAGGTGATGGTTACTGGGACACAGATAGTCAAGAAAGGACTTTATCCTTATGTCGCCTGCTACAAAACTGTACTCCCTCTGTCCTTAAAACCATTGATGTTGTCAGGGTCATAATGTTAACTTTATTGTGGAAAACTACCCTTGCCTTCACTTGTTTCTTGTCTTCGTTTCCCCGTTCTTTGCTTCTTCAATGTTTCCCATCTTTAACTCTTAATGCTGCTTTCCTTGAGATGAAAACTGTCATTCCAACATGAACCATGTTACCCTTACTACCCACATTTAATTCGACTACTTAGAGTCCTCTTTCTGTAGGCTAGCAGATACCCATATCCCACTGGACTGCTTATTGTTACGTGATCCTGCTAACCTGTACATGACCATCACCCTTCGTCATTTGCCGGTCTCCTGGCCTGTCTTCCTTCCTTCACTGTCAACAATCCTTCACATCCTTCCACTCAATATTATTGATATATATTTATCAGTTTTCTGTAGCGCTGGTTCACCTGGAATGTATAAGCACATTTGCCAGAGAAAACCTAGTAAACATATTTGATAATAATGTATTTGAATCATATTACAGTGTATACAAGTAGAACTTCAACATCAGAGTCAGCTTAGGCAATATAAAATGACGAACTTTAGATAACTAAAGAGAGAAGATTGAGTTGAGCAAATAGATTGGCAGGTAGTTAATTACAAATGTTTGCTCCTCTTTCCGTGAATTTTTTAAAAGTTTCTAAGTAGAGTGCATTATTGCACATGAGGCTATAAACCCACAACATAATTATAGAAAGTTTATATAGTGTTTTGTTTAGTCAAATCACTTGTAAGCTAGACATACTCGGAAGCTTCTGTAGTTTTTTAAGTGTGTGACTATTTTCTAGATGACAAACAAAAAACAACTTTGAAAATAATATATATGATTGAGATGCACCTACTAAAATAACATTGCCTATGTCCAGAACCAAATAATTAGATTATATAATACAACACAAACAATTACAATGCATGCTTTTAGAGCACTGTTTTTACATCGTAACTACCATTACATTGCATGTTTTACAACGCATGCCATTACAATGCATTAGTAAAAACTACCATTATGATGCATTCCATTACATGCATACCATTACAACGCATTCCATTACAAATGGTATTGTAGGGGGAAAAATGACTATTCCCACTCCAGTGACTGCAACAGTAGGGTAAGTGTTGGATAGTGTAGGGGTAAGCATTACTATTCTCATTCAAGTGAGTGTAACAGTAGGGAAATGGTTGGATAGTGTAGGGGTAAAAATTACTATTCCCATCTACTCCAAAACCCACACCCACCCTAAAACTAAAACACCCCCATTACTTACCTTATAATGCGTTGTAATGGTAAACAATGTAATGGCATGCGTTGTAGTGACATGAGTTGTAATGGCATGAGTTCTAAAGGCAGTTGCATTGTAACAGTTGTATTGTAAAAGGAGTGCGATGTAATGACTGCATTGTAATGGATGTTTCCCAATAATTAAAGCATAGTTTGCAGTTGCCATCTAGTAGTTGTTAAATGAGATTTGATTGTAATTGGGCTGAGCCTTTACCACCCCAGGATGCCAATCAGACGTCTGTTGTTGAGGAATTTAGGAGGCTGTGTCTTACCGTAAGGTATACCTCAGCCACTCCAGGGTGAACCCTATGGAACAAGGGACTCAGAGGTTTCAGGGATCTGTATATTCCAGTGGGTTGCATCCACCTAGTTAGACCACATAGACTTGTAATTCACTTGATGACTTTGTGACGCTATACTCTCTGATAAGCTGAATTATACCTGGTAGTCCACTAGTAAGGTCAGTAGAAGCCCAGGAGGAAAATAAAGTGGATAGTGGGGATGCAGTGGTAAGGGCGAGCTGTCCTAAAGTGGATGAACCAACAGAATATATATCCCGTTGCCCCATGATTATAAAGAGGTATGGGGAAAGGAGGTATGAAAGGCAAAATACAATGTGGCAAAGGAAAGGGAAAAAGCCACATCTAAATGCCAACCTGCGAAGCAACAGGAGAATGGGAGGGGGGTAACCTCAGAACAAAGGCCACTTGATAAGGGAGAGAGGCCAGAAATTAAAAAGTTAAGCTTCGCAGATATAGGAGCAATTACCAGTAGACCTGAGGGACAACCTAGGTGGAAAACAGGGAAAAGTATGGAAAGAAGCAAGAAGCATACTTTGAGGAAATACCCGGGGGAAAAGGAGAAAGTAGCACTAGAATGGGGGATGGAGACGTCCCTAGGTGCAGGGCCTAGTAACTTAAGTCCCGTGAAGGGTCCTAGGAATAGAGGTAGAGAAGAAGCAAATAGGCAAAGAAGGGAAGAAACGCCAGAGAAAAACTCACAAGATTTGCAATCAGAATGGCCTACAGATACCTGGATATTTGTTGAACCAATGGGCCAGGGAAAGGGGGGGGGAATAATTAAGAAACTAAACCCGCTGAATCATTCCCAGCTCCTCTCTTCTATTACAAAATGCCCTAGTTTAAGATATGTCAGTACTGAAGACCTAAAAGAAGTGGGGTTTATGGTTAACAGTATGGGGAAAGAAATAACAAAGGTTCTACTTCACTCAGCTCTAATAAAAGTTGCAAAGGAAAAGGCGGAAGCTGAGATGCTTTGGGAAGGAATTAGAATACTAAGAAGGGAGGATGTGCTGATGGATAAACAAGGGAAATCATTCCTCAGGAACCACGTGGGGTTGGGAGATCGACAAATATAAATTATCAGTTCGGGTGGAGTAAGAAGGAAGCACTTGAATTCACTATAATTCCTAAATGTCGGGGGATGTTGAAGATGTCCTTGTTGGGAATAGTTATAAAGAATTGGCATATATGAATTGTGAGGAAGATGGTTACTTGAGTAATATTGATTAGGAAGAAGGGTCGTCGCACAGCCTATCCATTTTGTCTTGGAACGTTAATGGATATAAAAGAATATTGGTACAGGAAAACTTTAAAAATATTCTTAGGAAAACCGATATTGTCTGTTTACAGGAAACTTGGCTGTGCGACAAAACCTCTGTTACCAAAGGCTTCACTCACCATGCAAAACTTGCAAGGAAGAAGAACACAGTAGGTAGGCCATCAGGTGGTCAGATGACGTTGGTCTCAACGAAGATAGCTAGAGATATAGAACCCCTCGATCTCAAGTGTATCTGGGTATTAGGTAGTAGAGTGCGGATTTTAAATATTATGTTGGGGGGCGAAAGTTCATGCATTATAAATGTGTACATACAGAAAGGAAAAATAAAGGAGTATAAGGCTGACCTGGAACGCTTAAAAAAGGACCTGGAGGGGTTAAGTGACAGATATCCGAGAGATGTGCTCTTGATACTGGGTGATTTTAACCATAGATTAAACCCCCAAAAAACTGACTCTTGGCAGAGTGATCTGCTAAGAGTATACAATATTGAGTCTGCTATGTTCCCTAGTTGCGACATCTCAAACCAAGATGTCGAGCTTGGTCAGCTGCTGGGGGCTATGGGCCTGTTCAGTGCTAATGGAAGAAAGGAAGCGGATCGGCCCGCTAGGCGCACCTTTAAAATAGGGCAGTAAAAGTGCCCTATAGATTACGCATTTATCCAGGCCTGGAGCTTCCACCTAATTAAACAGTTTGAAATACTTAGGGTGGAGGGTAGTGACCATTACCCACTGCTGGTAGAATTACAGATAAACAGCGCCCCGCAGAGACAAAAAGCGTTACAAGTAGAGGTTGATTACCCAAAGCGACTTACTACTCGGATTAGCGAAGATTATATAAAGAAACTGAGTGCACTCCAGCTAACAGTTGAATTGGATAACCTGCTACCAGGAGAGGACATATCCTGGTATGATGGTATAATAAGGCCACTGGTTGAATGCCTAAGGATAAAAATCAAATGTGGCAAATACGAGTTAGTAAGTAAAGTGAAATTACACCCTAATAATAAATCCTGGTTTGATGATGATTGCCGGAAAGTAAAGGCCGGTATTAAGCAACAAGAGAGACGTCTTAGAGGTAGATACAATGAAGTAGCTTCATCAGAACTTAGGAAATTAAAGATAAACTACAAGGCAATCATTAGAGATAAAAAAGATCCTATAAGGATATATGTTGGGTGAACTTACTCGAAGTAATTGAAGAAAAAAATGTGGCTTTTTTGGAAATTAATACAAGAATGTACGGGGAAAGTTGTAGGGACCCTGCAGTGGTCTGTGCCAGAGGAAAAGTGGGTGACCTATCTTGAGGAAATTTATGGTAAATGGTCAAGAAGGGTGGAAATAATAGCCAATTCCTGGCCTGAAATAAGGGACGAAGTAAAAGAGCATTTCTCCCCAGGCCAGATTAGGAGAATAATAACTATGCTAAATTTAACACAAGCTGCCGGCCCAGATAACTTACCAGCAGTCTTTATAAAAACAAACCCAGAATGGTGGGCCGAGTTCTTTTTGAATATGTTCCGGGGGATATTAAAAACCGGAATTATCCCTGATAGTTGGAAAGGGGCCATAGTCAGACCAATACATAAAAAAGGTGACGTAAATTCACATAAAAACTATCGTCTGATAAATCTCCTGGACATTGGTGAAAAGGTATTTTTCAAAGTAATTTTAGGCTTGCTAAAGGATTGGGCAGATGAGAAACAGATAGTACCCCCAGAACAGGGTGGGTTTAAAAGGGCATTCTACGGTGGGCCACTACTTTGCTCTCTGGTCCATTGCACGGAAGTCGATAGATCAGAGTGGTAACTTATTCTGCTGTTTTGTGGACTTCCGTGCGGCATTCGATCTCATGGGCAGCAAGCAGCTGTGGTCAACCCTGGTAGGGTATGAAATACATGGTGATTTGTTAGCCCTGATCCAAGCATTGCATACTGAAAACTGGGCTCAGATAATCTTGGATGAGGAGGGAGGATTATCGGAGAGAATCCAAATTGGAAATGGCTTGAGGCAAGAGTGCGTACTTGCCCCTTTACTCTTCTCCCTGTTCTTAGCTGACCTGCCATTAAAATTAAGAGAGGTTAGAGGGGCTAGCCCGAAATTAGGAGGAAAACATATATCCTGTTTATTATATGCGGATGACCTGGTGATTATGGACCAGACGGAGATAGGCCTCCAGAGAAAATTTAACAGGTTTAAAGAATACTGCCTAAATAAAAAATTAGTAGTGAACATGGAGAAGACTAAAATGTTATGTTTTGGGAGGAGAAAGATAAAATTCTCATGGTATCTTGGCACAGATTAGCTCAAGAGGGTAACAGAATATAGATATCTGGGAATGTGGTTTACAAGTACCCTGAAATGGTTTACCAAGTTGGAAGTTTTAAATATGAGGGCATTGGCCTCTGTGAAGGGCCTAAAAAGATTTAATAGTGTTTATGGAGAAATGTCTGACAGGCCGGTCATAAAGGCCTACCAAGCAATGGTCCCTCCACAATTTCTGTATGCGGCAGAGATACTTTATTTAAGCGGTAAGAACTCCTGGGATAAAGAGGAAGGAAATGTCCTAAAAAGCTTGTTCTTGCTGCCTAAGTCATCAATGGTACAGGCAGCAAGACTTGAGCTGGGAATTACCTCCTGGGCCATAACAGCCTGTATGGCCCTAATACGCTTTTGGCAGCGCTTAGGGTCAGGGGAGTCTTTCAAAATCTCCCAATGGTGTAAAGGTGAAATAGCTATTAGTGAGCTGCCCTGGGCGAAAGAGACTAGAGCATCAATAAGTGAGCATATGGGGTGCCCGGCCTGAGGGTATGCTCGCAGCAAGGTCATGTGATAATAGACAAGAAAGATCTAAGGTCATTGGGATCTGATATGTCTCGTATACTTGATCTGGAATATCTCTCGCAGAAAACTTCAGTGGCCCATATGACCCTGGCTTGGGAAAATGATCAGCATATTCCTTATGTAGACTGGTTACCCAGCTACCGTCTAAGGCGGGAAGTGTTAAAAATGCGAATTGGGATAAATCCATGCTATGCGAATAATGGGGTTCGAAATTTCATGATAGATAGTAATGGTAAATGTACTTGTATGTTAGCTACCCCCTGTGATATCTTACACATTTTATTAGATTGTATGAATATTTTAGACATACGAAAGGAGATTTTATGCCTGATTTTTTAAATATATAGGATCAAGAATAGGACGCAGGCTGTTAACCTTTTGATGGGAATGGTGAACTTAGATAGCCTGTGCTATGGGGAAATTCATGAGTAAAGTTAAAGTGTTCCTCAAGTGCTCAGAGTAAGCATTGTATGTGGTTCCCTTAGGATAATACGAGATTGTGCTATCAAAGGATAACAGTATTGCTCGTTATATATGAAGGATTTGATGTACATGTATGAATTACTTGATTTTAATCATTTTAGGATAATATTATACTCTTATTTTAAGGAAAGGTGTTATTTTATGTGTGTAGATATGTGCTATTTTTTTTTCATGATACTGTCGTGTTTATGTTTTTAACAGTAAGATAAGATGTAATTGTATACTTTTACGGTTGTAACAAACCAAATGAAGTTTTGTTTAACTGACTGACTGACTGACTTTGTGACGCTATACTCTCTGATAAGCTCAACTATACCTGGTAGTCCAGGTAAGCTGTATCTGCTGGTGGATGTTGCCTCTAGCACTCTGGATGAACTCAAAGAAATGTAATAAGTCTGGTGGCTTGAACATCTACACCTTCCAGTTAGCTGGGGCTCCACAGCTCTGCTACAGACCTGGAACAATTAAAACAAACTTGGTGGTCTTCCCATTTCGCCTCTCCTTCGTTCATTTCCATATCTCCTATGTAAAATCTTCATATCTTGCTCTCTTTCCATTTACACTCCTTGCCAGTACTGTTTACCTCGCTAACTCCCCTCCTTCCTCACTGAGTCTTTTCATCCATTTACTTATTCTTCTCTATTGTATCCATCTCTTCCTCCATAGAGGCTTCTTTTCAACCTCCTAATCTGCCTCTACCTGCCTTTCTGTTTTCAGCATTCATCTCGCACACCACCCATAAACGCAGCCCGCATCATTTCCAACTCTGCCTTTTAATGCCTCTAAGTCATTCCCGTCTGATACTGCTACCCTCCACTATCCATACTCGTCCATATTTATCTCATAAAATTAAAACAAGGTTTGAAGACTCGTTTCCATTCATTTTCTTCTCTGGTAAGTATGTGTGTTCCCCATTTCTATTTCTCTTTCCCTGAACACTGGAGCCATACGTGTTTTATCATGGTGTGTAGATGTGCAAAAGAAGACATTTCAGATTAAAGTTGTTTTCTCTAATTCTAGCATGCTAGGAATAGTAAAAGACTACAATACCATCACTGTCTGACCATTTCTCTTTCTAGGATAATGACGGGCACAACATCCCTAATCACAAAATGGTGGATGAGAAGGCTTTAATCTCTGGCTATCATAGGCAGAGTGGGAGGACAGGGGTATGCTGAATGCCACTGGGCTAGATGGGCTATGGCTTACAGGATACAGATGGTAAGTATACAGGTGGTCTAGGATGACTAGAAGTTTGTGTCAAGGGGTGAGAGGCTCATTGCAGTTGATGGAGTGATGAGCTCCTATGTCTCAAAGCCCTCTTTTGGCCATGATCAACCTCTCACAGTAGTTGGAACAGTTTCCCACTGATAAAAAGAGCCCTTACTTTAATAAATATGTAAAATTGCACATTGACAACAATTCTTGTCACCTGGCCCCTTTCTTCCCAGCCCAATTTCCTTAAAACATATTTTCCCCTGGCATTCTGGTTTAAGCTGCATACTAACTTCCCATTCTTCCTCCCGCACGTGTCCCGCCTGCTCCCATTTAACTACTGCTCCTCCTCCTGTAGACCTACAATGTCCTATCACTCTGATCTATACTTCTTGCTCTACATTTACTTCCCAATTAATCACCCAAATCCTTTTCCTCTACTCTCATGTCAATTCTACATGCTCATTAATATAAGGTCAATGAAAAAGTGCCTAAACTTCCATAATATAAACATTGACTTCTTAACAGATCTTTCCTTAAGCACTGAAACATAGCTAGGAGGAAACGTAGTCTTCACTTTTTCTGTCCCGATTGCACAGACTACCAAATATCCTGATAACATAAGTGTCTACTATGATAACTGGTGATTGCTTTCAGGTATTCTTCATCCATGCTTCCTAGATTTTTCAGTTCAATCCTCATCCAAAGTTTATTGGACAACCTAATAATTAAAACAAATTACATAAAAACACATCCTCAATTTACGTTGACGTGAAGAAACAGTAAAAGTAAAATACAAAAAGGCAACATAAGAAGAACGACACAATACAATTCAAATCCAAAGTGAAAAATTATTGTCAAGTACATTTTTCAAACCATAAAGAGAAAATGAATGTCAGGCATACATTTCATTACACAGAGTAAGAATGATTGTCAAGCACTAGAAGGAAGTGAATATCACATGACATAGAAGCTATTGCTGCTGAAGTTCTTCCAAAAGTAGCCATTTGAGCTGTTTCTTGAATGCAGTAGTTGAAGGGTTGGCTCTGATGTCCATCGGTAAGGCATTCCAGATTCTTGGAGCCAGCCATGAGAAGGTGCGATTGTAAGTTCTTTTTTTGTGGTGGTTTCAGGAGTAAAGTATTGGAGCTTCTTAAGTTTCGACTGGAACCAGAGAGCTCAAGTTTCTTTGCCAGGTAAATGGAGATATATGTGTCAGACAAGCTATCTTGAAGCGGATCCTTGCTTCAATTGAAAACCAGTTAAGTTGAATTAGGTCAGTTGTAATATGATCATGCTTTTTGGCGCCTGTGATTAGTCTGGCAGAGGCATTCAGAGTAGCTCTTAGCGGAGCTAACCTGGATTTAGGAAGCCCTTCTAGGGTCACCAAGCCGTATTCTACTTGTGGGATAACTAGTTATTAGACTGCTGACTGGGTGTCCTCAGGAGGTAAGAAAGGTTTGAGTTTCCTAAGAGTGTTGAGCACTGATGTGTCCTTGCATGTTTAGAAATTTGTCCAGGGTGACACCTAAAGAGCAAGCGGAGTCCATCATATGCAGGGTGCATTTGAGTGCAGACATATTTTTGATCCAGTTTTGCGTTGGGGTCTCTTGGTTGCGAGGGGTAATCAGGAGAATTTATGTTTTGAGGGAATTCAGTAACAAAAGTTCAGACAAGCTTATTTTTTAAACCAATGTCTTGAATAAGGAAATGTAATTTTAAGCAGCTTTTCCCCTCAATGTGCTACAAAGGTATACACTTTTATATGCCGACTATCCATTCCATTATCTCTTTATCTGTTTTTATACAACAACTAAAACCTTTACTCCTTGATCACCACTTTCCTCCATCCTCCCCTTATGATCTGACTTTTGAAAGTCTAATATGTATGCTCTATTCACCTTTAACTTGGAGCATATTTTCTGGCAGTAATCATTGATCATAACCAGTCCTTCAAGCTGTAGGCAAATCAAGTGTTCAGAAATGCCTTCTACATCATGTGAAACCTATTTTGTATATCCCCCCATCTAGAATCTCTTCACAGAGGCTTAGGCCAACATGGCTTTGGTGCTATCACTCATAAATTATGCTATCATGTTAAACCTTAAGGTCCCAATATTCCCACTCTGCAAATATGAAAGAATCCAGAATCTGGTCGCCTGGAACCTCCTACTTCTATGTGTGTGCAACAACCTCTCTACAAGCCTGAAATATCTGCACTTACTCCCTATTGTCAAACATAGCTCATTCTAGGACTCTGCATCATTCACTGATTTATCTACAATATCCTCTCAATGGATGGGGGTCAATTTCTCACCCTGTCCACTCCTCACCTTCACTCACATAGAAAAAAATGTCCATTGGTGGTACATATTTTTATGTAGAGAGGTCCAAGTTCTCTAAATCACCTCTGGCAAGACAATGTTGAAGTCTGTAAGGTGGTAAATATCTGAGTTTTGCTCAAACAAATGAGTGATCATACACAGTTCAGATTAGCAGATGATGATGCGTTTCAAAAAAGTTCACCTCTACCTATCTTATTCTTCCCTTCCAAATTCCATGAGCAAGCACAGCTACAAACCCATTGCTACATTATTGCAGCATCCCTTCGAACCACACATATTATATAAAAGGTTCCCATATAGGCCAACCTAAAAGCTCACATCATAGCAACCAAGCACAAGAAACAGGCTAGCCTCCAAACAAAACTTCAGGAAGTTGGCATGTATCTGGTTTTCTGGTTTTGAAGCTCTATCTCTCTTTCACCACTCGTTATCACTCCATGTTTAATTGTTGTGTGTTAGAAACTGGGTTTCTGGTTGGCAGAGGCTTGCACCCTGTCCAAATAGGAACTACAAGGTAAGTCAGAAACACACCCTAAATTAACCTGTGCTCACCCTCTGGTAGCTTGGCAGAGAGCAGGCAGGCTTAACTTAAGAGGCAACGTGTTAAGTATTTGTGTAATACAACAAACAGTAAGGCAGCGAAAACACCACAAAAAGACTCCACAGCAGTATAGAAAAATAGATCATGATTTTATAAATAAAATAAAACCAAAACATCAAAAATCAAATGAGTAGAATTTGAGACATGAATTTTTCAATATTGAATGTAAAAATATCACTTAGAAGCAAATTGTGCTTAAAGAGATAATTGGCTGTGCTGGTCTGGGGCAAATTCCAGAGCTCAGGCCAACTGTGAGGGAGTGCAGGCTGGATACAGGATCCATTCAGGGCCCACTGTGCAAAGTACCTTAAACCTGGTCGCAGCTCAAGCTGCATTGATTTTCCTCACACAAGTATGGTGATGCGTTGGTTCCAAAGATGACATGTTGGTTCCGAGATGTGTTTGTTCCAAAGGAGATGCCCCAGGTTTCTCCACGCAAACGAAGGAATGCGTTGATCGTCCTTCAGCAGTTCCAGCGATTCCAATGGTGATGCGATGGTTCCAAGTGCGATGGGACAGTTCTGCTAGTTACAGCAGAAGATGTGTTGTTTCCACTGGAGCAAGCACCTGGGTTCACTTCCAATAAACAAGGCACAGGAGCAGGCAGGGTTAAAGACTTTGATTAAGCCTGGGCAGAGTTCAATGAGTGGCGGAGTGAGTTACCTTGCACTGTTCGCAGTGATATTTAGTGCTGGGTGTTTGTCCTGAAAAGTAAAAACTGTGTGAATGGCATTTCGCACAGTGCAAGAGGCGGTTGCTTCTTTGTGCGACTCGAGTAGAAGTTCTACTTGAGCTGCATCTTCCTCAACACAAACGGAAGGTTTCTCAATGTGAGCGGAGGCGACCATCTGCAACTTCCTGCGTTGAGAAATCTCGCAGGGAAGGGGTCTAGCGTTGGATTTTCCTAGTGCTTGCCAGCTTACAGTTTTTCGGAACACCGCAAGCTCCACAGATTGCAGAGTGCGAAAACTCTGCAAACGCAGCGGAGTTCACTGCCTCGGCTTAACTTTGATGCCCCTGAGACTTTGAAGAGCAGGAGGCTAGTGCACTAGCCCTTGGAGTCACTCTGAGTCAAGTGATGTGGGTCGCGTCAGAGGGAGCAGTAGCCAGCAGAAAGCAAAGTAATGCAGCAGTCTTCCAGAGCAGCAGTCCAGCAGTATAGCAGTACTCAGCACAACAGTCCTTCTTCTTGGCAAGTTTGGTTTCAGGGTGCAAAAGTGTACTGAGTTTGTAGGGTCAGAGGGCCAGTACTTAAACCCAGTTGTGTCCTTGAAGTGGGGGTGACTTCAAAGGGCTTTGAAGTGCACAGAGGTCCTTTCTTCCTGCCTTGGTACCAGACTGACTGCAGGGGGATATGCAGCCCTTTATGTGTGGGCAGGGTGCAGCCTACTCTGGTATAAGTGTGAGCCTGTACCCAGCTCCTCCCTCCCTTCCTCCCAGGAAGATGCATGTAGTCATACCCAGCCTTCCTTTGTGTGAACTGTCTAGAGGGAATAGACAAAGTGAACTGTCACCCAACCAGGCCAGTGATCAGGGACAGGTAGCAGACACCAAATGGCTAAGAGCAGGAAAATGTCCAAAACTGGCATTTCAGAATGGCAACTTCAAATGCAACTTTACCATTAAAGTGGATTTGTCATTCCCATTACAGAGGCACTACACATTACATGTCTACCTTCTCTCAATTGGGAATTACAGTTTATTAAATGTAAGAAATCCCAATGCTGACCTATGAGAGCGGTGGACCTCGTTTTCCACTACCAGGGCATGCAAAACTTAAAAGCAAATGTCCTACCTTTTGATTACACTTTAGCCTGCCCTACGCGCTACCTAGTACCTATCTTGACGGTAGCATATGAAATAAAAAAGGTAGTTTAAGGCTTAGCAAGTTGTTATAAATGGCAAGTTGAAATGGTAATGTAAGCTACACACACAGGGTATGCAGTGACAGGCCAAGCCATGTTTAAAGGGGTGGCACAATCAGTGCTGCAGGCCCACTAGCAGCATTTAATTTACAGGCCCTGTGCACATGTAGTGCACTGTACTAGGGACTTACAGGTAAATTAAGTGTGACATTTATGGACACATCAATCAAACCATGTTTAGAGGAGAGAGCACACTCCATGTTACATGACTATTTTTTGTTACAGCCAGGATTTTTCCCATCAACATTAAGGGTGACTAATTTCCAACGCACAAGAAGAGTTCTTGAAGGTGTAAGTTGTTTACAATGTGTATGATGATGTTCTTCGTGTACTAATTTGTTGGAAAGGATGCCACCTGATTCCTGTTCACAACCAAAAGACTGTTCTGAGCAGACACATGACTGCCTAAACTCCGCATATACATCAGGTTCTTTGATGTCATGAGGAACAGTTGTACCAAACAGTCCAATAGTTTTTGTTGTGTCAGGTGTGATGCTCTTTCACTATTGTGGATAATGTGACATTTCATACTTTACAGTTATAATACAGTGGAGGTTCCCAATGTCACATTGTACTAATCTGAGATATTTTGGAGCCAAATGTGAATAAGTAGTTGCTCTGTACTTAAGTGGATCAGAAATATATCAAGCCCTATGTATTTACTTATGCTATTAGAATCATTTGTCAATCCACAATGACAATATATCTACATGTCTTCAACAGCATAGCGAAATACCCATAGCGTGTTATATCGATAAGCCACTTCAGCGCTGAAAGCATATAGTATGTTGTACATTTCCACAATACTTGAGTTACCTGAGGTATGTTCAATCATTGTGAAATGGCCAAACAAAGGAGACAGGCTTTCAGTTTCTACAAATATTTTTACAACATTGCAGTATTTGGTGAAACACCTTGATTCTTATTTTACATTTAGTGTATATCATTGATGCAGCTTTTTGGACCTTGCACATTTGATTTATATCCTAATTTGTGACATAAGTTCACTACTCTGGAGAACAAAGGCCAACCATTCAAAGATGTTCAACAGTCCCTTTAGAGAAATGATTATTGTTAAGAGACAAGATCATATGTCATTTAGGAGCTTTCATGGGGAATTACAGAACTGTGAGCAAATGGTGTCTGATGATGTTCCCTACAAGCATAAGATGATGATGTAAAGGACCATAGTTTGTGAGCCTTGCAACAGGTGCAGTATGGAAATTAGGAAAATGTTTTTTGTTCAAAATAGTTCGATTCACACAGTTACAGTAAAACTGTTGGTTATGTCTTTTCAGCATCATCCAGTACAGGCGAAAGAGACTTTGGCCACCAAGGCAGGGTATCAGCTAAACACTGCGTCTCACCTGGTGAGACCATTGACACCAAGGGACACAGTGCCATCGAGGATAAGAACATTGGCATGGAGGGCTCCAGCTCAACATCTTCTTCAGAGGCCTCCCCAAGAAACTAGACCCTAGTGGTGGTGGACCCTACTTCTCCTGTTACAGCTCCATCCTTCTCCACCCTCCCTCTTTCTCCCCCCAGTTGACCAACCCTCTTTTCCCATTAAAAGGGGTGGCGTCTCCTTCGCTCCAGGCACCTCATCCCCTGCCCCTGTCCTCCTGGCCGCGCTGAGTGAGGAGGCTATTGACCCCCTCCACCTCATTGCTGTAGCCAGACTGCACTCCTGAATGCCATCCAGGGGCTTAGCTGCCATATGCAACAAATGTCAGCTTATCTGGAAGGCATTCATTTTTGGTTAGGCTTGCCTTCAGTGGTCTTTCGAAGGTCTGGCCTCCTAACTGACCACAGCCTTCCAACCATCCCAACCTTAGGCCCCACCTCCCATCCTTTCTCCATACCAATTCTCTATTTCCAGCCCTGTCCTAATCACCCTCACATCTATGCACACACCCACTCCAACACACACAAGCAGCACACACACACACATAAACACAGAGACCACAAAAATGACAGGTGCACAACCAATCATACAGAGACTGTAGCCACCTCCACGTCCACAAGCACCACCCCCACCAGCAGTACATCCACAGACACTGCAGCCACCACCACACCCACATGCACAACCCCCATCACCAGTATATCCACAGACACTGCAGCCACCACCACACCCACATGCACCACTGCCACCACTAGCACAAGCACAGCCACCACAGCCACCACACACACATGCACCACCCCATCACCAGCACACCCACAGCACACCCATTCACACACACCTTAGAATTCACACCCCCAAAACTCAAACAACCACAATCAACCAAACAACAGAAATGATGCAAGACACACCCAAACGTGCATGACATGCACAAGACCCACAGGCAGCTGCACCCTCAACAGACACATGCACATCAGACACGGCCACTCCCTTTACCTCCCAAGCCGAACTTCCTGAAGAACACCCTACCCATTTTCACACAGAATTTGTCCGTTTTGCAGGGGTCTCCAAACCGGTCCTGGAGGGCCGGATCCATGCCAGATTTTGTGCATATCCCCATTTAGATACATGTAGTTATTTTAAAAATCTGGCATGGATCCGGCCCTCCAGGACCGGTTTGGAGAACCCTGCCCTAACCCCTTCCAAACCCCAACCCAAATCTATCAAGCACAAATCTACCCCTTCCACACCCCAACCCAGCACTTCCACATCCTAATAAACCCCTACAAAATCCAAATCTATACCTTCTAGACCGCAACCCACCCCTTCCACATCCCAACACACCTCAAACAAATGCAAACCTACCCCTTCCACACCACAACCCACCCCTTCCACACCACAACCCACCCCTTCTACATCCCAACCCACTGCTACAGAACACAAGAGCACCCTGCCCAAAACCACCCCCAAACCGAAGGGCACCCCTTCCAAACTCAAACCCTGCTCCTGTGTAAAATCTTTGAGAAGCCTGCTCTGCCCACTAGATGCCCCTCCCTGAGGAGGTTCCCCTGCAGTTAGCAGACAGGTCAACATTTTACAGGTAAAAGTGGAGCTTACCATCAATTGTGTCCACCACTGTGTTGATTTTGTTCATCATCTAGCAGCAGCGGCAGGACTTGGAAGATCAGATCGATAGAGGAACAGGTGTGAAAGTGAGAAAAGGTGAGTTAAAGCCTTATAGCCCTTGCATTCTGCCAACTCATGTGTGGAGAATTTACCGCCGATCACATTGGTAGGAAGGCACATTGTGATTGGCCTGGCAGGGAAACTGGTGGTCCTCCCTCTGACAGCTGATTTTTCCTATCCCGCCATCGACGCAGTCATGATTTCCTCGGGATGACGGCGGGACTCTGGCAGTATTTCGTCTATGGACCTGCTAACATCTAAATAGAGCAGGCAGACTACCAAGCCTGTGGGCTGGAAAAACACGGAGAGAGCCATGGTGTAAAGTTCAATTCCACTCGGAAGAGGTAGAAAAAGGTTTATTGAGGAAAAGCACAGGAGCAAGCTAGGACGCAGCCTACACAGGACTTCTTCCCCAGCAACTGCCAGTACAGAAGCCAGGGAAAAGAATCCTGCTAGAGAGAACAGTGGTAGAAGGTTAGGGATAAACAATTCCAAAGGGCATAGTAATGAGAGAAACATGACACATCTTCCTCTCGAAGGAAAATAAAAAAACAACAATAAAATGATCAGCATACAAAGTCATCTAACCATTTAGGTTTAGAACAAATACGTTTCTTACACAAGTCAGCATTACTATTCAAATCAGTCTCCTCAAGAGTAACAAGATTCCTATTTACAATTGCAGATTTTGATGGAAAACAGTTACTGCTAGGAGTAAAAACAGAAGGATCACTTTCATCAACTCCAATAGTGATATTCCTGGAAGTAGAACAATTATTGCATAGATCTGAATTCGGAGAGATGACATTTTCTGCAACAGTTTGGGATATTACATCTGAATTCAGAGAAATAACATTTCGTTACCAAATTGTAAAGTTCAATTCCACTAAGAAGAGGTAGAAAAAGGTTTATTGAGGAAAAGCACAGGAGCAAGGTAGGACGCAGCCTACACTGGACTTCTTCCCCAGCAACTGCCAGTACTGAAGCCAGGGAAACGAATCCTGCTAGAGAGAACAGTGGTAGAAGGTTAGGGATAAACAATTCCAAAGGGCATAGTAATGAGAGAAACATGACCCATGGCTTTTCATTCATTTAAATCTCAGATCTTTGGGTTTCCTTTGTATAAGTAAATGACTTTAGAGGTGAGATTCTTATGTTGACAAAATGCACACTGCAATGAAGTCCATTTTGCAAGGGGCTCAGGTTTTTTGTGAGCAGGATCTGTTTGCTATTGACATGGATAGCTCTAAGTTTTATTCCCATATAGTTTGCATGTGTGTGGGTGTATGTGTGTGGAGACGCATCGCCTAAACAAACGGGTGCAACGTTTGATGCATGGGAAGGACTCTGAGGCCCAGGATTCAGCGGGGCCAACACCGGGACTGACGCTCCTCCCCCTTATCACCGGGGGCCTTATCAGCTGCTCGCGCCTCCCGCTTTGCGGGAGACGCATCGCCTAAGCAAACGGGTGCAACGTTTGGTGCACGGGAAGGACTCTGAGGCCCAGGATTCAGCGGGGCCAACACCAGGACTGACGCTCCTCCCCCCTTATCACCGGGAGCCTTATCAGCTGCTCGCACCTCCCGCTTCGCGGGAGACGCATCGCCTAAGCAAACGGGCGCAACGTTTGGTGCACAGGAAGGACTCTGAGGCCCAGGATTCAGCTGGGCCAACACCAGGACTGACGCTCCTCCCCCTTATCACCGGGGGCCTTATCAGCTGCTCGCGCCTCCATTTTGCAAGGGGCTCAGGTTTTTTGTGAGCAGGATCTGTTTGCTATTGACATGGATAGCTCTAAGTTTTATTCCCATATAGTTTGCATGTGTGTGGGTGTATGTGTGTGGAGACGCATCGCCTAAGCAAACGGGTGCAACGTTTGGTGCACGGGAAGGACTCTGAGGCCCAGGATTCAGCGGGGCCAACACCGGGACTGACGCTCCTCCCCCTTATCACCGGGGGCCTTATCAGCTGCTCGCGCCTCCCGCTTCGCGGGAGACGCATCGCCTAAGCAAACGGGTGCAAAGTTTGGTGCACGGGAAGGACTCTGAGGCCCAGGATTCAGCGGGGCCAACACCAGGACTGACGCTCCTCCCCCCTTATCACCGGGAGCCTTATCAGCTGCTCGCACCTCCCGCTTCGCGGGAGACGCATCGCCTAAGCAAACGGGCGCAACGTTTGGTGCACAGGAAGGACTCTGAGGCCCAGGATTCAGCTGGGCCAACACCAGGACTGACGCTCCTCCCCCTTATCACCGGGGGCCTTATCAGCTGCTCGCGCCTCCCGCTTCGCGGGAGACGCATCGCCTAAGCAAACGGGCGCAACGTTTGGTGCACGGGAAGGACTCTGAGGCCCAGGATTCAGCGGGGCCAACACCGGGACTGACGCTCCTCCCCCTCATCGTCACAGGCTCTAAAAACACCCCCGGTCTCCCGCCTCGCGGGACGTGCTCGGGCGATGCCAGGCTAAGCCCGGGCAAAGGGTGGGCCGTCTGTGGCCGTCCGGGGCAGGACGAGGCAGGGCTGGGCCACACCCCTAACCTCCCCCGAGACTTGTACAGGTACTGTTGATAATTTACTACCAACAATGGGGAAAAGAAAAAGTATGGAAGGGGGCCCAAATGCATTGATTAAAGTCAAAAAGCCAAGGAAGTCTAAGAAAGCCCTAAGGCATGCTTGTGAAAACTGTGTTATGAGCCGCATTGAAGGGCTGGTGGAAGATTGTGAAACTCTACTTATGTCAGATGACCCGCTAAACTGGAACGTTGTTGAAAATGTGGGGAGATTGTCCGAAGAGTCAAGGGGGGCTGGCAAACAGGGCTCCATAGTGGTCCCTGATATGTTCTTGGGGAGAAAGCAATGTAATAGTACTCCTGGTAAAGTGAATGATACTCCCAGAAGAAATGAGAATGGTAATTCTGACTTAGAACCAGTAGCAATTTGTCCACCAGAAATTAAGCCCACTATAGTATGCCAAAATAGGTTTTCCGCATTAGCAAATATTGATAGCCCTGATATTGACATTGGGGCCCACCTAAATCAATCATGTTCTCCAGATTCTGTACTAGGAACTAGTGATATGGATCAAGGGGGGCGCGCCGATTTCTCTACGACTTCGGTTCCTTTAGGGGGCGATAGTGCTGCTTTGACTAGTGTAGTAAATCAACTGTGTAAGCTAATAGAAGGAATGCAATATAAGATTGAAGTTCTTACTATCACAGTAAATAAAGCTATATTTGGTAGTGGTACATGCCCAAATTGTTGCTTGGCTATGAAACCACGGCTTGAAAAACCACTAGCCCGATGTAAGGAGGTAGCCAAAAGCACTATGATTAATGGGGGCAATAGTAACGAGCAAAGAAAGGCTGGTGTATTGAATAGCGTTGTGGTTAAAGAGAGTAAAGGAGTAAGGGGCCTCAGCTAGTTTTGTCCAAGGAAACTGCTGGGCATTTAAATACAAAACCTAGAGAAACATCAAGCGCCCCCAAACCTGGACTAAGCACCAACACCAACACACCTCCCCCTACTGTAGGCCTACTTTTCTTGCCACCAGAAGCAAATAACTTAGTGCTTGTTCTCACGGGTGTACCACTGTTGAAAGTCAACACACACGAACCAACTGCGGATCTATTGAGAAAAGCAAAATATTGGCTAGATTGCAACCAGTGGGAAAATAGCTTCAAAGTATCGCCTCACATTATCATGGCAAGACGTATAGCCTGGGTAGGACCAAACCCAAAGAAAATTGAAGGCGATTGTGTAGTGGTAAATTTTGATAGAGATGTAGCAGGGGAGATATGCAGGACTGACCACCTTGGGGTTCAAGGGGGTATTAGGGTTTTCCCCCTGGCCTTTTTCTATCCACCAACTAAAGGGAAAAATCAAAATACTGGGACCCCTAGGGAAAAGTCAGGTTTTGGGGGCAGTTTACCAAGACTCAGTCAATATGTAAATAACACAAACAATGGGGGATTATTATCTGGCCCACAATTGACAAGGAGTCTAGTAAATGTGCAGGGGGAGGACCCAGCCAGTGGATGTTAAGTGCAGCGGGTCAAAATAACCAGAATGTAAATAGCTTTCCGCCACCTACTACCCTGGACGAGAACGACTGACTGGAAACAATGATTTCTAATCAGAAGAGTCACATAGAGAATACTGAACCCTGTGGGCCAATTAATCTAAACATGCCCAAGTTTGGTGTCTTGAGCTGGAATATTGCTGGCTTAAGATCTAAAAAAGATGACCCCAAGTGGCTAGAACTGATTAAC
Source organism: Lissotriton helveticus (assembly GCF_964261635.1). Classification (NCBI taxonomy): domain Eukaryota; kingdom Metazoa; phylum Chordata; class Amphibia; order Caudata; family Salamandridae; genus Lissotriton; species Lissotriton helveticus. The sequence continues at coordinate 624,550,604 of NC_136071.1, forward strand.
TTGTATGATCTTGTGGGGCTTCAGGAGACCTGGGACACGGAGGGAGAATGGTGGCTGGACGGCTATACATCTTTCTCCGAGCCAGCGGAATTTGTTTCCTCTGGTAGAGCCAAAGGGGGGCTCCTTTTGTTATTCTCTGTTAAACTGCCGTGGTTGTATAAAAGGGTTGAAGTAGGAACACCCCATTGTTTAGCAGTTGAATTGAGGGATCGGAACACCATAAAACTTTTGGTAGTTAATTTTTACAATTCAGCAGACTGTCCGAATGGAAACGAACATCTGTTGATCTTAAAATCCTTTTTAGAGGAGTATAGGGAAAATCAAACCACTTATCACCCGATTATTCTTCTGGGTGATTTTAATATACATCTGTGTGAGCAGGATTGTCAGGGGGGTTTGGATAGTGGTGAGTTCACAGTATATGCTTTACCTCATTTTGAGCATAACAGACAGGGGGAATTTCTGGAAGAGGTCCTAGCAGTAGCGGATCTCTATGAACCAAGTACACTTGAACCAACTAACAGGATCCCAACGTTTACTGCCAGAGGTTGTAATACTGTGATTGATTACATTTTTTTGTCACCCCATCTGTTGTTTAGTGTTACTTCTTATAGTGCAAAATACTCACATTTTAGTGATTATAATCCGGTCATTTTGGAACTAAATAAAGAGTGTGGCCTGGTGCATACCTTGAGTCACACGAGGGCGGAGGTTAGCATCAAACTCACTGATCAGGGGAGAAGGCTGAAATGGACAAAGATAATTCCGGAGATTTTTTTAGATACACTTCTCTTGTTGGCAAAGGCCATGTTGGATGTATGTCTAGATGTCACATCTGAGGGCACAGCAGTTATTGAGGCCTTTACGGCCATTTGCAAACAAATATCTCTGAATTTAATGGCCCCGGTTACAAGGGGGCAACAAATGGCCGAGAAATGGTTTGATAGCACCTGTTCTCGGGCACATAGCTTTTTAATGAGTGCTGTTAAACAGATCCCACAAAACAGGACCAAATTGGCCATACTCAGAAAGGACTACAAGTTAGCTGTAAAAGCAAGGAAAAAAGACATCAGAAAGGAAGCTTGGGAGGCCTTGATGTCGGCTGAGGTTCTAAAAAACAGCCGCAGTTTTTGGGAAATTGTAAATAAGCCATTTGTTTCTGAAAAGGGTAATACTGTGGTAGAATGTAATATTACCGGAGCACAGTGGCTAGCACATTTTGAGGCTATATATGAGACTCCCCCATCTTTAGATCTTGTCCCCTGTGCTGTTTCAAGAGATTCAACCTCATCTTTGAGTTTTAAAGAGGAAAAAGTGGTTCTGGCCATTAAGGCTATGTACAGTAATAAGGCCCCAGGTCCAGATGGTGCTCCTGCGGATTTATATAAAACGCATCCCGTTTTCTGGGCACAAGTTCTGACTAAACTCCTTAATACTGCAGCAAAGGGGAACCATCCACCTTCCTGGGCCACATCTATTATAGTCCCCATTTTTAAAAATTGGCAACAGAGGAGATGCCCGATGTTACAGACCAATGTCTTTAATTGATTCGGCTGTAAAGGTCTTGGGGTGGGTGGTTTTAGGTAAACTGATGGGATGGTTAGATGAGAATAATGTAATATCAAATTTTCAATACGGTTTTAGAAGCGGCAGGGGGACTCAAGACCAGTGTCTTAATTTATCACTGTTAATTGGTAAATACACCTCAGCCAAAGGGGGAATACTCCAGCTGGCATTTATGGATTTATCGTCAGATTTTGACTCCCTAAAATCAGTCAGGAGCGTTGCCCTGTGCTTCTGTACGCCGACGACGCTGTCTTGTTATCGCGTACAGCAGTCTGCCTATAGAAGCTGCTTGAGGGATTGGAAATTTTATGAAATCAGTAGATTTAAAGGTTAATACAGCCAAATCACATGTGATGAGTATAGGCCGCCAGAGTAAACGAAATTGTAGGGTTTTTTATTGTGAAGGCTCCGAAGTTACCAGGGTAACCTCTTTTATGTACTTGGGGGTTCTTTTCGATGAGAACGGCACATGGGCTGCTCAATACAAGACTAAGGTTAATGGTATGGCTAGGGCAATTGCGGCCGTAAATGGGTTTTCAAAACGGTTGGGGACTAAACCTGTAGAGGCAATGCTGAACATTTATAAATCCAAATGTATTGCAATTGCCACATATGGCTCCTCGATTTGGGGGTTATAGACCCATGGAGGGGATACAGCTAGAGGAGAATACATTTCTACGGGGAATATTATCGGTCCCCCAGTCAACACCCACTTACGCTGTCCATCAGGAATTGGGGATGGGGTATATAACAGATACACTTAGGCTGGCTCCAGTTAGTTTTTGGCTCAAATTATGGCTTAATCCTGAATTAGATCTTAACCATAGACTGATCAGGGATTGTCTCATTTTGGATCATGTACATAAGATTAGGTGGCTTGTTTATGTAAAGGAAACACTGGCAACAGTTGGTCGACAGGACCTCTTTGAAGACCCCGAGAAAATTACAAGGACGGATCTCAGTTGGGTGAAAAAACAGCTTTTAAATCTAAGGGCGGTACGGAATTGGAGTTGACAAAAGTAACGGTAAAAGCACATTATCTTTTAAAAACATCGTCCACACTGGCACCTTACCTGAATATTGTCACTAGGCCTTTTCACCGTGTACTTTTAACACGTTTCCGTTTTAATCTAATTCACCTTTCTCCTGGAAGTTCTAAGGGGTGGTGCAGACTGAAAGAGTTAGGGCCATGTGCCTGTGATAACTTTTCAGTTCAGGATACAATGCACCTGATAATGTTTTGTGATTTGTATAGTGAGATCAGAAAGAGGTTTCTATTCCCATTATTAAAAAGAAAGGGTTTTATTCAAGTAAAGCCAGCCTTATTGTATCTACAGCTACTAAATGATCCTAAAGAGATTTTTTATATAGCCAGTTTCCTTATGGCAGCTGTTAGGCTGAGGAATAGCCGTGAGGATAGCCCATAATTAACGAGGTTTTAGATCATTTGCTTTTAACTTTTTTTATGGTGGATACTTTTTTAAGACATTCATATTAATTTTCTGGGATGCACTGTCACTTTTGTCCTGGATTGCACTTTACTTGACCAGTACTGTATTGCGCCTTTTGCACATAGACTGTTATCGCCGGATTACATTACACTGTTGACACTGCATTTTGTATTTTTGCACTTATATGTTTGTATCCTTGTGTCTGTACTTTTATGGTTTTAACTTAACCGAATAAAGTGGTTTGATGATGATGGTATGTGTGTGTGTATATGTGTGTGTGCGCGCGTGGAAGTGTGTGTGTGTGTGTGCATGTGTGCACCTGTGTTAACCAACTGTGTTTGTGTTCATATGTGTGTAGAGTAAAGCATGAGGCACATTTTGAGTGACATTTATGTAGAATGTATGTTTGAATACCCTAAGTCTTGGATGGCCCCTAAGTATACCACTTTAAGCTGTTCAAAGCCCACCCATTGTGTACTGCAATGTTTTTGAACAATGTTAGAAGTTTGCATTTTTCTCACATATCAGTCTTTGAAGTATGTATCGTTCATCTACTTGGTGAGTCACGTTTGGTGTTAGCTAGCATCACGTCTTGTAGAACAAGTATGTGTGATTGTTGGAACTATGTAACAGTTGCGATCTGCAAATGTTTTATTAAAATCCATGAGCAGGTACATGGATACAAGTGTAATTGCCCAATGTGATTTGTAGTAGCTCCCATTTTAGTCTGTCTATTTGTGAAGTTAATTTTCTTCTTGGGTGTCATGTTTTCTGAACATTTGTGTTTGTTATTGCTTGAAGGAAGATGTGCCTAGCTAGTGAAATATCCTGCACACCTATATTGGTGATGCCCAAGGTTCATGTCCAATACTAGTGGTGGTGTTAATTGGCAGACTATACCACTGTTATTATGGTACACTGTGTGTATGGAAGAAATCAGGCCCTCGGGAAGGCTCATCGAAGTCTAACCCGTTAGAATCGCAAGCTTCAAAATATACTAAGAGTAATTTCTGATTTCAACAGATTAGCGCTCCGCCATCAAATCAGTTAAAACTTATTCTGCTAAATTCTATACATCTCATACTACTTTTATACAATTACAATAAGCAGGGGACACAACTTGTGATCAAATAGAAACTTCGGATAGACACCATCAAGCAGGTACGTGGCTCTTTTCGTGAGTGGAATGTGAAAAAGCTATGAGAAAAAGATACAACTTATAGGTAAAAGGCCGATTTCACTTACTCTTCAGTTCTGGCATAGCTATGGCATCTGCAGAGCAAGTCTACCCTTACTTGGACAGTCAGGGCACAAGAAGGATGTGCATTTACAATGTGTGTTAATTAGCAGTAATGCTAAGGCTCTAGTGCTTTGAACTGGTATAAAAAGAAATCCACCAACATTTTTACAAGCAGGTGGATATACATAAAATAGGTTTCTCAGTCCAATACTCACCTTTGATAATGTTCACATATAAAGGTATTCTCAGGGGTTACTTAGGACTGAACTAAGAAATAGTTGCTGAATTAAAACGTAGTATACTTGTTCGTAATATCTTTACTTTAATTTAATCATCCCTTTTCCAGTCCTTATTTGTGGTCTCTTCCTCTCATGGAAGGCTAACTGCTTCAGAAGCATTGAGCCTGCTTATTCCACCCAGGAGGTATCTCTGGGCCATGTCTCTAAATAGCTGATGTTGTTCCCAGAGACAGCCCATTCTTCGAAGGGTGAAAAACTGAATAAAAGCAATGATATTACCAGTAATCAATTGAAACAGTAAACAGTGTTGAACTGAAACACTGACTGTATGTCATTAAAATACAAGTTGTGATTAAAATGGTTTGTTTTGCAAATATACACGTCTGCTTAACAGTAATCTATGATATAAATGTTTTCACTTGTTTATAACCACTCTCAGTAGTGCCAGTTTTCTGAGTGAAACTTATCAAATTAATTGTTAAGAATCACATTTTTTATCAATAGCAGACACCTAGATCAAAACCAAGGTCTTTTTAAAAACACGAACTTTAACTTGGCTTCTAGGCCGCTTATATTTTTTTTCCCTATTTTGGCGCTATGGCGCTAATATAGGAATTGCATTTTTTATTCCAGAGGCCACTGTGAAGATTGATACAATCAAGGCAAACTCTACTTAATTTAAAGGAGTTTCACATGTCACAAGTGTCAAAATGCATCATGTCAAAGTTTGATTAAATTGACATGTAGTCAAGGTCATCATGTCTGTTAAGAGTGGGTTGATTTTTTTGATCATGTAACAGGTTGCCTATTGATGGCCAGGAAGAGAAACTGACGTTTTTCAGCTTTACTTTAATTGGGGCAATTAATTTACCAAACCCTGTTTGGGATCATTTTTGTGTCATTTAATAATTTATAATGGATACGAAAGGTCGCGCTGAGATTGTGCGGTATGGTATCATAGTCAGGAATGTAAAGAAGTTAAAAGGAGCTGTCAGTTCTAGCAAACACAAAGCACTTCAGGTCACAATCGCGCGTTTGGAAATGTCCTTCGGTGCCTTCCGTCCCTCATGTGCGTGTTTTCATTTGTGAATACATTATTAATGTTGTTTTGAACATGCAGGCAATTGTCTTGCATATTTATGGAATAAGAAATCCCCTCTGTGCGAGACTTCGGAAACATTTGTAGTCTCTGCCGCTGACAGAAAACACTGACTTTCTTGTTCCTCAGAATGCTTTAGCAGGTTGGCAAAACACCAAATTCATACTAAGGGCCGAATCAAATCACATAGTTAACTGAAGAAAAACAGAATATTAGGAAGTAGAAAAGAAGCATAGTAACCTGGAATCCCCCTCAACACTTCGTTATGGGAATTACATATATGACCGAGGGAGTTTGTTGTTAATGCTTGCTATGTATGCTAAAGTGATATTCTTGTCTCCAAACTGAGAAAACAAGTTATTACAAAACAGACTCCAAAGTGACTGTGAATTAGATGATTCACTGACAAAATATCAACTAGTGAAATATCGACCTACAAAAATAGCGACACAAAAATATAGCCTACAAAAATATTGACTACCTATGCGTAAAAATGTAAATAGAACTTTATCTACAAAACATATATTGTTTACAATAATATAGTTGTATTAAATATTACATTTCAAATATATACTAATTAAGATTTTAAAAATAAAATATATTAAATACCAACATTAATTCAATAAAAATGAATATATTCTATATATATTTGAACTAATATAACAAATAAACTTACTTTCAGAAAGTTAAGCACACAGACATATATGCATATATATATATTAACATATATCTATTTAAAAATATAATTATTTTTAAATTATATAATAATTTTAAATGTTTTAAATAATATAACATATATATATATATATATATATATATATATATATATATATATATATATATATATATAAAGCCACTATCTCCGCCACAGCAGAAGATGCTTCCCCTCCACCTTCGAAGATAACCAGAGACACAACGGGGTTTGTTGCAGGTAAAATTTATTAACAGAACAAAGGCAGAACCGGTTTCGGCTGGTGTCTTCTTCAGCTGCCTAGTCCATTGCAGTATTGACCCACACAGAAATGTTTTATAGGCTCCTCCTCACAGTGGTAGGTTGAGCTCACCTGCGTTGAAATGCTGCTGCGTACGTTCGTGTTGGGGACTACCAGTCCCATAGTGCACCGTACTAGCATTCCATATATATATTACCTACTGACGAAAGCCAGTAGGTATATATAGTTAGGATTGGCTACCATAGGAAATCCGCAACATTCTATTGAGAATAGTCAAGTCAAGGATTCTTTATTCGATGATTAAAAATCACCATAAAAGCACATGCATATAAACATAATTTAAAAATTCATTAAATCATTTCAAATCCTGATTATGATAATAACTATTAACATGATAAAAAAGGGAAGAGAATATGACATATTTAAAAGCAATAACAATTTCCAAACATTATTCTTCTCCTCTGGTTACCCTTAATCTGACCGCCACTTTAATAAAATTCATTATACAACACAGTGTCAGTGGATCAGATGCTTTTTGTAGATAGATTAGTGCCTCATTAGCATGTTCAAAATTGGCCTGTTTTAAGATTCCCACAAGGAATCTACGCCTAGGCATGGTAAAAAAGGGGCAAAGTAATACGAAGTGAAGGGAATCCTGCGGAGACCTGTTGTCGCAGCCGCAGGATCCCTTCTGCTCAATAGTTGATGAGAACCCTGCTGGTGATGCCAATACATATGGGAGTAGATTTAATCTGAAACGGCACATCAAGAATCTGTCCTGGGCATTATGCATGAGGTACAAATATGGCTCCATTCCCTCTACGCTCTTGACCAAATTATGAGCCCTCACAGTCTTTTTAAGCCCCTCCACCTCAGCTCTCTGCTGCAGTTTTTGCGCTAAAAAGGCTTTCTTTACTTGCGTCTTGTGCTGAGCTTCAACTGCTGCAGGATTAGTGAAAAGGTTCATATGGCCTAGGGCCTCTAAAGTACTTTTTACATAATTGAGCCAATGTATTCTCATGCATTTATCCCTTCCTAAGCAATCATTTAGGATATCTCTGCTTAGAGCCGCATCAGGATTGACCCAGATTTTTAACCAGGCCATAATTGGCCTTAATTTTACCAGATCTTCTAGGTGGGGCCTCCCTAGTTCCCTATGTACAATAAAACCCGCGGTGCTTGGGGGGACCCTCAGGATGGTTCTTAGATATTTATTCTCCTCCCTTTGGATTTTTGCGGTGTTAACAAAGCCCCATACCTCAGCCCCATAGATTACTTTAGAGCAACATATGGAGCTGTATAGGTTCATCACCTGTTCAGGGCTCCATCTACCAAGCCTCCCCCCATAGCTTGCTATCGCCCCGTTGGTTACTGAGAGGAGAGGGTCCCAGAGTATTTTCAGGAAATGATTATATATACTATAAATGCAATTAATCAACAACAAATGTTTCTATCCACACAGTTTAATTCACAGTGGGATAAAGTATATCCAATATACATAATGTAGAAAACAATCAACTGTATTATACGTCATACAGTGCCCCAGGAAGGGAGGAGGAACGTGATAGTGAGGAGATCGTGAAGTGGTGGGATTAAGTGACAGTAAAATCAATTTTTAAAGCACTTATTCATGCTATCAACAAAGTAGCAACGACTTGCATGCCGCATAGTGTTAATATTCAAAGAAAGGCATACGACACAGAGTAGCGTGTATATACAGATTGTTGGTGTGAAGTTGCCACAGTAAAAACAAACAGTCGACGTTTCGACCCTCTTGAGGTTGCAGGATTGATTAACCTTGCTGTAGGGTCTTCATCAGGACCATAGGGAGAGAGTTGGGGCAAAGGACCTATTGAGGGTATAATGAATTGCGAATTAGAGGGTACTAAATAGGCCTCAAAATTATCACATAGGTAGAAACAAATTAGATACATATGAATCGATTCGCTAAGTGGATAAACTAGATTAAGCACTTTTACTTGATGTGAGTCATAAATTTAACAAAATACAGTTAATGCCCAAGGATTGGAAAGAGGGGCAGGTGAGAGCGCCAGCGAGAACAGGGACTGGTGCGCACGGCCAGCCGCACAACCACTGGACCCGGTACCCAAGAGAGTTGATTTAAAAGTTATGACAAAATATGCGGCCAAATGTGTGCTCGAGGCGGCCCAGAAATAGAGATACGAGATAGCTGCTGGTTGAAGTGGCGTGTACCAATGGGTACAACATCCACCGGTGACAGAAAAAGTGCTCATAGCTTTGGCGAGGTAGGAAAATGTAGATAATGGTGGATATGCCGGTAGAGCCATTGGGAAATCTTACCAAGAATCCACGTGCTGTAGGTCTATGTTCTGTCAATTTGATAGGGTAGGATCGGGTGGTCTGGCGCTGCATCTGCGGGGGTTAGCAGGCCACGTTAAAAATTACGTTATACAAAAGTTACATATTGCCAAACCAAGGGCGAGGGCGTGGGTGGCTTACCGACTGCTAGCGTTTTGTTAGACGGATCGGTAATTTCATAGATCAGTAGTGGCAAACGTCTTCATGATTCAAGGTACATCTGCCAGGACACATAAAAACGGGGGTATTAGGTTAAGGAATCTGTACTGGAGGATTGCGGGCAAAGTAGAAAACGAGCATAGAATTACCTGCTCGATGCGAGTGACTTGCTAAGGCTCAGTCGATAATTTCATAGATCAATAATGACAGACGTCTTCGGGAATCGAGATGAATCTGCCGGGACATATGATAACGGGGGTATTAAATTAAATTGAGGAGTCTGTGCTTAAAGATTGCGGGAAAAAATGGAAAACGAGCATAGAATTACCTGCTCGATCCGAGTGGCTTGCTACGGCTCCGAATACGATTTGCGGTGTGACTGCCGCGCTTCCTAGTTTGAGAAGGGTGTCATGGTGATGGGTCACGTGGTGGCCCCGAGTAGAAATGGAAATAGCAAAAAGACTAATAGTCAGGCAGCCTCGTAGAGACACGGGAGAATAGAAAAAACTCTCCGCGCCGAGAATAGTGAATTTAGTAATAGGCATATTTTGATAATACAAATGACATAGTGTCTTACAGTTGGAAACCAGTACAATATTAAATGTAAAAGAACATGTAATAAGAGCGTGAATCTGCAACCATGAAGGTGAAGGCTTCACAAGATGGGAATGTGTAGGATCCGGCATAACCATATATTGGCAACATAAAAACATAGTGAAACTTGGCATGATTATAGTTATCAGAAATAATAATAGAGCGTACCTCTCAAACATGAGGGTAAAGGCTCAACAATTTATGAGATGACCATTATGCCCTCCTAAACAGTGCTGTTATTGTTGGTATAGACACTTTGGGGATGGAAACATATTGGGGAATAGCATCTCAGTGGTAGCTGGTAGTAAAATATGTCCAATTGATTAACTAGGGTAGAATGGCCAATTGAGAGAATGAACTATCAGATTCATTAAGGCCAGTTTCAATGGAGTTGAAGAAGTACATCCATTTCAGTTCTCGTATATTGAGAATATCCGAGATGTTGCCCCCCCGTGGTCCCAGTGTTACTTTTTCTATGACCAGCCATCGCAAACTTTCTGGTGAATGGTTCTTCAACTTGAAATGTTCTACAAGCGGTGCGCCTTCAACATTGCAGCGAATTCTGCTCATATGTTGTAGTATCCGCGCTTTGATTTTCTGCTGGGTCTGTCCGATGTAGATCTTATGACATGGGCACAGAATGGCATAGATGACATTGTGGGAATTACAATTGCTAAAGGATTTGTGTTTAACAGTTAGATTGAAGTGTGCAAAATCCTTAGTCTGTATAGCTGAGTCGCAGGCCTTGCAATGGCCACATTTGGAATGACCCATGACTGGTGGCAAATTCCATAGGGTGTTAATTGTGGGCTGACCTTCAGGAGATAAGAAAGAATTAACCACATGGTCTCTAATGCATTTGGCTTTCTTGAATGCATGGAGCGGAGTCTGGGGTTGTTTGATTTCATCCGAAACCAAATGCCAGTGTTTGTTGATGATTTTCTTAATGCTGTTGCTTTTGGTGTTGAAGGTCGTTACACATACTATGCGATTCTGCTCTTGATCGGTTCTGTTTCTAGGTACCAGTAGCTCTTCTCGGGGATAGAACCATGCTCGTTTGCTGGCCTTTTTGATCAAACGTCTCGGATAGCCACGGATCTGCAGTCGATTGGATAGGTCCTGAGATTCAGAGAAATAATCATCTTTGGTGGAACAATTGCGACGTATCCTAAGGAATTGCCCGAAGGGCAAGTTGTCCCGAAGGGCACGGAGGTGATGACTGTTGTAGGCCAATAAAGAATTTCTCTCGGCTGGTTTGCGGAATAGTTTGGTCTGGAGTCTGCCAGCTTCATGGTATATGGTGATATCCAAAAAGTCAATAGAATTGGTATGTGATGTGATAGTGAATTTGACCTGTTGGGATTGCTGGTTAAGCCAAATGAAGAACTTGTTCAGTTGGTCTTGGCTCCCATTCCAGATCAAGAGGATATCATCGATATACCTCATCCAGAGGCCCACTTGGTCTCTGAATGGGTTGAGTTGACTGAAGACCGAATCCTCTTCAAAGGCTGCCATATACAGTATGGCTACGTCAGGTGCAAATGGAGCACCCATCGCTACTCCAGAGGTTTGTAAGTAAAAGTTGTTATCAAATAGAAAGAAATTCCGGGTCATAGCGATTTTCAGCAAAGCTACAATAAATTCAGATGGTACTTGGGCAGGTGCAGGACGTTTCTGGAGGCTCCGGGCTACCACTGTCAATGCTTCTTGTTGGGGTATGCAGGTATAGAGGGAGACGACGTCACAGGTAGCTAGTATTTGATTTGAAGGATCATAGGGTATACTTTCAGTTATATTGATGGTGTGCATGGTATCTCGAAGGTATGATGGGGTTGACTCTGCCAGAGGCTTGATAAAAAAATCTATATACTTTCCAAGCGGTTCCAAAATGGACCCACAGCCAGACACAATGGGCCGACCGGGTGGATTGGTCATACTTTTGTGCAGTTTGGGTAAAGTGTAGAGTGTTGCCAGACGTGGGTGCTTGTTGTTGAGAAAATGAAATTCATTCTCCGACAGGAAACCAAGTTCCAATCCCTCCTGTGTTATTTCAAGGATCTCTGTGGCAATAGATTTGGTGGGGTCAGATCTTAATAGCTGGTAGCAATTGGCATCCTGCAATTGGCGTAGAATTTCCGATTTGTAGGCGGATTGATCCTGAATCACAATGGCACCTCCTTTGTCGGCAGGTTTGATCACGACTTGAGTATTTTTTGCCAGCGATTGTAGTGCTGTTTTTTGAAGTTTGCTAATGTTATACCTAACAAAGGTTCTGTCTAGCAGGGCCCGTTGTACATCACGCCAAACAACATTTTCGTATGCTAGAATTTGGTTAGACATACTACTGGCATAGGGAACAAATGTAGATGGAGGTCGAAGGCCAGTGACCGATGATTTCAACTGTGTATCAGAGTTGCGGAAAAAATACTTCAGTCGGATTTTCCGGAAGAATTTATATAGTTCAGTTCTTACAGTAAAGTTGTCTGGATTGTATGTGGGGACATACGATAGTCCCTTGCTGAGTACTTGGATCTCGGTATTATTGAGTGGTTGACTGGATATGTTGACAATGGGGCTCAGGATTTCAACCGATTCTACTGGTTCTACCAACGGTATGTTTTGTTGCGAGTCACCCTCTCGCCATGTAGTTCTGGTTGGAATTGAACTTGTTTGGAAGGTTGGCCTCGTCCTCCATTCCAGTTGGATTGATTCTGTTGGGTGCCACGTTGGTTCTGACCGCGGGGCCATGAATTGCCTCTTCCTCGTGGAGGTCGCCAATCATTTTACCACAACGCTCCTCAACTAAAGATTTAAATTGTACAGCGCCATCAAAAGTTACTCCTAGGTACGGGAATGTTTTGACCTCCTCAATTGTGTGGTTTTCAATCTTATACGTGAATTTAGTGCAGGGTTTATTGCCGGCCAGAAGCACGTATGATTTGCCCAAATTAACAAAGAGGTCTAGGGAGCCCATAAATTTAACAAATCCATCAATCAGAATTTGTAAACTCCTAGGTGTGCGAGCAAGCAGGACCGCGTCATCTGCATAAAGCAGAACAGGGATTTGACGCAACCCTACCCTTGGGCAATCTATTTTTAAATTTAACAAAGACTGCTCCAAATTGTTTATATAGAGGGAAAACAAAAAAGGGGCAAGGATACAACCTTGCCGAACCCCACTTTTACAGGGAAATTGGTCGGTCAGCCCCCCCTCCCTGTTAAAGCGAACCTTAGCCGAAGTGTCACTGTGAAGTTCCCTTAAGATATTGATTAGGCCGCCCTCTATCCCCATAAGGGACATCATGACCCAGAGTTTCTCCCTATTGACGTGATCGAATGCTGCCGCCAAATCCATGAACCCCATATAGATGGATTCATTGCTTGCCAAGGTGTATTTGGCTGTCAGCATATAGAGGTTCAGGCATTGATCACTGGTGGACCTCCCCGTCCTAAATCCGTATTGAGCGTCCGAGAAGATGTTATTTTCTTCGGACCACTCGGACAGTCTGTTAAGGATCGCCCTTCCCAGGAGTTTGGCAGATACATCGATCAAGGAGATTGGTCGGTAGCACTTTGGGTCATCCCTGTTGCCCTTCTTGAAGATGGGGACAATTATGGCCTTAGACCAAGATGATGGGAGGCCACAAATGATGGCTGTATTTATGACCCTGGTCATTATGGGAGCCCAAAGTTCTACACAGCTTAGGAACAAGTCAGGGGGGATTCCGTCAGGGCCGGGGGCTTTGTTTTTTGTCAATCCCTCTATTCCAGCCGTGATCTCCTTGTTGGTAAATACTACTGTGGAGTCCTGATATAAGATCTCGTGGTGCTCTTCAGTATTTCCAGGTTCATAATTGTACAATCCCCTGTAATGAGAGACCCACTGTTCGGGAAGGATATTATGCCCTATCTCCGGGATGTTATTTTCCTGGAAAGTGGGTTGATTAATAATTCTCCAGAAACCTGACATATCCCTTTTTTCCCCTGCTTCTCTCAGATCTGCCCACGCTTCTCCCTGCAGGGCAAATTTCCTCCTCTTGATTTCCCTTTTATATTTCTTCCTGCACTCCATGATTTGTTGGGCATCCCTAGGTTTATTTTTAAGGTTGTTTTTAAGCTCCCTCAGAGCCTTTGAGCAGTCTCTGTCGAACCATCATGGGTTACAATGGATCTTTGTGGGCGCGCTGGTTTTTAATAACCCATCTATAAGATCAGCAATCTGGCCGAATGCATCGAGTATCCTTGGGCCTTGAATGTCCATATCTAGGCAATCATCAATGGCGGATTTGCCAGAGTCCATCAGAGATTTATAGAAAGTTTCCCCGTTTATCTTGGACCACTTTAATCTCCTGCCCTGGTCTGTTACTTTCTCCATGATTATGCCTTGGTGTCTATTTTTTTAGCCCACCTGATGCATCAACCCCAAAACAAGGGGGTTGTGATCACTAAAACTGCTCCATTCAATCCCTACACTAATAATTCTCCTTAATAGGGATCTAGAGACCAAAATATAATCGATAATAGATGAGCATCCTCTGCCCTTAAATGTAGTTGGTAGGCTTCCATCCCCCTGCACATCCACCATATTTATGGTGTGCTCTAAATCGTAATTGAGCCGAAGCTTGCTAAAAGCTAACCCATCCGGCGTGTGGGAGAAATGCGGCCCTTTCTTTACAGGACAGTGGGACCAATCTACATCAATTGGGGCCAGTGCTGGGCATAAATGACAGTTAAAGTCTCCCATGACCAACAAAGCTTGTGCCTGTCCCTTTTTCTGATCCAAAATTTCCTGTCCCAGTCTATCTTCCAATTCACCTATAAATGTGGTATGATCTCCCACATCCCCATTGTTATAGATGTTGAAAACAGTGAATCTTAGCCCCTTCCCGGTGAACCGTGCAGCTTGTATAACATGGGAGTTCCAGTCTGGGGTAGTCCAGCTCCCCTGCAGATTTAAATCTACATAGATGGATAAACCTCCCATGGCTCTCCCTGATCTGGTTTTCTTCGCTGGGACAAAAAAGCATTTATAACCCTGCATATGGAACTTATTGTTATCAAGAGCCCATGTCTCCTGTAGACTGATTACATGAAATTTACTAATGTAATCACGCCATTCTTTGTTGTGGAATTTGGCTGCCAATCCTGCTATATTCCAGGAAATAATATTCAGCGCCTCATTGACCTGCTCTATTTTGCCATGCGACACAGATTGTTCCACCGACTCCTCCCCTCCCATTTCTAACACATGACTTCCCCCTGTTGGTTCAATGGCTATAGTCGTAAATTCGTCTGTCATTGCACCCCTGTCCCTATAGGGTGAAATTAATCGTGCTTGAGTGCTTTGCTGCCCCACTTCATAATTTAAAGCCCCTAGTTCTACCTCTCCTGCAGGCACAGTTCCCGTTGTGTTAACAAAACTGCCCGTGTGTCAATCTACCCCCTCAAGTCCACTCAACCCACTAAATCTATTAAAGCAGTGGAAGGGTACCTCCAGACGATGTGGTGGTGGCCGCATGTTGAAGTCATGGTGTCTACCCTTCCGAGTGACCCTTGTCCAGTTGTCATAAGATTGGTTAGGGTTTATAGGTATAGGGGGGAAAAAGAAAGACACATGAAGGATTTGAATTGTTGATTCCACTGATCTGTTCCTCCCTTGACAAATATGCAGAACAGTTCCAGTGACTCTAAAATTCACCAATATACAATCCCCTATTATGGATTTATTTGTATTGCCCACCCAGGGCACCCTTCTCACCATAATGATTTCGTTGTTCAAATGTACCGGGAGGGGTCTGTTCACATTCAACCACTTGATTACCTTACTTTTTAAAGAGCAAAAGTTCTCAGTTTCACCAGATTCAAGTGGGGGAACACCAGCCATAACTACCGTGAAATCATTTGCCTCTGGGGGGAGATTGGGCCTGCGTGGCCTAGGAGGAGGCTTCATTAGGGTTGGGGGGACTGTGCTATCAAGAGTTTGTGTAGAGAGAGCTGGGCCTGCAGGCAAAGGGGGCCTGTTGGAGTTAGGAGGATGAACTGGACCTAAGTTAGTCATGGGAGGTTGTGATGGGGCGGCGGCCGTGTTAGCCTGGATAGGGGCTGAGCCACCTGCCCCATTAGGTGGCTTCTGGGGGACCATGAGGAGGGCAGTAGCCTTTGGGGATCTGCCTTGAGTGCCAGAAGTTGTTTTCATGCTACTAAGTGTAGCCTCCAAAATGGTAAGTCTAATCTCGACCTTTTTAATACTTTCGCTAATTGGAAGTAACAGGGACCTGAGGAGGAATTCTAGATTTCCAAATGGAGCAAGAGAGAGAGGGGCGTTGGTAACATTATTTTCCATGGTCTCTGTCAAGACAGTGACAGCGGCGGCCATTTCAAGGGGCGCTAAATGTACCTCCTTCACTGCCCTCTCAGTCGATGGGAAAGATTTTGTTGATTTCCCAAACTCTGAGTGGGGAAGTTTTATTTTAGTTTTGCCCTGGCCACCCCTCGACTTCCTCCTGCGTTTGTTCGGTGGAGGCCCATATACCCCTTGCGCAGAAGTTAGCTTAGGTTTAGCTTTCCTGGCTTTAATAGCCGGTGGGGGCTGGGAAATTAGATCAATAGTCTCCCTAATCGGGCTGTTAACGGGAGTTAAAATGATAGTTGGGTCCGCTAGATTATTGGCACAGTCCCTCAGCAGTAGGGGTACATCATCCATTGGGGAGGGCTCCTCGCTGGTTGATATATAGTTTTCACCGAGGGGTCTAGTTTTCATATTTTCTATGGAGCGTCTACGCTCCACCCTGAGCTTAGTCAGGGTACTTTCCTTATCCCCTTCTCCCACCGCCCGAGGGAAGTAGTTTTCCAGGGTTCTATTTTTTGCCCCTCCCAGCTTTATAGGCGTACCCTCCCTAGCTGGCGAAGGCATTATTAATCTTAGTGGGTGCAGGGCTGGGGGAACCGTAAGTGAAATGTAAACCAGTGTACAAAAGCAAGCTAAAGGGGGTGGGCCCAGCCCGGCCTAATCCGGCCTCTGACGGCCTTAGACGGTCCCGCCCTTGTCCCGGGCTTGTCCCGGGACACTCCCGCGTGCTCCCGCGCCGCGGTGGAAAGCCTTCTCTTAAGTACCTGGATCTATACAGTGCAGGCGGGGCGTGGTGGACAGGGAGAGCGGCCAGGTGGTGTGAGGCGCGGGTCGCCGAGGCTTCTGGTCCCTGAAGTCCGGCCCCGCTCGCTCGCAGCCCTGCCCAACGCACGCTGTGCAAGGGTGCACTGTCCAGGCTTCACAGGTGGTGAGAATGCGCAGCGGGACCCGCGGAGCGGGTACCGCAAGTTGTAGAGTTAGGCACAGGGTCAAAGGGTCTGTCTGTGCCCTCAGTAGCAGCCAATTGATTCAAAAAGGTGTCCCACGTCGTTTCCTCCTCCCCAGCCTTTCAAGTGTGCAGGCGGGGCGTGGTGGACAGGGAGAGCGGCCAGGTGGTGTGAGGCGCGGGTCGCCGAGGCTTCTGGTCCCTGAAGTCCGGCCCCGCTCGCTCGCAGCCCTGCCCAACGCACGCTGTGCAAGGGTGCACTGTCCAGGCTTCACAGGTGGTGAGAATGCGCAGCGGGACGCGCGGAGCAGGTACCGCAAGTTGTAGAGTTAGGCACAGGGTCAAAGGGTCTGTCTGCGCCCTCAGTAGCAGCCAATTGATTCAAAAAGGTGTATTGAGAATAACTCTGTCGACGGTTGAGGAATTTGTGTGTAATTTTCCAAAATTTTGGCCAGCTCTGCTGCGCTCCTTCACTGAAGGTTTCAGGGGGATTCGTGAAGTGGGGGCTGAGAAAAAAGGGGGGTCCCAAAACATGTTTTCCCCATGTTAATTTCAAAAGGACGGTCTGACAAGTCTACAGCCCGAACCGCTGAACGGAATTACGCCAAACTTTGCAAAATTGTAGGGACTGGTACGTAGATGTGCCTTTGCTATATTTGGTGAAAATCCCTCCAGTAGTTCCTGAGAAAATCAAAAGAGAAAAAATATATATATCTATAGCAGCTTACGTGTAAGCTTACTGTAAGCTTACCTTTCCGAGCATGAGCTGCATTCTGATTGGCTGCCAATGTCTGTCAACACTCCAAACCAGAAAGTGTTGGCAGCCATCTTGTGCCTCAGTTGACTGAGGCACAGGAAAGCAGAAAAACAAACGTGTAGAACTCAAAAAGGGGGCAGGGTAGAAGTAACCTGACCCCCCTAGACCTGCTCAGGGGGGTCCCACAAGGACCCCCAAGGCAAAAAAAAAAATGTTTTCAAAATTCAAATTCTTCATCCAAGAAGTGTTGGCAGCCATCTTGGGACCAATATACATGATAGCACCTCATTAATGCTAAGGCACTTGCAGACTCTTCATGTAATTTCCATAGAAATGAATGGGCACTCCATGACGAGCTGAGCTTGTCATGAGCGTCCAAGGGGTTAAAAAGCATTGTAGTTAATAGAGGGGTTTAGGACTTTAGTTAAATTATAAATCATTTGTTGATGGTACCATACTCATTTTAGGAATTGTGGTGTGTTCTAAGGTGATTTTACCATGTGAAAAAGCCTTCTGCTGGGATATCATGAATCATGTTTGAAAGAAAACTATTATCTCATGCTTTTCCCACAGTGGTTTGGAAGGGGATCTATAAGCTAAACTGAAAGCATATTTTCTGTAAATTCACATTATCTTTCTCAGTCATGTGAGAATGAAGTCTGACATTCTCAGTAAAACATGTACATCCAACAAGGACAGAGACTGTCAGTTGATTCCTTTGTGTTCTACTGCAGCTTCCCAGAGTGTTCTAAAGAACAACTAGAGCGCTAACAGTCTTACTTATTACAAAGGTATGGCACACCTGAAGCCATCTTGATTGGAATAAAGTGGTAACACTTACACATTTAATTTAAAAAGGAACAATATGAGGATATATTTTGCCATAGAAAGTATGATTAGTGCTGCAGAAAGAAAAATTAGGGCACATTTTGAGTGACTTCTCAAATCCTATTCTATTTAATTAAAAAATTCTGACATGCAGTTTTCCAAGATGGCCACCAGAGACAAAAGAGCCCAAATGTAGCCCAAATATCACCCAGATGTAGCCCAAGTATAGCCCAATGACAGAATGTCCCAGAGTGTTCTAAAGAACAACTAGAGCGGTAACAGTCTTACTTATGACAAAAGTATGGCACAACAGAAGCCATCTTGATTGGAATGAAGTGGTAAGTCTGAAAACATTTAATTTAAAAAGGAACAAAATGAGGGGGTTCATTTTGCCATAGAAAGTATGATTAGTGCTGCAGAAAGAAAAATGAGGGCACATTTTGAGTGACTTCTCAAATCCTATTGTATTTCGTTTAAAAATTCTGACATGCAGTCTCCCAAGATGGCCACCAGAGACAAAAGAGCCCAAATGTAGCCCAAAAGCACCCAGATGTAGCCCAAGTATAGCCCAATGACAGAATGTCCCAGGGTGTTCTAAAGAAAAACTAGAGCGCTAACAGTCTTACTTATGACAAAAGTATGTCACAACAGAAGCCATCTTGATTGGAATGAAGTGGTAACTCTTAAAACATTTAATTTAAAAAGGAACAATATGAGGATATATTTTGCCATAGAAAGTATGATTAGTGCTGCAGAAAGAAAAATTAGGGCACATTTTGAGTGACTTCTCAAATCCTATTCTATTTCATTAAAAAATTCTGACATGTAGTCTCCCAAGATGCCCACCAGAGACAAAAGAGCCCAAATGTAGCCCAAATATCACCCAGATGTAGCCCAAGTATAGCCCAATGACAGAATGTCCCAGAGTGTTCTAAAGAACAACTAGAGCGCTAACAGTCTTACTTATGACAAAAGTATGGCACAACAGAAGCCACCTTGATTGGAATTAAGTGGTAAGTCTGAAAACATTTAATTTAAAAAGGAACAAAATGAGGGGGTTCATTTTGCCATAGACAGTATGATTAGTGCTTCAGAAAGAAAAATTAGGGCACATTTTGAGTGACTTCTCAAATCCTCTTCTATTTCATTAAAAGAATTCTGACATGCAGACTGAAACATGCACTTTGAATACCAGCGCAAGACTTCCCTGGTGAGCAGTAGCGTTACTACAGTGATATAATGAGCAACTAGAGTGCTAACATTCAGAATTTATGGCAAATGTGTGACACATCTGAATGCCTTCTTGATGGAACCAAAGTAAACAAGCATTGAAAATGCAATAGATCTCGCCCTCGTTTAAGTTAAAGCCATTCTGTTTGTAATGAGGTGGCTTTTTAGCTTTGCTTTTATTAGTGTTTTTTAAACTTTCATGTAAATAACATGCATCTGTATGCATATATGTATATGTATGCATGCATTTATATTTGTATTTATATAGATATACAGATTATATATGTTTATATATGTATGTATATACATACACATACATATATATAAATGCATATATATGCATATATATATATATATGTGTATTGAGTGCGTGTAGATAGACCGATGCACAAGAAAGCAGAAAAACAAACGTGAAGAACACAACAAGGGGGCAGGGTAGCTACACCCTGACCCCCTAGGCCTGCCCAGGTGGTCCCACAAGGACCAAAAAGGCCCACATTTCTTTTTTAAAAAAAACCTGGTCTGTTTTTTTAAAAATTACCCCCCGGGGGGACCAAATCGTGGCGGCATAGTGATAAAGAAGTGTGGGGGGTCCACAATCCCCCCAACACTGCCCCGGGGACCGCCGCCCCCGGGGCAAAGCAACACAGCCCCTTGGCGCATACTGGAGGCTCCTGGTGGGCTACTTGGCCCCTAGGGACCCCCAGTATGCAAGGGGAATTAGTTCCTATTCTGCAAACACGCCAGGGGTTGCGCTGCAGAGAGGTGTAAAAAAGGGTGTGGCCTCATTACACCTCTCTGCAATGCAGCCCCCTGGTGCATACTGCAGGTTCCAGGTGGGCTAGTTGGCCCCCAGGGACCCGCAATATGCAAGGAGAATTAGTTCCCCCTCTACAAACACGCCCAGGGGCTGCGTTGCAGATAGGTGTAAAAAAGGGTGTGGCCTCATTACACCTCTCTGTAATGCAGCTCCCTGGCTTATACTGGAGGTTCCTGGTGGGCTAATTGCCCCCCAGGGACCCCCAGTATGCAAGGGGAATTAGTTCCTCCTCTGCAAATGCGCCAGGGGTTGCGCTGCAGAACGTTGTAAAAAGGGGGCGTGCCCTCTGAACACCTGCCTGCAAAAATGTAGTAAATCAGTATAAAAAAAATAACAATTAATAGATTTAAAAATTGTTATTTAAAAAACCTTCGAAATTCAATGAAAAAACCATAGGTTTCAGGTCTTATATAGTTAGGAATTAGCATTTTAAAAACCTTGCAAATTCACTGAAAAAAACATAGGTTTCAGGCCTTATATAGTTAGGAATTAGCATTTAAAAAACCTTGCAAATTCACTGAAAAAAACCATAGGTTTCAGGCCTTATATAGTTAGGAATTAGCATTTAAAAAACCTTTGAAATTCACTGAAAAAAACATAGATTTCAGGCGTTATATAGTTAGGAATTCGCTTTTTAAAAACGTTTGAAATTCACTCAAAAAACTATAAGTTTTAGGGGTGTTATAATTAGCTGGACATTTGACTCATACAAAACCATTGAAATTGCTCCTATATAGTTAGTTGTACTAACTATATTTCGCGCATCCGCAATCCACTGCTGATGATGTCACATATTAGATCATTCATGACATGGTCAGTGACATCACTGATGACATCATCCACGTGACAATCACATACACCTTTTCATACACTATTACAATTTTTCATCACTCTTTGTAAAATACAGAGTATCATATTTGAATCCATTGTCACAGCAATACAAGTATCTAAAAATCCACTCAGTGATTCATAGATGTATACACACATCTAATCACTTACCTGTGGATTCACTCATACATGCTGTCAATGAACAATAGAACACTATCAAAAATACTTATACACCTATATCCACATTAAACAACAGCACACATCCTATTCACATATGAAGTCATCCTACTCACTTATGCAAACAATGGATCATACTTACATATTTACTTAGCAAAACACTTATACAAACACCACTTCATCTATCCATTTAGATAGTAAGTCATACTTAGTGAATTATAAAATTATTATTACAAGTATACAGTTATCCATACAGTCACTCACACAATCATTGAGTCTTATGTATACTTATTTATATACAACAACTGACACATACACTGCCTTTTATTTTTCTAGTTTATTGGAAGTGTACCATTGAGAAATATATTTGCTCTTCACCACACCCATAAAGAGATTCACTCACCCAAACTGTTAGAACATGTAGTTTTAACTTCATATATCTATTGAATCAACTATTCACATATCTTTGGACAGTCACACACACCCCACTGAACCACACACACTTTCACACTCCCATACAAATACTCAGTTAACTAATCAATAGCTAATATAGTCTTTCACATAGTTAGTAACCAACTGTAGAATCAGTTTACACAACAACTGACAAAGTGATACAGATATTCACACAGTTTAGTCACTATCCACTATAGTTAGTGAGACATTATAAATTGGTCAAGTAAACAGTCAATTACACTGCTACTAAATCCTCCATCCAAATATTTATTTATATATATTCACTCATTCTTCAATGCAAATTGCTATATATATAATGCATATTTAAATAACGAAGCAAACCACATTCACTGGATGATGTCATCAGTGATGTCATTTGAGATGTCATCAGTGATGTCACTGACCATGTCATGAATGATCAAATATGTGACATCATCAGCAGTGGATTGCGGGTGCGCGAAATATAGTTAGCCAGCATGATAGTTGATAAATTCGTTCCCTCAAAAAATTTATATACATAAAAAAATTATATTAAATACATATAAAATATATTTTTCCTTTAAAAGAAGAATACATTTTACAGCTTTTGATATTTGCTATTAAAAAACCATTGAAATCATCAGTGATGTCACTGACCATGTCATGAATGATGTAATATGTGACATGATCAGCAGTGGATTGCGGGTGCAGGCAAGGCTCTCATGCTCGTTTGGCACCAGCTGGTGCCAAACCAGCTGGTGCCAAACGAGCATGAGAGCCTTGCCTGTTTCTTTGAACTATGCCCCATGAAGAAGAGGCGGCCAGCCTCGAAACGCGTCGGGCACATGTGTACAAATGAGGAGAAAAGGTGAGCTGCGAGGCGTGAGAGGCATGCAGGCTGGATAGCTAAGGAGCGCTGCGTGTGCCTGTTGAAAAGCGCAGGTGCGCATTTGCTGTAAATATATATATATATATACATATATATATATACATATATATATATATATATATATATATATATTTGCGAGGCTTGTCACTCATAAGACAGGGAACTGCCGGATACAAAGCGACAAAGAGTCGACCCAAATGGTGCTGGTGCAAGGGTGATTTATTCAGGTGAAGCCAGCGCTGCCGCCATGACGCGTTTCGCCTTCGAGAAGGCTTGATCACATGACAAACTGCTCGTCATTGAGCAGAGCATTTAAAGTGACAGTGCATATGATTGAAACATGAAAATAGTAGTAACACTATACATTTTAACGCTGAAATTGTGCAATCAATCAAGAAAGCTCCAATGAAACATCTGAAATTTGTTCAGCAATGTCTCACAATCAATAAAATCATTTATATAGTTTATAAATAAATAAGCATATTTACAAAAAACACAAACTGATAGAAACGATGTATATACATGACAAATAGTTTCATCTATGTAAAAGAGCGTCGTCCCATTGCTAATGTGTAATCAAAGTTTCCAGTTTGTGCAAACATCAAATAACATGCTTATATTCAATATAACAGCGTAGTCCAAATTCATGAGACAAAGTTTAGAAAAATCTAAATAGAGCCCAAGTGGGCCTGTCACAATGCCTGCTAAAAACATGGAAAGTGCAAAAGTGATTGTGCAAAAATAGCAATAAAGTGCAACAGTTACAACAGATAGATCCAAGATATAATCATGGGAATAGTTTTCTTAAAAAATTCTTGATTTTATAGCTAAAAAAAGAATTGTTTTTTATTATATACAAGAAGAGTCACCACTTTGGGAACAAAAAATTGCATTTTATGAATCCGGACAGGTCTTATAGGCATAATAATTAATCCTAAATACAAGTGTAAAGGTCTTCCCTATCATTAAGTCCATTAGGATTTTTCGTATTAAGCTCCAAGATGTACCTCGTCTCAAGGAGACGGAGTTTGGCCTCTCGGTCCCCTCCTCTCCTTGAAACTTTGACACAATCAATCAGGAAAAATTGGAGCTTATCAGGTATGCCTAGATGTTTGTCTTGAAAATGCCTGGCAACCGGATAATTTTGGTCGTGCCCTGATATTGCATGTATGTGTTGGAGTATACGTTTGTGGGCGTAATATATATATATATTCCACAACTCCCGTCTCTCAATTCACAAAAGAAAGGTTTCAAAAGAGTGCACTTCTGAGCCATATAGAGTTTTCGAAGCGAAAGATTAAATATTTATTTCAGCCGTTACAGCGAAAATTGACAGACGCGTTTCAGCGTTGCCGCCTTCGTCAGTGTCGATTAAAACTTTACTCAACAGTGTAAATAAACAGTGCATTCATTTCATTGACCTAGAAAGTGTTCGTGTAAGTAATGAAAATTAAAAAAGGACATGTGTTTGTCGGCCATCTTGGAATGGTAAATGTTTCCGTTTGAAACAATCATACTATACATTCTTTTACCAACGTTATTTCATTGCATGCTGTATTTAACGCATCGTTATTCAACATTCTAATTTCATGCTTTCTATGCACTAAAAATTTAATATTAATCATTGTTCATAATATCGCATTACAATGTTAATTTTGAATTCGTTTGGCTGATTGTTAATAATTGTGCCCTGGTGGGCCAACATATATGCAGCTGATCTCAAACATTTCAAAAAAACGAATTCTATAATGTGAAATTGGACACTTGTTACTCCTTACAATTAGTTCCAATGCATTGTATACAGAAAGGATTTAGTCACTTTATTTTTACCCAGAATGATCTATATTGCGAGCTTTAACCTACATGAACCCACATTTCTTCCTCATTATTGAGTCCCTTTGGTACTTTCGTTTGTAATTTAATGATGTACCTGGACTCTAATGTACGGAGTTTCCTTACATTGTCACCTCCTCTCTCTGACTTGGTGATCTGATCTAGACAGAAGAATTTGAGGAGGCTGCTGTTACTGTTATGTTTGTCCTCAAAGTGGCGGGCTACAGGGTAGTAATGATCTTTGTTGTTTATTGCCCGTAGGAGTTCTAGGATCCTGTTTTTAGTTGTTTTTGTCGTGCTCCCCACGTATTTTCTATCACAAGGGCAGGTCAAGCAATATACGGTGTAATCAGAATAACAATTCAATAGTTTTGTGATTGGCACCTTTGCTTTTTTTCCCGGAACATGATAATCTTTCACTTTGTGGCTATACCTGCAGGCCTTACATTTCATGCAAGGAAAAAATCCAGTCACAATTGAGGATTTTTTCTTTTTCTATTGATAGTGACTGTTTACCAGATGATCCTTTAAGGAGCTACCTCTCCTATATGTAATTAAGGGATAGTCTGGTAACATGTTCCCTATCACGTTGTCAGATTTGATAACCTTCCAGTTCTTATTAAGGATGCTGTGGATTTCTGAAGATTTCTCTGTGTAGTTGGTTATTAGTCTCACATTCTGGTCTTCCTTTCTAACCTTGTCTGTTAGTAGAAGACTCCTTTCTGTATTCTTACATTTTTCTTCCGCTCTTTGAATCAGGCCTGTGCTATACCCTCTTTGCCGAAATCTCTGTTTCGCCTGAGATATTGCTATGTTGTAATCTGATGTGGTGGAACAATTACGTTTCATTCTTAGAAACTCGCCTACTGGATTGTTGCTTATAACTCTTTTTGGGTGGCAGCTTCCTGCATGCAGGATGGTGTTACCTGCTGTCACCTTCCTATGTAGTGCGGTTTGTATTCTGTTCCTATCGATATATACTCTCAGGTCAAGGTAGATTACTTCCTTTTGGCTGATGCAACCCGTGAATTTTAAGTTTAGCTCATTTTGATTCAAAGCCTCCACGAATTGCTCCGCTTCGCTCCTAGGACCGCGCCACAAGATGAAAAGATCATCAATGTATCGTGTCCAAAGACCGATGTTTTCCATCCACCTCTCATTGGTACCCACCCAGGCCACGTGCTTCTCCCACCAGCCAACGAAAAGATTCGCATAGCTGGGGGCGAAGCACGTGCCCATCGCTGTCCCCTGTTTTTGTACATATAGTTGCCCTGCAAATGTAAAGATGTTGTTATACAAATAGAATTTCGCAAGTTCCAATAGCATTTCGTTATGTTTCCGAAATTTCAAAGGTCTTGTATCTAAAAAGGATTTCATGGCAAAGAGTCCTTTCTCATGATCAATCGACGTGTATAGACTTGTTATGTCTAATGTTATTAAGAGCATATCTGATTCCCAAGTTATTCCTTCAATTAAGCACAAGAAGTCTTTGGTGTCACGAAGATATGAATTTAGATCTTTCACCATGGGTTGGATAAAGTGATCGATATAAATTGAGGTGTTTTCCAGTAAACTGTTCTTTGATGAGACGATGGGTCTGCCTGGAGGCCACACTTTGCTTTTGTGTATTTTGGGCAGGTGATAGAATGTTGCTATTTTAGGATATTCACATTTAAGAAAACACTAGTCCTCCTGGTCCAGTGTTCCCTCATCTCTCCATTTATTGATTAATGTTTCAAAGTCTGAGATGCTTTCCAAAAATCTCTGTTTATTGATTGGGAGATAATGTTCCTTTTTATTCAACTGCGATAGAGCCTCATCTTCATACTGTGTTTTGTTCAGAACTACCACGTTCCCTCCTTTATCACTCGGTTTGATGATCACAGAATCATCTTCCTTTAAAGTCTTTATTGCTTCCCATTGCTTTTTGGATAAATTCTTCTGTGATTCCTTAAATTTCTTTGTTTGTAATTGTTTCAAATCCTCTATGATTAGTTCTTGAAAAGTATCAATTGCATCATAGGGTGTTCTTGGGATTATTTTTGATTTTTTCTTCAGATTGCTTTTACACGTGCGTTGACTGATTCCCGATTCTTCCAGCCTTTGTGTAGTGTTCATTACAAAAGATCCTTCTTCCCCAGTTGTTTCATTGAGGAGTTGGATAATTTCCAAATCTGATCCTATCAATTCGTCGTACTGTTCTATTTGTTCTGACGATTTTTGGTTTTGTCGTGGGTGGAGTACATGTAATTTCATTAATTTGACCCTCCGGATGAATAGATAAAGATCCATTCTCATTTGCGTGTAATCGAAGTTAGGGGTTGGACAGAAAGTTAGACCCGATTTTAGGACACTTGACTCAGTCTCAGTTAGAACTTTATCTGATAAGTTCACCACCTTTTGGGTCATTTTGTTCATTTCTATTGGCCCCCCCGTTTGCTGCGTGTCATTATGGGAGTTGATCTTCCTGTTACGGGTTTTCTTACTCCTCCTCGTTTTCCTCTTCCTTCTGGGGGTGAGTGCGTGGTGCTGGTCATTGTCGCAGACCTCTCAAAAGCTCGTATTCCTGAAAAAAGTGGTTTTCTGCTGGTCTTTGTCTCTGTTGCTTCCAGATACTTGTTCCCCTTCAGATCCTTCTACTTCTGATTCCAGCTGAGCTTGTCAGCAGTGGAATTTGCCCCGCAGTGAAGGGGTTAAAGACACTTTAGAAACATGCAGAAATATTCTACAATTTCTATATTTACCCTAGGACTGCAAAAATTAAACCAATTGCTATGAATATCTCCTTTTTAGCAACATTTAGATTCTTAATCTTTAAACAGCAGCTTCAATTATCTCCGACACCTGACTTGCTTTCCCTTCAGCTGCTGGCTTTAGCAGCAGGCATTGTGATGTCAGAGCTCAGCTGTAAAGGAAGAGTTGTAAGTGGAAAATGCAGTAAGCTATTCTGGTTAGAAGCTGCCAGGCTATCCACCTAGCTCCATTATTTTTACTGTGAATTCCTGTGGGGTTTCTGCTGTGGCACGATCCCCAGATGGTGCCCGTATCCTGGCTTCTGAAGTGGTTGGGATCCCTGAAGCTGGTGGTGTGAGTGGAAAACTAAGATGGCGGCTAATATGTGGATATATCCAAAGGAACCTTAATAGAGTTGTCCCATGACACACTAAAAACAGAAGAGCTGTCTAAGGTATTAATGTACCCTAATAGCTATGGTGCATTTAGAGTAAGGTCAACATGTTTCATGCCTAGGATGCCCAGAGGTTCAATGGCATTTTGTCAGGACCAGTCTGATACCTACCCTAAAAGTTAAGAGAGCGAGGCCAAAATGTAAATGTAGAGAATCCACTCAAACAGGTAGATACCACCTATAGGAGAACATAGGAAAGAGGAACATAAGGAATCTGCTGCAAACCATTTACTCAAAAAGCTAACAGTATCTCACATAATGTCCTAGTGTTACAGCTTGGATCAATGAGGGTGAGATTTCTCCTCAAACTGTAAAATACAGAACACATTTAGAACAACCTCTTTGTAAGAGAGCTGATGCAAGGAACTGTGATAAATTTGTCCATCCGCTGCAATACTGGAATTAAACTGAATACTATTAATCATATGCCTATAAAACCAACAGGTTCACTCATACATCCCTGATGAGTTTGTCAAAGTGCGGGTAAACGTTACCAATAATTAAGAGCAAAATATCCTGTAGGAGAGGCAAAGGACCACGCCTAGCTGCGGGCAAAGAGAAACTTGTACACAGCAGATGTACCTGTAAGTTTAGAATATCATGCTAAACATAAATACATAAAAGAACAGCTCAACAAAGTGAATAACTCACAAGGATCTTGCAGAATATACGCCCAGGACCTACCCCCTCTGCAAACCTTTAGGTTAAGAATGAGGACTTCATTGTACCTTAGGAAGGAGGCGGGGTATCAAATTTATTGGGGGCCCTGTGTGGCTAATTGGCAGTTAATAACAACCGATGCAGCTGTAGATTTTTAGGATAGCCGAGAAGGCCAATCCGGATGATGTGACATGTAAGCAATATTGGAGAGACAGCTGCAGCGCTTCAAAATGGCTGAACGGGGCATGTCAAAAGTGCATGTTAGATCAACTAGTACCTTGGGTGGCTTTTTTATAGTGGAGGCTGTCATAACGAACCTAATGCAACAGAATTGAAAGGAGGGATGAGGTCCATCGCCGTATCCAGAACGGAACACAACAGTCCCCAGTTCCAAACCTGGTTGAAGCTATATGTGCTTGTGTGTTGGGGAACAATGGACCAACATGCTGGGTTAGCGTTGCTCATAGGTGTCATAGCAGCGCAATGATGTAAAATCTGACATTTGTAGTTGCAGCCATCTTGAAGAGGAGGCCAGTCTACTAAAGCCCTGTGCACTATGAAATGTATTTAAGGTATTTCTTGCTAGCCATGGGCAGGGGTCCATACTAAAATACAGGGCTAGATATAAAATGTAGATAAATGTAACCAAATACCTTACAGGACAATTGTGCCCTGGATGTTGTGGTAAATGAGAGGTCCGACGGCCATTGGAGTGAGGAAAAAACAGGTGTGACTAAAAAAATCTGATTTTTACTAGGCCAGCAGAGCTTGTATAAGTCTATAGCCCCCAACCCACTAGGTGGGAAAACGATCCCTACTTTAGAGGGGAAGAAGAGCACAAGGATACCCTAAACATGTGTCCCATATATTTACTGCACTGAAACTTTTGCACATGGTGTGTAAATAAAGTAATCTTGATAAAGAACTTACCTGTTGCTGTGCCGGGACTTCCGCCGTGAGGGGGATGAAGAGGCGTGAGGAATCCAAGAAATAAATATATATATATATATATATATATATATATATATATATATATATATATATATATATATATATATCCAAAACAAAGTTTGCCCAACATGGAGAGGCCAACACAGGTAGGTCAATTGCCAACTTCTTTAATGAGGGTTTGCAGCACGGATCAGGGAAATGCAAGCTGCGCAGAAAATATGAAGTCCAGCTCGACGCGTTTCGTGCTCCCTGCACTTAGTCATGAGCTTCTGGCTTCTGGACTGCAGGCAAACAACAGCAGTTCTACCGGCACCTGTAAATTATCACAGTCTCCGCCCATATGGGCGTGGCCAGCACTCTGGCCTGATGGTAGCTGTAGTGCCTGTCTTACTCAAGTGAGTTGCCGTTTGTGCCGCTGAATAGTTCCAAATGAATCCCAAGTGGGTTGCACCCTTGCAGTCACGACCCACACTGCTTACTTGCACCTTCATTAAACGGCTCCTGTCCTGATACTGTCGCGCTTGTACGCGCAACACAGGTACTGCTTGCACAGCGTGGCGCTCTCCGCGACCCAGGCATGGCCGCTTAAATCTCCAAAACAAAGTTTGCCCAACATGGAGAGGCCAACACAGGTAGGTCAATTGCCAACTTCTTTAATGAGGGTTTGCAGCACGGATCAGGGAAATGCAAGCTGCGCAGAAAATATGAAGTCCAGCTCGACGCGTTTCGTGCTCCCTGCACTTAGTCATGAGCTTCTGGCTTCTGGACTGCAGGCAAACAACAGCAGTTCTACCGGCACCTGTAAATTATCACAGTCTCCGCCCATATGGGCGTGGCCAGCACTCTGGCCTGATGGTAGCTGTAGTGCCTGTCTTACTCAAGTGAGTTGCCGTTTGTGCCGCTGAATAGTTCCAAATGAATCCCAAGTGGGTTGCACCCTTGCAGTCACGACCCACACTGCTTACTTGCACCTTCATTAAACGGCTCCTGTCCTGATACTGTCGCGCTTGTACGCGCAACACAGGTACTGCTTGCACAGCGTGGCGCTCTCCGCGACCCAGGCATGGCCGCTTAAATCTCCAAAACAAAGTTTGCCCAACATGGAGAGGCCAACACAGGTAGGTCAATTGCCAACTTCTTTAATGAGGGTTTGCAGCACGGATCAGGGAAATGCAAGCTGCGCAGAAAATATGAAGTCCAGCTCGACGCGTTTCGTGCTCCCTGCACTTAGTCATGAGCTTCTGGCTTCTGGACTGCAGGCAAACAACAGCAGTTCTACCGGCACCTGTAAATTATCACAGTCTCCGCCCATATGGGCGTGGCCAGCACTCTGGCCTGATGGTAGCTGTAGTGCCTGTCTTACTCAAGTGAGTTGCCGTTTGTGCCGCTGAATAGTTCCAAATGAATCCCAAGTGGGTTGCACCCTTGCAGTCACGACCCACACTGCTTACTTGCACCTTCATTAAACGGCTCCTGTCCTGATACTGTCGCGCTTGTACGCGCAACACAGGTACTGCTTGCACAGCGTGGCGCTCTCCGCGACCCAGGCATGGCCGCTTAAATCTCCAAAACAAAGTTTGCCCAACATGGAGAGGCCAACACAGGTAGGTCAATTGCCAACTTCTTTAATGAGGGTTTGCAGCACGGATCAGGGAAATGCAAGCTGCGCAGAAAATATGAAGTCCAGCTCGACGCGTTTCGTGCTCCCTGCACTTAGTCATGAGCTTCTGGCTTCTGGACTGCAGGCAAACAACAGCAGTTCTACCGGCACCTGTAAATTATCACAGTCTCCGCCCATATATATATATATTCACTGAAAAAACCATAGGTTTCACACCAGTTATAGTTAGGTGGAAATTTTACTTGCATAAAACCATTGAAATTCCCACGGTATAGTTAGTTGGAACGCCAAAATGCTACACCCTACCTGGGAGCTGGGAACCGTTGTGTCAGCCTGCCCTTGCCCGTGTGGATTCTGCCACTTCCTGTCACTGCTCGCCGCACCCGCTCCGCGGGTGCCGCTTCGTGGCGAGAGGCGAGTGGCTGGAGGAGTTGTGTGGTCGCCTGTGGGGATCCATCGGAGGCTGCAGAGGGAGCGCGCCAGCAGGGACTCGGAAGACCAGGAGTCCCTGCGCTGCACAGGTGTGCACGGCCGCGCCCCCAGCAAGACACGCCCACCGCGCCTGACCAGAATCCAAAAGGCGTGTGCTCCGCTGTGTCGGCGGGAACGCCAAAACACTACACCCTACCTAGGAGCTGGGAACCGTTGTGTCGGCCTGCCCTTGCCCGTGTGGATTCTGCCGCTTCCTGTCACTGATCGCCGCACCTCGCGGGTGCCGCTTCGTGGCGAGAGGCGAGTGGCTGGAGGAGTTGTGTGGTCGCCTGTGAGGATCCATCGGAGGCTGCAGAGGGAACGCGCCAGCAGGGACTCGGAAGACCAAGAGTCCCTGTGCTGCACAGGTGTGCACGGCCACGCCCCCAGCAAGACACGCCCACCGCGCCTGACCAGAATCCAAAAGGCGTGTGCTCCCCTGTGTCGGCGGGAACGCCAAAATGCTACACCCTACCTGGGAGCTGGGAACCGTTGTGTCAGCCTGCCCTTGCCCGTGTGGATTCTGCCGCTTCCTGTCACTGCTCGCCGCACCCGCTTTGCGGGTGCCGCTTCGTGGCGAGAGGCGACTGGCTGGAGGAGTTGTGTGGTCGCCTGTGGGGATCCATCGGAGGCTGCAGAGGGAGCGCGCCAGCAGGGACTCGGAAGACCAGGAGTCTCTGCGCTGCACAGGTGTGCACGGCCGCGCCCCCAGCAAGACACGCCCACCGCGCCTGCAACGCCCCTTACTTAATCATCACGCCGGACGCTCAGCGGGACACGAGCGGGACGCTGAGCGAAGCCCGAGCAAAGGGCGGGCAGTCTGAGGCAGTCAGGGGCTGACAGAGGCTGGGCAGGGCCACATCCCTAACATTTCGCTTGCGGTCCTGGTAGGTTGCGTGACTGTGGCAGAGGAAGCACATCCTACCATGTCTACCCGCTCCGGGAAATTGCTCAGGAATGGCGGAGAGGTTCGAGTTGCTGGGAATTCTAATATAGGAACTATGGACCGGTTCATAACTAGAGTAGCAGCGGTCATTGAGAAGGAGATCGTGATGACCGAACGTCGCCTTTCGGAGGTCTACTTACCAGCTAGACGCTCCTCCCTGGGTGCTGTGGCCCAGGCTTTGTCCCCAATCTCAGGACGGGTCCCATCTCCTCATCCCCCAGAAGCCCCAGTGCAGCCTCGGTTGTCGGCAATAGGAGCAAGTATAGACAGAATAGAAAATCTTGCTGACCTATTGCCAGCGGTGGCTGGTATCGAGGCAGCGGGGGAAACAATTTCTCAAGCTTCACCGTGCCCCGCCCCTGGCCTGACTTCCCCACTGCTTCAACCGCTACAACAGGCCCCTTCTACGGATACACGTTCGTCCACCCAGTTTCAAGGTACCTCTAAGCAGGGGAAAAGTAAAAGGGCTATGAAGTCACGCAGAGGTAGCCACACCACACTCCATAAGTGCCCAAGAAAGCAAGGGAAAAGGGGCTTTGGGTCGAAACCTGAACAAGGTATAGCTCAAATGATTAATGGTAGGGCAGGGGAGCCTCCTGTTGTGGGAACATCTTCAGATAATCCGTTTGTACATCCCAATGTCCATGATAGGGTAGCCGTCCCCTTAGAACCCGACTCCCTCAAAATAATTACGGACCTGATTAAAAGCTTATTGGTCCCGTTGATGGACCAACTCAAGGGTCTGGGGGCGAAAGTAGACAAATTCGAACAATCCACCCTTGATAATTTTTTCTCACTTAAGACTCTAATTAAACATCAGTCTAGAGCAAGTGAGGATCATGTGGGTAGGAATATGGGAAAAGGACTGTCTCCAGTCCCTGTCCCAGCGCAGGTTGTTCCAACGTTAACCATTCTCCCTGATGCAACATCTTGCAGGGACCCATCTCTAGTCCCCCCGGTCACTACCACTTCTAAGCCAGGTCCTGTCCCTCACTCCTCCCATACAATAACAAAGCCCCCCGTGGTCTCTAAAAATCAACTTAAGACAACACCTCAGGCAAAGACAACGGCAGGATCAAATGCGGTTAAGTGCAGCCAAATTGCACAGCCGTGTGTCAATGTCAAGGGGGTCGGGGCAGCACCTCCAGCTAAAGACGACAGATGCAACTTGGCATGTGACACAACTGTAGTTGCTCCCCCAAAGGCCACCATTCGGAGCCCTCCGGTTAATCTCCCCCCTGATTGCCATCCCTACGTCATAGTGCTTGTTAATGTCCCACCACTGAAGGCTAATCAGCTTGAGACCCACCAGGCCCTAAAAAACAAGTGTCTTCACTGGTTAAAAACAAACAAACCACTTCCAATGGGTGTGGATGGATTAATCCTCAATGTCCGTAGGGTAGGTTGGGTGGGACAGGGTAAAAAGCAACTGGAGGGAGACTGCATTATTATCAATTTTCATGACAACAGAGTGGCGAAGATAATTTGTGGTCAAAAGCAAGAGGTGGGCAGCCTTGGTGTTAGAGCAGTGGATCTGACTTATTTTTACCCTAGGCCGGTAGCCAAACTTTTCAGGCCTGTCACTGGGGAGTCCTGTATTGGCCCCGGCGGAGGCACACAATATTCTGAGGCACCCCAATTCTATCCCCAGGCCGTATGGCCGGAGATGACCTGGGGTTCAAGGGGACTCTGACTTAGGGGCAAGGGTGGGACAGGAGAGGGTGAGTTGAGAGAGTATTCGCCCTCCACCCTTTACACAGTACCATCCCCATCTAAAATCCATCTTATACCATTAGATGTAGGGGCAAGGGTTGAGTCCGAAGATACCGCAGGGGCATGTGGAACACCGGTGGAGCCCCAAGAGGTGGCCCCCTGTCATGACCTTGTACCCGGTAGCGTCCCAGCTGTGATGGACCCATTATTTAGGGTTCTCAGCTGGAACGTAGCCGGAATTTCAAGGAAGCTCTCATTGCCCGACTGGAATGCATCGGTGGATGAGCATTCTATATGCATTTTCCAGGAGACATGGAGCATGGAGCCCACTCATAAGGTGGGCTACTTGGCCTACTCTATCCCAGCAGTATCCTCAGAATCAGGGAGGGGACGCCCCTCAGGTGGCCTCCTCATTTGGGTTGCTGCCTCACTAAACTGTAGGATAGTGGAGCAACAGACTGGTTGTCTGGACCTCCATAACATTACTCTGAAGGACTCCAGGGGTCGTGCTATTTTAAACATTTTCAACATTTATGCACGAGGTACCAAGGGGGGAAGGCAGTCCCCAACAATTGCACTTCTGGAGGGTCTTTTAAGATCATCCCCATACAAGGCTTGCACCCTGGTTGCTGGGGACATCAACTGTACATTCGAGCCCTTAGGCTCGGACGTTACCCAGGACCAGGATGAGGAGGATGCCAGGAGGGGGATTCCCGCTTTAGAAATAGCCCCCATCAAGCGGTGGACTGAGGTGGCCCTCCAGGTGTATACCCTCAGTTTGGAGTTTAACCTGAGGGCCCTAAACGGGAGGACAGAGTCGGACAAGGGGGGTCCACACTTACAATAGGCCCAATCACACATCAAGAATCGACTACATCCTCCTTGATGTGTGTTTGTGGAACTCAGTGAGGGATATGGTTGTGGTCCCCTCAGTAGAGAGTGATCACAACTTACTTTCCCTCACTCTAGTATCTTGGTGGGCAACCGAAAGGGGAGGCCTGGTTCCCTCCTTCACAGCAGATTTGGGCGAGTCGCAAGTGGCACTTTGTGGGAGGCGGATAAGGTGGACGAAACTCGCCCTCTCGGAGGAGAAGGTCGCAGCAATTATTCATCTCCTAGCCCTAGCACAACTTAATTTGGGGACCACTATAGGTGGGACGGGGGCGGCTTGTGGGTTTTTAGTGACCTTACCAAGGCCCTATCTAATTTGTTTACTGCTCACCCAAGAAGAGCAGGGACAAAAGAGAGGCAAACAAAAGTTAAGGTATGGTATACCCGTTCATATAGGGCGATGAAGACTAGACTGGTAGAGGCAGTCAAATCCAAATCGCAAATCAAGATCAGGGAGGCCAGAAAGGCTTACTCCAGGTCCCTACAAATTGCCAAAAAGTAATGGGAGGAAACGTTCTGGGCGGACCTACTGGCTGCCAGCAAAAGTAAGGACGCAAGAGGTTTCTGGAATTTGGTGGGCTCCCGAAACAGACCCGACGAGACCCTGAGGACATGCAATATCCCTCCCCAGATTTGGTCAAAACACTTTGGGACCTTATATGCTCCGGTAGAAGGCCCCCTAAATGTCCCAGCCTCTCTGATCGTTTCGGTAGGGGACGTTAACCTTGATCTATTCATGGCACGGGAGGTAGATGAGGTCATCAAGTGGGTGGTACCGTGGAAAGCAGCAGGCCCGGATGGGCTCCCAGGAGATCTTTTACGTGCATACCCATCTGACTGGGCCATTGTAATTGCTGCACTTCTAAACGATATTATGAAGGGTGGCCCAGTCCCCGATTCATGGAGGGGGGCGGAGGTCGTCCCTATCTACAAGAAGGGCCCCAGAGATAGCCCAGGGAACTACAGGCCAATTAGCCTGATCGACTCCACGCAAAAGGTGGCAGGAAAGGCAATCTTGGGAAGGATCCTCCATTGGGTAGACGAGAACAGAGTGCTATCTGATTTCCAGGCTGGCTTCCATTCTGGAACGGGCACCATTGAGCAGGGCTTCAGGTTAGCACTCTTAAACTGGAAGGTCGTGGAACTAGGCAAGGGCAGTCTCTACTTGGCCTTTATTGACCTGAAGACTGCCTTTGACCTGGTCCCTAGGGAGGAACTTTGGAGGGTACTACAGGGTCTGGGGCTGCCCCCCTACATTTTGTCACTACTTATCAAACTGCACACCAGCAACTATGCCCAGGTCCGTTGGGGGAAAAATGGGGAAACAACGGACAGGATTTCGGTCTGTAGGGGCGTCAGACAGGGCTGCGTGCTAGCTCCAACACTCTTTTCGCTTTACGTCAATGGCGTTGTTGAGCATCTGCAGCAAGAACCAGCGGACGCACCCTGTTTGGGGGGAGTACGGATCCCTACTCTGCTGTTTGCAGATGATACTCTGCTTATTTCAAAAACTCCCCAGGGACTACAGAAACTACTGACCCGCTTTCAGGACTTTTGTTTATCTAGAGGTCTGGTAATCAATGTGGACAAAACTAAATATCTGATTTTGCACCCTCCAAGGAGACCAGGACGCCCGCCTGTTTTGAACACCGTCCCCTTGGAGAAAGTTTCCGAATTTGATTACCTGGGGCTGCGTATAACAGACAATATGAACTGGTCCTCCCACATTGACAAGATGGTCCTGAACCACAAAAAGGTAGGGGGCGCTCTGCTTAGGGAATTTCGAGCATCATCCAGACACTTTGTGCGACCCGCCATCGAGATTTACAAGGCCAGAGGCGTAACCTCAGCATTGTATGGGGCCGAGCTGTAGGGCCATTGTAATCTAGATTCCCTAACCAAGGCTGAGAACAAGTTCCTGAAGGACCTCCTAGCCCTCCCCTCGAGCACCCCGACAGTCCCGGTGCTCTTGGATGTGGGCTGCAAGAGCATTAAAGATCAGGCTCGCCTTCGTCCACTGCTTCTTTGGTCCCATATATGGAGGGTCCCGGAGTTAAAAACTTATGCCGACGGTTTGGCAGAGGTAATGAGCATGGGAGGCTGGGCCAAGATCAAGTGGTTGAGAGACACTAAGAATCTTTTGGGTGAGCTGGGCCTGGGGGACTGTTGGTCTACAAAATCTGCTCCACCAAAGGCTGACCTCAAAAAACTTTATTGGGACTGGGTCTCTAGCAAACTTATCAGGAACCAAAACCACTGTAACATGACTGCAGCATTCTTGGAAATAAAACATGTGGTAGCCTACGAACCATACCTGGACTTAATCACCTTGCCAGTTGATAGGGCATTGTACTTCAAGTTTAGGGTAGGCACCCTCCCGATCGGGCCCTTTGTCTCAAAATGGAGATCAGGTGTTCATTTATCGCCCTTCTGTGCCTTATGTCAATCCAGGCCAGAAACTGTAGCACACATTTTTTTTGAGTGCCCGGACTATACTAACCCTAGGCGGTTTTGGCTTAAACCTCTCTTCAGACGCTGTGGAGCCCGTAGGCATTTGGTTGCACTACGTATTTTATTGACTGATACTGCCCCACCAATTGTTTGTGGTGTTTCCAAATTTTTAAAACGCTCATGGTTGATTCGCTGCAAGAGACTGTCAATCTCAATTTAATTCACTTTTTAGTTAACTTATTTAGGGTTACATCCTATTTTACTGTCTTAATATCATAATGGTGACATACCTATTTTATTGTCTTGAAATGCTGTTTTTATATGTATGTATGCTTTCAAGATATCTTGCATATCGAATAAAGCTTTCAAGCAAGCAAGTTAGTTGGACTCACTATAACTTGCGCGTGCAATGCACTGCTGATGACATCATATATTACATCACTCATGACATGGTCAGTGACATCACTCATGACATCACTGATGACATCTCAAATGACATCACTGATGACAACATCCTTGTGACAAAGTGGCAGACCTCCTATCAGCATAAAATAACCTTTGACACACACACATTCAAAAATAGAAACTAATATTTTCTTAAAAAAGGAGAAACCAATACCAATTACAACAACTTATTAGGTAATTCCAACATCTACATACACATCCACTCATTCACCAACAGTTCTATATAGTCACTCATGCATGTACTTACTCATCATATGTACTCATACACCTATACATCCTGTTACACACTAATACTCATCCATATAGTTACTCACACACAAATTCACACATGCAAATAAACTATCAAAAGAACATTTACTTGATTATACTGCTATATACACACCACTACACATACTTCTACAGAAACGGAAACATATTAACTCTCTTAAACAATCAATTATAAAAAAACATACTCACTAACCCACCCATACACACAATCATCCACCCATACAGTCTTGCACACATGCTGTCTTCAAAATACATACAAATAGTGAGTCACTCATTCATGCATCTGTGCTCTAAGTAATATCCCCCACCGAACCATACAGACACTGATACTGATACTCAGAAAAAACAACTAATAACCCATATACACACTCATGTAGCTACTCACCAACCCATGCAGCCACTTATACACAAAGTGAGACACAGATACAGATATTTAAATATTTAAACATTACTCGCTAATATATGTATTCACTAAGATACATTTAATAAGTCAGTTAACCAATCAATTTTACACAAAAAAAACATTCATTTAGACATTTATTTACCCATTTATTCTTCCATCAACCTTTAGATATACATATATAAAAAATATTTATTTTTCAGAAAGATACACATTCACTAGATGATGTCATCAGTGATGTCATTTGAGATGTCATCAGTGATGTCATGAGTGATGTCACTGACCATGTCATGAGGGATGTAATATGTGACGTCATCAGCAGTGCATTGCACGCGCAAGTTATAGTGAGTCCAACTAACTATAACGTGGGAATTTCAATGGTTTTATGCGAGTAAAATTTCCACCTAACTATAACTGGTGTGAAACCTATGGTTTTTTCAGTGAATTTAATAGGTTTTTTAAATGCTAATTCCTAACTATAACTGGTGTGAAACCTATGTTTTTTTTCAGTGAATATATATATATTGAGATTGATAAAGGCTTCTAGCAAGCCGAAACGCGTCTCTCTTTTACCTCTGGGATTGAGGGTGACCCAAGAGAATAAACAGATGCCGAATCCTGACTACCTCGAGTCTGTGCCTTCTTCCGTGAATGAGTTTGTGGATGATTCTGCGGGGGCTGAATGGAGTGCATATATATATATATATATATATATATATATATATATATATATATATATATATATATATATATATATATATATATATATATATATATATATATATATATATATATATATATATATATATATATATATATATATTTTGAACAAAGGAGGCGGCACAGTCAGAGATCGATTTAAGCCTTATTTATTGCAAGACTTCACCCCACCAACGCGTTGATGTGGTCTCACTTTACACCTCAATCCGCCATGACATTGGAATGCAAGCCTGTGAATATTATCTCAAACAACGCAATATCATATACCTGGACCATTCGAAAATGCTAATATCAATGATTGATCTTTGCTTAAAGAACAATGTTTTTTTCTTCAACAAGCAACTATTCAGACAAACCTGTGGCACCGCTATGGGCATTTCTCTATCACCAAACTACGCCAATATCACTATGGGGTGGTGGGAGAAGACCATAGCGTGGAATGAAGAAAATCATCAAGATCTGGAAAGAATAATGTTATGGGTCAGGTATATTGATGACCTGTTCATCATATGGCACGGTACAAATGAGCAATTCCAGTCATATTTCAATAAACTCAATAACAATGATGTCGGACTGCAATTCACATGCAACACAAGCACCAAAGAAATAGACTTCTTGGACACAAAAATATACGTGCACAATGAAAAGTTGGAATCAACTCTATTTCGCAAGAAGACAGCAACGAACAGTGTGCTTCATGGGACAAGTTTCCATCCAACACCACTACTGCGAAGCATACCGTATGGTGAATTTACGAGACTAAAAAGGAACTGCTCAGTAGCTGAAGATGCGGAGAAAATCATTGAGGAAAGCAAATGCAGGTTCAGAGCGAGAGGCTACGAAGAAAGAGTGTTGACCAATTGTAAAAAGAAAATTGATCAAAAAACACGCACCCAAACTTTGATGGAACAACCTAAAAAAAAGTGAAACCCACACACCTCCAAGACTAATAATGACTTACAGTAAAGAAAGCTCCAATATTGCCAAAATAATGAGAAAATACTGGCATCTCTTGAAAAATGACTCTGATATTGGCAACACCATTGGCAACTCACCGCAGATTACATACAAGAAAAACACTTCACTCAAAGACCTATTGGTCAAAAGCCACTTCCAAGAAAAACCGAGAGAAAACTGGCTAGAAATGCAGCGAAAAGGATTTCAACCATGCAACACTTGCAAAGCCTGCAAAATTGGAAAGAGCATGAAAACGATCGAAGAACCAGATGGCAAGCTAATGAGAATAGATCAACAAATCTCATGTACCTCAAAAAACGTCATCTACATAATTGAGTGCAAATGTGGAATGAGATATGTGGGATGCACCACATGCATGCTAAAAAAAAGGATCTTAGAGCACATTCGAGCAGTAAAAAATGCCAACATGCAATATGCCACTGCGAAGCACATGAGTACTTGCCAAAATGGGGATTGGAGGCAAATGCATTTCTTTGGAGCGAAAGTACTAGACAAAATGGAAAGAGGAGGTGATGTGGTCAGAAGATTGCGACAAATGGAGTCTCGCATGATAATTAGACTCCGAACCAAACACCCGAGGGGGATGAATTTTGGAGAGGATCTGCATGTCCATCTGGAATAGAACCTCAGAACTAAAATGGGTACTATACCCAGAACAACTCCTAAATGGAACATCTAATAAAGACAATGGGTACTAAACCCTTGATTTTGAACAATAATCATTATTTAAGTGCAAAAAAGATGCAAAGTCTTTCTTTTCTTTTTTAATTACTTGCACTAAAACTACATCACCCATAATGCCTCATAAAAGGCTACAAATGGGTCAGTATAAATACAAACACTGTAGAGGGACTAACCAACCGTGAGCAAGGCCGTGTTTGGCCGAAACGCGTTGGTGGGGTGAAGTCTTGCAATAAATAAGGCTTAAATCGATCTCTGACTGTGCCGCCTCCTTTGTTCAAAATAATTATCCGGGTCAGGATCCGACCCCTTGGCAGAGCACACACTGTGGAGCGCGCTCCCATGGCTATGGGATCTCTTTGGTTGCTATATATATATATATATATATATATATTACCTACTGGCGGTCGCCAGTAGGTATATATAGTTAGGATTGTTTTACATAGGGAAATCACAACATTCTATTGGGAATAACTTTGGCGCCGGTTGAGGAATCTGCCTGAATTTTTCAGCAACTTTGCCTCGCGGCGCTCCGCTCCTTCTCTGAAAGTTTGGGGGGGATTCGTCAGGTGGGGGCCGGGATAAAAGGGGGGTCCCAAAACATGTTTTCCCCATGTTAATTTCCATAGGGCGGTCGGTCGCACTTTTAGCTCGAACGGCTGAATGGATTTTCACCAAACTTGGCAAAATTGTAGGGACTGGTAGCCCGATGTGCCTTTGCTATGTCTCAAGATATGTGCTCCAGAGGATTTTGAGAAATTTAGGTTCCAAAAAATGTATATATCTATGGCAGCGCCCCGGAACACGCACCGGGGAGCGCTCCGGGCGCGCCACGCAACTTGCGCACGGAAAGCTGATTGGCTCTCGGGTGTCTGTAAACATTCGAAACAGTCCGCAGCGCCCGCCATCTTGTGTCTCGGTAGGATCGAGACACAAGAGGTGGCAAAAAACAAAGGGGAAAATGACCAAAAGGGGGCAGGGTACACCCCCCCTGACCCCCTAGGTTTGATGTGGGGGCCATAAAAGGGTCCCGCGGGACAACATTTTTGTAAAATGTTTTTTCGATTTTCACGGGAGGAGCGCCTAGTACGCGCACCGGGGAGCGTACCGGGGAGCGTACTTTGGTGAAAAATAGTGAAAATAATAGTGTAAAATAATCATTTTGAGTGATTACAGGTAGGGTAGCTCTGAAAAGAGCTTTTGGTTCTGTGGCTGTTTTAGGTACCTACAAGTACGTCCCACACACACCCACACACACACCTCTGACACACACCCCCCCCACAAACACACACACACACACACACACCTCTCACACACACACACACACACACACACTCCTCACACACACACACACCCACACACACCCCTACACACACACCCACACACACACACACCCACACATCCTACACACACACACCCCACACACATACCCCCCCACACACACACCCCCACACACACACACACCACACACACACACTTATTTTTTTTCTTTCTTTTTTTGAGGGGGTGCCCCACACACACACGCCCACACACACACACACCCCACACCCACCCCCCCACATACACCCCCCACACATACCTCATACACCCACACCTCCACCCACACCCAAACACCCCACATACCCACACCCACACACACACCTTACACCCCCACACCCCCACCTACACCCACACACCCCACACACACCCACCCACACACACCTCACAGACACACCCCACACATCCCCCACACACACCTCACCCCTTCCCCACATACACACACCTCTGACACACACCTCACACACACACACACACACACCACACACACCTCTCACACACACACTCACACCCACACACACACTCCTCTCACACCCACACACCCACACACACACCCCCCACACACACACACCCACACACACCCCCCACACACACACCCACACATCCTACACACACACACTCCACATACATACCCCCCCACACACACACCCCACACCCACCCCCCCCACACACACCACACACACACCGCCATTATTATTTTTTTTTAATTTTGAGGGGGTGCGCGCCCCGGTACACGTATCGGTACACGTACCGGTACGCGTACCCTGGAGAAAAAAAGAAATACAGAGTTTTTTAAAAATGTAGCATTTTTATATAAATTGGAGGTAGTTCTGAAAAGAACTGTTTTTTTATTCTTATTGTTGTTTTATATTTTTTTACTGTTTTTTTGTACCCCGCGACTTTAAAAAAAAATATATATATTATTTTTTTTGCCTTGGGGGTCCTTGTGGGACCCCCTGAGCAGGCCTAGGGGGTCAGGGTGTTTCTACTCTGGCCCCTTTGCGAGTTTCACACCTTTGTTTCACTGCTTTCTTGTGCCTTGGTTCTAACAAGGCACAAGATGGATGCCAGGGACACCCAGTATGCAAGGGGAATTAGTTCC
Source organism: Lissotriton helveticus (assembly GCF_964261635.1). Lineage (NCBI taxonomy): Eukaryota > Metazoa > Chordata > Amphibia > Caudata > Salamandridae > Lissotriton > Lissotriton helveticus. The sequence continues at coordinate 624,594,155 of NC_136071.1, forward strand.
CCCTCTTCAAACATGCACGGGGGCTGCATTGCAGAGAGGTGTAAAAAAGGGTGTGGCCTCATTACACCTCTATGCAATGCAGCCATCTGGCGCATACTGGAGGCTCCTGGTGGGCTAGTTGGCCCCCGGGGACCCCCATTATGCAAGGGGAATTAGTTCCCCCTCTGCAAACGCGCCAGGTGGCTGTGTTGCAGAGAGGTGTAACAAGGGCATAGCCTCATTACACCTCTGCAATGCAGCCCCTTGGCGCATACTGGAGGTTCCAGGTGGGCTAGTTGGTCCCCAGGGGCCCCCAGTATGCAGGGGGAATGAGTTCCCCCTCTTCAAACATGCACGGGGGCTGCGTTGCAGAGAGGTTCAAAAAGGGCCGTGGCTTAATTACACCTCTCTGCAATGCAGTCCCCTGGTGCATACTGGAGATTCCTGGTGGGCTTTCAGGTCTTATATAGTTAGGAATTAGCATTAAAAAAAACTTTGAAATTCACTGAAAAAACCATAGGTTTCAGGCCTTATATAGTTAGGAATTAGCATTTAAAAAAAACCTTTCAAATTCACTGAAAAAACCATAGGTTTCAGGCCTTATATAGTTAGGAATTAGCATTTAAAAAACCTTGCAAATTCAATGAAAAAACCATAGGTTTCAGGCCTTATATAGTTAGGAATTAGCATTTAAAAAACCACGCAAATTCACTGAAAAAAACATAGGTTTCAGGCCTTATATAGTTAGGAATTAGGCACAAGAAAGCAGAAAAACAAACGTGTAGAACACAAAAAGGGGGCAGGGTAGAAACACCCTGACCTCCTAGGGCTGCTCAGGTGGTCCCACTAGGATATTAATATATTTACGTTATCCGCTAATAGAATTAGCATTTAAAAAACCTTTGAAATTCACTGAAAAAACCATAGGTTTCAGGCCTTATATAGTTAGGAATTAGCATTTAAAAAACCTTTGAAATTCACTGAAAAAACCATAGGTTTCAGTTCTTATATAGTTAGGAATTAGCGTTTACAAAAACCTTTGAAATTCACTGGAAAAACCATAGGTTTGAGGCCTTATATAGTTAGGAATTAGCATTTAAAAAACCTTTGAAATTCACTGAAAAAACCATAGGTTTCAGGAGTTATATAGTTAGGAATTAGCTTTTACAAAACCTTTGAAATTCACTCAAAAAACTATAAGTTTTAGTGGTGTTATAGTTAGCTGGACATTTTACTCATACAAAACCATTGAAATTGCTCCTATATAGTTAGTTGTACTAAGTATATATCGCGCACCCGCAATCCACTGCTGATGATGTCACATATTAGCTCATTCATGACATGGTCAGTGACATCACTGATGACATCTCAAATGACATCACTGATGACATCACTGATGACATCATCCACGTGACAATCACATACACCTTTTCATACACTATTACAATTTTTCATCACTCTTTGTAAAATACAGAGTATCATATTTAAATCCATTCTCACAGCAATACAAGTATCTAAAAATCCACTCAGTGATTCATACATGTATACACACATCTAATCCCTTACCTATGGATTGACTCATACATGCTGTCAATGAACAATAGAACACTATCAAAAATACTTATACATCTATATCGACATTAAACAACAGCACGCATCCTATTCACATATGAAGTCATCCTGCTCACTTATGCAAACAATGGATCATACTTACATATTTACTTAGCAAAACACTTATACAAACAACACTTCTTCTATTCATTTAGATAGTAAGTCATACTTAGTGAATTATAAAATCATTATTACAAGTATACAGTTATCCATACAGTCACTCACACAATCATTGTGTCTTATGTATACTTATTTATATACAACTGACACATACACTGCCTTTTATTTTTCTAGTTTGTTGGACCTGTACCTTTGAGAAATATATTTGCTCATCATCACACCCATTAAGAGATTCCCTCACCCAAACTGTTAGAACATGTAGTTTTAACTTCATATATCTACTGAATAAACTATTCACACATCTTTGGACAGTCACACACCCTCCACCGAACCACACACACTTTCACACTCCCATACAAATACTCAGTTAACTAATCAATAACTAATATAGACTTTCACATAGCTAGTAACCAACTGTAGAATCAGTTTACACAACAACTGACAAAGTGATACAGATATTCACACAGTTTAGTCACTATCCACTATATTTAGTGAGACATTATAAATTGGTCAAGTAAACAGTGAATTACACTGCTACTAAATCCTCCATCCAAATATTTATTTATATATATCCACTCATTCTTCAATGCAAATTGCTATATATATAATGCATATTTAAATAATGAAGCAAACCACATTCACTGGATGATGTCCTCAGTGATGTCAACAGTGATGTCATTTGAGATGTCATCAGTGATGTCACTGACCATTTAATGTATGATCTAATATGTGACATCATTAGCAGTGGATTGCGGGTGCGTGATATATACTTAGTACAACTAACTATATAGGAGCAATTTCAATGGTTTTGTATGAGTAAAATGTCCAGCTAACTATAACACCACTAAAACTTATAGTTTTTTGAGTGAATTTCAAAGGTTTTGTAAAAGCTAATTCCTAACTATATAACTCCTGAAACCTATGGTTTTTTCAGTGAATTTCAAAGGTTTTTTTAAATGCTAATTCCTAACTATATAAGGCCTCAAACCTATGGTTTATCCAGTGAATTTCAAAGGTTTTTTAAAATGCTAATTCCTAACTATATAAGGCCTGAAACCTATGGTTTTTTCAGTGAATTTCAAAGGTTTTTTAAATGCTAATTCCTAACTATATAAGGCCTGAAACCTATGGTTTTTTCAGTGATATATATATATATATATATATAAAATTTCTATGGCAAAATCAAACCCCTCATTTTGTTCCTTTTCAAATTAAATGTATTAAGTGTTACCACTTTATTCCAACCAAGATGACTTCAGGTGTGCCATACTTTTGTCATAAGTAAGACTGTTAGCGTTCTAGTTGTTTTTTAGAACACTCTGGGACATTCTGTCATTGGGCTATAGTTGGGCTACATCTGGCTGATATTTGGGCTATTTTGTCTCTGGTGGCCATCTTGGGAGACTGCATATCAGAATTTTTTTAATGAAATGTAAGAGGATTTGAGAAGTCACTCCAAATGGGCCGTAATTTTTCTTTCTTCAGCACTAATCATAATTTCTATGGCAAAATGAACCCCCTCATTTTGTTCCTTTGCAAATTAAATGTTTTAAGTGTTAACACTTTATTCCAATCAAGATGACTTCAGGTGTGCCATACTTTTGTCATAAGTAAGACTGTTAGCGCTCTAGTTGTTCTTTAGAACACTCTGGGACATTCTGTCATTGGGCTATAGTTGGGCTACATCTGGCTGATATTTGCGCTACATTTGTTTTTTTTTGTCTCTGGTGGCCATCTTTGGGCTACATTGGGCTACATTTGGTCTCTAACATATATATAGCCCAATGTAGCCCAATATATATTTTTTCAAAGTTAATTTTCGTAAAAACCACTGGAGCATATATCTTGAGACATAGCAAAGGCACATCGGGGTACCAGTCCCTACAATTTTGCCAAGTTTGGTGGAAATCCATTCAGCCGTTCGGGCTAAAAGTGAGTCCAACCGCCCTATGGAAATTAACATGGGGAAAACACGTTTTGGGACCCCCCTTATATCTCGGCCCCCGCTTGACGGATCCCCCCGAAACTTTCAGGGAAGGAGCGGAGCGCGGCGAGGCAAAGTTAAGGAAAATTACAGGCAGATCCCTCATTCGGCGGCAAAGTTATTCCCAATAGAATGTTGCAGATTTCCTATGGAAAACGATCCTAACTATAACTACCTACTGGCGACCGCCAGTAGGTAATATATATATATATATATATATATGATCATTGTAACTCCCTATTGAAAATATGAATAACTGAAAAGTGCTGGGGGAATACATAAAGGCCACCACCTATGGTCTGAGACTTTTGTGTAGTTCAATGTGCGAGAGGAGAGTGCAGGTGCCACAATAACGCCTCGCTCCTTGTTCTGGTGTAACTGAATTTGAAACCGCTCATAGTAGGCATAAAAGTCATGGCTGGGTATTTCGTTCCATGGGATCTCATCATCAAGTCCTCTAACATGGGTTGACAGGCGAAAGATCCAATGCAGTTCTTTCTGGAATAAGGTTTGCTTCTTCCACTTGTTATTGGCCTCCAGAATTGTCCACCTGAGGTCCTCTGGGATGTGGTGTTTTTCCACGTGGTGTTTTTCCAAAAAATGGGAGCTCATCTTTATCGTGCAATGTTAGCAGCCAATGTTGCTGCGATGTTCGTCAATGCGTATCTTGATAGGTCTGGTGGTCATGCCTATAGAGCGAAGTTTGAATGGGCAGTGGATGTGATATATGCAAATTTTAGTGAAGCAGTTCATTTTATTTCTCTGAATCCAATTATGTTCATAATCAAGAGCGATTTCTTTAGATGATCCTATCAGATGACACACGCCACATGGGAAGGCGTGGGTCACTGGTGAAAGATTCAATAAGGTTCTCTGTACCTGTTGGGACTTGCCCGTGGTCTAGTATATACCAAGAGATTTCGTACATTATTGGTGCGCTTGAAGGCAAATAGCTGTATAGGAATACCAAGAAATCCTGACTGAAGAATGCGCCAATGTATTCGTATGATCTTCTGAATACGGTTTGTGTTTGGTGTGAACGTGGTGACGCATGTGATCCCGCCATCCTCTTGTCTTATCCTGGTTTCCAACAGGGCTTGTCCATGGTAATTTCTGAGCCTCTTCCAGGCCATCTTCACTACTAAAGCCGGGTAGTTACAAGCTTGTAGGTTCTGGCTGAAAGTTGCAGCTTGATTTTCTTAATCCCTAATATCAGTGCAGTTGCGACGCAGGAGTAAAAGCTACCCATAAGGAAGGTTATTGCGGAGAGCTTTCATATGATGACAATCATAAAGCAACAGGCTTTTACAATCCGTCTTCTTCTTGTAACTGGTGATAACCAGATGCCCATTATTGGCTGTAATAAGGATATCCAAAAATGATATTTTAATGTCTGAAACAGTTTTGGTGAATCTCAGAAAGGGAGTTAATCCACGTGTAGAAGGCCTCGCATGTGTCTAGATCGCCTCTCCAAAAGATAATAATGTCATCAATGTATTGTTGCCACAATTTGGTGGTAGGCATGATATTGTTTACTTTCTGTGGAGATATGTAGGTGTTCAAATTCAGCCATGTAGAGACAGGCCAAACTAGGTGCAAAGGTTTTTCCCATAAATGTCCCCTGTACTTGGTGGAACAGCTGATCCAGAAATTGAAAGAAATTCTCATTTATGCTATTGTTTCACATTCAAATATAAAGCTTATTGGTGTAGGAGACGTCCATGTTTCCGCCGCAAGACTTGATCACTGTAATGGTTGCATCCTGGGGAATGTTAGCGGACAAGGCTTTCACGATGAGGGTCATAAGGAGGTTGATTCGGTCTAGGCTGTTCATTTCTGCAGTAAGGTTGAGGACATCCCTTGTGTCTTTTAAAAAAGAAGGTATTTTTTTCACAAAAGTTTGCAGAAAAAATCACAGAACTTGCTGAGGATGTACGTTGTTACAACGCATGCTTTTACTACGCATGCCTTTACAACGCAGGTTTTTCAACGCAAGTCGTTACAACGACTTGCGTTGGGGGGTGCTGGATAGTGAATAGTTTAATTTACTATTCCAACTCCAGTCCCCGTGGATAGTAGGGAAGGTGTTGGATAGTAAATTAAACTATTACCTATCCTAGAGCGCCCTCCAGCACAATTCTTTGTAATGACTTGCGTTGAAAAACCTGGGTTGTAAAGGCACTGCGTGGTAAAAGTTGCGTCTTAAAGGATGTTTCCCCTTGCTGAAGGGGTTCCAATGGGGAACCGGTAGCAGAAACAATTGGTCTGCACAGAGGGGAATGACAGCTTTATGTATCTTAGGTAGAATGTAGAAATATGGTCTCTTGGGAGTAGAGTTAATGAGAAATTACACCCCATTCTTAGAAATCCACCCTTGAGATTCAGCCAAATTCAAATGGGTTTTGATCCTTGAAATGAGTGTCATTGTTGGGTCCCTGTCAATCTGTCCGTAGTATCTCTTACCGGCCAGTTGCTAGAGAGACTCACGGTTGTTATCAATAGTGTGAAGGATCATGATGGCACCACACTTGTCTGCTGGCTTTATTGTGATGGAGGTACAAAAGGGGGTGGTGATGGACGGAGCATCTGAACCAATCAAACACTCACACCCAGTCAAAAGATCTGGATTTGATCCATCACCGTTCTTTAGCCCACTCTGCCACGCCAGTTCAGACATGGCTATATGCAAATCAGTCAGTCAATCAATCAATCAATCAAGGCATTTGTATAGCGTGCTACTCACCCGGAGTGGTCTCAAGGCGCTTGGGGGGGTCCGCTACAGCTCGAACAGCCAGGTCTTGAGTTGCCTTCTGAAGGAGAGGTGGTCTTGGGTCAGGCGGAGGTGGATGGGGAGGGAGTTCCACGTCTTGGCCGCCAGGTAGGAGAAGGATCTTCCTCCTCTTGTGGCTCTTTGGATGCGGGGAACGGCGGCGAGGGCGTGGCTGGTCAATCGTAGCTGGCGGGTTGGAGTGTAGAAGGTCAGGCGGTCGTTGAGGTATCTGGGGCCTTGGTTGTGGAGAGATTTGTGTGCGTGGGTGAGGAGTCGGAACGTGATTCTCTTGCTGATGGGGAGCCAGTGCAGGTCTCTCAGGTGTCTGGAGATGTGGCTGTGTCGGGGGATGTCCAGGATGAGTCGTGCTGAGGCGTTCTGAATGCGCTGGAGTCTTTTCTGTAGTTTGGCTGTGGTTCCGGCGTAGAGGGTGTTCCCGTAGTCCAGTCGGCTGGTGACGATCGCCTGGGTGACCGTCTTCCTGGTTTCGGTGGGGATCCACCAGAAGATCTTCCGTAGCATGCGTAGGATGTTGAAGCATGACGAGGAGACGGCGTTGACTTGTCTGGTCATCGAGAGGGAGGAGTCTAGGATGAAGCCCAGGTTGCGTGCGTGGTCCGTTGGTTTGGGTGCGCTGCCCATGGCAGGGGGCCACCAGGAGTCGTCCCAGGCGGAGGGTGATGGTCCCAGGATGAGGACTTCCGTCTTATCTGAGTTCAGTTTCAGGCGGCTGTTCATCATCCACTCGGCTACGTCTTTCATCCCTTCGTGTAGGTTGGTTCTGGCGGTTGCTGGGTCGTTGGTGAGGGAGAGGATCAGCTGGGCGTCGTCGGCGTAGGAGATGATGTTGAGGTTGTATTGGCGTGCGATGGCCGCGAGGGGGCTCATGTATATGTTGAACAGCGTGGGGCTGAGCGATGATCCTTGTGGTATGCCGCAGATGACTTCGGTGGCCTCGGGTCTGAACGGGGGGAGGCGGACTCCCTTGGGTCTTCCGGCGAGGAAGGAGATAGTCCACTCCAGTGCCTTCTCCTGGATACCGATGTTGCTGAGGCGCTGCACTAGGGTGCGGTGGCAGACCGTGTCGAACGCCGCGGAGAGGTCCAGGAGGATGAGTGCCGCTGTTTCCCCGTTGTTGAGCAGGGCTCGGATTTCGTCTGTGGCTGCGATGAGGGCGGTCTCGGTGCTGTGGTTGGCTCTGAAACCGGACTGCGAGTGGTCAAGGGATCCATTAGTCTCGAGGAAGGCGGCCAGCTGTCTGTTGACGGTCTTCTCGATGACTTTGGCAGGAAAAGGAAGGAGCGAGATGGGGCGGTAGTTTTTGAGGTCGGTGGGGTCCGCTGATGGTTTCTTCAGTAGGGCACTGACTTCGGCGTGCTTCCAGCTCTCTGGGAAGGTGGCGGTGTCAAAGGAGGTGTTGATGATGTCCCGGAGATGGGGTGCGATGATGGAGTCGGCCTTGTTGAAGACGTGGTGAGGGCAGGGGTCGGTTGGTGATCCGGAGTGGATGGAGTTCATTGTGCGGATGGTGTCTTCGGTGTTGATCGGGGTCCAGGCGCGGAGGGTGGTGGTGGGGGGCGTTGGTGAGGTCAAAGGGTGCGTCGGCTGTGTGCTGAAACTGTTGTGTATATCTGCGATCTTGCTGTGGAAGAACGAGGCGAGAGAGTTGCAGAGGTCTTGCGATGGGGTGATGTCGTTGTTTCCAGGGCTAGGGTTCAAGAGCTCTTTGACGATGTTGAAGAGTTCCTTGCTGTTGTGGGCGTTGTTGTCTAGTCGTTCCTTGAATGCGGTTTTCTTGGTGGTGTGGATCAGCTGGTGGTGTTTTCGAGTGGCGAGCTTGAGGGTGGTCATGTTGTCTGGTGTAGGGTCTCTGCGCCAGGCTTTCTCGAGGGCTCGGCAGTTCTTCTTAGAGCTCTTGGGTTCGTCGGTGAACCAGGATGCTTTCTTGTTGCCGGGTCTGACGGGGGGGGGCTTCAGTGGAGCAAGGTCGCCTGCGCAGTTGCTGATCCACCTTGTGAGGTTGTTGGCGGCTTGGTTGGGGTTCGCTGAGCTGACGGGAGGGTTCTGGCTCAGGGATGTGGCGAGCTGGTCGGCTGTGATCTTGTTCCATCTTCTGCGGGGAACCTGTTGCGGGTGGTGATGGAGCGTGGTCCTTCTGAAGCTGAAGTGGACGCAGCTGTGGTCTGTCCAGTGGAGTCCGGTGGCGTGGCTGAAGGAGATGTCCTTGCTGGAGGAGAAGACGGGGTCAAGCGTGTGGCCGGCATAGTGGGTGGGGGTGGTCACCAGTTGCTTGAGTCCGAGGTTGGCGAGGTTGTCCAGCAGGGTGGTGGTGTTGCGGTCGCTGTGGTTCTCCAGGTGGAAGTTGAGGACCCCTAGGAGGATGTAGTCAGCGGAGGGGAGGGCGAGCGGGCTGATGAAGTCGGCGATGTCTTCACTGAATTGTTGGCGTGGTCCCGGGGGTCTGTAGATGAGGGTGCCTCTGAGGGTGGTCTTGGGGTCGGTGTGTATCTGGAAGTGCAGGTGTTCGGCAGCTGTGACCCTGTGCCTCATGGGAACAGTCCAGCCCAAACTGCCAAGCCATGCCTTCCCTTACCCGGAACCAAGCTTCCGAGGATCGGTTTCTGGCATTACAGCCGTCGTCAGCCCAGCTTGCTTGAATCCAGTGGCAAAGTGAGCAAAGGACTCACGTCTGAGCATACCCTGCCACACTTATGGCGGCCAAAGTGGTACAAAAGGGGGTAGTGATGGACGGAGCATCTGAACCAATCAAACACTCACACCCAGTCAAAAGATCTGGGTTTGATCCATCACCGTTATTGTGATGGAAGCATCAATAGAAAGAGTCCTAACCGCCATCTGTTCCTGGAACATCATGTTATGGAAGGGCATGCTGTCATCTAGTCTGTTCACTTCTTTGAGAACTGCTTGCTCCAAAGCAAGGATTTTGCAGGGTGTCCTGCCATTGGTGGGGCTGAATCTTGATGGAGCACGTAGGCCTGAGTCATCTGTTCCAGGTAGGGGTTTGTCCTCAAAGTAAGCGCAAACTGAGTTTGATAAAAAGACATGTAATTCTTAATTCGGGAGAAGTGTTTCTTTCGTGTTGTGGGAACAAAACCCAGTCCTTTCTGGAGTATATTGTACTCCACAGATTTGATGGCTCTGAAGGAAAGGTTTACCTCTAGCTTCGAGGATTCGTCTTGCTCCTGAGTTGCGTCTGAGTGTCGAGCACGGTTCTTAGCACTGTACTCATTTGTTGACCCCTCTTCTTTTTCCTCTGCCTAATAAAGGGGATGGGCAAAGTGTTGTGAATAAAGTGGATATGATATGGTGGTTGTTGATGCATATGGAAGAGGGGTTTCACAATGGCTGTGGTACTGGGTGAGGGCCAGCGGGGTAACCATACATCAGAGGTGGTGGTATGTCTCTGTTACTATTATATCTACCCCAGCTATATCCACTGGATGAGTTACTGAAAGAGCCCTGTTTCTACTGATAGACAATGTCCAATCATCTGAAGACGTATCCCCACCAGGGGCTTGATAGTCCTCCCTAATTTAGGGAGGTCTTTACAAAAAATGTGATATCTTTCTGTAGTTTGCTTATTTTTTGTTGTATTAGGCAATCTTTGTGTTCCCCATTTCGGAGTTAATCTCCTCTAGTCGTGATTAAGAGTGGCGATGTTAGTTACAGTTTTCAAGTTGTTCTCTGCTACGGTGATCCTGGTAATAAGGGCATCTAAGAGTCATTTTGCTGTATTCATTATCAGGATCAACCAGTTACTTGTGCACTTCCAGGCTATATGGGACCATTCTTGTCTGAAATCTGTGACTTCCAGAAAGATTCAGGGGGCTATGGTAACAAGCATGACATTGGGTGCAATGTTAGCTTCTAAATATTTGGTCATGATTGCCCCGTACAGGGCAATCTTCACCTGTTGTTTTTTCAAGACCACCACGGAGTTCCAATCCGCACTACTGCTGCTCACCGGGCCACTGTCATCTGTCCCTAATAGTGAGGGATTTAGAAAAATCTTAGCCACAATGTCATCATCGTAGCTGAGACCTTGTGTGTAACCCTGGGCGGGCAACTTCGCTACGCCCATGAAGTGGGCGTAGTGTTGCCTACTTCGCCCTTTGCGAAGCAGGCAACACTACGCCCACATCGTGGGCGTAGCGAAGTTGCCCGCCGCCCGCCTCCCTCCCGCCCTACCTAAATGCTTTAAAAGAAGTTATAAATGAATTATAAAACCACTTACCTTGTCCGCCGCGTCCCCGGGGCTCCCGCTCGTCATCGCGCCGCCGCCGCAGATACTAATGCGCATGCGCGGCCGCCCGCGCATGCTCTTTTCTCACCAGAAAAGCGCATGCGCGGGCGGCCGCGCATGCACATTAGTATTCAGGACGCGCGCGCCGGAGGCGCGATGACGAGCGGGAGCTCCGGGGACGCGGCGGACTAGGTAAGTGGTTTTATAATTCATTTATAACTTCTTTTAAAGCATTTAGGGAGGGTGGGAGGGAGGCGGGTGGCGGGTAGTGGGGCTACGAGAAGTGCGCGGGTGGGCGTAGTTTTTTGCCCACTTCGCGTAGCTTCGCGAAGCCCCACTACGCCCACTACGCCCAGGGTTACTTGTGTGTCCATGCTGGCATGAAGGGATATCAGATTAATATGTGAGAAAAACAGACAGACAAGTAAGGGACAAGGACAGCCTGTGTGGACCAGCCTCAACGCAGGGTAGTTTAAACACAAAGTAAGGGGTTGAAAGCGTGTTCCTAACACAACAAGTCTGGTAAGCAAAATGTCTTTCTTAAAGAATCCCATGGCAGAGCCACTGTACATGAACAAATAATCAAAAAGAGGGTTGAGGAGCGCTATTTAGAGAGGTCCTGCAACCATAGTCCTCCAAGATTAATGTTCAACAAGCATATAAGGGGCAGCTCCTCAAACAAAGGTAAGCATAGACCCTAATAGGTGGATCAAAGGGTCCAACCAAACTGAATCCCGGGGGATCTGAGTGATCAAATCAAAGTGCCCTCACACACCTGGCGGGGTGTCATACTTCATCATCTTACAGTCCTCATTGGGCAAGCGATGCTCTGCCCTGCGGGTCCATCAATGGGGACTCTTCAGAGGAGATCTTCTGATTATCAAGCCATATGATGAATGCAAGTGAGGAGATAGTAGAAGGAGGTGAGAAAGGTGATTTGAAAGAGTCTAAGGAATTCAGAGGAACTTTAATCGAGCGGTCCCTTGACACATTAAAAACAGAAAGGCTATCTAAGGTAATAATGTACACTAATAGCTATAGTGCCTGTAGAGTAAGGTCGACATGTTTCATGTCTAGATGCCAAGAGGGTCAATGGCATTTCATCAAGACAAGGCTGATACCTAACCTATAAGATATGAGAGTGGGGCCCAAAAAAATAAATGCAGGGTACCCACTCAAGAAGGTTGATACTTTGGTGCCCCACCTACCTGTACATTGCTCTACAGTGTGGAACTATAGGAGAACAGTCATGGTAAAACTCAAAATGTCAAAGCACAGACACTACAATGCTTCAAATGTACTTGTGCCTTCGCTATCACCCACTAAAGCACTGACCATCCAGTCGATGGAGGCTAACTAACTCGGAAACTCACTCATCTATGTTTACAGAAATCCTGCAGTTATTTTTTACACTAAGGGGTCCCTTGAAACAAAAATTGACACTGTAGCAGTGGATATTACAGTGTTATGGGAAGACCACGTTGGAAAGTGCCCCTTAGTGCACTTAGGGCATTTTTACGAAGCTGCAAGGTTATCCTAGGGGAGAAAAAACAAGTATGGTATTCAGGTACAGTACAGCAACTTATGACACCAAACTCCGGGACTTAAGGCGAGTATCAGGCAAGGTCTAAAGCAGTACTAGCAGGTCACCTCCAGCGGCACGAGGTGACCAGGTGCAGTGGTGCAAAACAGTGTTGGGTACCCCATGTTAGTCAATGGGGATCAGTGTCTGTTAACCGAGGCTGTAGGTTTTGACTGGTAGGCCAGTCATGTTGAACCATCCAAAGGGCCCAAATCTTGCATTGCTAGAGGACACGGTGACACTGGTACTCCTCTTTTCCTCAGGCGGGGGAAGCCCTGTGCAGATAGTCTTTTTGGTGTCGGGTTTCTTCATCTAGGAGTACTCACGGTTGAGAGGACCTGCAAACAGAGGCTGCAGGTGACATTGGGGAGTTCACAAGGGGTGAACCCAAAGTGGACTCAGTCTCTTGAGGGATTGGGGACCACATTGACACCGTTGGCCCACTTCGACATGGGCTGGGAGGGCTCGGTGCAGTAGTGCTTGGCAGAGTTGGATGTTTGTGGTTCCAGAGCCTTGCGGTTCTTGCCGTGTCTGCAGGATGCAGTGGAGCAACTCTGCTACTTCCCAGGAGTTCTTGAGTCTTTGTTGAAAGCTGCCCAGGCTTTGAAGGCACAAGAGCTGAGGTACGAGGCGTCTTTGGTGCAGGTTCAGCAGATAACAGCAGACAGGCTGGCAGGGCTAGCGCCAAGTCAGGTGCTCTTCTTCATCCTTCTGCTTTCATGGCTCTTCAGAGTCCTTCTTCTTTGGAGATTGTTAGGATCTGGTTTTCTGGTGCCAGGGGCCTGCTAATTACTGAATTAAGGGGTATTATGGGAGTATAGGGTAGTAGCAAATGGGTTAATTACCCCTGGGGTCACTGCGCCCCCTATGTGACCACTTCCTGTGGGAAGTGGGCATAACCCTGCATCAGAGATCATAACGTTGCCATGACCAGGATGGCTAACTGGACTGAGGGCGGACACACCTTTCTGACTAGCTAAGATTCCTTCTTTTGCATTCCACAAATGCCAATAAACACGTCCTTTTTTCTCCAAATTCTTTTATTTTATCATTGTAATCAAAAGTTAATAATTTCTTCATGCTTTTTGTGCAAATCACAAGAGAGGTGCTCACGTCTTCACCAAATTCTCAAAGATGCAGAAATGCTCATCCAATCCTTATCCTGCACCTCGAAGGTGTACGTAAATTTTGTCCACAAACATAAATCTTGTTTACCCAATGCATTTCGGCCTTCTGTCCGGCCCTCCGTCAGGGGTTTGTTTATCTAAAATGCAAAACATAATTTTTCATTACGTAACCCCCTTCTCAATGACGTGTAACTCCTCTCCCATAGTCCCACAATGCACTCAGCGTGTAAACCCGTCTCTTCAATATGAGACTCCAGTTACCCTTCTGACAGCTACACTGCTAACTTTACCCACATCTTCTAACTAGATACCCATCATTAGAAGGGTAACAGGTTTCTCATGTTGAAGAGACGGGTTTACACGTTGAGTGCATTGTGAGTTTTATAGGCAGATGTTGTGTTGGGAGGAAGAAAGTGAAGTAGGGTGACGTATGAGAGAATGTCCGATTGGTAACAGGTGCAATAGAGGGGTAGAGACAAGCACTGGTAAAAGAAGCTGTTCCAGAGAGCTAAATCATTAGGTTGATCTCGGTTGGGTGATAGAGGAATAGAAAGGATGACCACGCTGACATTTTGAAAGGTATAGATTACAAATAAACACAGGAAACCCTTGCTGTTAATCCCCTATATAAATGTTTACCCTGTGATCTAAACCCTGGGCCAAGTCCCGCTGTGCTCATAACTGCCCAGTGAAACTGCCAGGAGATCCTGTTGAGCAGTGGTGGCTCCTTCCGCTAAGGCAGAGGAGCGTCGCCCTACTGAGCAGGTCAAAGAGGAAAATGAAATGACAATAATTTACTGCTATTATCATTATATTTTTCCCCTTGCTCAGCTGGTTAGGGGTGGGGCTGCTCTGCTTGCAGTACTGGGGAGAAGTGGTTTGCCGACTTCAAGTGGGATGGACATGTTGGCCGGCTGTCTCAGGCTGATCAAACGGTCATTCACACTTTGCACGTTCTTCATGCAGGCTGCATTACAGCCACAAGGAGAACATGCCTAGCTTCCCATTCTCTGGCTGAGCACTGATCTATGGCACTCAGACCAATCACAATGGTGCATTGCAGTGTTGTGATTGGCTATCAGGATGCTTGGAGCTGAGAGCTTCCTACCCTGGAAGCGGGCAAAGAGGGAGAGGAGGAGGAGGCAGACAGCAGACAGGTAAGTGTTTTCTTTCTTCATATCCTCCGCCACCCACTGGCCCCGCAACCCACCCCCTACTGCCGTTAAATATCAGCCGCCATTGCTGTTGAATGCCTTTTCAGCATCCAAAGGATCATCCCCGCAGGTGTCTACTCCACATATGCAACCTCCAGAGGAGTTACAGTCCCCGCAGCCGACAAACTAATAAAGATCTGTCGAAGTGTGAAGTCTGGGTCCCCTAATGATCCGGCCCCGGCCTGGGTATTCTTAGAGGGTCTAACAGCCCTGGAACCTCACATTAGACACGTCCTACAAACCTCCTTTTCCACTCAACGGGTCCCGATGGAGTGGAAGAAGGCCATAGTACTGCCAATAAGGAAAAAACCAACTGTAAGCCTGGAGGTACTGGAAAACCTCAGACCCATTTCCTTATTGCCGTACGTGGCGAAGGTGGCTGAGAAGGTGGTTAACGCTCAGCTCACAGAGCACCTGGAAAAATGGAATGTACTCCATCCCTCACAATCAGGATTCAGGGCGGGCTACTCCACGGAGACGGCGCCCCTAAGAGCTACTGAGACCTTAAGAGCAGGGGCAGATGCAGGTCATACTATGGCCTTGATTATGCTCGACCTAAGTGCGGCTTTTGACACCGTAGCACATTCCATCTTGCTACGGTGTCTGCAAGAAGCCGGGGTCGCTGGTCCTGCGCTGTGCTGGTTGAAATCGTTTCTGACGGAAAGATGTTTCCAGGTACAGCAAGGGACTTGCCGCTCAGTGGAGATGTCACTAGACCAGGGAGTGCCTCAGGGCTCAGCTCTGAGCCCCACTCTTTTTAACCTATACATGGCCTCACTAGCGAAAGTTGTACATTCCTATGGGGTGGAATTGGTGTTGTACGCTGACGACACCCAGCTGCTTATCTCCCTATCGCAGAACACCTCCAACACCCCTTACAACTTTAAATCCTGTATGCAGGCTCTAGCAGAATGGATGGATGCCCACTGTTTAAAACTAAATGGCTCTAAAACAGAGGTGCTGGTGGTAGGGGGAAAAAGTGAAAACTGGTCGGATGAGTGGTGGCCTTCATGTCTGGGCCCTACCCCAATTCCATGTCAGGAGGCTAAGAATTTAGGGATCTGGATGAACCCTGCTCTCTCATACGATGGCCACATCAGGCGTCTTGTGGGCAAATGTTTTGGAGTACTAAAGACTCTAAACAAAACCTTAGACCTCCTCCCTCTATCGGCCAGAAGGACACTAACGCAGGCACTGGTGACCTCGCGATTAGATTATGGCAACATCTTATTCCTTGGGGCAACCGAGGGCAGCATAGGTCGCCTACAAGTTATACAGAACTCCGCCGCCAGACTGGTGCTAAGAAGACCCAGGAGAGCCAACTCGAAAATGGCGCTGGATGCGCTTCATTGGCTACCCGTGAAGAAGCGTGTGCGGTATAAGTGCCTCCTCTTCTGTCACCGTATCGTCTGGGACAGGTCACCGACTTACCTTAGGGATCTAGTCAGCAGATACGAACCAACTAGAACCCTCCGTTCGGAGGGCGCCGGACTGCTGACAGTCCCTAGGATTAAGAAGGCCAGAATGGGTGGACGCTCCTTTGCACTCCAAGCAGCTCAACAGTGGAACAAACTTCCCTTTGCACTGAGACTGGAGAGCAGTGAAACGCGGTTTAGGGCTCTGCTTAAAACTCATTTATACTCCTCATAAATCCTGGTAGTTTGTCTGCTGATCCATGGACAGTGTCAGCGCGGGGACACGCCGTGATGGCGTTACTGAGCGCTCTACAAACTCTATATTATTATTTATTATTAGCTGTATAAACATGAAAGGTGGTGTCAGGGTCCAGAATTAACTCATTCAGCTTTGGGTCTACCAGTTCTGAGTTAACTGCAGATAGCTCATTGACCAATATCTTTCTGTAGATCTTTGAATCTGCATTTCTCAATGATATTGGCTGATAAGAGCCACAGCATGTGGGATACTTTTCGTTTTTGGGAAAAACCACAACATTGGTTTCACCCCATGAGCAAGGTACCCGCTAAGCAAAGCTTTAGAGTTGAACAGATTGAGAAGTACTGGTATATAGGAACCCAGGAGAAAATCTTACAAAATTCAGATGGAATTTGGTCTGATCCTGACGCTTTACATCTTGCCAACTACTGGAAAGCCGTCTCAATCTCAACCAGAGTCACTCTCTCATCAAGCCTTTCATGTTGTCCCTGTGTCAGTCTCCTGAGTAGAAATGTCTCCATACAGCTTTTTACGGATTCAGTGGAAGCTACGAATTCCACTTTACTGAGGTTGGAGTAGAATTTCTGAAATACCTCCATAATTTCAGACTGCTCTGTTATTTGCTCTACTTTATTGTTCCCTATCTTCTGGAAAAGTCTATTACTTATTCTATCCTTGAGTCAGAAAGCCAGCCACCCATTTATCTCTTTGTTATTTTCAAATTGTGACAATTGTGTAGGACAGATCTTCTTGATGGCCTGTCCCACATTCTTTTCCTTGGAGGCTGAGGTTGGATAGTATAACTCGGAGTCTGTCCTCCACAAAAGGTCTTAAATGTAGCCCAAACCGAGATTATAGATACTGAGCCAACATTTGCAGTCATCTATTTCCCTAGCTGATCCTCATTTACTCGAATATAACCACTGTTCTGATCAAAAATCCAACATGAAAGAGTGGAGAATTGGCTGCTCCGATCAGACCTAATGAACATAGATAATGATTTATGATGAGAAATTATTCCTGTGTTTAATCAGAATTTAACACAAGACTGAGGTAGATGGCTAACAAAGAACATATCAATATGTGAAAGAAATTTATGGGCAGGTGAATTGAAGGTTAATCCATTCTCTTGAGGTTTACAGCTGCGCCAGACATTCATTAATGGGTAAGAGCTCACAATTTGCTTCAAAGCACCCCTAAGATTTTTCCTGCTCATAATAAACCGTGGTACCCCTGATTTCGTATAGGGCAGTAATTGCAAGGAAATTGCAAGGAGACACTAAAGTCACTAAATAATATTTGCAGATAGCAAGTTGATGATCCCACTTTTTAATCACAACTATTAACTATCGTCCCCATATCCATCTTCAGCTTTATTACCAACCCTGTTTTTAATCCCATACATGTAGGACCACTCCTGTTAGGTAGAGCTATAGCTAGATTTAGCCAAGACCATAGAACCCATTTTGCATACGTTAGGTGCTTCTCTTGAAGTAAATTCATCTCATAGAGACAAATGATATGTGGTTGGATGTTGAGAAGTTCTCCCTTAAGTAGTCTAATTTTAATGTTATTACCCTTTTTCATACCATTAACATTCCAGGTTTGGGAAAGGGTAAAAACGAGTACCATGATGTGTGGAGACCTGACAACGGCAATACCAATACATGCAATGCCAACAACTGCCATAACCTGTGCCCATATGACAATGTCAATGCTCTTAAATACAATGTCGAAGTTTGTCATAATTTATGCTTGCACAATAGCGATGGTACTGGCAGTAGCAATGTCAATGTATGCCATAATCCATGCACAAATGACAATGTTGTTACCATTAAAAGCGATATCAATGCACGTCATGATCTAGAATGCTTTACAATGTCAATATCTATAAAAACAATACCAATGTATGCTATGACAACTGTACATGAGCTATTGAGAATATCGATAAAAATTAAACCAGTGACTGCCATATTATTTTTAGGAGTTCCAGTAAACTTGCACCATTGCTGTCAGATTTACCGAAGGTGACCTCCCCATCAACCCCCAATCAGAGATACATGGTCACACGAGCCCAGCAAACCCGCACTCATGCATATCGAATAACAGGTCACAGATGGGGCCTTTCTTAACCCAAAGATAAAAGCATGCCCAGGCAATACCTTGAGTGATCTCACAGATAGATAGTTGCACCACAAACAGGTCTTCTGCAATTGGCCCCAATAAAACACGTTTGGCCAAAGGCCCGTGTTCCCCAAAAGTACCACAAAGCTAGATACCACATGTAGATAGAAACACTCTGCCAATAAGGGCAAGACATGCACACCACACACAGTGATCATGCGTTCCTCATGCTGAACATTTGGACACATACACACTGGCCTACACTAGCTCTCCCCAAGGTTGAGAGCCATGTGTGTCCTTATCAGATGCTTAAACTTGTTAATTTATAACTGTGATGCCTTTTAAGAATGCAGAAATAGTTTTATGGTACTTCACAAGATGTGTATAAAAAAAACAGCCAACACTCTGTACACAGAAAGACTTTGCTCAGAGCATTCTCCTGAGACTCTTCTGGCCACTGCATTTACTTAACTAAGGTGTGCCTGTTTTGCCAAACGCCTCATGACTTTTCATTTCTTTAAGGTAAATTCATATCCAAGCATCACAGTAATTATATGAAGGTGCTGGCCGTGACCCATTATGATCCTATCATCACATCACCTCATCTTGGCATGGTGTCACCTGCACTTTCTCTGCCTATTTTACTGAACTTCTCAACCTTCCTGTGTTTTCTCCCCAAGCATTTTTAAGTCATCATATGTCATGCAAGTTCTCCTTTGCCCTCTCCCAACCTTTCTTCCTCGCCACAACCCACCGCCCTCAAACGGGATATGAAAGAACATCTCCAGATCTTCTGTGTCCAGACTCTGAAACATACTTCCCACCCATCCCATTGAGCTACCTCTCCCCAGCCAACAGGTATAGACACCTGAAACCCCTCAGGGAAGTCCCAATACTAACACTAAACTTTCCACAAGATCATTATTAGACCAACTGGGAGCAGAAAGAGAGAGAGAAAGAAAGAGAGAGAGAAAATATACAAATCCAGACCCTTTTAGAGCATAAAGAATAGAAAGGGGGAACTAAAAGAGAAACAAAAGTAGCCATGACTTCGAATCAACTACAGACCTATTCCAACAACTATAGATCACAGCAAAGATCAAGCTCCACTAGATACTTTTTCTTTTTAAGTTGTTGGAAATTGCACATACTCAGAGCTAATGAATGTAAACAACCAAGTGGCCTTTGACTGATAGCCAGTAAAAAAAACAATTTCAGCAAATCAACAAAGGCCAACATAGCTCGATACATGCAGCTTAAAGCTTAAGTAGTACACCAGTATCTTGTCTTGATGGTGAATCATTTCTCTGTTGCCATTGTTTAAGCAATTCAAGAACTTTATGTGCATCCTGACATAAATGCATATGACCCTCAAAAAGTATTTTCAAATTACCTGGTTCCTTAAATAGATTGTTGCCCAATCTATTGAAGTGCTGGGATCTGCTTACGCAGCACCAACAACATGTCACTGTCTTGTGGAGAAAGTCACACTCGACAAAGAACTCCACGCCACAAAAACAAATGAGAGATCGTGGACAGGTGACCTGGAAGGTCGACTGCCTTAATATAGAGTTCCCCACATAAATTAAAATTGCCCATGGGTAATGAACTGCCTTATTCTTCTTCAACTGCTGGAAGGGGAAATTATGTGCCTTCTGAATCATAGAGTCCATGTCCCAGTCACTCAATGCAGGGAAGGCTGTTCTAAAGAGACAGACAATATAAACTCTTGGATTATCACCCTCACTTTCTTCAGGTATGCCTAAAGCTCAGAGTTGGTTTCTCTGAGATCTATTTTCCAAATCCTCTAATTTCAAGACAAATACATCCAGCTGAAAATTGCATCTTTGACTCCTACATTAGTCTCTTTGACAGCATTTTGAAGATCCCTCTGCCATGTCTTCAACTCCTCAAGATGGCAATGGAAGGTATACATGTTTAAAGCCAGCTTTCTCAGCACCACCTGCATCTTGAAATGTGCCATTTTCACAGAGAGAGAATCCTTTCCGTATACCTCCCTATGAAGCTAAATAAGCTTATAGATCAGTGATGGAGATATTCATTCCAACCACCTCTGTTATGTTGGAATTAGTCCTCTCAGAACTGGGGCCGGTACAAACTGAGGGTTCATCTGGTACACTTGCTCCAGAACTACAGGAAGGAGATGATACTTGCATACAAGGCAGAGGTTAAGTTGGTGTAAGTTCCAGTCCCATAACATCTCTCCTTCTTCTTTGGACTAAACGGTATCCAGCCCTCTCTGTGCAAAAACCTTAGTAACCAGCATCTGCTTTGCTGTTAAAAGCCTAGCTATGCCGTGTTTTGCTTTCCTACTGGTGTCTTTGTCAATGCCATCTTCTATCTGAAAGCTATGTTGCAGTTCTGTACGACCCCCTTAAAATTCTTCAACTTCTCCACCTTAGCCATGCTCAAAATTGTCTACCATTTATAAAAAAGAGGGGGGACTGGGAGCCTTGAAGTACACCATACAGGCTCCCACATATATAGAGTAGTATCAAAAATAGTATGCAGTTCCTATAGTGCAGCAGTGAGATGGATGTGTTAAGGTACATTTGTTTCAGAGGTGAAATATGCTCCAATGGGAGGAAGTGCCCTCACCATCTGTGAGGGTGGCATACTTCATCCTTGGGCAAGATTCTTGTCGGGCCAGCACTGCAATGCCAGACGGGCACCCGTGAGATCAGCCGGGGATCTATTTCAGGAAAACCATTTGATGAAGTGCGGGTGGGTGGGTTGATACTGTAGATTGGTAGTAAAGTGATGTTAGAGTGAAAAGTGTATCAATATAGACTAAGTGATCCTCAAGAAACCTGTTTAATTCAATGAGTTCATTTGCCTAGTTAAAATGGTAAGTGTTATTAGAGGATATAATGGTCCTAGAGAGCATAGTGAATCTAGTGGGTAAACATGTTTCTCGCCTTTTTATGTCAGGAGAATTGATCATGTAGCAATTCTTCAGGACCTAAGCTAACCGCAGTATACACAGTGAAGGAATCTCAACATGTAGATCCTGGAACAGAGATTTCCAGTCACTCAGCACAATTGTAGTCAATCAGGTACCTCTAAATTTGAGAACCGTCCTAGAACACAAAAGATAAATACATCATTGTAAGATGCAAATTGCAAGTAATAGTACAAAGTGAGACATGTGATGCAGAGTTAAAACATGCCCATACATGGCATGCGTGCAGTATCAAACCATGCAATTACACAACATGAGTGAAAAAGGCACAGTAAAAACACCCTTGGACAAACAACAACACCTCACAAATGTTGAGCCACAACAAAGAGATAACTTCCACTGTGTGGATAAGTGTGGCTCAAATAAAAATAAATAATCATGACACTCACAATTTGGGTTGCGATAAAGCCCCCACAAGAGAAGGTAGAGGAAACACTAATGAGCATACTGCAGGAGAGAGAGACAAATAAAATCAAAAAAGGGGGCTCTCACCGCAGTACTGGAGGAAGTTATAGCTATTTAGAGAGCTAGGAGATTACTTACACAGATGTGACATGCCGTCCGTGTGGAGACCTACTCCAGCTCTGCTTCCTTGAAAGAGGACAGCTGAAAGTGGGGCCGCTCCTTAAATATTGCTATGAAGGTGCAGATTGAGAGTGAAAACAGCGATGAGACAAGCCAAAGGTACGGGCGTAGTAACACTGTGCGGCACAGAAACTGCGGGCGTCCTGTTAAGTGTACTAGGCACCCTCCCGAGGACAGCACAACCCCATCATCTTCTACCTGTCTCTCTAACCACTGAGGACCTAAAGGCCAGATTAAACAAAGGGGGTACTTTATTCCTTATAATACATGGTCACACCATCATCTATCCCACCAACTACTTAAATCCTTGGTGCATAGCTCCATCATGTGAAAGAGCGAGCATGTGTACAAACATGAAAAATACCAATAGAATCTGTAGTATGAAATTAAATACATCAAAGTAGCTGTTAGATATTTCTTGCAAAAGATTTAGGAAGTTTAATATAATTAAGTCTTTTTTTAAAAGGCGCAGTAGAAAATGCAGAAAGATATATATAGATTAATGTTTATATTTCTGCATTAGATATGTACTCAGTGCAAGAGAGGGAAAATATGCAATGGAGAAGGAAGAGAAAGACGGAAAAAAACGCCACAAAGAGAGGAAGTAGGAACCTGCAAGAGGGAGATAAAGAGGCAGGGAGTGTCTGTTAGGTGATTAAAGCAGCATGAGGTGGATTTAGTTGCACCAGCCGTGGGTTTCTGAGCAGGGCTTTCAGCACCAGCACTCATTCTACTACAAATTAAGCACTGTATATAATGCAAGTAAAAACAAAAAGTCTTGGGTACCACCAAACATCAAAACAAACTTTCCTTGCCTGGCATGCAGCTGGTCAAATAAAGACCCTTCTTTAGGCACTAAGCACATCGTTTGGTAGCTGATTCTCAATGTGTCTAGTGTATTGATTGGGCCCCTGTCCAATAAATGTTAGTTTCTGGTCCTCTGATCTACAGAAAGCACCGGATTCTTTCAAGTACAGATTTTGCAGCTAGTTCCTGACTTAAAGATATGGGATGTTTAAATCCTATGATGCTGTCTTTTATCTTAGAATCATGGCTAGACTGGGAAAACAAAAAAACCCGGGCAACTTTTGTCAGACCAGCTCCCATATCCTATATGGTGAATAGTGAGCAAACACAGCGAGTAAGACTGACCACTTCAATGGGGCTATGGGTGAGGGGGTCTCCTCTCTAGAAAATGTCGGAAAATATCAAAAACGGTGCATTCTAAAACACATTTTTCATTGTATATTCAAAGGTATTAATTTTTAAAGCATAGTAAATGATGATCTTACTGTGCAACAGGGTACCCAGCCAGACCTACAGACATTCTTACAGAGAATACCAATAAAGGACAGACTAGAAAATAGAGGACAAAGAACACGAAAAGTAAGTCTGACCAATACCTATGCATTGCTTTCCGAGCAAGCACAGTGCACAAGCCACACCAGTGCAAGGGTCTCCCCTGAAGAAAATTTAGAAAAAAATAAATCACAAAAATTGTTCATTTTACATTGCAGTCGACCCAAATTCCCTCCCTAAAAGATCTGTGCCTTTTAGAGGCTTCTCTGTAATGAGGATCTGCACATGCAACTGGTTGGAGTTAAGGAAGTTCTTGCCTAATAGATGGAACAAGAACTGTGAGTCAGTGTTGGAATATGTGAGACAGCCATCTTGTTCAGAATACTGTGAAGTGAGCCATCCATTGGCATTTGCATATCTCTCATCCCATTCAAGTTATCAGCCTACGTTTGAGGATCTAGTGACTAAGCTTAGTCAATGGGAGATGTTTATATTATTGGAAGGGTGAACCTGTACAATGAACATCTGCGGAAATTGACCTTTTCAGAGCTCTTGGGTATCACATGAGAAGTTAATTCAGTCAAGGTTTTTTCTTTGCATTCTAGTACTTGCAGTCTTAATTTTATAAATGCATACATGCCAAAAGACCTGATTCAGGTAAGATACTAATACGTTTTAAAGCCAAAAATTGCACTTTTTCCGCCCCCACCCCAACATTGCCTCCAGTGAGTGGGTGGAGAAATTAATGCCCCCTGTTACTGTTCCAAAATCTCCCATTTTCAGTTACCAAATTTTGGCAAGTATATAATGGGATCACCAGAACTACATGTCCTGGAATGTACATAAAAAAGGGCTTTATCAGCTATTCATGCATGGCCCTTAAAAATATGGGAGCTCCTCGTTTTACAATGCAGCACTTTACAGAGTGTTTTAGCTCAAAGGAGATCTGTCTTTTACATTGTCACATCAAAGTGCATAATGCTTAACAATAAATGGGAAAAACACAGTTTCCCTCTTAATCTTACTTTCAAATAAAACTGTGTGTGATATATGTCGATTGATTTTATTTTGTAATGATTTCACAAACTCCTACATCTAAATAAACAGACTGGACTTATACAGCAGTTGACTGTCAAATGCTATGGACTCTGAAGACTCGAATCTCTGAAATCTCTTGATTTTTGACAAATGAATGAAGACACCCATGCTCCAGGCTTTTTTTGGCTCATGTGCAGGCTTCCTCGAGGTCAGCTGTGTGACAGACTGGGATCTTATTTTGTGGAACGGTCTACGGCCTTTTAAAATTTGCCTTTCCGTTCACTGATTCTTCAATGGCCCATAAAAGCATTTGCCTGGAATTTTAACATCAGGGCACTTTATCACGTTCTAAAACATCTTGGACATGTTTATATTATTTCAAAGAAGAGCGAATTTGCTGTTCTATAGGTTTTGGAAAGCTGATGCAGGTTTGCAGTGTTCTCTGCCAGGGAGGTGCCCTAGCAGAATGCGCTAACTACCCACCTTGCCATGATCCTATACCTTCTTTTGAAAATACCAGATGTTTGGTGGGCTCAATGGGTCAGCATATAAATTTAATGAGGACTGACAGAACAC
Source organism: Lissotriton helveticus (assembly GCF_964261635.1). Taxonomy (NCBI): domain Eukaryota; kingdom Metazoa; phylum Chordata; class Amphibia; order Caudata; family Salamandridae; genus Lissotriton; species Lissotriton helveticus. The sequence goes on from NC_136071.1 coordinate 624,619,085, forward strand.
CTGAGAAGCAACTACAAGTTGATTCATGCTGACAGTGCGTCCTGCCGTCCTCCCTGGAAAGGCGGTACCTGTCTCTCGGAGGAAAAAAGAATCAGCGGCAGTTTGGGGAAAGTTTCGGCGTAAGCATTTGTTATATAATTATCTCCAGTTGCAAACTGATCTTCTTTTCAAATTTAACAGCGCTCTTTAAATGAAGGCGCTAGAAAGAAGATGAACCTCATTTGCGTCTCAAAAGTTTCATTTTTGCACATAAGTATGATCTGTGGTTTGCTCCATTTTATGCTTTTGATAAATCCATACATGCCAACAGACCCGATTTAGATGGTAGACTCACATTTACGAAGCAAAAACAATGGTTCGTTTTAACTGTCTCCCATCTGAAATGGCCTTTGGTTCACTAGAAGTCACTCCCAATTTTTGGACCAAAACTGATTCTTTTTAACTGTGGTGCAGCACACACTTTACACGTCACAAATACAACACAATGTCATAACAGATACATGACATGAAGGTGCATTTACCGCGTGATTCTTCTATGGTCTAACAATATTAATATAGGTGTTGCATTTGACATTACTACAAAAGTGCATTTACTGTAGGACTAGTTAATTTACTCAAACTATGGGCGATATGTACAATGAAGTAGCGGGGCGCATCGTAGCCGCCTAAGCTTAACGACACCCTCCGCCACTTCGGAAATGAAAGACTGTACCATATTTACAAAAATGTGGTGCAACCTTGCGTTTCCCCCTGCGATGGTACTAAGTTTAGCAACTTAGAACTAGGCACCCTTGCACCAGAGTGCAAGGGTGTCTGTGTGCAGGGGAGGTTTGGTTATGTGTAGGAAGGTGTCCCTTCCTGCACATAAACAATCCTAAAATGCTATTTTGTAACTTTTATGTGTGCCGCTTCATGCATCACACCTGAAAGTTATAGCATGGCATTTAAAAAAAGGGCTGTTTATGTACAGGAAGGGACACCTTCCTACACATAAACAAACCATGGCATTTTGCTTTTTCCATGTGTGCTGCACAACGCAACATACATGGAAAAAGCAAAAACTAGGAGAAATAATGCATTTCTCCACGTTTCGCCAACTTAAGACCAGGATTTTCCTGGTCTTAATTTTGGAGCTGCCTCCTAAGTACGCCACTCTTGTACATAGGGGGCAGCGTCAAATACAATGGGTGTTGCGTTGGGACACCCAGCACAACACCCACTGCACGCCCTTTCACGCTAAACATACCGTGAAAGGGTGCCTTATGTACGGCAGTGTTAAACCACATTAAGTGGCTTGATGCTGCCTTGCACATAAGGCATGGCCCCTATTGCCACGGGAACGTCACAAAAAGTGATATTCCCGTGGCGATAGGGGTTTGTATATATGTCCCTATGTGTTTAACTGTATTAAACAAAATATTAATAAACCATCTTCACTTAGTATACATTTACTCACTATAAAATGTAAAATTCGACTTTCATAATATGTGTCTTGATACATTGAATAACATTTATTAATAGACAATTACATAGAAACCATCCGCATACATGTGGAATGTGATTACTCTAGAAACTAAAAAGGTTTATGTAATGTGTGTATTCATATTTCATATATTTTATTTAAATGCAGTTCTTAGCCATACGTACACAGGATTATTCAAAGGATTTACAGCATGCCCTGTGAAAACCGCATCTAATGTATCGATCATTCATATTAATTTGTGTTTACATGTGCAAATGCATGTTAAATGTGCTCTTTTGCCAATACGTTAAGTTTCCATTGTAGGCCTATAATACTTCATGCTGTATAAATACTGATTTCCATTTTCTGCTAACATTGTTAGTTTAGGGTTAGATACATGACTGTATGCGTGATAGAAAGGAAGAGCCTGAGAAGTGTTGCGGTCTGATTTCCCTTTTTCCCTACCTTGTTCCTGTGTGTATGCTTTCATTGTTTTCCACGTCCTTGGTGTGCCCAGTGTTGTCTAATTTCTGTTTCTATGGGTGGGATCTCCTTGTTTTGGCTCCACATGCAGCATTTGAGTTACGCTTCACAGCTGTGGTTAGATGTAGAGGCGGGATGGGGGCGTATATGAGAGCTGCCTCCCTGTTCCATTTTGCTTGGGTTCACCTCCGGTTGTTATAAGGATTTCCCGCAGCTTGGAGTGGACATCTTCGTTGTTTCTCCTAGAAGCGTTTGCTTGTTCCAGCTGGAGCAAACAACTTCCTTCCCTTCCTTTGCGTCCTTGGATGTGGGGACTTCCTATTAGTTGTCAAGTCAGTGAGGAGCGTCATCCTCATTACTGTGAGTTCTGTCTTTCCCAGTGCACTGCAGGCTTTTTTTGGACTTCATTAACTTCAATTGATTGTATAGAAGAACAAAAGGGGTGTTTGTTACCTCATGTGTTTTTTTCCCTCATCTTCAGTATTCCTCAGAGTATATTCCCTGATTGGCACCTGAACATTATAAATGGAATCTTGGGACTACACCACGTTATTTGCCTACAGCAATTGTTCAGGATAACGTTGTTTACCTGTTTACGTGGAACACTAATCCCTATTTGAGAAAGGGGTGAGCAAGGGATTTACTTTGTTTCTTGAGTGTTTGTGTATTTCACTGCTTTGTTCATTTCTAGGCATTCTTCTACTGATTGTTTCTGTTCTCTCTTTCTGCAGTGTGACCCAGTATGGGTTATTGGGGTGTCTGAAGTCCTGGTGAGGTCCACAGGACAGCTGTTCAGTGTTCGTACGCCCATCATTGTTCTCCTTTCATTCCTGTCTTCCCCCTGGTGCGTTGTCTGCTCGTGCTTTTCGTTTGTATGGGCACGGAGGGTTAAAATACAGGGTAGGGGTGAATGGGACTCTCTTTGTTTCCGCAGTACCTGTAATTCAGGTGAGAGGGGTTGGAACAAGAAGAACACCTTGACAAAAGAACATGGAGAGCCATAGTGCTAACTGAAAGGACTATTCAGCAATGTCACAACCTGCCTTGTGTGTTTGTGTGAAGACAATATTGTTCTCATGTCCGTTGTGGGGTACTCTGTAATTGTTGCAGTCTACAACGTAAGAAGTGGAGAAAGACAATAGAACCCTGATGATGTGTGCAAATGGGTGTTGGCCAAAAAGACTCTTGTGTGTTATAACTTAGTGTTCAAACCCTTGGATATCAGAGATCCCTTCAGTTACCTTCAGAGTCTTTCACCTGAATGCTTAGAACACTTTTCCCCTGGACATTTTAGAGGTTTAGACCTCTATGTTTTCTTTGATTCTTTGCTGAGTGTGGCTTAGGCACACTTACGTACCTGACCCAAGAAGGCTTTTGACAGAGGTTCTGTAATGCTGACACCTTCCGACATTTTTTTCCTTGTTTAATTATATTTTCCTTTATGGAATTTCCGGATTTTTAAAATCTTTTAGATTTTTAGACCCATCCTTTCAGCTGGGACTTTTCTTCAGGTGATTTAGATTTACCCATGTATAGACAGCAAAACCTGAGACTCTTCTCTGAGCATCAAATACTCTTACACATTTTTTGTATTGCTGTGACCAAACTTCTTGATTGCCTACTATTGCTCCACCTCAATTTCTTCTGCAGGTTGAGCATTCCTGTAACTTTATAGCATGGTGTTAAGAGTCATGTATCTTAACTTGCTTCTTCCCTTGTAATAAACCTTCTTAACCCTAGCTGCAGATTCCTGGTTCTTATCTTATTGTGTAGCCAAATGTATTACATTGTTAATTGTATTTGATTGATGCAGATGTTACCTTCCATCACCTCTCAGGCAGAAAATAAAAGGTCCATCAGATTAGCAATGGTAAGCAAGTGGGCCCAGGAATCTCTGAATCACTGTCTCCCATCTGAAATTGCCTGTGGTTCAATAGAAGTCAATGGGTAAAATACATTCTCCCAATTATGTTTACAAAATCTACCACTTTCTTTTTACAAAATGTTGGCATGTATGTAAACTAATGACTGAATTTCTCCAGGAAATCTTCAAGTTGTAGGAATGAGGAAATTATATGACCACAACGTCAATCTTCAATCTTCTTATTATATGTATGAAGTTGAGAAGTTGAATCACGGAAGGTTTGAAGCAGACTACTGGATGCGGGGGCATAGTCTTACCTGACCCAGGGGTCCCGTCAGTCTCCAGATCCTGATGATTCACATCTTTAAAGCTGCAAGTGCTGTCTAGAGCCAGTCCTGGGCCCTGAGTACTGCTGGCCCATCACCCTCCCTTTACTTGCTGCTCCACTGACACCACATGGCACGTGTCGCACTGACTGTGGTGTCCAGGAGTCTCCATACTCATATTGCCCGAATGTCTCCTGGTCTTTTCAGGGTCCTCTCTCGGTCCCCAGTTCTTCCTCTGACTCCCTTTCCTTCCGTATGCAACGCATCGTATCTCCAACCTTGTGAGTGCACATGAACTTCTGTTGTCTATTTTGTATCTGAACAGCTACAAATGGCACCGAAATGAAAGAGGGACAATGGCACGTAGTTCGTTCCGATGTCTGATTTGGACTCCAAATTTCACCCTAAAGCCAGCAAGTTCACCAAGAATGGCAAATACTATCCGGAGGCCGGAAAGTGAATGGTGGCCTGCTGATTTTGCTATGGCCGGGGCCAATCACGCGACTCTGGTGCAAAATCACCCACCAGTAACAAAATCAGCAAGCCACCCAGTAACAAATCCGCCCCCAACTGCCAGTCTTCCGGGGAAACGCCCGGTGCCTGGTATTGCCAGTCCAGCATTGCTTAGAATCCTGAATGCATTCTCCATAACTAATACGAAGCCAACAAGCAATCGTCATAGATTGATGCCAGGCAGAACATGTGTTTCTCCCGTGAAACTCTTAGAGTTTCCTATGAGTGGGTCTTAATATTGCAGAGAAATGCAAGCCAGTAGGTCTTGGTTCTTAGAATAAACATTTGATTGACCTTAGGCTTAAAATAACGAAGATTATGTATTGTAATTACTCTTTATTTCTGCAGAATAAAGTATGACAAACTGAGTACAGCTTGCAGTTCGCACGCTCCTGTCAGAAGTAATGGCTATAAGAAAAATTGCTCCATTAGTTGAGTGCAACATTTCTATTAATTATCAAGGAAACTAGAAAGTCATTTCAGCTGAAAGCAATTTTTTTTTAATCATCTAATTATTTTGTAGGTCAATTCGTTGTTTGACATAACTTTACGCAATAGATAGGATTTGATTCTTTCCGAATCGTGTTTTAAAGGATAAAGACGTTTAAATGCCAATAAAGGTCAAGATATACTATGACTTTGTGCTGGTGTACAGCGACGCAAAGCAGCACACAGTATCAACTATCCAGCCCAAAAGGTATTATGCCCTGGAAAGCTGGCCTTTTCTCACTGCAAAAAACACTTTGCTCTACTTTGAGTCACTTTGCATCAAGGGCGCATTACTGTTGTAGATCACATTAACATCCTTAGATTTTTATGCAAAGCCTGGTCTACTGAGATAGCCAGGTCAGACTTTGCATAAAAAAACACTAATTTGAAGCAGGCACAAGTAAGGTGAAATATATTCACTACTCAAAAAACCACACACATTGCACATGGACTGCAGTGCACAGCACACATCCAGGGGCATATTCTCAGGAACGTGTGATAACCTCCGCAAAAGTTACTTAACGCAACTTTCAACATCACAGTGTATCGCGGGAAAAATATGGCAAGTTAACCAAGCATTCTCAACACGGCGGTACCATGCGATAGTCTCCAGATAATGCATAAACTGACCTTGTTCAAATCAACGCCATGCCGCAAAAATGTGAAACGCGAACGCTAAAAAAGCTGCGAAGAGGCCAATTGCGATACTGAAATCAGCAAAAACCAGCTACAATCCTGCAAATCCCATGCATCTGGTGGGTAAATACACTATAAAAGCTACAAATACAACACACCAGAAACAATCCAAAGTGCATAGCAACATGGATGCACCCTGACCAAGCGTAGAGGCCGATGAGCACCCCACAGACCACCAGCAAGGAACAACGGGGTCGGGGAAGGCCAGGGAGAAGAGGGAGAGGAAGATGGGGTGCAGTCTGCAGGAAAACCAGATCTGGATCACGGAAGTGACTGAACATTACCATCAACTGGCCCATAAATAGACTACCGGGAATGGAGTCGGAGTGTCGAGGAGGCCAATGGAGGAGGCCATGAGGCGCTGGCATGATGTGAAAATCTAAACCAGGCACAAAGCCGCTGCCAACAGGAAGGCAGCAATGGTGCCAGGAGGCGGTAGGCCTGCGCCACAGGAGGAAACGGAGGCCACAGTCATCAGTATGGAGACGGTGCAAGGAGTCTGTCCAGCACAACCATGCCACACTTGGCATTGTGAACATTCATATTCAACGGTCACTTGCCTCCTTTACACATATGTGGTCCCCACCTCTTCCTACACCCTGCTATTGTGTGGCTGAGGTGACATGCCGTTGGCGGCCAAAGAACATGGCTGGCCCAGGTTCCAACAGTAAGTTGTGCTGTCGTGTCTGGTGGGTGTGCATGTTTATGTGAGCTTGTGACGTGTGCATCCCCAGAGTTGTGAATTGCATGATTGTGGAGCTGAGGTATGTGGTGTGTTCATTTGGTATTGGCCAAAGAGCAGTGCATTTCCGTGGGTGCCATCCTGGTAGTGCAGTTTGATGATGGACTGTCTGAAGGTGTAGGAATCATGGACACTGCCTGGGGTGTTGGCGGCGACATTGGTGGGGATTCCTCGGTGGTCCAATATTGCCTGGAAATTGGTGGGATATGTGCACTTTCTGTTGCACTCATTGCGTGCAGTGTTGCCAGGGGGCACAAGTAGGACATGTGTGCAGTCAATTGCCCCCTGACACATGTGGGAAGCCAGCTGTGGCATAGACACCATGCTTGGTCTCTGGCTGTTCCTGTGCAGTGTGTAGGAAGTATAGATAGTGCAGTACCAAGCTGATGGTGTCATCCATGACCGTTGTGAGAGACTTGGATTGGGCTGATTGTGTGACTCCTCCAACTGGTGCGGATGTTAGTTGGAGGGTACCAGTGGCCAACAGGTGCATCACAGCCAGCAGCTTGGTCTGAGGTGAGATGTCCGTCGTTCACTGTGTTAATACCGTTAGCCTGTGTACAATGATGGTCAGGATGCGGAGGAGGGTTGACCTTTTGAGCCTGTGGTGGGTACTGACATTCTCTGGTGTTGGGTCTGTGAGGTTGGTCTGTTTTCGGAGGGTCTCTGTCTTTGTCTGCGCTGCCTCTGTGTTGGTCCGGGGGGCGGTTGGGGGCCGAGGGTGTGGGGGGTGGTCCTGGGTGTGTTGGCAGTGGGTGTTGTGGCCTTCTTGGGTGTCTGGGCCACATGTTCAGTGGCTCAATGGCATCTGTTGTTCTTCAGGTGTGACTCTGGCCTTGGCTCCTGTTTGTGGTGCAGGTTTTGGTCCGACTTTACACCGGGTCAGAGCAGGTGTTAGTTTCCTGCAGCTAACGCACCTTATGGCATGTTTTGTCATCTTATTGCCGATCTGGCTGGTCATTGAGAATGTTGCAGAGTGGTGTTGTCGCTGCTTTTTGCTCAAGAACATCTACTCTGCATCTCATTAGCGATAGTTGCGGGGGTCATCTGTGGCGATGTTTTTTGCGGCTGCTATCGCAGGTAAACTGGTGATCTGGGTTGTTGGCACCAGCTTGTGAATGGGGCGATAAATTGATCGCCACTTCGGCTGCGATAAAGTGCCGTTAACTCTGTGATAGCTCCTTGAGAATATGCCCCCCAGTGTATTGGGTCCTTCTCACTTTGGCGCAGCATAGGACATTTTACTGAAAAAATATGCTTCCAGTACAAATATTAGAGAAGGCTACACTCACTGCCCCGTGGAGCAAAGCTATGCATAATTTAAGGCAGCCTTGTGAGAATGCCAGCGTTGGGGATGAAAGAAGTAACAGGCCAATCTTAGAAGGTATAACTCAGCACCGTGTTTCCCATTTGGACAACACAGCAAATTTGGGTCCAGCACTTCTTTGTATGAAAAATCTGTAAATCTGTGAATACATGTTGGAAAACCCAACTTGTGCTGCATCGATATATGCACAGGATGTTTACTATTGTCACTATGAGTAATTCCCAAAATGCTAACTATGATAAGTTAAAGCGTTTTTTTGAAATATGTAAAATGTGCAAATATCATGAGAACAATATTTTCTAATGTTTTAGTTTTAATGATGCATGGTGCCGTAGCAGATGAAGTGATGATCCAGCGGTAAACCAGCCTCAGATACTCTAATACCTCATACTCACCTTGGACTCATAAACACACACACACATTTACACAGGCCTGTTTAATCCACTGGGGTCAATTTTGTAATTGTCGGTCTGAGATTTAGTCATCTAATACTTCTAACTAAATCTTTCGCAGATCAAAAAGTTCTTTCCTCTGGTCAATGGACCATTAGTTGAACTAGTTGTTGGTGAAATGACATGAAATAAAATCCACTTTCTTTGCAATGGAACTAACCACAGACTCAGGAACATGTTTAAATGATTATCTAATGAAATTCATGTGAGCCAAAATCAAAGTACGCAATGGTCTCCATCACCCATGGAAGGAAAAGATTCAAATTAATAAGACTTTCAATGGCGGTACTTAGAAAGGAGAGGATAGAGAGAGCAGCACAAATTAAATCTACAGCACATTATAGTTACCTAGAATAGTGTGAGAACCAACCCCTTAGCCAAGGAGTTGGGAGACGTCCCCCGGGAAAGGATAGGAGACAGATGCTTCAGGTTACAGGACAGGATTCAGGTGACCTCTTCTAGATCTGACGCCTGCGTCGCACTCCTCTCTGACACTATCTTCCTCCTCGATTTTTCTGCAATCTTCTTCTAATTATATGACTTAAATTATAAGTCTGCAATAGGATTCTTCTTCAGATTTCACTCCATACTCCAACAGCATCCCGAACTCTGCTGCATTCCGGTCTCTTTGTCACTTCTAATTTACTAAAGTACCTAAATTATACTCTTCTAAAGCCATGTACCACCTCTTAATGTTTCAGTCTTGTAGAACTCCTAATTCTGGTTGGCCAGGCAAAAGGGATGATCTTCACACCATCTCAGGTTTCAGTCAATTCCCTTTAGTTTCATTGTCTAATGATCCCTCCCCTTAATCTTTATTCAAAAATCTGTATTCCCACCCGTATTCACAATTTTTATCTTCAAAAAGTATACATTTGGTATTATTCTCTTCCTTTTCAGAGGACATCAGGATGGTTCCCAGGGTATGTTGCTGATTCTTTTTTTGAATAACATTCAAGGATGACAGTGCGGCTTCAGGCTCACTTAAACTGTGCATCTATAGCAGGTCACATGGTCACATGGGATATAAGCCACGGTCTCTCTCAGCAGGCCCAAATACAAACTAATAAGAAAGTCAAGAAAATAAATTTTAGTTTCAAAAGAAAATGATTTCACTGTATACCACCTATCTCTACTCTAATCCCATTTACTTATAAATGCTCTCCCCGTTTAGTGAAGATAGGGCCCTGCTTGCACACATTGCAATGTTAGCATAAGCTTATTAGAAGATTAAACACCATTTTGCCACTTTAAAGCTTTTGCACACAACACTACATGTAACGTTGTTGTAAGTTAAACTGCTTGATTTTTTCTCGCATGAGAACGCCTTTCTTTTAACATCCCAAGACTTACATTGCGACCTTAGTCTGTACACTGCGTACAGACGCCTTCAAGGACACCATAATAATGTATGCTGTTATTCAGGTTGATCGACCCACGCTCTAGACGCAACATGAGCACAGCTGCAACTAACTGAAATTCTTTTGCCTTTAATATTGCACTGCGTGCATGATTTGAACACACTTGAAGAGAACATTTTCCAGTGAAAGAGAGCATTGCTGATCTTGTGATGTGATTCAGTTCTGCTGATCTTGGAGGTATGGGGTTCCCCATTCAAGCCTAAGAGACCTTCTATTTTTATAAAACCTAGTTCCTAGCAGGGGAGGGTGGTTCACAAGGCACTATAGGACCTGTTTCCCCTATCATTATAACATGATTTCTCCCTTTGTGTTTTGTAGGATTGTAACAATGCTGATCATATTTTTTTTAATCATATGCCTGCTTATGTTAGCAAAAATACTGCATCTTAGAGCACGTCGTTAAAATAAACACTTTAAACTTCTCAGTGTCTCTAATTACTCATGTTATGGACTGATATGAGAATAAATCGAAAGAGTGTTCTTGATTCCCGCCATTCCTGAGAGTACCCTAAGTTGCATGTTCTGGGTTGTCTAATCATTGGTCGATTCGCTGTAGGACGGACAGCTAATGAGACACTGATGCTAGGTACTGAGGTGATTTTTTTGGTACACCACAATTCACTGTGATCCTGAGTCCTGTGCACAGTTTTGTGCATGTGCAGAATCCCTGCAACATGGCACACCCAACGTTTGGTCTTATATTTGAAACTCTCGAGTAGTGCTTATAACAGTCCACAACACCCTCACTCCTATTTCCGGTTGACGGTGGTGACGGTTTAACCTACCTATATGGATGAATTATAGGTTATTTCAAGCTTGATATTTTAAAAAGGTTTGTACTTTGAATTACTGCCCATTTGTGCTACCATTCCTTTAGATTGTTTTTTTCTGTACTGTGTCCTTATGGCCGACATTGACATAGCTAAGCATAGTTGTGTACCACTCAGCAATTACTTACATCAGTATGGGGTGTCCACTGAAGGAATGGCGGTTATCTTTGTGGTTAGTGCAGAAGCAGCTTACCCCTTTGAGCTTTTCTACTCTTGGGTTACGTTTCCTGCTGTGAATGCTGATGATGATACATACCATATATACTCGCCCACAGCGATGCCTCCGGACTATGCGCCATATAGGACACAGGAAGTTCTGCTCTCTGCTTGGCAGCATCAGGTTTGGTTTAATGGCGCCCTCCCACACACCATTTCTGCAGTTCGGTTAGGTCCCTTGTCTATTCCAGGGGCCACTTGGCCAGTCTTGGCTCGGTTCACACCACATCCATGATATCAGACAGTCCCTATAGCAGAGTTACGATTACTCTTTGCCTCCGTTGGTTGGGTATATAGGGCTTTAGTGCAATATGTTTCCCGCAACATCCAGGTGGGGGCACCTGGGGCTGTGGCGCAACCAGTTGGACTGGCCGGGATAAAAATTAGTCCTGTCATGGTTAATTCGGTTATGGGAAAGCGCCCCCAAGATAAGGACGATATGCCTTTTTGGCTTGCCGAGAAATTTGACCAACTGGAAGCAGTATTTCCTAATACGACTCCGTTGAGAAACACAGGATTCTGACAATTAGTGTGCTGAATTGTGGGGCTTTCCAGTGTTCTAATATGCCTCCAGACACTCCCCTGTATGCATATGCTGACTTCCAGGCATTTGGACATCATTTAGGAATTGGCATCCATTCCCAATCCATGCCGGGTTTTGTGTAAGCCAGCCTGCTTATACTTGAAGCCAGCCTGCTCATGCCTGAAACTCCATTACCCAGAATTCCCTGTTCACTGCTTTATCTCCACCCCTGCAGGCCAAGGATGGGTGGAGGAATTCAGCTCACCTGTGGCTGGCTGCTGCTAGCCTGCTCACACCTGATGCATATGATTACTGTGAGCTCTTTTAACTCCCAGCTCCCTTCAGGCAAAGGTTGGTCATTGTAGCTGTTTATCGGTGAGACCGATCCTTGTTTTCCAGTGCTCTATGAGCTTTTGCTGTACTTGTTTCCTGAGCTTTAGTTATGCCTTGTTCCTGAATTAGCACTGCCTGCAGTGCTACCCTGACCCCTGAGCCTTAGTATTCCTTGTTCCTGAACTGCAGCAGTTTCCCTTATCCTGAATTAGCACTGTTTGCAGTGCTACCTTTTTTCCTGAGTTCCTGAGCTATAGTTATTCTTTGTTCCTGGGCTTCAGCTATTTCTTGTTCCTGATTTAAATGTAAAAAAAAAATGGATACTTGTATAGCGCACTACTCACCCGCAAGGGTCTCAAGGTGCTTGTACGAATACCGCTGTGGAACCCATCCTGACTTTCCCTGTGAGGTGTCCACTCCTCGGCACCCCCAAGGTGGAGGCCAGGCATCCTTAGCGTTGTGGGGGCCATTGTGAAGATTAAGCAAGCTATTGCCCAGAGTTGCAGAGTGGGACTCCATGATTGGAATAGGCACCGAGGCGAGAATTATCAGGTCCGTGGAATTTTGAGCTCAAGACCTGCCAAGGCGGGGAATTGAACTCTGGTCCCGGGCTAGACCTCTGCACAGGGTCTGCCGCTCTAACCATTGAGCCACACTTCTCCACAATTTGCACTGCTTGCAGTGCTCTCTTGACTCCTGAGCTGTAGCTATGTCCTGTTTCTTGAACTAGCACTCCTGTAGTGCTACCTTGACTCCTGAGCTTTAGTAATTTTCCTGTTCATGAACTAGCACTGCCTGCAGTGCTACCTTGACTCCTGAAGCTTTGGTAATTCCCTGTTCCTGAACTGGCACTGTCTGCAGTGCTGCCTTTACTCCTGAGCCTGTGCTCACTTCTTGTTCCTGCCCCAGCACTACCTATTCTGCTGTCTTACTTCTGTTACCTTGTATGTTTGTTAACTGCTTTCTGCCAAGTGTGCCCTGTGATTTCCTTCCTTTCCTGTTAAGCACTCCTCCTTGCTAGCTCCTTGTCTATTGTGCTTGTGTTTAGTTCTACCCCCTTGCTGTTACTGCCTTGCGTGTTCCTGTTTGATCGCCAGGATCCGTGGACACAGCTGACTACCTAGGTGGTGTTTCTTGTTCACTGTGAGTATTGTCTTTTGAGACATTTATAACATCACCATAGGTATAAGCTCCACATACCCTGCCTTTGCATGCATATCCTACATGTGGGCATTTGCAGTCAGTATCTGTAACAGCAATTGTGGGTAAGAAACTTACTGAGCTTCAGTCTTACCGTGTGGAGCTCCTGAGTGCTTTACCCCACACCCCCCTTTATTGTAAATGTTGTTTCATATATATGTCTTGCACATTCATCCTGGGTGTAGTTATTCTGAATGCTAAATTGCCTTGTGAGTGCCCTTCCTTTCAGAGTCTTACCCATCTTGTTCACTTGTACAGGCTTCCCCTTTGGATCCCTTTTTCTCCTCTGACTCCCTGTATGATCCTGGGCAGCGCTGTACTCCCCTTCCTGTGTACGTTTTCTACCCAGTTCCTAGTCCTTGCCCAAGTCCCTGACTGTGTTCCCCACATAGTCCCGGACAGTCCCTGACACTTGCTAATGTTAAGGGAGATGCTGTAAACTTTCAGGTGTCTAATGCTTTGCGCGATGTTCCCGATGCCAATATGTTATGTTATGTTATTTATACTTATAGAGTGCACGGTTACCCTGGGGTGTCTTGCCACTAAGTACTGGTTACCGGGAGGGGCTGATAACGTGCTACTGAGAAAAGAGCCATGTCTTCAAGCCCTTACGGAAAGACCTCTGGGGCATTTCTAAGCTGAAAAGGGAGCTCGTTCCAAGCTCTAGAAGCACAAAGAATAAAACCTCTACCTCCCCAATTGCTCTTTTTTTAAGGAGGCAACTTGCACTTGTTTAGCACCTGTTGACCTTAACATCCTGCCTGGGAGATACCATTGAAGTTTGCGTCTGAGAAACTCAGGATCTATTCCATTAACAGCCTTAAAGACAATACACAGAACCTTAGAGCGTGTTCTTAGCTTTACTGGGAGCCAGTGCAGTTTTTTCAGTTCACCCTTAACAGAAACGAACTTCGGTGTTCCAGACAGCATTCTAGCCACTACGTTGGACCAATTGAAGCCTTTTCAAGTGTTGTAATTAAGCCTTAAGATATAGGCTGTTGCAATAGGCCAGACGCGACATTATGAGGGCTGTCACCACTGTCTTAAGATTGCTCTCAGTGAGGATTTTAATTTTCCTGATTATTCTGAGAACCATATAACAGGCTGAGGTCACCATACTTACTTGGTCTCCCTTAGTAAGTGTGTTATCCACCAGAATTCCCAGATTTTTAGCTTTTCTTGACGGTACTGGACATGGACCAAGGTCCTCTGGCCACCACTCTGGTGTCCACACCAGAGGATTATTGCTAAATGTTAGGACCTCGGTCTTGGAGGAATTGAGTTTCAAACAGTTGGAGGACATCCAGACCGAAATGGCGCTCATTTAGTCATGAAAGCGATCTCCGGTCTCCTTTTCAGCTCCCTCTGTCAGTGATAGCACAATTAGTTTAAAAAAAAAACTTTCTTTATTTTTTTTTGCAAACAAGAAAATTAAGTTACAATTCTGACAGCAGTCAACACAGTATCCTTAGTCATATCATCATGCAATTACAGAAATTTAAAATCACATCACATTGCATCACATCGCTGATACATTTCTTTTCTACCGAGTCATCCGATGGTATACATTCGTCCATGTGGGCATCTCATACCTCATCACTCAAAAAGACTTGATGGGTTCATAGGTCTGTTGGCACTATTTGCCTATATACGTAACCGGTAAGTCATCTGTTCAAAGACACATTGCATGTATTAAACAGCAGGGATTTGCAACTCCTCACACACAATCCCCCATAACCTTTATACACTATTTTCGGAAATGTTTATGGAGGAACTAATCCCTATGGTGCAGCCAGCGGAGGTGCACGTGGATCAATCAATCAATAAATCAATGCATTTCTAAAGCGCGCTACATACACCTGAGGGTCTCAAGGCGCTATGGGGGGGGGCGCTACTGATCGAAGAGCCAGGTCTTGAGAAGTCTTCTGAAGGCCAGCAGGTCCTGGGTCTGTCGTTGGCTGGTAGGGAGAGCGTTCCAGGTCTTGGCGGCGAGGTAGGAGAAAGATTTGCCGCCGCCGGTGGTTTTTTGGATACGAGGAACTGTGGTGAGGGCGAGGTTGGCTGAGCGGAGGCTTTGGGTGGGGATGTGGAAGCTGAGTCAGTTGTTGAGGTATATAGGTCCGGCGTTGTGTTGTGCTTTGTGTGCGTGGATGAGAAGCTTGAAGGTGATCCTCTTGTTGACGGGGAGCCAGTGCAGGCCTCTCAGGTGGGGTGTGATGTGGCTGCATTGAGGGCCGTCGAGGATCAGGCATGCCGAGGCGTTCTGGATTCGTTGTAGTCATTTTAGGAGCTTGGTTGTTGTTCCTGAGTAGAGAGCGTTCCCGTAGTCGAGTCTGCTGGTGACTAAGGCCTGGGTGACGGTTTTTCTCGTGTCGGGAGGGATGCACTTGAAGATCCTGCGGAGCATTCGGAGGGTGTTGAAGCAGGATGCAGAGACGGCGTTGACTTGACTGGTCATGGAGAGGGTGGAGTCGAGGATGACCCACAGGTTGCATGCGTGGTCTGCGGTTCCGGGGCTGTGCCTAGCGATGTGGGCCACCAAGAGTCATCCCAGGCTGATGGGGTGGGTCCGAGAATGAGGACCTCCGTCTTGTCTGAATTCAGCTTCAGTCTGCTGTCCTTCATCCAGTCGGCTACGGCCTTCATTCCTCTGTGGAGGTTGGCTTTGGCGGTGTTGGGGACTTTGGTGAGGGATATGATCAGCTGGGTGTCGTCGGCGTAGGAGATGATGTTGAGGTTATGTTGACGTGCGACATGGGCGAGCGGTGCCATGTAGATATTGAACAGCGTCGGGCTGAGGGAGGATCCCTGTGGGACGCCGCAGATGATCTCGGTGGTTTTTGAGCGGAAGGGTTGGAGGCGGATGCTCTGTGTTCTGCCGGAGAGGAAGGATGTGGTCCAGGCCAGGGCCTTCTCTTGAATTCTGGCATCATGGAGGCGTGCTGATAGGGTGCGTTGGCAGACTGTGTCAAAGGCTGCTGATAGGTCCAGGAGGATGAGGGCGGCTGTTTCTCCTTTGTCCATTAGGATCCTGATGTCGTCAGTGGCGGCGATGAGGGCGGTCTCGGTGCTGTGGTTGCTGCGAAAACCGGATTGGGAAGGGTCCAGGATGTTGTTGTCTTCGAGGTAGCGGGTTAGCTGTTTGTTGACAATCTTCTCTGTCACTTTCGCCGGGAACGGGATCAGGGAGATGGGCCGGAAGTTCTTGAGGTGCTTGGGGTCCGCCTTGGGCTTCTTTAGAAGGGCGTTGATCTCAGCGTGCTTACAGCTTTCCGGGAAGGTTGCTGTCTCGAAGGAACTCTTGATTGTTTTCAGGAGGTGGGGCGCGATGGTTGTGCTGGCTTTGTTGAAGACGTGGTGAGGGCAGGGGTCGGATGGGGATCCGGAGTGGATGGAGTTCATGGTTTTGATGATGTCTTCGTCGCTGCCGTTGGACCAGGCGGTCAGGCGGCTGGTGTGGGTAGTGGTCGCGGGGGTGGTGGACTCGGTGGTGGGTGTGGTGTTCTCGGAGTTGAAGCTGTCGTGGATGTCGGTGATCTTGCGGTGAAAGAAGGTTGCCAGGGAGTCGCACAGGTCTTGTGATGGTGGTATGTCGTTGGTGTTGGAGCTGGGGTTGGAGAGTTCTTTCACGATACTGAAGAGCTCTTTGGTGTTGTGTGCGTTATTGTCTAGGCGGTCCTGGAAGGCGGTCCTCTTGGCGGTCCTGATGAGTTGGTGGTGTTTGCAGGTGGCGCTCTTGTGGGCTGTGTGGCTGTCTGGTGTTCGGTCGTGGAGCCATTTCTTCTCCAGCTTCGGACATGTGCGCTTGGAGGACCGGAGGTCTTCGGTGAATGAGGCGGCTTTCTTGTTGGTGTGGTTGGTTGTGGAGGTCTTGAGAGGGGCGAGGGTGTTGGCGCAGTCGTTGATCCACTGTTTGAGGTTGGTCGTGGTGGTGGCGGGGTAGGTGGGGTCGGCGGGTGGTCTTAGGGCGATGGTGGTAGTCAGTTGGTCCTTGGTGACCTTGCCCCAGCAGCGGCGTGGTAGCTGTTGGGTGCGGTGGTGTGTGGTGGGTTTCCTGAAGGTTAAGTGGATGCATCCGTGGTCGGTCCAGTGGGGTTCGGTGGTGTGGTTGAAGGAGACGTGGGGGCTTGTGGAGAAGATAGAGTCCAACGTGTGTCCGGCAGCGGGGGTGGGTGTCGTCACGAGCTGTTTGAATCGAGGTTGGCGAGGTTGTCCACCAGGGCGGTGGAGTTGGCGTTGTTGTTATTCTTGAGGTGGAAGTTCAGGTCCCCGAGGAGGATGTAGTCCATTGAAACGAGGGTGTGGGTGCTGACAAGGTCGGCGATGGTGTCGCTGAACTGTGGTCTTGGTCCGGGTGGTCTGTAGACGAGTGTTCCTCGGAGGGTCGTGTTGGGGTCGGTGTGGATCTGGAAGTGCATGTGCTCTGCAGTGGTGAGGGTGTCGTCGGTGTTGGTCGAGACTCTGAGGGTGTCCTTGTGGATGATGGTGATTCCCCCTCCAACTCCGTTGGTGCGGTCTCTGCGGATGATCTTGTAGCCCTGTGGGATGGCTATGGCGATGTCTGGTGCCGAGGTGGCGTTCAGGAAGGCCACGTCGGGGGCAGTGGAGTCTAGGAGGTCTCAGAGTTCAATGGCGTGCTTGCGAGTGGAGCGGGTGTTGAGGAGGATGCAGCGGAGGTGGTTGGGTTCTCTGGTTGGTGGTCTGGTGGGCTGGATGCTGGTGAATCTGCAGTTCCGGCAGGCGAAGGGCCCTTGGGTGCGCTTCAGGGTGGCCTGGTAGCAGGGGTGGTCTCGTCCGGTGTTGAGTGCGTGGAGGGTGTTGTAGTTGTAGTGCAGTCTGGCATTGCGGGGGGTGCGGGGTCCAGGGGGTCTGGTGCTGGGCGCGGTCCAGACACGGACGGGCGCAGACGGGCTTGCCTGTGGCGCGCCTTTCGCTCGCCAGTGGCATGCCCGCTGCGCGAGTCCGCTGGGGGGTGCTTCGCGGCCTCCATATGAGGGTCAGAGGAAGGGAGGAGCAGCTGGGAGGTGGGAGCGGGGCGGCCAATGGGGGACAGGGGGGCAGGGCCAAAGGGACACGGCAGCGGGAATAAACAGCGGGGGAAAAGGAGAGAGGGCACAGGGGCAGCGGGCACGGGGGCACAGAAGCAGGGAAAAAACGAACCAGAAACAGCAGCAGGCGGGTGAAAAAGGAGAGGGGGCAAAGGGGCAGCGATCACAGGGGCACAGAAGCAGGGAAAAAATTAACCAGAAACAGCAGCAGGCGGGTGAAAGGAGAGGGGGCACAGGGGCAGCGGGCACAGGGGCACAGAAGCAAGGATGGGCACTTGCAGAATAAACCAAACAGCAGCAGAACGGACTCAGCCGCAATGTAGGCGGGCGGGCCGGCCGGATCACAGGTCACACAGGGGGCTGCGTGGTGGTGAGAGGAGCGACCTGCTTGGTGACAGGGTCAGAGGTCGATGTGTCAATAGGTAACATGTTAGTGGTGACCAAATATCCCTGGGCCTGGAAGTACTGGGCAACAATTCGGCATAGTTGGTAACTTGTTCCTGACAATAAATCATGTTGTCAAGCCAGGTCTCAAACTTGGGCGCCCTTCCCTTGCCCCACCTACAGGCCACTCGTCTTTTGGCCATGAGCAGTGCAAGGGCTACATATTTGCGATGCGTCACTTGCACATGTTTAACATATCCCAGGAAGGCCGTCAATGGCGTAGGCTCAATGTGCGTATTTGTCATTAAAGTTAAGGCCTCGAAGACATGCCTCCAAAAGTCACTCACCCCTGGGCAATCCCAGGCCAGGTGAGGAAAGTCAGCGTTCAGAGCATGACACCTGTCACATCTGTCTGAGTCTCGCAGCTTATATTTGTGCATCCTGACTGTGTATAAAATAATCTGTGCAGGTATTTATAATGAATTATTTGCAACCTACTGCTAGCCGAAACCCGCTCAGTCTGCGAGCAGCAATATTCCCAGTGCTCATCCATCAGGGCAAAGCCCAGCTCCTCACCCAAGCGTGTGCGGAACGGCGTGGTCAACACTTCCCTCTGTGTGTGGACCATGCGGTATATAGATGAAACAAGCTGCTTGGCTGTCGTATTTTGGAGAATTAGGTGCAGTGGTGCAAGTGTTAGGGGTTCAGCCAGGAATTCCGGAGTTAGAGACCTGACTCCCTGTCTAAGCCTTATGTACAAGAAGACGTCAAGCGGGGTCTGTCATATGTCCTGAAATATACTCCCAGAATCTAGAAACTACCCATCCCAGTACAGGTCACCCCAGGTACTAATTCCCACTCTGTCCCTAAAGTTATGAAATACTGCTTCCGGGAGAACAGGCATGTCTGGGTGATACGCAAGCGGCAACAGCGGGGAGTAGGTCATAGGGGTGTTCAGTGATAAATGGGAAACTCTAGCCTCTTTGGGATGTGGTCACCTCAACAGTACGTCACAGGCCACCGGCGCAACACTTCACTGAGGAACAAGGAACAAAGAGATGAGATGACGAAAACTCATGTTGAAGTGGCACGTTTATTATTAATTCACAAGTGGACCAATAAATGTGTATCTTTAGCAGAACAATAAATGCACATCATTTCATACTACTAACTAAAAGCCATTTCGGAAATCCCGACTTCACTCTGTCAGGAGTAAATGCTAGATGACAAATGCTCAAAATATTGCAAGGCAAGCTGAAATGAGTATATTTTAAAAAGGCATAATTGAAAACGGCTAGAGATCCAAAGACATAGAGTACATTTGTTATAAAATTCTAGTGCCTAGAAGCAAACCTTTCTGATGAGAACTATAAGGCAAGCTGGAGTGAGGGTCTATTAAAAATCACGTTTAAATCATCTAGAGACTCAAAAAGACACAGAATACATTCTATGAAAATATAGGGAACTTGAAACAAGCCTTTCTGAAGAGAATTATTCATGCAGGTTAAACATTTTAAAGAGACCCAGAATGCGCCGGGGCAGGATTATTAAAAAGGCACAATTGAAATTAATTAAGGAATGAAAAACACATTTCTAAAAAATTCAGTGCCTGGAGGCACCTAACTAGGGAGACTAGCCAAAGAGGATCTAATTATTTAAAGAAACCTTAAATGCAAGGAATTGGGTGTGGATGGAAAATACCGAGCATGGTCAGAGATTTAAAAAGGCAAAAGTATTATCTTGCTTCGGAGTTTACCACCTAACGTCCCAAATCTAATAATCGGCCGGCCGGAGAACCCACGCATGTGAAGGTCACAGCAGCAGAGTTCTGGCTTCAAATTTGACGCGTTGGATCTAATATACCTGGAAATGCGGAACCATGGTTCTATTCTGACGCCTTTGCTGACGCATTTTCGGTGAAGGTGGCTGACCGCATGTCCAAGAACACGGAACTGGTCAAGTGGTTTGATCGGGTGGTTGGCCATGTTTGACCCCAAGATATAAACAAACGGCCATGTTTGACCACAAGATATAAACAAATAATCATCTGATCACGAACATCTCTCTATAAACGTATATGTGGGAGTGGAACTTGGGACATGTGCTAATATCACAAGACATTGCGGTTTTTATTTGAGCAAGCTATCTTTCAAAACAATGTAGCAAGATGTACCATCTGTGCCAGCTGATCCTGTGTAAGTGTGTGTGGGGGGTGTCTTCCAATGGTGCTTTGGAAAACTACTGTACTTTCCATGGTTGCTCAAGTTACCTTGCTGTGTTCAGCACATCAGAAATGCACGTTTTAAAAATCATTTAGGCCCAGTGGATTTTGTTATCATAAGGCAGTGGCCTTTGGCCTTTGGCTTGGGCCTATAAACTCGGGATTCAGGGGATCTGTGGAATTTCATTTGCTGATTGTACATAGCAAAAAATGTGGTATTTTAAGCATATTTTCAGATTCTCTCTCTAGCAGGGCCATATCAGGATCAAGGTCGATAAAAAATGCTCCTCCTGGTAATCAGATGCTAGAACGTGATCCTGACTCTCCATCATCAGCATTTGTCCAATGCGTCACCACACCGTAATCGTGGCATTAACAGTGGTTCGTGTCTTCTCCTGTGGACCTGAAACAGCATACAGTGCACCTTCAATCGGTATCGGGTGTGCAAGCCAATGTTCGGCCGCCAGTTGTGGCATATGTTTCGGTTGATTCACCCAAAGGAACACATAATGGGCCTGTGCGCTAATATAGTAAATTTCAAAGTCTGGAATTCCAAACCCCTCTTTCGGATAAGGCCTTATCAGAACATCCCATTGTAACCTTGGTTGCTTACCTCCCCATACTAGTCGTATCAACTCCATTGTAAGAGCCTTAAAAAAATGTCTCCCAGGATAATATGGTATATTTAGGAAAAGGTAAAGCAATTGGGGGGGTATTACTATCTTAACCAGGGAAGCCTGATCCGCCATAGAGAGTGGTAACGTAATCCAGTGGGCAATATAGTCCACTATGCGATTTAGGGCAGTTCCATAATTAAGATGCATCAGCTCCTCTTTATCCCTGATAACACGGTTACCTAGGTAACGCAATTCATCATCGCACCACTCCAGTGGATAGTCTAGAGAGAAGCGCTCGACAGATGTCAGCGGGAAGAAACATGACTTTCCCCAGTTTATTTGGATCCCAGACAGCTTCCCAAAGACAATGAACTCCTGGAGGAGTGGGTTTAAATTATGTTTGGGGTCCCTGACATTTAAAGTGATATCATCAGCATATAACAAGATTAGTATCTGCCTCATGTTACATCGCAGAGCTTTGTCATTGTGGCATTACCTCAGCCTTGCCGCCAACGGCTCCATCGCTAACGTGAAAAGTAAGGGGCACAGGGGGCACCCTTGTCAGGTACCTATGGTAATCGGGAAAGCATGAGATGTGTGTCCATTCATGAGGACCTTAGCACCTGGCCGGTGATGCAACAGTCGGATCCAAGACAAAAAAAGTGGCGGGAACCCCATTCTTAACATGATTCCAAAAATATTGTCCCACTCGATGGAATCAAAAGCTTTGGTGGCGTCTAGAAAGACCGCCGCCAAAGGTAGGTCTGGGGAAACGTTATTTAATATAGTAAAAAGTGTTCTCAGATTGTGGGAAGTGGTTCTTCCTAGGACAAACCCCGACTGATCCAGGAGGATCAGGTGTACTAGCAACAAGCAAAGCCTGTTAGCAACAAGCTTTGCCACAATTTTGGAATAACAATTGAGGAGAGATAGCGGTCTGTAGGACCCGCATTGTTGGGATGGCTTCTTCGGTTTCAAAAGAGAGATAATGAGAGCTTCTCTCATGGACGGGGGAAGGCAGCCCACTTCCAGGGACTCCTCGTAGACCTCGCGCAGGATAGGGGCCATCAAATCTATATAAGTTTTGTAAAATTCTCGTGGAATGCCCTCCATGCCAGTAGCTTTCCCAGATTGCATTTGCATGATGACTTCCCTAACTTCGTCTAATTCAAAGGGAGCACACAGAAATTCCCGGTGCACATCGCTTAACCATCCCAGGGACACATCTCCTAAGTATGCCTCGAGGTCCAAGTCATCCTCTCTAGTCGATGTATATAGGTCGGTGAAATGAAATGAAATGAAAAGATACTTGCTAAAGCGCACTGCGGCCAAGCGGTGTAGTGACGTGTAAAAGCTAGAAGGATGTTCTCGGTGTCTCGACAGGTTATCCCATCTGGACCCTTCAGCTCTACTACATAATTGGAATAGCGCAGTTTCCTAATTGTGTCCGCTAATGCTTTGCCAGGTCTTTCGACGTATTTACCAGCTACCCAGTGCTTGCCTCTAAATCGTGTTTCCCTCTGTGCCACATCCATGTATTCTGTAAGTGTCTCTCTGAACCTATGTTGTGTAGCCCCATCCGGACCCGACACCAGCGCTTCTTCTAATGTCTTAAGCTCTGAGTCTAGCCTACGTAGCATGTTGGTGATGTCTTTTAGTACCCCAGCTCCTTTAGATATGCAAAACCCACGGAGCATGACTTTAAATGCTTCCCAGATGGTCTCCACACTCTTTACCGTGCCTTTGTTCCGTTCAAAAATGTCCCAGATCTCCTCCCTCAATTCCTCCTGGAAAACTATATTTAATAGTATCCATGCATTTAGTCTCCATGCACATCGTGGAGGGCTAAACTCTGCCGATGACAGTGTGAGTTTGACTGGTGGGTGGTCCGAGTATGTCGTAGCTAGGTGCTGCACCTTATGTATAGTTGGGCCCAGCCCCCTAGATATGCCTCGCCCATGATGCAGCCTGTGCTGTGTAATGTGTCCCTTCACGTTTCAGGGGGTTGGCATGCCTCCATGCATCAAGCAATTGGTATTCAGCGAGTGTATTTTCTATAGCAGTGCACGCTTTAGTATAGTGGTGAGGGGCAGGGTGAGATCTGTCCATGTCTGGGTTATAAGTAACATTGAAATCCCCACCCCAGATGATATGGTTAGAGCCTATAGCGGTGATCTCAGCCCACAATGAAGTAAGGAACTCCGGGGCATCTGTATTGGGCCCATAGCAGCATTCCAGAGTTACTGAATCAGATCCCAGTCGCCCCCATGCTAGGCAGTATCTTCCTTGAGCATCACAAGAGGTTCCAGCCAAATGGAAGGGCACCTGTTTTTTAACCAGTATTGCAGTACCTCTAGCGTAAGATGAGTAGCTGGAAAAGATTTTGTGTTCCGCCCACCTACTCGCGAATGTGTTAGTTCTCTGGGGAGTGAAGTGAGTTTCCTGCAGCATAGCTATATGTGTCTGTTGCCTGTCTAAGCATGCCAGGACCTGTCTCTTTTTTCTGGGATCCCCCAGTCCTCTGACGTTCCACATAACTATATTCAACTGTGCAAGGTCAGTGCCATTTAACCATTTCTTCAATAAAGTCGGATCCTTCCCCCTGAATGTACTGCCCGTCGACCATATGTGTGCACTGCATATTGTCATATTGCATGTCAAGCGGCCCGCCTGTATCCACCATGTCGATCCTGTCAGCTTAAAAAACCATCCTCATCACACAGAGATACAAACTCAAAATAACCGTGTCCGCTCTGATTCCCTCCCCCACCCACTGAAGCTGCCCCAACTTGCCAGAAAGAATATATACTCCCATCTTAAGCAATAACAACCAACAATCCCCGCGAATGTCCGCAGTGATCAACAGTGGGGGAATACCCATTGGGGGCGAATCGTAGGCTACAGCACAACTACCTCCCTCCCCCAGAGCTCTTCACAGATGATATGTCTCGGCACTATAGGGTAGAGGGTGCCTGGTGTTCAGTAAATCAGCTCAACATTGCCTACCAGTTACACAGGGTGCGTGTCCCTTGAGGTAGGTGCAACTGTTACATATCCATCCTCTCTGGTCGCTAGCTTCCCAACAGTCTTAAGTGATCAAATAGAAACAACAGAGATCAAGGAGAATGGGAGGGACTACGTCACTGTGAGTCATCTTCCACCCCCGTACAGAAGGACTGATGCGACGCCGATGCAGTTCCTGAAGCGCGATTAGTACACTTCACATGTTTGAGGAACTCTTCCACCTGCTGTGGCTTGGTAAAGAATCGCTGCTTCCCTTGGTGGGTGACCAAGTCTTGCAGGATATAACAACGCATAATCGATCTGAACGAGCCTCAATTTTTTCTTGACATCTATAAATTTGCGCCTTTCCTCTTGAACAGTAGGGGTGAAGTCCGGGTAAATGGAGAACTTGTTGCCATCATAAGTCAGTTGTTGTTTGCTCCGTGCCACCCGCAATGCCACATTTCTATCCCTATAGTTTAAAAGTCTTGCGATTATAGGTCATGGAGTATTGGCGGGCAGTGGCCGTGATCCCAACGAGCGGTGGGCACGTTCTACTATGAACTGTTTGGATAAGGATTCTGCACCTATCGAGGACAATATTAGTTGCTCCACATATTCCTCCATCTTGCCCGTGTTGGTCGACTCTGGAATTCCCACTATGCGAATAATATTGCGCCTACTGTGTGCTACTAAGTCCTCGTTCTTGGCAGCGATCAGTTTCATGAGTTTATCCATCTGAGCAAGTTGTGTCGTGGCTCTGGCTGTCGTGTCTTCGGTGTCCGATATGCGACTTTCTGCTTCCGTCAGTCGATCCTCGTGCCCTTCCAACTTATGAGCGATTGCATCCATCTGCGAGGACATTCTATCTACCTTATCCACAATGGTGGCGAATCCCTGGTGCACCTCTTGTAAGATACTTTGTACATCCGATGCCTGTGTTGCCGCGCTCGCCTGCGCCTCCTCTCTCCTGTCACCATCTAAGTCCTCCTGCGAGCCTTTAGCAGTGCGTCTTGTCGCCTCAAAGTTCCACTTAGGCTGTCTTGCATCTGGCTTGCCCATTGTGCCTCTGGGACACACCCCGTCCCTTCCCGGTCAGTCCTACAGGCATGTACCACAGCCAGAGGAGCAGTATCTTTGTGTACCGAATCTATGCGGTCGAGGCTGAGGGGTGCCGTCAGTCCACCAGCCAGATCTCGTGTCAGATATCAGGGCCCTTGTGTCCCAGCGAGTTCGCCTCACACATAAATGTCAGAATCAGTTCCCCATGCACTCTTTAACGATCTCCAGCCCCTCAGTACCTTATCTCTGCAGGACCGTCCTGCCCGCTCTCATGATACTGGCAGCAGTACTTGCATAGATGTGCTGGAAGGCCAATCCTGGGCTCCCCTGCTATGCCCTCCAGCACGGGCCCCGTGCTCCGGGCGGCCTCTCCTGTGCAAGTCCCACACAGAGGCAGGCGGTCTCCCAGCTCCCCGCCCGCCGTCTCGCTGCCCAGCACAGCCGATGTCTCTCACTTCAGGTCACAGGGGTATTGGCCGCTTCCCTCTCGCACCCACGTCAGCGCTCAGAAGGGGCTCACCGGAGGATCCTGGACCTTCTGCGCATTACGCCTCAAAACAGGTACATGTCGGTGCTGCTTCTGTGTCGTGAGTGGTATAATGCGGGCATGTCCAGCTCGTGCCAACACAGCCCGCAATGTGTCTTAGTAGCTCGCTCCTGAGCACAGGAATCAGCGTGCTACCAGGCGCAAGGACAGCTTGTCACTCCTGCACACTTGCAGCAGCAGCCGGTGGGGTACTGACAATGGCCACCGCCGCCACTCGGTCACAGGCAGCTACAGCGCCACTCACCAGCCTCCTCTTCCCTGCGCTCCGCTGCAAGTATCAATATTGGACACTTCCCTCCGTAGGCAGCCGGCAGTCAGGGCTCCCGCACTCCTCTTTTTGCTGTGCGCTCGGCCATTGTGGGATGTGCGCCGTCTCTCTACAGTGCAGCACGTCGGGTCTTTCCACGGGGCCTGGATTCCTCATGGCAGGCCACCAGCTCACATAGGATTTAGAGCCAGCACAGTGCTCAGCCACGATCACCCCTCCACTCTCAGCTGGTTCCTTTTTCAGGCACAACAGGTGCAGCGCCACTCCAAATCGCTTGAATTTTACACCGGAGCACTAGCAAGTCCTCGCAAACCCTTCACGAAAAAGATTCCATCCTAATTGAGCTGTGAACAAGGATAAATGCCAGATAAGTGTACCAGGCTGCAGGAGCCTCACTGATGTGCTGCCATACTGCTTGTGCGCCACCTAGCGCCCCCAGCGATAGCACCATTTGTGTGTCATCTGCGTAAGAGGTTAGCTGGAAGCCAAAGGATCTAATGACTCCAGCCAGTGGTGCCACATATATGTTAAATATTGTAGGGCTAAGAGACGAGCCCTGCGGCACCCCACAAGGGAGTGAGAAGGGTTCCAAGGTATTACCATCCAGGTCGACAGTTTACGACCTATTTGATAGGAAAGATTGTAAAAGTTTCCACACGGACCCCTTTACACCAATTTCCGACAACCGGTCCATCAATATTTTATGATGGACTGTGTCAAAGGCTGCGGATAGGTCCAATGGGATGATTACAGCATTTCCTTCTCTATCCACGGCCTCTCTGATTTTCTCCGTGGATTTTAACAGAGCCAACTCAGTACTATGATAGGCTCTGAACCCATATTGCGATGCGTCCAGAGAATGATTAAGATGGAGAAAAGCACTGAGTTGGTTGTTCATTACCTTTTCCAGTATCTTAGCTGGAAGAGGAAGCCTAGAGATTGGTCTGTAGCTATTAGGGTCTTTGGGGTCCAGAGTATTCTTCTTCAATGAAGGAAGAACAGATGCTTTTTTCCACAAATTGGGAAATATGCCAGAAGACAAAACAGCATTCAACAGAGGGGTCAGTGCTGTTTCAATAGTTTTAGGGATTAGTTTAATGATCTGTATTGGACAAGGGTCACTAGGCCCTCCTGATTTAATCGCATTAAGTACTTTGAGAGTATCCGACCTCTTCAAAGGAGTAAAATGGTTAAATGACAATGAGGAGCCGGACTCGTCCGCTTCCTTCGTGTTGGGACTAATCTGATTCTTTAAAGTCATATTGGTGAATGAAGAAAATATGATTTTAATTTTTAGTCTAAAGAAATACGTGATTTTATTGCAGAATTCAGGATGGTGTTGACTTTTAGGAGTATTCGGGGTAGATAGTTTAGTTATAGTTTTGAAAAGCTCTTTTGAATTAGATTTAGCTAATGCTATTAGCATTGAAAAAAACTCTTTTTGTGAAGTGTGAATGCTTATAACTGGTGTTACAAATTTTGTATCTTTCCTTATCTGATTCATCATAATGTTTGCGCCATGTCCTCTCTGATTGCTTACAAGCCAACTTTTTGGCTTTAAGTTTGTCAGAGTACCAATGAGCAGCAGGTGAAGCTTGTTTGAGAATCCATTTTTTCCTAGGAGCTAGCAGATCACAGGCCTTGGTTAACCATTTGTTGTAAACATCTGTGGCCTCTTCCACATTCGGAGGAAGATGACACAATGAGCTTATGAGAGAATTTTCAGATTTCATGGCATCTAGTTTCCCCCGAGCTCTGGTAACGATGTCCTGGGCCTGTTTAGTGCTAGCTGAATGAGCCAAATGACTATTCAGCTAAAACTGGATAGCAGAGTGATCTGACCACAAATCTGGGAGAACTGAGATGTTCACTAGGTCACTGTTGTTCGAGCATGTACCATCCAACGTATGACCTTTTTCATGGGTGGGGGTCTTCACCAGTTGTTTGAGGCCTCCTGCACCCATGATTTGCTCCAACCGATTAGTGACGGGATTACTGATATTTTCTAAATGAAAATTGAAGTCCCCCAGAGTTGAGTAGGACTCTAAGCATAGCCCTTCTTCAAGTAGGGAACCCACTGTATCTAGGAACCTATTTTTGGATTCTGGTGGGCAATATAATAAAAGGCCTTTAAAGGTTTTGTGATTTACAGAGTAAATATTAAAAGCTAGAGCCTCACATGTCGGGTTAGAAGCATGGACAAAATTGGGTAAAAGTGACTCATGATAAATAACAGCAAGTCCTCCCCCCTTTTTTAGTGGCCGGTCAAGCGTAAAACACTGAAACCCAGGAGGGGTTGCCTTGACTAAATCCAGTCCAGAGGCATTGTTGGTCCATGTCTCTGTGATGAAGGCCACTTTTGCCTTGTAGTCCTCCAATAATATAGCACACTCTGTGCTATGCTTAACGAGTGATCTAGCATTAAGCAAAATACATTATAAAGGACCCACATCAATACAATCAGACTTTTTTATTCCAAGCCTGTCGTCCTGACTGGCACATTTAGAACAGGCGGGAGACATGGCCGGCAGCTAACACAAAAGGAGCTCTTTGTGGCATTGTTTGCAGTGTCAAGGGACAATAAACCCCGAAAATCAATGTGGAGGCTTATAAGATCATTGGCCGCAATAGTTTGGGTGTTAAGCCTTTTGCTAAAGTAGTAGCACAACCGCAAACTCAGACGGCAAAGTCTAATAAAGATGACCGTCCAGTTTTTCCTAAACAAAATTGGAAATTTAAGAAACAGGAGAAGCAGCAAAAGAAACAAGGGTCACGTCCTGCCTCACCGATACCTGTGTCTACAGAGCGCACATATGATTTGCGCGACCGCACGAGTATTAAGTCACCTGGCCGATTTCCGGTTCCTGATCAACATTCTAATTGTTGTTTGCAGAAAACATCAGTCTCACACACCGGTGGAGGAGAACGCGGCAGTGGCCGGGGTGCCCCACAAGGACGTGAGCAGCCCCACCAGATGGATGGTAAAGGCAAGCAGGATGACTTTCCACGTCAACGCCCTCAGTTTCAGAAAAAGAAAGTTGCTGCTTTAACCACGAGGTATGCCATGGATAGTGAGAACACAGCTTCGGATCCTGACATGGGCACAAACGCTGCTCGACAGCACAGCGAGGTTACAGTAGTGCGGCAAGCATTGCGTCTGTATCTGAAGGCGACAGCAACTGACAAGTTCATCACTGTAGAAACGGCTGACACTAGAGTGGCTCCTCCTGACAGACTGTATGACATAGTCCTTTTAATTGAAGGTGACATGCAGCGTAAAATAAAAGGGATTTTTGGGGAAAATCCGACCTCTACATATGACATTTTGTTCACGGAGGCAGGCTGGCCCCACCTTTAATTCTGGCCGCTCCGAGAGGGGAGGAGGTTATCCTCCCTAGTTTTGAACACACAGTGCCGAAGGAGCAGGTGCAGAATTTTGCTGAAGAGTGGACTGAGGTGCTGCACTGGCTTTGTACCATACTCAATGTGGTTGGGACACACTTTCGCCCAGACATGAGATTCCATTGTGGTCTATGCCACAGCCTCAACCTCAATATCTCATGCGGCTTGAAGTGAAAGCCCCCATTGTAGAAATCCTTGAACAATTGGAATATCAAAGTGTGATTGAAACATGTGTGTCACCCATGAACAATCCTTATTTCACAGTAACCAAACCTGATGAGTCATGCCGCCTAGTATTAGATTACCGCCATTTGAACTCTCATTGCCGGACCTACGCCGTACAGAATACTCACTGTTCAGCCCTTGTGGATAGTCTTGTAAGAAAAAGGTTTAAGACCACACCTGACCTATCCAATGGCTTTTTTAGCCATAATCTGTCCTCTATTAGTAGTCAATGGACAGCTTTTACTTCTGGTGGCAAACAAAAACAGTTTAAATAATTAGCCATGGGCTATAAAAACAGTCCAGGTGTCTTTGCTACTCGTGTAGTCTCTCTCTTAGGGATACTTGAGCTGATGCATGCTCGTATGTTGATGATATTTATCTCACCGACGATGAATTATGGCTGCATCTGTGTCACGTTGAACGCATCATTGTTATGTTTGCGGACTTCGGTTACAAATGTAACTTTGAAAAATCACATATTGCAGAGTACACAGCGTTGTTCCTGGGTTATGAGCTCAACAATGAAGTTTAGCACTTTTTGGAGACGTACACTCAGTTGCGCGCTCCGACAACGCTGAAGAAACTACAATCTTTGCTGTTTTTTTTTTATTTTGGGCATGCTTATATTCCCGATTATGCTAAGCGTATCAAGCCACTATATGCCTTGATACAACCTCCTTTTACCAAATCTTGCTGGCTGCCTGAACATTCAGCTATACTGGAATTTTTGCAGGTTGATTTTCTTGAATCTAAATACTTACTGACGCGTGACAACCACACAAACCTGGTAATAAGAATTGTGCCAGGTGCAGTGGGTTTCACGAACTTGACGTTTAATGAAGGAGACACAGTCCCTATTGCTTACAAGTCACACTCGTACACTTCGGCTGAAATGCGATTTTACTCTGTCAAAAAAGTTTTGACTGCAGTGCAGATGGCGATTCTAAAACAGAGAGCGCTGTTGCAGAGGAAGCACATGTTGGTTGTTATACTGTATCCTGTCCTTGAGGCAGTGACAAAAGCCAGTGTACCGAATTCTAAAGCTTTGCATCCTCGTTGGATACAATGGGCCACATCTTTGATGTCCCCAGATGTCACGTTTATTTTTGATTTGTCTTTGCAAACTCAGGAGTACTTGCGGTATGAATTTGTTCATCCTGCTCCTTTGTCCTTGCGTCCGCTGGAGGATTACCATTGTATCATTTACACTGATGGTTCGGTGCAACCGGCAACATTTTCTAAGCATGCTTATTCAGCAGCCTGCGCAATAGTGGTGGGTACTATGGTGAATGGAGAGTTCAAGTCCGATTTCGTACATACACAGACATTAGCCGTCCAGTTGGCAGAGCTACGAGCTCTGGTGCTTGCACTGGAGTATGCTCACCCTCGTGTGACTACTCTTATTTTAAGTGACTCTTACTACTGTGTTCAGTCTTTCAATGTCAATTTATTCTTTTGGACTCACAATGAATATTGTGATTCCAAAGGTAGCACGATAAAATACAAAATGCTTTGGGTTCGAGTCGCAGAACTTAAAGATCGTCTGCCTCTCGTGAATGTACTTCATACTCTTGGTCACCAACGTGTAGGAGTACACGCTGTTGGTAACTGTCTTGCTGAATGAGGAGCAAAGACAGCAGTAGCAACATATGTAGTAGCAGCAGTTACATGTTCCAGAAGTAAGATTGATGATGACATCTTGGCAGCCATTGCTGCAACAGAGAAGGGAGGTAATTACATTAGAGGTTTCCCTTCTAAATACTCTTATCATTTA
The DNA here is from genome assembly GCF_964261635.1 of Lissotriton helveticus. Taxonomy (NCBI): domain Eukaryota; kingdom Metazoa; phylum Chordata; class Amphibia; order Caudata; family Salamandridae; genus Lissotriton; species Lissotriton helveticus. The sequence continues at coordinate 624,650,513 of NC_136071.1, forward strand.
AGTCCTGATAAAGGTCCCTATGTGAGAAATAATGACATTGGTGACAGATTGATTCCCAACGTGGACCTCAGGAAATCCTTGATAACTGCCGCTCACGAGGGCATGGCCTCGGCTCATGCTGGCATTTCAGTGACTGTATCTATCTTACAGCAGCGTTACTGGTGACGTTTGCCAGCAGATTACACTTTCATCTGCTGCGCGGCCACCAGATACTGCGTATAAGTACATCTTAGTTGTGGTGGATTCATGCACACGCTTTAGTTGGCTCTGGCCACATTGTAGTGCTGATGCTCGAACTGTCATGAGGGATTTGCGTGTCTTTGTGGGAATTTTTGCATGTGGCACCCTTCATTCGGACCAGTGTGCAGCATTCGTCTCTAAGGCGTTCAAGGATACAATGAGGTCATTGGAGGTCCAGGTCAAATTTTTGGCTCCGTACCGGCCTGAGGGCAATTCAGTTATGGAGTGAATGAACCGTGACTTAAAGCAATCCTTGACAGCTAGGGTTTTAGGTACTGGCAGGAACTGGCTGGCCCATCTATATAGCGTTCAACATGCACTTAATAATCTCCCTAGAAGGTCTCTGGGTGGGCGGACCCCATAAGAAATGCTCTTTGGCATAAAGATGTTTGTTTTGGACCTTGAGGGTCTAGACATGGCGGTGTCTGACGCACCCTTTGACGTACATGATCAAACTGCTGTATTACAGAACCTACAAGTGACTCATGAAAGTCTTGCAAAGGAACACTTACCCTCCACAACGGATGCTACACTTCAGATTCCGGTAGTTGGCTGGCTACCCCGAGTCGGTGACCTGGTCCGTGAGAAGGTGGAGAACAAGAAGGAGTTTGGCCCCTCATATCCTGCACCAGTTCCTGTGCTTGGCATGCAGGGTACAAGAACCTCCACTTCCTGGTCGCAAGGATAACAGGCACATCTCCATTGACAATGTCATTACGAGTGTCCGATTCTTCTTAGTATGACACCAGCGGTCTCTTGTCCAGCAATGCTCAGAAATTCTGTTTTGGCTCCTGCAAATACCAACAGGCCTGACGTTGCCATTGAGATGCATTTAGTTACTAATCCATTATTCAATCCACTGCCTGGTGATCCCCATGAAGATACTGAGTACACCTATCCCACAGATGTGTCGTTGCCTGGTGTGCAGACAAGTGCAGGTGACAGTCGCGTTTTTCATTTGACACTAACTCGACAACATTGAGTACCCCATCTAAAATTTCTATTGTTGCTGTGTGGTTTAAAAGACATTTTTGATACCCCCTTGGACTTACATTTGATTGGTACTTTTTTCAATTTTTTTATTCATGTCAATTGGATTTGTAGTTGTACTTTTCCGTCTAGTGGATGGACATTATGTTAAAGAACGATCTACAATTAGATTAATTGATGGAACTTTGGCACCCACTTCTCGTCCCACATCATGAAGAGGGAAAATGTCCCCAAAGTACTTTGTGTTTCAATGGGGGATGTTGTAAAATAAAACATACGCTCTGACGATTGGGATGTCCAAGCCGAAGAGGCTCTTTTTTCTGATTTGAAATATTATGCTGCCTTTGATGCTAAAGATTTGTATTTAGACAAATTATGCAGACTTATTCTGCTACCAACACTATGGAAATCATTTTCTGCATAAAGCAAACACATTTAGAAATGTGGTTAATTACACACAATGGGAACATTGTCCGGCTCCCATTGAGGGCAGCTCGAAAACTCTTTTGAAAAGAGTTTAATAAATCCAATCCTGAGGCCTTTTATTTTAAGATGACTGTTAAGTCCTCTTCCAAAGTTAGACTCACCCACACTAAATTTCTGTATTCAAAGTCATTTATCGATTACTTAGCTATAGGGGTCTGTGAGTTGTGGAAAGATACTATTGATCTTAAATCTGATTGGGGTTCTAAAAGCTGGCAAGTGCAGGGCACTGAAGCTTTGCATTGTGCATGTCTCACCCCGGACCATATGTTATTTTTTAACACAACTATTTCACAAACTACTTGCTTTGGATTGGCTACAACCTAAAAATTAAGTGCCCCTTCCATTCCTGATTTGGGAGAATACCCTACATAGTCCAATGACACCGATAGGTCGATTGATGAATTGCAGTCCCTATTAATCAATTTGTCCTTTAATTTTTCTAGCTTGGATCCCCAAGGTTGGTTATTATGGCATAAAAGTTCAGATTCATGCAAACATTGTTTTCATGGTCTGGCCCCTAGGTACACACAGGTTAGGGTGGATCCCTGTTTTGAGAATGCCCATGCTGTTACTACCTATTCAGTAGGCAAGTTATGTCAGAACTGGCTTAAAGATCCCACCTTAGTGTCAGCTAAACTTCATTTGTCGAAATTGTCTGACGATGTTGATTTGAATGACTTTGTTAAAGGCCCTGTAGGAGGCAGGACAAAAAGATAAATATATGCTATTTACAACGAGGTCTGGAAACTGTCTCAAATTGAAGCTGCTTCTAGATTAAGAGCTATTGATCAAACTAACTTACAAAAAGTGCTTGCAGTTGTTGATAATAGCATTCATACCCTTTATCCCCGAATATACACATCCGATAATATTGTTTCATCTGTTGTTGATATTGTGCAGGATAAAGTATCTGTTTTGTACAATGGTCAAAATCAATTACGTTCCAATATGCAGTTTGCTTGGACTTTACAAACTTTAAAATCTGAGAAAGTGCCTTGGGACTACATGAATATTTCTTCTCTATTTTTACTGTTTAATTCGACTGAAAAACAACAGTTTATGTCGATGAAGGATGCTGCATATTCACTTTTACATATTGAAAAGTTGGAACCGTTGCCTTTTTCTGTTGCCAAATCTAATTCAGCTGTATAGCTCAATCATGGGTTAATAACACTGCCTTTCCCCTTGTTTAAATTCAGTTCATGAATGAAACACTATGTAATACGCAGATATGAACCATTGGGAAGCACCTTTCTCCATGGAGGTTGCTCTCTATCATTCACCAATAGATGCCTGAGGGAGGGTAAAGAAGTTTATTTAAAGGGCGAGGAGTGTACTTCTACACCTGATCACTCACTGGTTTGCAAGAACATACAATTGCACGGCTCGTGTAACATGCAAGCTCCGAATTTAGCATGCATTTCGAAAGGGAATACAGTGCCAGCTATAACACCAACTTTCACGTTGCAAGCTAACGGTAGCTATTTACTTTTGAATAATGAAGATTGCTGCGATATGCTGGCAGGGATTCCGTACATTGTGACTGTCTCCCAATGTGTAGTCTGCTGTAAGAATGTGCTTTTCCTGCCTCCGCATGAGAAGCTCGATGTGTCCATGTGGCCTTTCATTCCGACCTGGAAAGCGAGTTCAACAAAATGAGTGGAATAAGGGCTCTATTGTCCCAGAAAGAAGTAGCCCTTACTTCTTCCAATGAAACATTTGTCCTTCACATGACTAACACCCGCACCGAGGTGCATGCGCTTTTATATACTGATCTCCCACTTCATTTCAGCGCTTTGATTCACACAATATTCAATGCCTCGTCGACAAGTGGCTTGGCACATTTTTTCAAAGTAGTAAGCTCTAGCCTTGTGACTTCATTCCAAACTATATTTGGTGTGATATGGGCATTTTTTCATTCTATTTTTTCCAGCATCTTCGGCTGTTTACTGTTGATTCTCGGCTTGGCTGCCGGTGTACTTCTGTTGATTTGCTTGCTCAGAAATAGCTGCACAGTCTGTGTCACAAGACAGTCTGCCCTGACTGCTCCAGCTTCGCAACCGGATGCTTGAATATTATGGAATGCTACCTCTGGCCACTTTGAGTGTAGCATATGAATTATCCTTCCCTGTTCTCCTACTTTACATGCGTGCAACCTGTTTTCCATTGCCTTTATTACTGTTTTGAATGGGCTCTGGATTTCTTTCTCTGCAATACGGTGTCTCCTAACCCGAATTATGATCAGATAATGAGTCCCTTAGTAGCTCATGAGCTGGACTGTTCTGGTATCGGGATTATGGCCTGTGCAGCTGCGCATGGAGTCCTGGGGAATTGGAATATATGTGTGGCTGCATATGACTTTCTAGCACGCAGTTATCTCGAAGAACTCGCAAATTGTCCTCTGATGGTGCTAGAGTTCCAGATATCGAAGAACATGTGTGTTCCTTCCCTTTATTAAATTGGATTGCTGAATTATTTTCTGATGTTAACAATGATTTCCTCTTGGAGGCAGTTGAAACGAACTGTGCCTATACACTGATGGATTGAATTGACTTATGTCCAGCTTCAACACGTATTGTACTCGCAAATTATTATTATTTTTTTTTCGTTTCCATGATGGGATGTATACCACCCCTCTTTGTTTTTTTCTGTTTTTTCCTTACTACTTTGAACTTATTACTTCCAATTATCCAGTTTGGCAAATTTTGAACTTGATTCTGTTTCACTCGAACTTGAACCCTGCGTCCCTAAATTGCCTCCCTTCTTGTACGTGTTCCGATCAAGGGAGGGTGTAGTGAAGATAGAGCCCTGCTTGCACATATTGCTATGTTAGCATAAGCTTATTAGAAGTTTAAACAGCATTTTGCCACTTTACAACTTTTGTACCCGACACTACATGTAACTGTAGTTGTAACTTAAACTGGTTGATTTTTTCTCGCATGAGAACGGCTTGTTTTTAACATCCCTAGACTTACATCGTGACCTTAGTCTGTACACTGCGTGCAAAAGCCTTCAAGGTCACCATAACAACGTATGCTGTTATTCAGGTTGATGGACCCACGTTCTAGACACAACATGAGCAAAGCTGCAGCTAACTGAAATTCTAGTGCCTTTAACCGCATGCGTGCAGGCGGAATTCCGCTCGTACGCTGAGATTTTTTAAAGCGCACTTTACGTGACGAGCTGGGCTCCTCATCAGCGTGCGAGGAGGCTACGCCATGACGAGCCCAGCTCGTCATCAGCGTGGAAGGGGTTAATATTGCACTGCATGCATAATTTGAACACACTTGAAGAAAACCTTTTCCAGTGAGAGAGAGTGTTGCTGATCTTGTGATATGATTCACTTCTGCTGATCTTGGAGGTTTGGGGTTCCCCATTGAAGCCTAGGAGACCTTCTATTATTATAAAGCCTAGTTCCTAGCAGGGGAGGGTGGTTCACGAGGCGTTATAGGACCTGTTTCTACTATCATTATAATATCATTTCTCCCTTTGTTTTTTATGGCACAGTAACAATGCTGATCGTATTATTTTTAATCATATGGCTGCTTATGTTAGCAATAATACTGCATCTTCGTTAAAATAACAATTCTAAACTTTTCTGTGTCTCTAATTATTCATGTTGTGGACTGATTTTAGAATGAAACAAAAGAGTTTTCTTGATTCCCACCATTCCTGAGAGTACCCTAAGTCGCATGTTCTCGGTTGTGTAATCATTGGTAGCTTCGCTGTAGAACGGAGAGCTAATGAGACACTGATGCTAGTCGTTTAGGGGTTCTAGGTACTTAGGTGAGTTTTTTGGTACACCACAATTCACTGAGGTCCTGGGTTCCTGTGCACAGTTCTGTGCATCAGCAGAATCCCTGCAACACCCGCATTTAGCAATTAGTAAAATAGTGTCATTTCGTTTCAGAAAAGTAGATGCTTAGCTTGTGAGCTCTCAAGCAACCATTTTGGAGGTGTCTATGCATGTGCAGCAGATTCCCTCCAAACAAAAGCATGTCATCACTATGTAGACGTAGTTGACGCATGCGTAATGCAATTTCCAACGTTAGCGGCCATTTTAGATTTCACTTGAGTTACTTGTTAAAAAGACGTATGCAAGCTTCTTTTATTCTTGATATTTGAAATGTGGTACAGATTAGTCACACAATACATTAATTAGTATGATGTTATAAGTTATTATGAGAGGATTGCCTTCGAGCAAGTCTCTTTTCTACGAGTCCTTGCTTCATCAATCCCCTCTCTGATGGTATTTTGTGCCATCACAAAATTACCCATCACCAACCAGATACCAACTTTAACACATCTCAATTCCCTTTCCCTTTCCTCCATTTCCTTCCTCATTTTTATTTTCAAAATGTTTCATTTTCTGGTATAGTTCACCTTTCATTTCTTCTAACTGTATTTCTTCATACTTTCTTTTCTTTCCCTTTCCACTTATTTCATATCTTTTTCTACCTTTACAACATTTACACCATATCATTATTAACAGGACTAATACTATTATACTAATTATTGGTAGTATTATTTGACCTATACAACTTTTCCCTTAATTAGCAAACCAAGTCCCTACTGAGGTGATACTATTTGTTAGTTTCTTCCACACACTTTCAACTTACAGTAATTGAAATATTTTTAATGTATCCTCCAATTTCCACACTTTTGTCGCAACAATGCTGCGCTTTCAGCTTTTTGCAGACTCTGCCTTCCTTTGCTAATAATATATCAAGCGCAAGTTGATTTTGTAAAACCATTGATCTAATTGCAACCATTTCTTTATTGATCATTAGGAAACCCCCAGTAGTATCAGTTGATAGGTTAACTAATGTGGATAATTGACAAATTCTACGTGAATTCAGAATGACTCCCACTGAAGGTATCAATGCACTAAATATATGACCTACCATCTCAGAAAATCTGTTTTTTTTACTACAGATTTGTTCTTTATTGTTTTCATTGCTTCCAGTGATTCTTTTTATGTGGTAGACTTTAGGGGATACTATACCAAAATAGCAACTCCCGTACCATCATGCAGTTAGGTTAAACTAGGCTTTATTCCCACACACATAATAAACTCTGGGAAAAACTGGATTTGTTCCCCCTTTTAGTCCCCAACCACCAAGAATCAAAAAGTTATGTTCACATTCACTGGAACCAATAAATACATTGTTATAATCAGTCTTTAATCTATGGAGGCAGATCTTCCCTTTCTTTTCAAAATCTAGGGACATCGCAGCATGAGTCTTGCCAGGTGTATAAATTGCCTCTTTTTCAGCCCATGATGGAATATGGGTTTTCTGTTGCGTAGCTTTATTTCAAAAATCGTGTCTCCTTTGAACTAAATTCAAAAATACTTTTTCTTCTTCTTTTAATGAGCAAGTGTGCTTCTGCTATATCTATTGTCTTCTGTGTTAAGAAAAATGTACCCATAAACTGTGCAGCTAGATTACTAAGTACTGGATTCATACTCTTTCTAATAGGAATCTATGGGAATATTACATCTAAGTTTCAGTAATAATACTTTAACTTTCCTGTTTCATAAAATAAACTGGTTAATATACTACATGAAATGCCATATGTTAATGGTAAATGGTGATAGGTGACACCTTCTGCTACGGAAGCTGGTAGTTTCATACATACATAACAATCACTAATCTGCATGGTGTCTAGATTCTGAAACAATACCTTTGTGAATACATTTAAAGCAGTGTTGTTATCTTATCTGTTACAGTGTGATGTAAATCTAAATCATCTGGCACCTCTAATTCTACTCTGGGTAATTTTCCATTTGTGTCAGTATTATGTTTCTTTTTTTTATCATGATCTAAGGAACTGCTATTGTTAATAATAGCCATATTATCATTACTAATAATATACTACATGCACAGATCCTACAGCACTTCTTTAAATAATTTTGTTTTAGTCTTCTCAGCCATCTTTAGTCTAAGAAGATTTCTCTTCTTTCTTTACTTTGTTTTACGAATTTTATTTCTTTTATTACTTCAAGGAGGTCTCACTTCAGGACCTCTGAACTTATTGTTCAAGATTCTCAGTCTTTGGCTTCTTCGTCTGGCTTTCTCAATTACCTGCCCAGACTGACTAGTGACTTCATTCACTTGTTCAGGTTCATCACTAATTGTTTTTAAGTGACTTTTTAACCTTTTGACACCCACTGGCCCGTTATCGCCCTTTCTGTCCTTTTTGGCTTGCACTTCGCTTTCACTCTCCTCGTCTCTTACAAGTACTCTTTTATTTTTGTTAAGTTGTGGCACAATTTGAATATCTTTGTCTTCAAGGTCCTTCTCTGTCTGATCTTGTTCAGGGCTTGTTGTCTGGGCATCAGCCACCTGAACATGTTCTTCTTTTTCTATATGACCTTGTTCAGGACTTTTTCCAGCTTGTTCTTCTTCCTGAACGTGTTCTTCTTTTCCTTATTGGTCCTGTTCAGGTCTTTCTGCACCTTGATTTTCTACGGCCTGAACGCGTTCTTCTACACCTGTCAGTCCCTGCTCTAATTCAATATATTTGTTGTCTGTCTGAGTACTGATTTCTCTCCCTGTCTGGTCCTGCTCAGTCTCCAGTAGTTGTATTCACCTTTTCCTGAGCTTGTTCTTCTATACCTGACTAATCCTTTCTAGTTTCCTGTCTTTCTAATCTGGTCCTGCTTCTGGTTCTAACAATCACCTCAGGTATCTCAACCAATGGTATCCAGTCGTCTTGACTTTAGCTTGGTTGTTCTCTGTCAGCTTCTTCAAAATCTGTTATTCCAGTTTCTTCAGCTGCACAACCTTCAGCGACCTCAACTGCTTGAGTCAGTTGTGGTTCCTGTTCCTCGGGAACTGGAACCCTTTCTGCATGACTGGCATGTATCCAGTTAGGCAAACCTGCATATTTTTCAGATGTTGTTGTGAATAGTATGACCTGTCTTGGATCATCCCACCTGGGTGCTAGACACGATTCTCTGATGTGCTTCTTCACTACCACCCAGTCCTTGGGATTCAAATCATGTGCTAGATCTGGCTGCCTAGCAAATGCATCTTCTCCAATCTGGTGTGAGACAGAATGCACTAGGTTAGCCAATGATTTACAGTAATCCAATACCAGATCATCAGTTATATTCAACAGATTATGTCCTGGTATAAATGCTTGTCTCATTGCTCTTCCCATGAGAATTTCATGAGGGCTCAGTCCTGTATTTCTATCAGAAATGCTTCTGAGCCCCATCAGAACAAGAGGTAATGCATCTGGCCAACACAGTGATGTAGATGCACCCACCTTTGCCAGTCTTGACTTGATTGTGCCATTCATTTGTTTCACCACTCCAGAAGCCTAGGGCGGTATGCACAGTGCAGTTGTTGCTCAATTTTAAATTCTTTACAGATTAATTGAATGATTTCATTATTAAAGTGAGATCCTATATCTGATTCCAAAGTTACTGGAAAACCAAACCGCTGAATCAACTCCCTCAATAGCAGTCTGGCAACTGTTATGCTGTCATTTCTTCTAGTAGGATATGCCTCCACCCATCTTGAAAACAAACATACTATAACAAGGATGTATTTCAGCTCTCTACATGGTGGCAATTGTATGAAGTCTACCTGCAACCTTACAAATGGTCCTTCTGTTTTCTTATTTTTGCCCAACTGACCACTGTTTTCCTGCCTAGATTTATCTGTTGGCAAGTAAGACATCGCTGGCAATGACTCTCTGCAACTGCCATAAATCTTGGATTTTACCAATTCTGTTCGAAAAGTATGATCATGGCATCCCTACCTATGTGTGTGTCTCCATGATACATTCTGGCCATTTTGTGAGAGCAAACAATCTGGCATGACTGGTCTGCCATCTGGATAAACCAACATGTCATCTTATGCTCTCCTTTGACACCCTGTTTTATCCTACCTTCCTTTTCACTCACTTCTACTTCATCCTGAAATTGTCTCACCTCATCCCATGTTTTCAGAGCTGAGAAAAGCATAAGTTGACAGCAGATTCCACTTGTTTCAATTTTCATGTTTATTGCCATTTTATTTCTGGCAGAGTATTGAGCAACCTGATCGGCGAATCTATTACCTGCTATCACATAGTCATTTCCTGACTGGTGAGCAGCACACTTGCCCACTGCAATTTCTTTTGGCAGTTGTATTGCTTCCAATATATCCATTACAAATTTTCCATTTTTAATAGGTGATCCTGAAGAAGTTATGAAATCCCAGAGCTGGCCAAAGTCATGCACATCCCCGTAACCATACTGGCTATCAGTATAAATGGTTACTTTCAAAATGTTCCTAATTTCACATGGTATAATTAAAGCTATCAATTTGGCTACTGGTAAATAGGATGCTTCAACTACTCCAGATATTGTGCATACAGTGTAAGCTGCACTTAATCCTCCTTCTTTAGGTCTCATTCACGAGCCATCTACAAAAAGCTCATGTTCTGATTCTTTCAGGTGTTCTTCCTGTATGTTGGGACAGGGCTTAGTGCATAATTCAGTCACATCCAAACAATCATGTTCAACGTCATCTCTCACTTCTTCCCCATGTACATCTGGCAATAAAGTAGAAGGGTTTAACATAGTCACCTAACCACTGTTACATTTTTAGCTCCCAAAATGATTCTTTCATAATTAGTCATCTGACTAGGGGTAAGGTACTGTGTTCGAGTTCTAGTCAATAGAATTATGACTGAATGTGGAACATACACTTTCACAGGATGCCCCATCACAATTGACTCACTTTGTTCCAAGCTCATGCAATTAGCAGCTACTGCTTTTAAGCAACCAGGCAAAGCTGAAGCTACAGGATCCAAGGTAGCTGAGAAGTATGCTACTGTATCTTGACTCAATCCATGTCTTTGGGTTAAAACTGAAAGCCCACAGTTTTCTGTTTCACAACGGAATAATATAAATTATTTTGTAAAGTCTGGCATACCTAAGGCAGGGGCTTCACATAAACAGTTTCGTAATTTTACAAAGGCCTCCACATTTTCATCATCCCAAACTATGGGGTCTTTCTTTCTTTTCTTTGTCATCTGAATTAATGGCTTTGCTACCAAAAAGAAACCTACAGTCCACTGCCTACAGTACCCACCACATCAAGAAACATCCTGATCTCTCTCTGAGTTTGTAGCAACTGCATCTGTTTTATTATTTATATTCTCTCAGGGGTTATTTTTCTCACTCCTCTTCCTATTTGATGTCCTAACTTCAGTTTGACAAATTGTAATTTCTCTGGACATACCTTATGTCCACCATCAGCCAAATGATTTAATAATGCAATTGAATCAATAACACAATCATCTCATGACCTTGATACTAAGAGTAGGTTGTCTATATACTGGACAAGAACTACATTTTTAGGCATAACTAGTGGTTCTAGACACTTTTTCAAAATCTGTTTAAAAATCGATGGACTTTCCGTGTCCCCTTGAGGAACACGATTCCATACTAAAACACGGTCTTCAAACTTGAAAGAAAAAAGATACTGGCTGTCTGGGTGTAAAGGTATGGAGAAAAATGCTTGACATAGATCGATTACTGTAAACCATCCTGCATTCCAGGGTATCTAATACAGAATCTCTGTTGGATTTGGGACTACAGGACAGCAAGGTACCACAATCTTATTGATTTTTCTTAAATCTTGCACTATCCTGTATTTTCCGCTAGGTTTCTTAATACCAATTATAGGTGAATTACAAGGGCTGCTCATTATTTCCTTTAAAATACCTTGTTTATTAATTCGATACATTTCTGATGCAACACCTGCTTTAACTTCAGGGCTCATTTTGTATTGCCTAGTATTAGGGTAAACTGCACCTTCCTTCACAGTCACCTTCACTGGATCTATAGTTACCATCAACCCCACTTCTTTTCCAGTGAAATCCCGCACTTCTGGATTCACAGTCATATTTAATTCTTCTGGTAGATCACCTATTGTCATTAATTAATACATTTCATCTACCTCAGTGCCTTGTTTTGCTAACATGCTTTTGTAAGCACTGTTTTCATATGGGGTCTGAATCGCAACACCATCCGACATGCAATAAATTGTGCAGTTCATCTTACACAATAAGTCTCTTCCTAGCAAGTTTACAGGACTAGAATCGCACACCACAAATGTGTGTATTTCTCTAAAATTGCCAATACGCACCTCCATTGGTTTGGTAATCGGGGTTCTAATCTGTTTATTTGATACCCCTACAACTTGGATGTTTTCTCCCGAGAGGGGTAGGTTTGGAACGTCTGCTGCTCTCACAGTAGAACAGGTAGCACCAGTGTCCAACAAAAATGTAATGTCTCTTCCCTCTACTTTCCCATCAATAAATGGACCTGACTGGTCTACTGGCAAGGATGCGCAAGTATGCACTCCTCTTCCTCCCCCCTCAGGCACCATCATTGTTTGTTGTTGCTATCACTTCTATTTTGCAAAAGGAACTGTGAAGATACAGAGTTTTTCTTAACACTTCCTTCTGGGAATCCAGCGTCCGGAATGTACTTTGACTTGTTCACAAAATTTTGCATAGGGGCAGGTGGCACCTGACACTGTTGATTAACAACCTGCTGCGGTTGACTCATTTGCACCTCATTCTGCGTCTGTGGATTTAAATTTTAATTTGGGCTATTATTATTCTGAATATTTTTACACTTGTTTTTCCAATGTCTCAACTTTCCACACCCATGACAAGGACATTTCTTCTTTGCATCCTCTCTTCTCATTTATCCTCTTGTTTTGCCCCCATTTGCTGCATTATCATTCTGACCCTGTTCTTTTCATTGACCATCAATCTGGCTATTTAATTTAAGTTTTTGCAGTTCTGCCAATTTCACTTGAGCTCACATCATCTTTTCGTTTAACTTTTTACGTCTGCCCACAATATCATCCCCACATTTAATATGTTGTCTATGGGTTTTCCCTGCCAGCACAGCATGTGCTGCTGAATAATCTGACTAATTTCTGGTCTTACACCATACACAAATCGATACATAAAATGTCCCATGTCTTTGTCTCCAAAGTTTTCAAACCCGCTATACTGCCTGAACACCTGCAATAGGCGTTCATAATAAGCATGTACAGACTCATTTGATTCTGGAGTTGTTCTATCTATTTTTAACCAATCTGTTTCTTTTAGTGGAATTTTCCCTTTCAAGCAAGTAGTCACTTGGTGATACTTCTTCATTACCTCATCTGAAGGGGCTCCTGTTTTTGAGTCTCTTGGGTACTCATCACTGGGCCAATCAACTGTGATTTTACATTCTGTCCATAAATCAGCAGGCACCACTATGTCAAACAAACCATCCAAATCCTTCAACAGAACCTTGGAAACCCTCACAAACCTTTCGACCTGGTTGTACCATTCAACTGCCTTTTCTCTCAACTTGGGAAAATCATTAGTAAATGAAAAAATATCTTGTCGACTCCATGGAACATGCACATACCCTCCCCCGGGAACTTCTCTCATTGGGCACAATCTCTCTGTTTTTAATGATTCTTTTAGTAAATATTCAGATGTGGTCTGACTTGCCTGTGCTTCCTCTTTCTTCTTTGTCCACCTATTCTTCCACCTGTCTAAGTCTCCCCATTTCTGTAAAATGGTCATTAACTCTTTAATCTGCAATTTCTTTCCAGGCACATTCATATTTTCAAAATCCTTATCAGTAAATTCTGCTCTGTATGGCTTCTTTAGTACCTTAGATCTCCCTATTTCAATACCCATTTCAGAGACACGCTCTGTCAATTTTTTATGGAATATATCAGCATTTCTAGTTATGCTCCTCCACACGAACAATAACTCTTCTTCACTGTAAGTGTTTAGCCTATCCATGCCCACATTTCCAGCTATCATCTCTTCTAATTCTACCTTCAATTTAAAAATGTAAGAAATCTTTGGGATTGAACTTTGTTTTTTTATTCCCTGTGCCCATCTCTCCAGAACCTCTGGAGTAGCACTTCTGACTCCGGAGGATATCACTGATCTCCCTTCTTTTGAACAACCAGGTATAACTTCTCTCGGAGTTTCATTGATTTGTTCTCTTATTGGCAAATCTATTAAAGATATTACTGAATCACATTCACTGGTTTGGTCATCGTTATTACAATTTCTTTTCGGGTTTTATTCAATGGGGTTGTTGCAACTGGTTGCTTGGGACAGTTCACTTTATCTCCATACAATGGAACAACCAGACCTATGGTTACTGGTATAGTCAATGCACCAGGGTGTACGTGCAATTGTGTTATTTTATGTATTAATTCTTCTCTGTTTTTATTTAAAGCGTCCTTTTCTTTATCCTGATGTACCCTATTAACTGTGGTATCATGTAAACTGTGTGGAACCAAAGGTGTTCCAAAACCTGGTGCACTAGGAGAAGTCCTAATCAGCTCTTCCTGATATGGTGGAGGGTTTTTTGTTAAAATATCCTCCATAATCTCATCTTCCGATTCTCCAAAGCCTGTCATTCTTAAGTGTTTAGTTTTCTCCTTATATTTTCCTCCTGCCTGTTCATCAACTGTTAATACTGGATATAATCCTTCTGATATCATTGCTCATCTCCACTGTTTCATCTGTTCTTCACACGTCCCATTCATACGTCTAGTATAAAATCCTGTATATTTTCCTCTTCTACCCTTCTCTCTCTCAAATGACTCAGTTTCCCATTCTTCTAATGCTTCATACTGAGTTAGTCTAGGTCTTGGTTCTAATTCAAATATCCACATCCTCAAATTCTGTAAAATTCTTCCATTAAAGATACCATGTTCTGGGAAAGCCAAAACACCATCATATTTTCCATCCATACACATGTATGATAACCTCACTCCATCATCATAAATGAAGCAGGCATTTTTCGTGCCAGAGTAGGAATTCCTTCTCTAGTCAAAACAGGTTTGTCTTTCATAAAGAAACTTTTAATTTTCTTTATAAATGACACTTTTCTCCTTTCTCCGTATATTTTAGGTAAAGGTCCATGTATAAAATTGTATTCTGTAAACCCTTGAAATCTTCTGTCTGGGCGATCTACTTTAATAGCTAAATCACATTTTTCACCTACAAATCTTCCTCCGTCCAATCCTATTTTTTTTTTTTTTATAGAACGCTTATATAGCGCATGGCTACCCCAACAACGGGGCGTCCCAGCGCTTGCAGACAGGTCCAATCACATAACAGCCGGAGGAATGCGGCAAGATATCTGTTCACCATGGCTTCTACTTTGTTAGCCAGCGATCTGCAGCATTCCGGTCTCTCTGACTCTTCTAATTAACTAAACTACCTCAATTATAATCTTCTAATGCCATGTACCACCCTTAATGTTTCAATCTTGTAGAACTTCTTCTTCTGGTTGTCCAGGCAAAAGGGATGATCATCACACCATGTCAGGTTTCAGTCAATTTTCTTTAGTTCATTGTGTAATGATCCCTCCCCTTAATCTTTATTCAAAAATCTTAATTCCCACCCATATTTACAATTTTTATCACAAAGTATACATTTGGTATTTTTCTCTTCCTTTACACAGGACATCAGGATGGTGGGGCAAGATGTCGGGGTGGGGCAAGATGGCGGCCGTCATTGCGGCCGTGTGAGGTGCTGCGTCGTTCCTCAGCCGAGTTTCCAGTCTGTTGGGGGGCTTTCTCCTGCCTTCGCCTTCACTGATCCCCAGCTGGAGGTTGTCTGCTTCCCGGTCTGATGTGTTGACGTGGCTCTGGATCGGAGGGCCTCTGGTGAAGCGGCAGGGCGGAGCTGCAGAGCTGCAAGCGGAGCGGTTCCCGCGTTTGGTTGCTCCGAGGTCGGAGCTGGTGGACTCAGCTGTGCTGCCTTGAGAGTGGAATTGAGCTGGAGAGGAAGGAGCCGGCATTCGCTCCTGAGGTCCCTCGCAGTTTGCTCTGCTTTGCTGACACAAACGGCACCCGCAGGATTGAAGCGCTTGCTGGGCTTGTTGAGCTGTGCAACTTGGTCGGTAGGAGGAAAGAGGAAACATTGTTGCAAGAACCGGGCATTTAATTATATTCCCCGAGGCAGACTATGTAGAGATATTGCGAAGACAATGCCAATGCCAAGTCAGCTATAATTTAAGTTAAATCCTAAAGTGAAAAGTTTAAAGCCTAAGGGGGAAGGGAAAAAAAAGGGGAAGAGAATATATTTTCGAACATTTAAAAAGAGGCCCTTTTTTTTTTTTTTTTTTAGGGTTGTTTGTTACTTGGACTCAGCAATGGCGCCGGAGGGAAAGGGAAACGTGAAAAACAAAGGTGGAGGAGTGTCTGAAACTCCGGTTCGGACTCCTGTAAGGAATGGGCAAGCTGAGGGGAATGATGGAGGAGTAAAATCGAGAGGAGTTACCTGTAAATCCAAGGCTGCGGAGGCAGAAAATCGACTCAATTTGATAGTTACAGATGAGGTAACAGGTGGAAAGACTAATGTAAGAGATGTAAAATCCCATGCTACTGTGCAGTCATCTGTACAAAATGGACAAGGAGCCTTAAGGGATCTACAGGCAAACTACAGAGACTCGGCAGCCCATCAGCCGCAGTTGCAAGGTACACCAGTTAAACAAAAGTCTACCGCTGTTGCAGCAATCTTTGATAAAAGGCGGGGGGGCCGTCCAAAACAAACTATCGACATAGATATAGAGCCCACTAGTGAGGAAAATACTAGGAAGGCTGCAGCTGAGGACGGAATTGAGGTAGATACTTTTGAGTCTGCCAGGAGTCGTGATGTAACAGAGGTGGAAGGTGTGACCACTCAGATTAGTACAAAAATTGTATCGGATAAAGATATCGAGTCTGAGGTAGAGGGGAAATTTTACTCAATGTCAGACTTAACTAACTTCTCTGATAAAGAGCAAGAAATGGATAGTACCAGTAATCTTGGTGGTTGGGCAGATCTACCTGAATACGAGGATGGAGAAGACCCAGAGTCATTTCAGACCCAGGTTACAGTAAGAAAGGGGAAAGATACTGGCGAACTATCACAATTAGCCCAAGAACAACTATTTGCCCAGATTAACTTGGATGAAGAGTTGGAAGATGAGGCGGTTACACTTGGGCTTATATACAAGACTATAATGACCCATCGTAATGAGACAAAAACTGAGGGGCTGAGAACGCAAGGTGCAGTGAAGAAACTACAGAATAACGTTCGGCGGTTAATAAAAACCTGTGCAGAAGTTACATCTCGGGTGGTGGAAGTGGAGGAGAGAGTCTCCTCTGTAGAAGATACTTTGGGGAAGCAACAAGGAGTTGTTGAAATCTTACAAAATGCTAAAACTGACATGGACTGAAAGCTCACAGACTTAGAAAATCGTTCAAGACGCAATAATCTGCGAATTCTGGGTGTGGCGGAAACAAGTGAGGGTACAGACCCGCGCAAGTTTGTTGTGAAGCTGTTTAAAGAGGCTTTTCCTGAACTGTCTAGTTGGGATTTTGAAAGGGAGGTGATTCGGGCGCACAGATTTCCATTCGTGGCACGACAGCGTGCGAGGGATAAACAGAATGCCCAAAATATATATCCGAGGGCTATATTGATTTGTTTGAATAATTATTTGTTGCATGAAGCCCTATATGATCTTGCCCGTCCTGGGAAAAAGCGCAATGCTATGGGCTGTGAGTTTTTTGTACGCCCGGACTTTTGTCCCTCAACGGTAAATGAAAGATGGCATATGCAGAAGTTATTTACTCCCCTTCAAGCTGCAGGTGCCCAGGTTTTCTTGCTTAATCCTTCCAAATTAAAGGTCATCTTTAATGGGCAAACAAAGTATTTTATGTCTAGTCGATTAGCACAGGATTACTTGTCTAGCATCAAAAAGAAGGAAGGTTGAATTAGATTTACTAATAGGAGAAGGCGATTCAATCAGATATGATGTTTTTAATAATTTGAGTTAGAACCATTCAACTGGTAATTAAGTATTTTGCATTGTGTAGTTTGGAGGTTGGGGCGATTGGCAGGATTAATGTTCCCTTTTGGGTTTTTTTCAAGTTGAAAGTCATAAGGTACCTCTCTTTATACAAATAGATGGGTGTGAAGAGACTTTTTTTTCAGTAAAGGATGATTTAATATTGATATTCAACGACTAAAAGTTGATAGTATTTGAGAATAACTCTGAGAGAGTACTTCATATTTTTGGGCTGGGAACTCGACTTGTGGGGAAACGGTTGACGCATCTCAACATCACAGAGGACTATGTCCTTAAGCCCTTTTTTTGGGTGGTGTGGGAGGGGTTGGGGGGTTGTGGGTGGCAGGGTGGCACTGGAAGGGGTGGGAAGGAATGGGGGGGCAAGGGACGGGTTGGGAGTAAAAATAAAAATTGAGACCTATCATGTAGAATTGGCTGTACAAATTCTTTTGTATCTTTTTTTGTGTTTAGATGAGGGAGGATAAAATAAGTATTGGCACTTGGAACATATGCGGCTTGAATGATGCTAAAAAGAGGGCTCTTTTTTGTAGAATTGTTGATTTTATGCATGTTGATATCCTATGCATACAGGAGACACACATTCCGTGGGGGAAGAGGGATTGTTTGAAAGTCCCTGGTTTTGATTTAGTAGTCTGTTCTAAACAGACATTTATGGTCAGAGGGGTCGCAATATATGTAAGGTGTGGTCTGTCTAAATGCAAAAGGTCATTAGCCGATAAAATGGGTAGATGGGCCATAGCTGAACTGTGCATTGGGGGGAGGTGGTTGACAATTTGTAATGTATATGGATCGAATTTAGATGATCCCGAAGTGTTCCAATTTTTAGATATTGAGTTGGCAGCATGGCCTAATCCGTTATTCATGTGTGGCGATATGAATATAAATATTTCAAGCGATATGGATTTTTCTAATACCAATACTTATGCTGGGAGAAAACCAAAAGTTTTTAGGGCTCTTCAGTCTCTTCTTCAAGAGCATGGTCTTGTAGATTTATGGTACCTACATAAGAGAACCGAAGATGGATATACATTTTATTCTATGCCTCACAAGAAAAACTTTAGGTTAGATTTTGTTTTCATATCTAAACAATTAGCAGCAAGTAGTAATGTCTCATGTTTACCACGTTTTCTTTCAGACCATAATTCCTTGATTGCTCAATGTCCCTGGTCTTGGGCTCGAAAACCACCAAGGGACTGGACCTTTAATAGGAAGCTTTTATCTGATGAGGGGTATCGTACACATATTAGAAATTGGCTAGTTCAATTCTTGAGTATAAATAGAGGATCTGCTACAGATCAAGTGGTTTGGGATACCTTGAAGGCTGCATTACGTGGGGAGACCAAAAGCTGGTCTTCATTTAGGTGGAAAGGAGAGCAAGAACGGATGCGTAAGGGAGTCCATGAGCTTAGAGATGCGGAAATAGAATTGGCCGGGAATGTCAGGAACGGGAATGATACAGCTCCATGCTTACAAAAGATAGCAATCCTTAGGGCAGCTTTGTTGGAGCCATTGGGGGAGGATCTTGTGCTAAAATTTCTACAATATCGGACAGAAATGTTCGAATTTGGGGAGAATTCCGGTAGGGTCCTGGCTAAGAGGCTTCGCCAGTGGAACATTCAGAGTCAGGTAGTGAAAATTCAAGATGAATATGGAGTAATACAAGAGACACAGGAAAAGGTCAATGAGGTTTTTTTAAGATTCTATTCCTCGTTATATAGCGAGGATATCACTAGGCTTAATATTGAGAGAGCTGCCGAAGCATATTTGTTAGACCTGCGAACTGTTGCTATCTCCTCTGAACAGGCAGAATCTTTGGCTCTACCTATTCAATTGGAGGAGGTTGAGATGGCGTTAAAGTCATTGGCTAACGGTAAGGCCTGTGGACCAGATTCTGTACCCCTTGAGTTCTATAAGTCATTTTTTCCTGAAATCGGTCAGTTTTTTTTGGAGGTTTTAAGAGCAGCCCAGAGGGGTATGATACCAGAATCATGGCAAAACACAATTATAGTTTTGTTAAAAAAAAAGGCAAACCTGAGCTATTACCATCGTCTTTCCGACCTATTTCTTTAATTAATAGCGATTCAAAAATGTATTAAAAAATTATGGCCAGTAGACTTGTACAGGTAATTATCCCTCTGGTATCGGTATTTCAGCATGGATTCATACCTGGCCGAGATACTGCTGATCATGTTAAACGTTGTATTGCATTACTTGATTGGGCTCAGGTTACTAGATCCCCTCTTGGGTTGATCCTGCTGGACGCCGAAAAGGCGTTCGACAGGGTCTCCTGGGGGTTCCTGTGGTCGGTCTTGAAATGGAAAGGTTTTCCTAAAGAATTTATACAGGCAATTGATGCAATGTATAGGTCTCCTAGGGCCCAACTGCGTATATCTGGTCAGCAGACCCGTTCCTTTCCTATCTCTAGAGGTACGCGACAGGGGTGCCCATGCTCCCCCTTATTATTTGCTCTTTATATAGATCCCTTTCTTTCTAAAATTATGGTCAATCTACGTATCAAACCGATAAATGTTAATAATATGTCATATAGCTTATTAGCATACGCAGATGACATAGTAGTTATAACTTCGGAAGTGTCTTCAGCTTTTAGGGAACTTAAGCAACTGGCAGAGCAGTTTGGGGGGGTATCGGGCTACAAGCTTAATGTCTCAAAGACACAGGTGATTCAGACATCTAGCATGGCTATTTCTGACGCCCCGGTGGTTACCGAAGCCATAAATTTAGGGGTGCGTATTACCTCTGCAGTGGAGAACATAGCGGACCTAAACATCATGCCCGTTATTGATGAAGTCAATAAAAAATTGGAAAGATTGGATAGTCTACACCTTTCCTTATATGGGCGGTGTAGTGTCATTAAAATGTTAATACTACCTAAGTTTTTATATTTATTTAGGACCATTCCTCTTTTGTTCTCTCAAATCTCTTTGGCAAAAGCGGATAGAGTCTGTTTTAGATTTCTATGGGGCTATCGACGATCACGAAGGGCCGCCAAATGGATGTACCTTCCTAGGGATCGTGGGGGTTGGGCAGTCCCTAATATTATTTTATATTATTGGGCTGCAATGCTACAGGGAATGGGTCTATTGTTATGTGGTGACAAAGCATCTATACCAATATGTAACTCTCCCACTATATATGAGATTGGGTTAGGTTCAGCTGCAAAAGGTATATTACTCGAAGTACTGGAGCCTAGTTATTTTAAGAGGACCCGATTTAAGGTTTTGTTAGCAGCATATTCCGTCTGGCGGAAGATTAGGCGGAAACTAAACATTCCAAATGTGAATGTTTACACATCTTTCAGTGCCACACGAATATTTCCTAGTGTATTTCAAGACAATGTTATGTACCGATGGCAAAATAAGGGTATTTATGTGCTCGGCGATATTATAGAGAACGGCTCTGTACTATCATATAGGGAAATAAGAGATAAATTTCAGTTATCGTCACGTGATTTTTTAAAATATCTTCAAATTCAAAGCTTTGTTCAAAAAACTCTTAGGACAAACTCATGTATTTTGGAGGAAGTGCCCATAATTGAGCATATAAGGAAGAGATCTAGAATTGGTATCTTATATCAATATGTTCTATCAACATTCCCTGATGATTTAATTACTCAAAATACCAAGTGGGAGGAGAAATTGGGCATAACTGGTATTGATTTAAGTTTGGTGATAGAACTTGCCAATAAGGTTATAGTGTCTGGCTCCTTAAAAACTCAGAGCTATATGGCAATGTTGGACTTATATTATTCGCCTGCTAAGATAGCAAAATTGGGGGCCACAAGAGGTAATACATGCCCGCGATGTGGGCTGTATGCAGCGGATTCAATCCATATGTTTTATTCTTGTTTATCGCTCCGGTCCTTTTTAGATGACATTGAGCAGTTTATTAAGGTTACGCTTAAGATTCAGTGTGTAATAACACCTGCTTTGGTGATGTTTGGCTTAGATGTAGGAAATAGTTCAGTAAGCGGAAATACTTACAACGAATTAGCCCTAATATTTATTGCTATGTCACAGGTCCGGTTATGTATTACCTCACAGTGGCTATCCCCGGATGCACCGACATTTGTACAGTGGCGGGCAAGATTACTTGCCATACATTGCCTAGAATTTTCAGTATTTACCTGTAGAGGGGGGAGACGCAGGCAACTGGCAACCCAAGTTTGGGCACCTATCGCTGAATGGATTGGTTAAACTATCCTTGATAGCAGGATAATATATCTGTATCTCTTTCTATTCATATGCTCCTAAAAAGTGCCTTTTTTTGTTGTATGTTTTCAATGTACTATCCCTCTCATTTTTTGATGATCTAATGTTTACTGTGTGTATATGATCTTTCTACTTTTACTGTTTCATTTAAGAATGTGGTATAGCCGATTCGGTAGCTCAATTGCTTATCTGTATTGTTTAATATCCGGTCTCTATAAAAATAAAAAAAATAAAAAAAGGATGGTTTCCAGGGTATGTTGCTGAATCTTTTCTTGGATGACATTTAAGGATGACAGTGTGTCTTTGGCTCCTAAGTTAAGATGTGGGTTAGTAGTAAATAATTGGGTAGTTTTTATTATTACGTTGTTGTTCCTGATTTGTCGAATATGACCTTAACCATCATCATACCATGCTGAATTTGCAGAATCTGTTATTAGGTTGTGTGATTTGTAAATAAAACCTTTGGGATTTTGTTTTGGTGGATTACTTTTGATATTTCCCTTGTAGGTGACCAGTTATGCTGTCTGTGCTCTTCATAAATCTGACACTTTGAACCCTTTTGCCTAGATTATGCCGAACTAGGGTTTTAAAGGCCCCCAGGGATTCTCCTCAAGATTTATCTAGCAAAATGTAGAAGTATCGCATTCTACGCGGCGGGTGTTCAAGGTTTTTATGACGTTGAGCCTTTACAAGTTGTAGAAAATGCTTTTTTAAGGTTTATTCTAGCAGTTCCCCAGAGCACACCTGTTTTTAATTGTCATAGTGAATTGGGAATTGTGCATATTACTGATGTTATCAAAATGCAACCTATTTTACTCTGGCATGGAGTCTGGACATCGCCCAGTCTAGGCCTGAATTGCGAAATTATTAAGGACGCAATGGGCCTGGACCATGCTAGAAATATTCCTTGGTTAAACTATGTTAGAAAGCTATTTAACGATCTGAATCGACCAGAGCTCTACAATGAGCCAGATTCTATTTATCCAGAAAAGACTTGAAAATGCTATGCCAGAATAATTTTGAGTCACTCAAAATAGCAGTAGAAATTAATTAAAAAATCAGTGCTTCGGCACCAAATGACATTGGCAAGTAATTCTATCTAACCTTACCTGGTCTGTTGTATAGGGGGTTTTGACAGGTATATCTTGACCAGGTTTAGGTTCGATAGCTTTCATTGTTTGGTAACTTTCCCCTCCATAAATGACTGGCGTAGGGACCTTGCCCTCTGCCCATGTGATAATCTTTCTTTCAAAACAACTATGCACGTGATCCTATTTTGTAAATTCTATGCCAGGGAACGTGCAAGATGGATCATGCCCTACCTGAAGCAGGGTGCATGGCGGCAATGTCGACCTGCTTTTTTATTTCTACAGATACTGGATAATGTATATTGTATTGGGATTATGACTGGCCTTTTAAAAAGTATTCTGAGGAAGCGGAAATCTATAACCTGCCAGATTTAAAAATAATTATGAATTTTTTTGATGTGATCCCTGTTGATCTATGAAATAATTTTAAATGTATTCTTTGTATGAATTTGTCATTTTAACTGTTGCTTTTATAATTTTACAAAGTGTCTAAAATCGAATAAAGCATTTTCTGATCTGATCAGATGTTGTGCTTATTCTGTACTACTGTATTGGACCTTCATGGCAGTATTGTGTTTCTTCTTTGTACTCTTTTTCTACTGTTCTGTAATAAAATTCCTTTTATCTCTATTTTTGATCTAGAACTCAGTCATTTATGCGTTTAATATTTATATCCTATTAAACCTTGCTAAATTGTATTCTCCCTGATGAAGAGTGTAGTCTCTAACTGCAAAATTAATTGTATATTCGGGAGCTGAATTATCTTGGTAAATATTGAGGTGATCGAATATTGAGGTTAAGATGAATATTGGAGTTTGACTCCCATAAATGTATTAAAATACTATGGGCAAGCAAAAATCTGCGTACACCTACCCACCCCGTGTAACGCAAAAGTCTTGAGCTTCTTTCCTGCAATGTTGTCACCAGACCCCTTGAACTCTTGGCTTGGCTAAAATAAATCGTCACTGGCCATTACTAAGTACAATGCCGTTATTTACATGAAATGTTTAAAAAAATGTATTGTCTGATTTTTAATGCAATGATGCAAAGTCAGGAAGCTTTGCCTTTTATGAAAGAAGGCAAAGTTCACAAATTTACCTGACTCACTCCCATAGTAGGAGTTGTAGTTTCATATGGTTATTGTTGCAGCACAGGCACAATATATAAAGTCCTCCAGTTCTTTCCGTCATGGAAGTCCAAACAAAGAGCCTCACCCACTTGGGCCCTCCACTCGCACACCAGAGTCCACCAGTTTGGGAGGGCTACACCTTGCCCAGTGTGCTGTCCTGCACACCGCTCTCTGCATCATGCCATTCTGTGAGGCACAAAGAGCCTCTTATCACGGGAGGCTCAAATGCCTGCTCATCACCCTGTAAGTAAGCAGGCTTTAATTAACGTCAAGCGTTTTGGACTTATTTTGATTTTTTAAATTTATATATTATGCACTATGCTTATCCTAGCATCTAGGATTCCTCCTTTATTCTGCCTACTTCTTCTTGTCCTCACAGGAAATGGAAAGACCAGGACCGCCGGATAATGATGTGCCCTCAGAAGAACATAAGAGACCACCGGTAAGTGAACTAGTTGGGGATTTTCAACTAAATGATTGTTTCTAGGAAAAGGGGTGAAGGTTAACACTGGGGAATTTTCTTTACAGACCCATCACTATACCCCTATGTGATTATAATGCCTTTCGGTGTGATACAAAAAAAGGATGAGCAGTATTACAAATTCATTGGGAAGTCAAACTCTCTCTCTCTCTTTCTCTCTTTCAAAGGAGGTTTTGGTTTTACTTTATCCGCCATCTTCTGTAGGGAGTTTAGACCAGGGTACTTCTAAAGTTCTTTCCATAAATAAATCCAATACATCCAATAATGGAGATAAGCAGTTTAATAAACTGGACGCAGTACTGCTTGCTCAGGAATCCAAAGCAGAATGAGATACAGAATGATTCCATGTGAAGTCACAACTAACAGCAAAGCGTGTGAACATTTGAAAATATACATAGCCATATAAAGGAACAGGAGATATTTAAAGAGACAGGGGAGAACATATAAATAATATAACACATCCTTCCTCTTAGAATAAAAACAATTTACCTGTATAAATTAATACATTTAGAAACTCATTTTACATTCCATATTTTCCCATCTTGGGTAACCACACGGTTACGATTTACCCTAACAATTCTTATAGGTTTTCCAAATGTCATCTCACCTTTAGAGAGGAAACCCGGTCTCCTAATCCTCACCCACTCTCCAACTTCAAACCAAGGTATTCTTACTTTCATGCGTAAGTCATAATATAATTTACTTCTATGTTGTTTTTGTTTCACAGCATGAGCAACATCTTCTTGATTAATATCTTCATAATGAGTTTCCATGACTTTTCTGAACCACCATGGACAGAATTTTGGTACAGGTTCTCTACCCTTGAGTAAACGGAAAGGAGAAACTTCTGTGGTCGAGTGGGGAGTTATATGGTATAACAATAATTTCTCTCTCAATTTATCCTTCCAAGTTGAACCAAAATCCCGTGCCCATAAAATATCTTGTTTAAGCACTCTCTTGTACCTTTCAATTTGGCCATTTCCTTAAGGTTCATATAATGCTGTGGATACATGCCTGATATTACACAACTTAAGAAAATCAGTCTTTTCTTGAGATCTCGAATTGTACCCCGTTATCCGAAATGAGTACTTCTGGGAATCCCTCTCTGGCCAAAACGTCTTTCGAAAATGTTATCACACTTCCAGTGGTGGCGTTTGGAACCAATTTCACCTCAGGCCATTTTGAATGGTAATTCACCATAACTATTGCAAACCAGCAATCTTGAGATATAAAATTAAAGGGCCACAAAATGTCTAAGCCTACCTTCCGCCATGGAAAATCCAGCCATTTGACCTGAATAAGTGGGGCAGGATCACATCTGAGCATTTTCCCACTGCTCACATACTAAGGGCATTCTCTGACTATTTTGTCAATAAATCTATCTTAACCTGGCCACCAAAATATTGATCTTATAAGTCTTTTCATGGAGGACATTCCCAAGTAGCTTTCATGACTCATGTACCAAATTTTATTTCGAAGTGATAAAGGTGGAATACATTTACGATTCCTGATTATAAAATCACCTTCTGTAACGAATTCATTTCAAATTTTCCAAAAAGGAAATATTCCCAAAGAGATCTCATTTTTTGAAGGCCAACCAATTCTTGTATAATTAATAACATGAGTTAAAAGTACATAATCATCCATTCCTTTTTTCCACTATTCTTGAGAAACGGAACAACATTTCTCTGACATAACCTCAGAAATGTCAGCAACAACTTCCTCCACATCTTCACATACCACACCAGCTTCACATGGAAGTCTGGAAAGACAGTGTGCTGTAACGTTGGACTTCCCTGGGACATACTCAACAGTGAAAGAATATTCCTGCAGACGAGACAGTAATCTGGCAATACGTGTGGTGACATTGAAACGTCCTGCAGGAGATAATATCGAGACTAAAGGTTTATGATCTGTTCTCAAAACAATTCTCGCTCCCCAGATATAGTTTCTAAAATGTTCCACCCCACACACACATGCCAACAACTCTCTCTCTCTATTACAGCATACCGTCTTTCAGTCAAATTAAGCGTACAGGAGGCAAACGCTACATTCCATTCCTCTTTTCCTGCATACTGAGATAACACACATCCTAAACCATATAGACTGGCATCCACTGTGAGCACACAAGTTTTTCCTATACCATATGGTCTTAAAGTCGGAGCTGCCAACATCTCCGATTTCATTATATCAAACGCTTCTTGTTGCTCTTACACCAGACAAATTCAACATTTTTCCTCATCAACTCTCTCAACGGTTTGATCTTCAAAGCAAAATTCACAATTAATTTGCTATAATTTTCACAGAGACCTGAGAATGACAGTAACTTCTCTTTAGAATCCGGGGCAGGAGCTTTTAGAATAGCGTCAACCAAGGATTTTTTTGGAACAACTCCTTCTTTGGTAAGAGTGTGTCCAAGATACTCAACTGAATCCTGAAATAGTTTACACTTGTTTTTCTTTAGAGTTAGTCCATACTCCTTTAGTATGGAACAAACTTCCCTCAAATGTTTAGCATGTCTACCTTTGCCAAGAGAGTAAATAAGGATAATATCCTGAAAACATTTTACACATCCCTGCATGTCTTTGAACATGTGGCACAAAGATCTTCGGAAAACAGAGGCTGCTGAAGCCAATCCAAAAGGCATCCTTTTGTATTACTATAACCCTTGTGGTGTGATGAATGCAGTCATGTGGCGTGACTCTTCAGCTAACTCAATCTGGTGATAAGCCGACCTAAGGTCCAAGGTGGAGAAAACAGTGGCACCACCCAAAATGCTCACAACTTCATTTATATTAGGCAAAGGATGGCAATCAATTAAGATATGTTAATTTAGAGCCCTGTGGTCAATGCACAGCCTCAAGGACTTGTCAGGTTTATATGCCACAACAACTGGAGATACCCATTCGGACAACTCTACTTCCTCAATTACTCCCTCGTTCAACATTCCCTTCAAAACTTCACCCAGTTCTTCTCTTACATTGATCGGTACATTCCTAAGTTTCTGTCTGACAGGAACAGCCCCTTGTTTAAGTTCAATAGCATGTGCAAATCATTTAAGCCTTCCTAAGTTATTTGAAAAGACCTCAGGGAACTCTCTTTCAACACTAAAACTTTGAACATCTTCTACTACCATCACCGGTTCCTTACAACGCGGATTAAGTATGATCCCTAACCGCCACTGGTCCCTCCAACCTAAAACATTTACATACACCTTGATGAATGCAGACCTTCATTTGAAATGAACATTAGCCACCATGTATCCTAGCATCTCAATGGCAGAACCATCAAAACTTTGAGCTATAATATCTGGAGGAGATAGATCCTTCACGGATACAATGTTAGAAAACTATTCACAAAAGTTTTCTTCCGTAATAATGGACCAAGGAGACCCAGAGTCCGCCATCAACTCCAAATCCACATTAAGAAAGTTAACAACACACTTAGGTGAATTTAAAGTTTCTCAGAGAGAACAAACATCTATCACTGAAACAACATTTCCTTTTTCATTCACTGAAACATCTTCTATTGACTGAACATCCTTTACGGAGGATATTCCACCGGAACTATTCGAAACACTTTTCCCTCTATTGATCGTTCTTATGCAGTCATCCTTACAAGTCCTGGCAAAATTTCCCAGTCTCCCAAACTTAATGCATTCCATACCTATGGATGGACAAAATTTAAATGACACCACATGGTTGGTACTACCACATCTAAAAATCACAATTGACTTGTCATTCTTGGTACCTTGATAAGCATTGTTAGGAATATTATTCAAAGCACAAACTTCATCAACGCACTTAATACTCCTCTCACCTTTAGCATTAACATCATCAATAGTTTTCATCCATTTATTGGATTGTTCAAATGCTTTAGCAGTGGCTATAGTGTCCTGTAAATTTGGATTCCCTCAAATCGACAATTGTTCCTGTTTTTTTTTACTCTCAACATTCACAATTATTGGATCTCTTATCATTTCATCACCCATCACACCAAAATTACAAGAGTTCTAAGCGCAGTTAAGAAATCATCAAATGATTCAGACTCTCTTTAAAAGCTAGTGTAAAACTTGTATCTGTTCAATGCTATACTCAGGGCCGGACTGGCTACCGGGCAGTTGTGTGTGCTGCCGAGCTGGGGGCTAATTTCTCTGTGGTGGGGGCTTATTTCGTTGATGGGGACCTGCGTGCGCATTGAAATAAAAAAAGAAAAACGAATTTCGTTTTTCACACGCAGGTCCCTATCAACGAAATCAGCCCCCAGCTCGGCAGCTCACACAACTCACACAACTGCCCGGCAGCCAGTCCGGCCCTGGCTATACTAGTGGTTGGTTATGAAAGGTGTATCTATACGCAACAAGGCTTCATCAAAAGCACCCAATTCCCCAGGTACTACAGGTAGAGTCCTGAAAACTGCTTGACCCTTGGACCCCAAACAATGAAGCAGTATGCTTTCCTTTTTCTCATTACCCATCCTGTTCCCATCAATAGCCTTCATGTAAGTCAAGAATTCTTCCTTCCACCTAGACCAAGGGATAGGAGAATCACCTTTGCATTGTAAACATTTTGGAGGAGGTTCAAATTGCATGGTAAAATATTAGTATAAAAATACTGGAAAAACAGAATCACAATAATTCCTTTTTCAAAATGGGTGAGAGTCTTGCACAATAATATATAATATATAAAATATATTAAAAAAAATAGTTCTACCAGAGAATAGCTTCTTAGTAATGTTGCTCAACGTAGAAATATAGTCTTGTAATTGAAGTAATGCTTTTTCAAGAATGTTCAGAAGATCAAAGAAATAGTCTTGTAAATTGAAGCAATTGTTCGAGAAGAATATCAAATAATGTGCAAATTAAAGTAAAGGAACACCAATCTTACCAATGTTTTCTCCAACAATTTCTTCTTAGCTGCGTGTGTTTGCGCCTCTTTGCCAATGTAAAGTTCTTTCCATAAATAAATCCAATGGTGGAGATAAGCAGTTTAATGAACTGGACACAGTACTGCTTGCTCAGGAATCCAAAGCAGAATGAGATACAGAATGATTCCATGTGAAGTCACAACTAAAAGCAAAGCGTGTGCACATTTGTGAAAATATACATAGCCATGTAAAGGAACAGGGGATATTTAAAGAAACAGGGGAGAACATATAAATAATGTAACACATCCTTTATATTTAAAGAGACAGGGGAGAACATTACTCTTTGGAAACCTGTCCTTGCTGTGAAGATGATAAACGGAAGTCGAATGTTGTGCCAAGTATGAAAGAGGTCGCAAAGCCAACCATAGAAAGAAAATAATTAAAAAGAAATGTTTGAGAACCGTTCTTCCTGTCCTGATACAAACAGAGGTGCAATTTAGTGAGATTTAGTGTGTCCAGGCAGAACATGTGTTGTAGTCCCCTCACAACCTTTTGTCACTCTCCACCCACCTCCTCTACTTTCCCAGGAAACGCTCCCATACCTGGAGAAGCCACACTTCTCGAGAAGCTTGGTGGGACTTAAGGCTGGTCTGTTGGCCCTCAGGGTCTGTCACAACTTCTCTCCTTCCACGAGCATGCAATTCCCCCCTCGTCTTTGGGTTGCTTCTATCTTCTTTCCACAGTTGCTTCTTTCTCAGCCACTTCTGCTTCCACCTTTATTGAGAGATCCTCTGCAGCTGACGTCAGCTCTTTAATCATCAGGAATTTAAAAGGGATAACCTCCTCCAACTTCCACTTTTTTCTTTCTCCGCTCCACTGGAATTCAATAATGGAGGTGTTTCTGGGTGTCCCCAAGCTAGATGCCTGATCTGCCAGTCCCGTCTGTGAAAAACAGGTATACTGATTGGTCACTGCTTGTCCTGGAACATACCATTGGATTTCCTCATTAAAGTCCTCTAGGTAAGGGCCCTTCTCCCTATCCCCCTCCTGACACACCCCTCCAGCATTCTTGGATCCCACTCTCCATCTAGCGGTATCCAAGACTTCAATGAGCCTGTAGGATTGCAGCACTCTTTGACCCAGACCCATCACTGACCCTCTTCAGCCCCTCACCGCTCATCTACACAAGCCACTCCAGTCTTCATGGTGCGTGCTAGCCAACAGTGTCAAGATCCAATGCCCCACAGAGGCATGCCAGATAGACCCGACAGTCTGTCCCCCCGGCCATTCCCGACCCACTAAAGTGTAGCCACCATCTTGCTGCTCACACTCCTCAAGCATGGCGACATCAGGACTTAAGTGTATTGAATGGTGGGATGCTGAATTTCTGTTGAGAGTGTGAAAAAGTCGATTTTTGAGTAGTGTCAAACTTATTACTGTTATTTTATTATGCTGTGGTATATGTGTATTATGTATTGGAAATGTGTTAGTATTTTATGGGGTTGGATAATGTATTCTATTTTTATTTAAATGGAAAAAACAACTAAATTCAAGGATTAGTTTAATGCATCCCTATTCTTGTCTTTGGGAATTTTATTTTACATTTTTTGTGTTGACTAAAGATGTATATCCAGTTGTTCAAAGGAACTACTTCTAGTTTTCAATTTGGTTATTTTTTCAATAATTATATTTCAGGTTTTTAAGGGACATATATATTTTCTTATACATTTTTTTTATATTGAATACTCCGGTATTTGTAAAGCGCAAACAATTACCTCTAAGGGTGTCAAGGTGCTGGGAGCCATCAGGAAGATTAAGTGAGCTATTGCCCCGAGTCACATGGTGCTGAGGTAACCTGCCATCAGCGATCGAATCGTGAGCCCCTGTGTTCCATCGTCAGCCGCCTTGGATAGCCAATCTCAGATGGTACTTCAGGGTACTAAACTTACGTATTTTGGGGGTACCAGTAGGCAATGAAGGAGAAGACTCTTGATCCTGTTCTGTCTCATTGTTTCAACTGCATTCCCACAGCTCGCTGACTGGGATCTGGATAGTGCTGTTCAGTGGGCACACAGATTTCTGTTTTGAAAAACTGGTAGCAGTGGAGGTCGAGGGGCCCAATATCGGGGGGATATTTTTATTTATGTGGGCAATTTCAATCTATGCCAACTTATTTATCAAGCTGCCTGTCATAGAGCACCATTTAGGGCACTTGGTATTGCATTTTTTGTAAGGTCTGACTTTTGTAAAGATACAGTGACCCACAGTTGGCAGCTAAATGAGTTTATTCCGGACTTAGAGAGGCTGGGGAAGCTGTGTTTTTGTTTGAGCTTTTACACTTAAGATTAGCTATATAAGCAGGAATTATTTCTTCATTGATGATGTTCAGTCTAATGCGCATGATGGCTCAATGGTCACAGTATACCCAATTAATAAGGGATGACATGACCAGACAAGAGTCAGTGTAAGCACAACAAGCCTTCTTGATCTTTCTTGTGCTTGGATGGCCTGGATGGTAAGGAGGCTCCATTGCATCAGCAGCAGATGCTATTGGGATGTTACTGGGTGAAAGGAGGGCACAAGGCTTAAAGATTAGCCAATACTTTTCTATATGCTTGGGAGTGGAGGATGACTGTTCTGAAAATCCTGGGTTCTCTTTTGAACCCAGGATAGCAGAGAAACTGGGTGAGGAGGGGATGGGTGGGGTGTTGTTGTGCTTGGCAAAAATTGGTGATGGGATTGCTGCACTATTTTTTTGTGCGGTGATGGGTTGGGATGTAGCAAAAAGGAAAACTGGAAAAGTATCCAATAGGATTGGTATGTACAGTGTCATGTGGAATATGGAATCTATAATGTGTGATAATGGGTATTTGCCGGGTTTGGGGAGAACATGGCGGCCAGTGAGTATCAGGTCGCGGAGGCTCCAGGAGTCGGGAGGTTTTTCCTCTGGAATGCTCCGTGCAGATTGGGTTAATCAATGAAAATAACGGATGTGAATACTTACGGCTAGTGAGAGAGTTCCTTTGTATATTTGGTCTCTTACCTCACTACAGCAGTAGCAGGGTCAGAGGAGTTGGCGGCGGAAATTTCGATCTGGGACTCCAGGGAGCTGTGTTGGTCCCATGACATGCTCGAGCGAGTGTGGAGTGCTGTGGCACAGACCCCCGTCCGGGTCGGCAGGGGCAGGGGCCAGCTCTGCAGGGGAGCTGAGAGAACACTTGAGGAGACCAAAGGCTTCGGAAAGTGCCCCGGCTGGCACTGAGGCTGAGGCAGGTAGGGAGGAAAGGTCACTACGGGAGGGCAAAGTGGGTAATTCAGGGCAAGAGAAATACTTGGAGTAATTTTGGAGGAGGGGGTGAGAGTGAGCACCAGAGGTACAGCGCAGCAAAAAAGATACACCCTGAGGAGTGCAGGCTCAAGGCAGTTTAAAGAACCCTCAAAAATAGATTTCCAATTTTCTCAGAAATAACTCTGATCCAGCCCAGAAGCAGGAAATCTTAGGGGAGAAAAAACACACAAATACCCGTTCTTGCCAGCCAGAAACTGAGGTGGAGGAGTAGGTTAACCCTAAGAGGAGAAAATCAAGGCAGGCAAAGGACCCCCTCAGACACAAGATAAGGTAAAAATCACCCCCTCGTTAAGAAGTTTTGTCAAGGTTATGCCCAGAACTCTAACATGAAAACCCACAGATGTTTCTATCCCTAATAGCATCCCCCAGATATCAAAATATCCTGAATATATTCCCAGTCGCAATAGATTTCAGTGCTTGAAGGTGACTCTAAGCTATCAGAGGGAATTAGTGGGGAAATTCTGATGGCGGATACCGAAAATAAGGAGCTGCGAGTCCCGTGCCCTGTCAAGGAGAGGCAGGAGTCAGGAGGGACACACAAACTGAAAATGACGAAGGCCAAGCACCAATTTTGGATTGAAGGACTGGATTATCGGACCAGGTAGCCTCTCAGTCAGTCTCAGATGTGGGACAATTGTTGACAATGGAAATCCCGGTTAGATTTGAGATATCCGAAAAAATCAAGCCGAGAATAAAGTTGACATGTGAAAAGATGGAAGAGAAGTTCGACTCTCTGACAGCTAGAACAGTAGCCATAGAATCCACTGTGATGGCGATAAACATCCACTGTGATGGCGATAAACATCCAAACGGAAGAAAACACAAAAGAGATAACTCGGATAAAAGAAAGAGTGGGTTTTCAAGAAAAGCTTGAATCCCTGGAAAATTCTCAAAGAAGAAACAATATACGGTTGTTAAAGCTCTCCGAGGGGGCCGAAGGTAATAACCTCAAGGAGTCTGTAGTAAAATTGATTGGAGAAGGTACACAAATCGACATTACTGAGCAACCTCTCATGGCCGACATCCAGAGGGTTCATAGAGACCCGTTCAGGTTAACTCCAAACAAAGCAAGGCCCAAGAAAATTTGAATCCATTTTTTGACGTATAAACCAAATGAAGAGATTCTGAATAAAGCTCTTAAGATGAATTCACTAATAGTAGATGGAGCTACTTCTGAGATACGTTCAGATGTTTAATCAATTACTGCAATTAGACAATGGGAGCGGGGGAAGCTGCTCGATCCCTTGAGGAAACAGGGCGCCACTGCACAATTAAAATTCCCTGCTACGTTAAAGGTGATATACAACAACAAAATGCAAGTCTTCAGGCGGGTGGAAGAAGTGGAAAACTTTCTACAGTCTATCTCTGAGGGAGGTATTAGCTAGTGGGTATATAAATGTCTTCTCTCTCTCTAGTTAAGGTAATAAATAATGACAGGCAGGAACATTAAACAGTTGAAACATGAAATGTATATTCTTCCGATCCATGGGGGGGTCATAGGCCAGTATAGGGCCATGAAGGAACGGAGGGTTCTCCAGGGTGGGGTTCATAGTGGGGTAAGGGGGGTGGGAGTAGGGTGCACTCGGTGGGTAGCAGTGGGAGAAAATCCAAAACAATTATGTCTGACTCTCCTCAGTAAAGGGGATATGACAAAACCAAAAGGTGACCCAAGTTTGCTGCTGAGGGTCCTGTCATGGAATGTGAATGGGTTAAGAATGAAGTACAGGAGGGAAAAGATTTTACAATATATGAAAGATGTTCCAGAACAGGTTATAATACTAGAGTAAACACATCTAATAGATACGGATATGAGAAACCTAGTCAAATCTAACCCAGGGCGGAGACCTTTGCTCCGCCCGTGAGTGTGTGGAGATTTGCCTTCTCCGCGTTCCGTGGAGAACGCAGAGAAGGCAAATCTCTGCACACTCCACAGCGGAGCGGAGTTGGTCAGCCTCCGCCTCCACACCCCCATTACAATGTAGATCAAACCAGAGCTACTTCACCTCTGGTTTGATCCACATCCATGGTCACATCATGCACTTTGAGGGCATGTAATGTTTATGTGTACACTAGTGACTATGATGTTTCATAGTTTACAATAGTTGTTATGTATGTATCTTTTCTCAGCCTTGAAGAAGCCCAGTGGGCGAAACGCGTGTCGGCTGCTGCTGCTCTTCGTGTATTGTGAACATTGGAAATAAATGTCAAAAGACCTGATTCAGGAGTGTGGTTGACATTTTATTGAAAGCACATTTGACAAGGACAAATTGGAACGCATCTCGGGGAAGAATATCCACTATTGCTTGCTTTACTCTCTTGTTGGATCATCGATATAGGGATTGGGTGTGCTCTGGTGTACTGTGATTGAACATGGCGGGTGTGGTTGCTTCTGTCCCTTCCCTTCATTTGGTAACGCACACAACAGGGTCAAATTGTCAAGGATTGGAACGTGTAATAAATTATAGCCAGATATGCTGGTGAAATGTACTCTTAGTCGTCCGAAAGGAAGATGCCATTTAAACCATCTAGGCATATATGTTAAGTTAAGTGTTTTTTAAAGCGCAACTGCCCCAGCAAAGAGGCGTCCCAGCGCTAACAAATCTAACTGGAACAGGATCCCTTGAGAGCTAGCCAAACAATATCCAGAAGACTATGTTAAAGGGAAAAGGAGGGTTTTAATTGCTTTCCTGAAGACTGACACGTCCTCCATTCCACGGATATGGGCCGGCATGGAGTTCCATAGCTTAGCTGCCATGAACCGAAACGAACGACCACGAATGCGGCAGAATTTATTCCGTGGTACAGTCACCAGGTGTTGTCCTAGCGAGCGCAGGTTACGGTAAGGGACATATGGGGTCAGAAGGGTATATAGAAGTTCCGGGCTCCCAAATTTAATGATCTCAAACACCAGACACAGAGCTTTGCACCATATTTGAATTAAAATCTCCTGTAAGCATGACTCAATTATAAGTGCATATATGAGTGATTAGGTGAATTGATTCTACCACTTTGACCACAGCAATATTTCACTTAAAGGCTCCCGGATCTATATATACACTTAATATCATTATGATAGTAATGGAGCTTTCATTTTGGTAACTAAGTTATTATTTACTACTAGTATAGAAGCAAATTGTTTTTTCTTATTCTGTGGTTCTATAACTCGTAGTAGATAGCAAAACTGTCTTTTCCATGCACAAAAGCATTCTCCCAATGAGCAGATATAGATGTTACCTCACAGTGCTTTGATGTCACATCAGACACATCTGGATCGATTTTCTTTTGCCCCTGATTCTGTGATCGTGGTGGAAACCCAAATAATACTGTCCCCCATCCTCACTTGTGTGTTGCTATTACATATCTATGCTGGGTCTCCAACACATGTTTCCATGGGTATGACATGGGTCATCAGCCTGATCCTGAGACTTTATGCTTCTTAAAGAAGGTGGCCACTGTTACATCCACGTTTGATCATTGGTCACACAATAAACACATTATTGATTCATGAATCTTGGACATTCTAACTACTTTCAACTGGTTCAGCAGTTAGTATGTTCTCTAAGTCTGGCTGTAATATTATGTTTTACTGCACCTACATCTATAAATACCACATTTGGTCATTCTCTACCTTTTCCATGCCCCTAAAACGGGTAAGGCCTATTATTCTGTATCCAAATAAATAGCAACCACTCACTACTGACTAAGAAGTCAACATTGCTCTGTGGCTATCAGACTCATTAAAGAATAAATAATGTTGGAAACCTTTATAACTGGACCCCATGTATTTCTCTGCTCATAGCATGGAAAATAACTTGTGTGGCCTTCCTTTCTATGGGAAAATGAAGTAATGATAGTGCTACAACTTGCTCAACCACAAGACTCATTTTAGACAGGTCTCATTCTGAAGACTGCTTTGCATAAGAAACAGGATTACACATTCTGCGGAGGTGTAGTGATAAAACGCAAATATTGAAATTCTTTCATTAGAAACACATATAATGTTTAAAAAAGAGACAGCATTTTTTTTTGGGAAGGCACACTCCAGGCATACATCAGAATTACACACATTTGTAAGTATGGCCATGAATATCATTGACTGTACTGGATCCACCACAAAATATGACTTCCGTAAAGAAAAACTGAAATTTGCACACCACTGTTAAATCAGACAGAGGTAGAAACAACTCATATTTGACTCTTTGATCAAAACTACACATTAAACTGAGGGAATCAATCGAAATCCATGTTTGCTACTGGTGTAAAAAAATTAGAAACAGCATAGCAAAACATGAAAGCATTACCTTAAATAATTTATAAAGAACTGTGAATACAACGATAAACTGGAATAATCAGTTGAAAACATCCACAACAAAAAGCAATTGTTAACAAAGACATGAAATAAATACATATGCCAATTAAACAACACAAATAAAACACGCTGAGTATAACATTGGTATAATCTCAATCAAAACAGCATGCAAACCTATCCTGCAATTACGGCGAAATAAATGAATCATGGAGCTACAACGAATGCAATCATATAGATGAGGTAAAAAAATACGCCATGACCTCCAACCAGCCTCCATATGTCTGCGGACTGTAAAACTGAAATTGGGAATAGCAGATACAATTAGTTTTCCAATTATTTGATTGTACTGTGTGAGCATTGAGTGCAAAAAAAGTTCAGGGGAAATAACATTTGTGTGTGTTGTTGGATCAAATTTTGTGCTTGATTATTATTTTTCCATTTTTTCCTAACCACGGAATAACAAGCTCTCTGCACCATTGACCCCACACTTGTGTGCTTGCAGTGACTTCACAGCTCCCGGCGTGTGCTGCAGCACAAGTACCTGCGCCATTGACTCTGACCAGGCCGCATGCCTCCATCGCGAGCAACACCGCCTGGTCCCTTTATTCTGCGAGGAGGTGCCAGTAATCCCATCTCACAGCAACTAGGAGCCCCCTTAAGGCCTCTGCCTGAAATTGATAGACCACAAGCGCGCAGAGAACTTGGACCTAGACTCACAGTCTTGTAGCTGCCTCATCGCTTTGATCACCCTAATTAGCCACGCCGCAGAGAGCAGTAAAATGCTAAAACACACTTATGGCACTGGCGGGGGCAGAGAAATTCCTGTTTACCGCACAGATTATCTACTGGGTGCTCTACCCACCCATCTCTGCTCCTGAATCAAGTAGGACTCTGTGGACCCCGGAGTTCCCCTTCCATTGCTGCTGCTTCTTGTCCACTTTCTCCCTGGCCCCTGCTGCTAATGTCCCTGGCCAATTGGACTATTCGTTTGGGCCATGATTGGACTTGAGGCCCAACAATTAGTGCGGCTATGGACAGAGACGTTTTAAGGCATGGGCAAAGAGGGCTCTGGCTCAGGGCCCCAGCCATTCTGTGGGCCCCCTGATAGAGCCAGCTCTGTTCTGCAGAGAGTCCTGCCCTGATGACCTTGACTTAATTTTTAAACAGATTGTTTTAAGTACTATTTTCCTTTCATTTACTTTTTTTCACAACTGTTTTTATTATTTTTTTTCTTCATAATAACACAGACCAGGCACACATTGGTTCGTTGTGACATGCAACAATAACTGACAAGAAAAGGAAGGATATTTCTGATATTTGTGTCATTTACATCTTTCTGTGTCCAATTAATCCTTTAAAGTTTCACAGCAAATTATACCACTTATATGACATCTTTTTTCTCTTGCCTGGCATCAGGCACATTGTCTTGGGTATATGTCTGTGGTGTCAGTGATGATGTTCCAAATATTTCTTACGCAGTGCACCTGCACTGTGCCTGCATTCGTCACAATGTGCTCCATAACTGTGGAGGAGGGGTGTTAACGAAACTGTGGCAAAATAATACTTAACGTGTTGGGGATCTCAACTGTGAGGCTGGTGCTTAGTGTAGTGGGGGTTAACACAGAACTTCTGGAAGCGATGATGATAGTTAAAGATGAGTTTTATTGGCAAGAAACCAATAAGTAAAATACATAAAGGAGAGCTCACAGGAAGAGTGACTGATAACATTAGAAGCCAGCTGTAACTGACTCAAGCAGAAACAGGACAAACTTACTAGCATATAATACCACATACCCCCTCCATAGAACAAACAAACAAATTAATATAACATAAAGTCATTGAATGTTTGTGGTATTTTACATATACGATGGTTACGTACAGGTATTGCATCACGAGAAATACAAGATTGATTAGGTGAACTTATGGATGAACTTGCAGCAGGATTAATCATAACATTGGTTGCGTTAGCTTTGTCGTCTAAATCAGGTCCAAAAATAAAACCATTGTCATCTTCATTAGATCCGTTGGCATACATTTTGTTAACTATTTCAACTTGGTTGTCAGAAACTTTCACTACATTGTTTTTATTCCACCAACCTCTATTTCCTAAAAATACAGAAGATTTGGTGACTTTGACAATTTCGACCGGTGAAGTAAATTTAGACTGCCCTTTACTAACTTTAAAAGGTTTCTTAATGATTACCCAATCATTTATCTTGAACAATGGATCACGAGGTATGGAACAGCCATCATAATAGCTTTTTTGTAAGAATTGTTTATGAGCCACTCTAGATTAAACCTCTTGATAATCCTCTCGACAAGACCATTAGAGGAAGGACTATATAAAGCAACACAGCAATGTTTTATTTCAGCATTCTCAAGGGAACTAGTGAATTGATGAGAAATGAAATGTTGGCCATTGTCATTGATGACATAGTTAGGAGTGCCTTCAATTTTGAAAATATGTTGTAGAAAAGAAATTGCATTAGCTGAATTAGCTGCCTGTACAAATGAGTAATATAACCACTTGGAATGGTAGTCTATGGCAACTATGCAGTATCTCTTCTCTAGAGGTAATAAGGTGAAAGGTCCTGAGAAATCCATTGCAATTTTATCCCATGGGAGTTAAGGGAAAGGAACAGGGATTAAAGATTTTGTGTGAACTTTCTAATGTTTATCCGAAACAACACAACTGGGACTGTTATCTATGAATGAAGCCACCTGTTTGTCCATACCTGGCCACCAGTAGATACTTTTAAGTGTCTTGCAAGTTGCAGAAATGCCTAAGTGACCTTCTTGTGCGATGTTTATGATCTTTTCTCTAAGTGATATAGGAGGGACAAACAACCCATTCCTCACACAAACTCCATTTTCAAAGTATAATTGTTCACTAATTTGTGCAAAACATTTGACATCATTGCTCAATTTCTTATTAGCTGGCCATTTCCCTTTGATATAGATTTCTAATTCTGTTAGTGTCTCATCAAGTGCCATAGCAGAGGTCCATTCATCTTGTGATATGCTTCCGTTGCATTTTGAGACAGCATGTACCAGACCAACTACACAATCTTTATGAAAATCATTTTCACCTTCTCTACTGTCAAGGAGAGGAATGTGAGAAAGACAGTCTGTACACATTTTCTTACCTCCTTGAATATATTTGATGTTGAGATTGTATTCTTGTTATTTAGAAAGAGGCCTCACAAGTCTTGCAGATGATTTCCCCCAAACCATTACCACACAATAAGGATACTAATGGTTTATGATCCGTGAAGACTTCACACCGAGTACCCCATATGTATGTTTTGAATGTCTGCACCGACCAAACAATGGCGAGTGCCTCTCTTTCAATAGTGCTGTAGTTACATTCGGTTGGGGTTAGAGTGCGTGAGGCAAAGGCAATAGTTTGTTCTTTACCATCAATCCATTGTCCAAAAACTGCCCCAAGGCCCCTCTGACTAGCATCTGCTGAGACAAAAGAACTAGCATTGGAAACAAACGGATGTAAGGCTGGGGCATTGATGACTAACATTTTTACCTTTTCAAAAGCATCACATAAGGTGTCATTCCATTCAAACTTAATACCTTTTTTAAGGAGATATATTAAGGGTTGAATCAATTGTGCATAGCCAGGTACAAACCTCGCGTAGTATTCGCATAACCCCAGGAATGAACGCAATGCATCTTTGTCTGTAGGTGGAGGTGCATTCCGTATTGTTTCTATGTTACAAAACTTTGGTTTGATGCCCACATTGTGACCTAGATATTCAACATCATTGACCAACAACTTACATTTGTTTACTTTCACAGTCATTCTTTTATCTTGTAAAATACTTAGAACTTTTTGTAAAATTTGTATGTTCTTTGGTTTCAGTATGGATCAGAACACCATCTTGATAAGCTTGTACTTGTGAAAGCTCACCAAAAAGGTTATCCATAAGTTTTTGGAAAACACTCGCGGCTGATGCAAGTCCAAATGGTAGCCTCAAATATTTAAATGCCCTAAAAGGAGCTACAAATGCAGTGAGTGCTTGACAATCGGGAGAAAGTTGGATTTGGTGATAAGTGGAGTGCAAATCTATAGTGGAGAAAAACTTGGACTTCCCAATTTTAGCTAACATCTCATGTATAAGAGGTAGAGGATGGCAGTCAACAAGGATATTTTGATTTAAAGATCTTAAATCCATACATTGCCTCAGTTCTCCGTTACTTTTCTTCAGCAAAACCACCGGAGAAACCCATTCTGAGGAATCAATAGGGAAGATTATGCCTTCAGCTTGTAAATTATTAAGTAAAGCTTTCAAATCATCTCTAACAGTGAGAAGTACAGGCCTGACTTTGTGTACTATTGGGACAGCATTTTCTTTTAATGGTATGCTGTGTTCATAACCTTTAACAGTACCCACTGTGTTCTTAAATACATTTGGAAAATACCTTATTAGGTTTTCAACATTCATATCGGGTTGATCAATGACCAAAATATTGAGAGGAAGATCACCAAGTACAATAGGAGGATCTTGTCCAGGACATAATATGATGCCTAGAAGAGCTAGATCCTTCCAGGCTATGATGTCTCTTCCTTTAATAGGTACATAAACTTGTGTCTTAACAGCTCTGCCCAGGCATTCTACTATTTCCCCAAAAATATCCCAAAAGATCTATGTCCTGTTCTCCAAATGCTTTTGGATTGATGTCAGGAGCAATAAGCGACATATCATTTGGCCATAACTTAAAGAATGTACAATCTGCAAGAATGGTAATAGGAGCTCCTGAATCAGCCATTGCTAAAATAGTTCTACCATCGATAGAGATGTCAACAAAAGGTCCTTTGATAGGCTTGTCTAAAGATTCCGGTACTTCGACAGTAACCACAACATTTGCAAATTGTGAAGTACAATCTTGTACATCTTGCGTGTGCAACGATATGTTAGCAATCCTAACCCTATTTGGATTAGAGTTCACATTACTTCTACAAGCTCCTTGAAAATGACCAGTCTTTTGGCATTTAGAATTTTTTTTCCCAAAGCAGGACAATAAGGGTTGTTCCCTATATAATTTCTAGAACCACACCGAAAACATACCAACTGTCCTCTTGGAGATTGATTTTTATGAGTTCTAGTCTTATTGTATGTTTGTTTGCTACTAACAGAACAGACAGCAATATCAGGGCCAAATTCACATTTTTCGGCTAAAACTCTTAAAGTTGCTATATAATCCTCAACTGATTCTTCACAAGACTGCTTACACATTGTGAAATTAAACCTTTCTAACATTACACTTGTAGTGTCAGAATACTGTTTAGCCATGTGCAATTTTGCTTCAATTAATACATTCCAGTCTGCACCTTCAGCAGTGGGTGCAGGGTGTCTTGGTAAACCCTGCGACCTGCTGTACCTAGATGATTTACCAATAAAGCCAATTTCCTTGTAGGAGAGTAGTTGTCTTCATCAATAGCAGTAAGATAGGTCTCAAAGGGCCATATGTATCATTGAAATTCGCATTCGCAAAGGCCGAAAATCGCAAAATGATATGTATGAAGGAAATCCCGATGCAAAATAAGGAATTGCTAAATTTGCGATTCCTTATTTTGCGATTGCATTTAAGGAATCGCAAACCAATATGGCCGCCGACGTACGTGACGTGCGTAATGAGTCAGCACGCTCCCAGGATGCAATGCGCGGCCCACGTCATGCAGGGAGAAGAAGAGAGAGATGGACGCAGAGATCTGGAACGCCGAGGTAGGCTGTGTATATTCAAACGGTGAAGGTGCGAGGCATGTGCTGCGTATCTTTTAACTGATGATAGCGCGAGCTAACCAGTATAACATACGCATAAAATGCTGCACATAAACACAGTCAGACTAACCTCAGGAGTATCAGGAGATCAACCAACGTGCCTCTAATTATAAAGTATGCCGGTGCTCCAAGTCTCTGAGTAGTTTCTTTTGAACGATGGCACATGGTCAATATAAGAGACCTGCGCGTTGATGTAGAATGAGCTGGAAATAATAGTAAACCTGGACTAACCTCGATATGCTTGTGAGGATAAGATCGTCCTTGTTATCTTCTTGAGTAGGTAAACCGTTGAGCTCTTGAAGCGTGGATCATCAACGAGGAAAGTAATTCCTAAAAAAATGCCACTGACCCCACTACTGGTACCAAATTGTGATAGGGGTTCACACAGAACTTCTGGAAGCGATGATGATGGTTAAAGATAAGTTTTGTTGGCAAGATACCAATAAGTAAAATACATAAAGAAAAGCTCACAGGAAGAGCTACTGATAAAATTAGAAGCCAGCTGTAACTGACTCAAGCAGAACTTCAACTCATATGACATGCCACAATTCTAATCTAGAATTTATTGACATAAAGAAACAGAACCACACTTAGGTACCCTGGGAGCAACTATCTTGGCGTTAATGTCTGTTATTTGTGCTCTGGGAGTTGCAATTCTTTACCTCACTCCTTTCTGCTTCTCCTCCCCGCGTGCTCTCCTCTATGGTATGCGCTCTTGAAGCATATCATCTACAGGGGTGTGAGAGTGTGTGGCATGCCCTTGTGTGTGGGTCATTGCAGTTAGGATTACATCCCAACTTGCAGCGAGGGGGATCGTGCGGGTCCCAGCAGGTCCTTGCATCTGAGTGCAGTGCTTTCTGCTTTGGCCCAGTTTAGCATAGAGCGTCTCCACAGATATATGTGTCATTCAAACGGGAGTGTGCAACCTGTGCTGTGAGCCAGCGTGTCTGCTACTGCCGACAAATAATATGTTAATGTGGGTGACTCCCATAGCATGTGTAGCAAGTCCCCATTTAAATGCATACATCTGGGGCATTTGATGTCTTGGTGTCTAAAGTATTGATTGATCTTTGCTGGCATGAGGTATGCTGTATGGGTGATATAGAATTGTATTTGTTGCAGGCACGCATTCCTTGGAACCTGAGTTGAGTTTGCCAATACCGAGGCCCATTCTGTGTCTGTGAGCTGGCGTCCTATGTCTGCCTCCCAGTGCTGATGGAGGGCCGATAGGTTTGCCACTGTGTGATGCCTGAGGGATTCTGCAAATCATTTGACAAGGTGCTCACCTTGACCCATAATGCGTAGGTATTGTATGGTTAGGTGTGTCTCTGGTTCGGTAGTCACTTCTCCCCATTTAGCTGTTATGAACGCTAGTAGGGAGCGATGCAGTAGAAATTGGCCAGGAGGTAATTTTTCTTCCTCCATTAGCATCATATATGGGACAAGTGTGCCCTCTCAATATAGATCCCCCATGTCCTGAATTCCGGCTGTGGGCCAGCTTCTGAGTTCGGCTGCTGTGGTTACTGTGTGACGTCTGGGTGTTCCCTCAGAAGGTAGGGCTGGAGCGTATGGTGTGGTTTTGCTGGTGATATACAGTGCTCTACAGAAGCTCTTGTAGGCCACATTCAGCAGTAGTGAGTCCGGCTGATTGGCTTTTGAACATGGGTGGAATATTACCGCTAGCTCCGCGATCTTTAGGGGGGGGTTGTATGGTTGCTGTGTCTCCACTGTCGCGGTCAGCAAACCATCTGACAACCCATTGTATTTGGGCTGCTAAGTAATACTGTTCCAAGTGTGGAACTGCCAGGCCACCCTGGTCCACCAGTAAGTATTGTTTGCTGATCGCCACTCTGTGTCTAGATTTTCCACATATGAAATCTTTTACTAATCTTTCGAGGGGACGGAAGAAGGACAACGGGATGTAGTGTGGGAGATTTGTGAAATATTTTAAAAACCTGGACAG
Organism: Lissotriton helveticus; assembly: GCF_964261635.1. NCBI lineage: Eukaryota > Metazoa > Chordata > Amphibia > Caudata > Salamandridae > Lissotriton > Lissotriton helveticus. Next base: position 624,695,339 of record NC_136071.1, read on the forward strand.
TATTACTATCTTTACTATGGCCACTTTTCCTGTTACTGATAGTGGGAGCATTTCCCAAAACGCCATCTGGGAGCAGACTGCAGTCAGTGCTCTGCCTAGGTTGCCATCTTCCAAGTCTTTTGTGCTTCTGTATATGAGGATGCCCAGGTAACAGAATGTTTATGCACACAAACGGACATGTGTTCCGTCGAGCGCATTCTCTGGGTCACCGCATTGTTCGCTGAAGTGATATAGACAGGATAGAAGCAAAGTTTTCCAATATGGTTTCTAATCTCTGTAGGATGCAGTGGAAGTCTCTTATGTATAGCAGAAGATCATCCTCGTACAAAGATATTGGTTGTGTGCCGTCTCCTAGCGCAATGCCATCTCGTATCTCCGTGCGTATTGCTTCCGCTATTGGCTCAATCCCCAGTGCAAAGAGCAATGGAGACAGAAGGCAGCCCTGCCTAGTCGCTCTCTGCACTTACACGAGGCCGGATATGTAGGGGCCTGTCTTAACCCTCGCAGTAGGGGCACTATACAGTAGCTTCACCATGTAGGGAAAATATTCCCCCAGATGATATTTGTCTAGTGCAGCAAATAGGACTCCCCACTCCAGGGAGTCAAATGCCTTCTCCAGATCTAATATGAGGTAGCCTGCTCTCTGCAATTGGGTTTGCGAATATGTGTCAATCTTATAGAAGCGCCGAAGGTTTAAGGAGGTACTTATCAAGGGTATGAACCCGTTTTGGTCACAGTGACCCAGGGAGGGGACCACCTGCACCAGTCTACCTGCCAAAAGCTTTGCTAGTACTTTGAATCTACGTTAAGTAGGGCAAGCAGCCTTTCCTTTTATTTACTTTTATTGTGGGTGATCTGTGAGCCTATTACAAACATTTTGCAGAGAAATTATGTATTGAAGTTTCATGCAGCGTTCACATAAAAGTGTCTTTTAGATCAAAACAGGACCTCACATATGAGAAATGGCAGGGTGTCACAGTGAATATTTTCAGTAATATTAGTGAGCAGCTGCTGTGTTACAATATTGAAAACACACATCACTATCCCTGAATATTAGGTGTAAACACATTTAGAATTTGGACGAGTGTGCCTATGCACTTTCAGTGACTTGTCCAAAGAGGACATGAAAGAGCTGAATTCGTATCATAAATTCAAAATTGACCCAAACATGGGCCCCCAAAACACGTTTGGCCCAGGGCCCCCAAAATCCTTAAGATGTCCCTGGTTATGGAGCTACACCAATAACCAGCGACTCAGAGATGCAGCGCTCGAGCATCAGGGACCTGCTCCTCCAGGCCATGTGTTGTCGCTGCACCCACCATCATCCTCTGCTCTCTACTCACCAGACAAAATACCCGTAATCTGGGCTCCCACCATCTCATGGACTCAAACACTGGCGCCATCTCACGGTGAGTGAGGCATGCAGCCTATTACCGCGCACTCCCCCCTTGCCCTCCTTTACCCCAAGAGAGGACCCTCTGTGCCTTTTGGATATCCTGCTGTGTACCACGGATGATGACTGGTGGACCCTGAGATTGGCCCTGATGGCACCCACAGACTTCCGCACTTCACTCCTCCTTGGCCCTGGGATTGGTGTGCACGTCATAAGGGCAGATTCATATGCCTTCGAGAGGGCCTGAACCGATCCGGGGCATGTGGCATGACTCGGTTAGCCCTACCTGGCAGTGTTGCCCAAAAGACATTGCTTGCCCTGCGAGTGGTGTGCCTTCTCTGAGCAGCGACCTTCCCTTGACTCAGCTACACTGAGGTGAACCTACCCCTTCCGCCTTCCCATGGCAGAGAAGAGGGCAGCTCATCAGCCAGGCACTTCTTGCACCATCATGCCAGGTGACAGGATTTCTTCCTTCACCACTCACCTTGGTAAAGCCCTCGGACAAATCCTCTGGCAAATCCTCCCATCAACTGTTCTTCACTGAGATCGTTTCCCAAACTCGTCCTATGGCCACATCCCGGTGGTGTCTGCCGCATTTGCCTCTGTGGCACCCCCATCATCAGACTGATACTATGATGGGCAATATCTTGCAGCAGAACACCACAGTGAGTCGCTGCTTGGAAGGCAGGGACTTCAAAATATCAGACCTCACCACAGAGACTTAATGCTTCCAGGCCAACATTGCAGGCTTCCGGGACAGAGTGCTGGGAGTGGAGTGCCATCTCTTGACTGTGGAAGAGAACCTCAACAGCATCCCGGAGAGGGGCCAGGAGCTCTGACACCTGTGGAATAAGCTCACAAACCTGGAAGATAGAAGCCACTGTCACAATGTCAGTTTTTTCAGATTTTCGGAACATGCCGAGGGTCGGAATATCAGAGTCTTCCTCATTGACCTTCTCCCCATGCTCATGCGGCTGACCTTTTCTCACACTGCTGGAGATACATGGGGCCACCATGTGCCCCCCCTGCTCAAATATATAACGTTGCAATGCAAACAATTACAACACATGCTTTTACAACACGTTTTTTACATCGCAACTACCAATACATGGTATGAGTTTACAACGCATGCCATTAAAACAAATTTTTAAAAACTACCATTACAACGCATTCTATTACAATGCATACCATTACAATGCATACCCTTACAATGCATAATACTTTTAGGGCAGCAGTAGGGTAAGTGTTGGATAGTGTAGGGATACAAATTACTATTCCCAATCCAGTCAGTGCAACAGTAGGGTAAGTGTTGGATAGTGTAGGGGTACAAATTACTATTCCCACTCCAGTGAGTGCAACAGTAGGGAAAGTGTTGGATAGTGTAGGGGTAAAAATTACTATCCCCATCTACCCCAAAACCAGCACCCACCCTAAAACAAAAAAATCTCTATTGCTTACCTTGTAATGCGTTGTAATGGCATGCATTGTAATGGCATGCGTTGTAATTGCATGCAATGTAAAGGCAGTTGCGTTGTAAAAGCTGCTTTGTAAAAGCAGTGTGATGTAATCACTGCGTTGTAATGGATGTTTCCCCCCTGCTTGGCCATGTCGGACGGGGCACGCCCTCTCAATGCCTGTTTCCTCTGCCAAGAGCAGGTACGACAGCTCTTGACTGCAGCCTGCTCCCGTGGCCCGTGAGGGGCATGTGATCCGCATAGGCACCAACTTCTCTCAAAAGGCAAACAACAAGAGGAAGGCCATCCTAGCTTTGTAGCCCCAACTGCCAAAGCTGGACATCGAATTTGGATCATTCAAACCTGCTCGCATTTGGATCACAAAGGATGGAAGGTCCAAGGACATTTTCAACCCAGGAGAACTACGCTCCTTCCTGGATTGCTTTCCTGCACAAAAAATAGACTTTGCACCTTTGGACTCATCTGCCCAGGCCCCAACCCTCAGATAGATCCCCTCCTGCTACATCTGGCAACCACTGTGACCCCGGTGTGGGCCTCAATTGAGGCAGGGAGCTTGAATACCTAGCCCAGTCACAGGACAGAAAGGAAATTGGCCTCAAAGAGGTATCTGCTCTTATTCAGGACGAGGACCATGATAAATCCTGTTCTCCATTCAAACCCAACCAGCCCGAGTACTGAGGTGCATTCTTCCTTGCTCTGATTTCTGTGCTCCAGCCACTACAGGACAAGACATGCGGTGCTGTCAGGACGGACGGCTCAGTATACCATTACTGTCTGCACTAAATTGATGCTGTGTCTCTTTCTGCCTTCCCATGTTCAGTTGCTTTTTGCAGTGTTTTGCTTTGTTCTGCTATGTTTTGTGATGTTTTGCCTTGCTGAGCAGCTTGTTGTCATCTCAATCACTATTGTTGTTGTTGCACCTCCACCATGCCCCTAGCATCGCTCAGTGGGCTATGTACTAGAGCCCCCTCTGTAGTATTTCCCCACCCGCCGAGGTCCCCTGCCCCCTTCACCCTCCCTCCCCCATCCTAGCCCTATTCACTAACTTGGCCACTGTTGCCCCAGCCTTTTTCTCTCTCTCAACCCTCGCGTAGGGCTTTTGGGAATACCAGGTCTTAGCACTTTCTCTTTTTGGCCCCAACGGCTTTATTCACCAACCTGGTTTATTGTCCCTTGCTCTTTCTGCCCCACTCCTTGGGATCTTTATTGCACCTGGACTTCCATGCTTAGACCTGCGGGACACAGTTACTGGCTTCCCCTGAGGCTTCTATCCTTAGTTCTGTACCAGATTATTTCCCTTTTTCCCTTTTCCTTCTTTTTATTGTCCACCCCCATTCCTTCTGGTTTTCTTTTTATTTCCCCCTTATGTTTGCACATTACTCTCGCCACTACTCCAGGTAGTCTTCCCCCCACACCCGAGGGAGTCTTCCTTTTTCTTTCCCTTTCCCTTTCACTCCTTTCCTTTTTTGTTTTCATCTCTCTCCTCTCTCCTCTGTCATATTCCTTTTTCCCTCTTCTTTCATCCCTGCACCCCCTAGCAATCCCTGCACTACGATGGCTGCAGGTGCCCGGCTTCACCTCTTGCCACTGCAATATCCTCTGTCAAGTATTAATGGCCTAATGCACCTTATCAAACATAAGAAAGTCTTGTCCTGGCTGCAGTCTAAATGTGTCGACGTGTCCTTATTACCGGAAACTCACCTCTCCCATGCAGAGTCTGAAAAATTGCATGATGATTGGGTGGAGATGGTGGTCCACAATAGTTGTCCAGCAGCACCGGCCATCAGTCTCGGGCCATTTAGGAAGTGCGCTGTCATGATTTTTTTGCATAGAACCCTGTCCCTCACTGTTCTCAAGACCTGGATGGCCGTTACGCTTTTATTAAACTTCGGCTAAGTGGGTGGGCGCCATGTGTTCGCTCAGTGTATTCACTGGATCCAATTGCCAGTTTTTTCTCCAGCTCAACTGGTGCGTCACTGAAATTGGGGGCTCCTACTATCTTATGGGGGGGCTAAAACCTGTCCCGGGACGTGGTCCTAGACTGTACTGGCCCCCTGGACATAGGTAATAATGCCAATCGGGCCCTCCTAGGGACATTACCTCCGGCAAAGGCCATGTGGATCTTTAGCACCTCTCGCACATGGAGGACCTGGAGTACACCTTTTATCACCAGAGAATGGTACCCAGTCCAACTCAGACTACTTTCTGGTCTCCCAGCCGTGGTTTCCCTCTCATGGGACTCTTGTATCCTGGAGCGCACGCTGACTGATCACTCCTTGACCCTACTCTACCTGGACTTGGGACTTCCCCCCGGTCTCAAAACTGTGGCAACTAAATATCTCAAGATACCTTACACCACAGAGCAAATCCCAGCTGTAAACCCATTTCTCCACTTACCTGCACCATTACATGGAGTCGGTCACTTCCAACTGTGTTCTATGGGCGTCTGCCAAAGCAACTATTGGTGGCCAGTTAATGAGCGGCGCAGCCCTTGCCAACACCCAGAAGGCAATGCAACAGAAGGTCCTAGAGGACAAGATTGTGTTCCTCACATTTCTCTGCACTGACTACCCCTTGTCCTCTTTCCACCGCCGCTTACAGAAGGACCGCATGGACCTGAACGCCCATTTTAACTCAAAAGCCAAATAAACTCCAAAGGTTAACAGGTCATTATTATGAACACGGTGAGGCTGTTGGCAGCCCAGCTGCACCAGCAGGTGGTGGCACAGGCCATCCTGGCCATTAAATCCTTGGATCGCACTATCCTCATCTTCACTATCCTCACGCTCTGCGCAAGACATTGTCAACAAGTTTGCTTCCTTCTACCGGTCCCTATACACCCTGGAGGTGGCGGATGATCTTGCTCACCTGGAGGCCTTTTTAGACAGTGTGTGTCTTCCCAGCCTAAATGAGTCAGGCAGAGACTTACTTAAGAGAGTAATCACTCAAACAGAGATTGCGCAGGTCATCCCCAGGCTCCTATACCACAAGGCTCCTGGGAAATACGGCTTCCCAGTGGAGTTTTACAAGTGGGCAGATGAGGATGTGGTTAACTCGCTATGTGAGGCCTTCCACAAGGCCGATCAATCCAGGTTCCTCAGTAATACCAATCCTTCCTAAGGCGGGGAAAGACACCCTCTTGTCAGGAGCTACAGGCCCATCGCTCTGCTTAATGGGGACATTTATTTTAGCAAGATGGCCGTGAAGCATGTGAACACCTGTCTGTCAAAATACATCGAGGCAGCGGGGGGTCTGGACTCCTCTCAATCAGGGTTTAGACCCAATCACAGCACCGAATCTGCCCTCCTCTCAGTGACCGATACGATCCGGATGGCACTAGATGGAGGGGGATCGATGATTCTGGTGCTGTTAGATTTGTCCGCTGCCTTCGACACGGTGTCACATGAGATTCTTCTCGGCCGCCTGCGGGAGGTAGGCATAGGGGGTGTAGCTCTGTCCTGGGTAGAGAGTTTTTTCACAGGCCTCTCACAAGGCGTCAGATTGGGCTCCCTTCAATCCATCTCTAGGGAGCTCACCAAGGGAGTGCCACAAGGCTCATGTCTAAGCCCCACAATATTTAATGTGTATGTGGCCCCCTTGGCTGGCATTGTGAGAGAATATGGGTTCACTCCGGTGTCCTATGCTGACGACACCCAGCTTCTGTTCCCTTTCCAGTCCCTCACCCCAGCAATAAGAAAATCTTTTGCGGATGGTATGAGGGCGGTTTCAAACTGGATGGCCACAAACTGCCTTCAGTGCAATGTAGACAAAACAGAGGTGATGTTATTCGGAGAGGCCCCGCTTCTATGGACCCCAGAATGGTGGCCTTTAGATCTTGGGCCAGTGCCGAGTCCAAAACAAACCGTTAAAAACCTTGGTGTGCATCTGGATCAGCCACTGGTGTTTAAAGAACATGCCAATCAAGTCGCAGGTTTGTGCTTCCATACCATCGGACTCCTGCGACGCGCTTTCCCTTTCCTGCCTGATTATCATCGTAAGACCCTGGTCCAGACCTTGGTGGTCAGCAGACTGGACTACTGCAATGGCCTGCTCATCGCGGCCAATGAGGAACAACTAAATCGCTTGCAAGTGGTCCAGAACACCGCGGCAAGACTGGTGCTCAATGTTTTGCCCAGGACTCCCTCCCGCCCGCTTCTGGACAGCCTTCATTGGCTGCCTGTTCGGCAGCGGATTAAATACAAACTCTGCTGTACCATACACAAATGCCTTTTTGGGGCAGGCCCCAAGTACTTAATGGACAAGTTCATCCATTATAGTTCTGGACTTTCCTTGCGTTCAAGTAATCAGCAACTGCTTCAGGTTCCTAGGATTAAGAGGGTAAGACAGGGAGGGCGCGCCCTCTCCTATAAAGGTCCTGTTCTCTGGAATTCACTTCCACTTGCCCTAAAGATTAACTCAAATTTCCAATCCTTCAGGAAGCTCCTTAAAACCCATCTTTATTCGACCTCATAATCTGCTGGTAGTTTAATTATTCAGTTATCAGTCTAAAACCTGTACCAATGCGCAAGCGCGGAGATACCCCTTCGGGGGTTGAATCCTGCGCTATATAAGAAAATAAATTAAATAAATAAATAAATAAGATAAATGCTGAGGTCCTTGCGGCTGACCTTCAAGAGGGGATCCCATTCCTGATCCATCATATGCAGGTGGGGTCGCTGCACATGCCATGTGGTAAGCCAAGGACTTGCAGGATGATGCCTTCACCCTCTCCCCGGATGCTGAAAAGGTGTTCAATAGGATTGAGTGGGAATACCTATTTGTGACCCTCCGAAGGTTATAGCCAAGGTTTGATGGCTCTACAACTTACCTATCACGCAGGTTAACGGTGTGGGATTTCTCTTGGATCAGTTTCCAGTCAGACTGGGGACCCGACAGGACTGTACACTGTCACCCCCTTCTGTTCCTTCTTGCCCTGGGAACACCATGCAGCCTCTCTTCATTAATCCCCGCACCTCACTGGCATTCAAATGCCCGGAGGGAAATCCACCATCTATCTTTGCACCAATTACATCTTGCTTACCCTCTCGGATCTCCCTCTCTCTCCCAACCCTACTGAAAGTCCTTTCTGGGTTTGCGGCGCTCTCGGGATACCGGGTTAACTGGGTCAAAAGTGATGCATTGACCATGCCACCGGTGATCACCAGTGCAGCGGTGTCTACTTAACTCTTTCCAGTGGAAGTCCTCTTGCCTTACGTACCAGGGGATCTACAAAAACCGAGTGGCAGATAACCTCGACTCCCTGCTGGTGTTCAAACATTTGGACTTTGAGAAGTGGGCCCACCTTGGCCCGTAATTGTGGGGCAGGGTACAGGTGATCAGAATGGTGACACTGCCCCAATACACCTATGTCCTCTGCATACTACTACCTGTGGCGGTGCCTCTATATTTGCTACCATCCATGGACCGAGGTATTTGTCTTTTATTTGGGGTTCCTCCCATCCGCGGTTGGCCAGCAGAAAACTTTTGGTTCACCAATCTTGTGGGGGTCTGGGTATCTCCTCAGTTGAGCACTACGCCCTGGCCCTGCACTTGGCGCAACTCACTGGCATGCTCCCTGGGGCCCCAGACCCGCCGCAGTGGGTGCCGGCAGAATGCACTCTGCTGGAATGCCTGCAAGGACTGCAACTCCTCTACAAGAGTGGCACAAATATACTGGTCCCCAACAATCCAACACTACAAGCAACAGTCAAATTGTGGCGGTGAGCTCACCACCTCTTTTGGATAGATGCTCTTCTTCATGAATATGCACCGTTATGGAGTAACTCTGTCCTCTGCATAGGTAGCAAGAAGTTGAGCCGTGAGGTATGGTGTTCTGCGGGCATCCTCAACCTCCATCCAGTTCTCGAGCAGGGCACCCTTAAATCCCTCGTGGAACTGAGGAATTTGGTCTCCCATCCCATCAGTCTTGGCGTTATTTGCATCTATGGCATTGCCTCATCGTTGCCTGAGTGTGCGACCCCAGGTCTTCCAATCAACTCCTGTAGTCTCCTACCTCTGGATGTGGGTTAACTTTTGAGAGGTAATGTCTGGTTTCTATAGCCTCTTGAACCACCATCTCTTCTCCCTGCCGCCCTGAATAGCCTCTGTGACAAATGACAAGCCAGATAGAATTTGAAATAGAGGATTGGGTGGACCTTTTGGTGGCACTGGATTGTGAGGCCTGGGAGACCCCATTGAAGTTTTGTCTCTCTAAGTCCCTACATGACTGGCACTGGACTCCTGTAAAACTACGGGCAGCAGACCTGTTACTGCATGTAATTTGCTGACAATGCACCCACGAGCATTGCAACCTGATTCATATTCTCTGTTTCTGACCCACAGTCAGACCTTTTTGTGAGGTGGTTGGCACCACACTGAGCGAGACTCTACCAGTGACGACCCCCATGTCCCGTCCCTTGATGCTCCTACATGACCTTGCGGCCTCTTTGGACCTTTCCCACATCTTGTCCGTCTATTTTATACAGTGCTCGCACAGCAAAGATCTGCTTTCTCCGTCACTAGCGCTCACCCCCCATGACAAATGGCTCTCGATGATGTACCAGATGGCCTCCTGTGAGCGGCTTATCTACAATCTTCATGACAAGACAAAGACCTTCCTCCTCACCTGGGCACCTTTTCTACAAGACAAAGCATGCTAGCTCCTGGCTGGGGACTCCCATGACACCCTAAGGGGAGACACTATGTCGCCGCTGCTCTTGGGACCCTGCGCTGGTCATAGCCCTTAAGGGTGCTCACCCACTTTCCAATTTCACTTTTTTCACCTCTACTTTCCCCTCTGCCTCTAATTTCTCTATTCACTTCCCTCTTCCTCTATCTTATTCCACATATTTCCCTCCCCCCTTGGGCATGTGTGTGAGTGTGGGCTCCCTGTTTGCCTTCCTCTCTCCCCACCTTCTGTCCTTTCCTGTTTTTCCCACAGCTCCCCTCATGCGTACAGAAGTGGACCCCCACATTCTCCTTGGTACTACCCTTCATTGATCTCCGAGGGCCACAGCTTAAGGGACCACCACATACTATGTATCTAGTGCTATGTTCATTTTGCACTGTATACTTTGCCCTGTAGGACTGCTTCATGTATCAAGCATTCTGTTGCCCACCCCATTCCCTCACCCCTTGTTATCTTTTAATCTTTTAATAAAGATTTGTGAAACAAAACAAAATCTCTGAGTTGGTGGTTAGTGCATCTGCTGCATACAACAGAGATCAAAAACACAAATGCCCTCATTACAAATGCCGAGGCGTGTGGGCCAATATTCATGGTACCCAATAAATCCAACTACGCTGGTCAGAATTTTTCGAATCTCAATTGCCCACTCCTAATTATGAGTTTGTCCTCCGTCTGGTGAATAACATGTGGATTTTGGTGCTTAACTGGCCTGACAAAAATTTCAATCACTTAGGAGTAATCAGAGTAATTATGGCAATTTTGGTATACTCTTGTGATGCAAATTTATCAAAAATTAAGTCATTGCACCTGCTCGCATAATTCAGGGCAAAAATGCCTACCACAAAAGCACTGGAACAAAGTGTGAGCAGCTGCTGCTATTTGTGATATGTTGCATTCAGCATTATTTTTGTAGCGCAAAATGCATTTTTGGTCTATTTTGGATGCAAGGGTGCATTTTGCACTAAGAAAAAAGTGCTAAATGCTGAGTTACGCTTCTCACATAATTCCTGCTAAATCTCACATAATTCTGCTGTAATTTAGCATAATTACAATGCAACACCCCACATTGTGCTTAATGCACCAACATTTGCAAGTGTCTGTAATTTTTTAACAGTTTTTACGCAATACATTTCCGTTTTGGGCAGGTTTGACCTTTTGAAATTTATTAGGGGAAAAATGACAAAGTGCAGTGTTAGTCGCCAAACTCCTAATTGCAAAATGAGTGGTAACAGGAGTTGCTGCACAGATAGCAATTGACCCGACTGCTGGCAATGTCTGCCTAGAGGCAATTACTTCCTGTGTTTGCAGCATATGTGATAACTGAGGCTTTTTAAGTTAATGTACGTGCTGTAGATTGGAAAACAAAATGCACAGACCCCTTCAGCATCAATATTTCAATTTATTTTATTATGATTTGGAATTCCGAAGAATTCCACATAACATTACAATAAAACATTAATTCATAAAAAACAGTATTAAAAACCCATGAGGTTACACCCTGTAATTATCCTACATTACACACAGTACATAATACATTTTTCATTAAACCCCTAACTTTAGTTACGAATAAATACTGAAATAAACAATTTTCCTAAAATTACTTCCTCCCTAAAGGGACTAATCTCTGTTAATCATTAAATACGTCATTCCGGGGGACTGAAATCTTCTAATCATTATCTAGTGAGGAACACTATTGGCTGACTCCCTAATTTAATGAAGCGATCTAATCTAATCTACAATTACATTTGGGCAGCGCATGGTTAAGAAATTATGTATAGTTCATCCAATGTACGTTTAACGTTAATCTAAAATAATAATTAAAATCTTATTTTTTAAAATCTTATTTTTTAAAATCTTATTTTTGGGAGATGAATTTTAAATGAAAATAGCGGCCGGTTTTTATAAAGTGCCATGTAAAGTGCCCATGCAATCTACATTGTGCTGACGCAATAAAACCTTAATCTTTATCCAGGGCTTATACCTGATTCGACCCTTTTGGCTTTAGCCCAAGATTAATAAACTCAGCTATATTTATACAATTGTTATCCAATATACAGGCAGCAGATTAACAAAAGCAAAAGCAATTAAAACATTTCTTATGTCGAGGACAGAGAACAGTGTTAACAACAGATGATTTTGTAAAGTGCTACTGACGGTGCAAATATATTAAGATAAAGTGCTAGTGCATAGATGCCCTAATCCTGGACAGAGCCCAGAATGTTTATCTAGCATCAATATAACCAAAATAACTCGAAAGATGCAAAAGAAAGTTAAATAGCAAACAGGATTGTTAAACACACTAATAAATAATTGTTACTTATCGTATGTTACACAAATTAAAAATGCTTAAAGTGCTCAAAAGTGCTAAAACAAGGGAAGTTATACAAAGTACTACATAATCCACTGATCACCCTACTTATTGGTTTCTAATATACATTTAAAATTATTTTTAAAAAGCAGAAAATCTTAAAACATATCTGTTCTGACGGAGGGTGCAGAAGAAAGTTGCGTGCCTGTTCTGCTGTTGAAATATTATAATGTAGAAAACCATGCCTTAGAAATTTGCGGCGTATTGAACTAAGTGCTGGGCACACAATCAAAACATGATTAAAATCTTGGATACCACCATTGCATAAATCACAAAGTCTTTCATTTTTGGGGATACCTTCCCAAGCTCCTGTTACTATCCTCAACGGCAACAAATTCATTCTGGAGAGTAGAATCACTCTGCATACACCATGATTCAGGTTCCAAAGAACATACGGCTGAGGATTTTTAATAATTGAGCTCTCCGCTATGCAGTCCAGTCTGCCATTCCCTCTGCATATTTTCAGATCTCTTTCTCGTGAGATCACATATATGGATTTTTTAATTAATTGCTTTAATGCTATTTTGTTTAAAACTGCTGCCCCTACTAAGTCTAAACCAAATATGCTTAAAGCTTTTAAATAGTTTCAAAAAATTACACTTTTACACAATAAATTATTAAACATTTCCTTGTGCAATGCTAGCCTTAACACATTTTCTTGACCATTTATCAAAGCGTTACACCACCTTAAAGTCCCTGCCAATGACAAAACATACGTTGAGAGAAGGCCAAATTCGAGCCTACGAGCTGTGATTAATGCAGCGTGACTCAGGTTACATATTTGACGCCAAATTTTACCTTCCACTTTCTCGAACTTAGCCCACTCACATTCGTCAATTGTTTCACATGCGTAATTCAGGGTCGGCGGAATCTTTATTTTGTACACTGCAATAGTATGTGAAAAATTTCTTTTCTCGCATTGCTTATACAAGCGGTTAATTGCCGATGCTTGTGAAATAGTTTTACTTTTGCAGTGATCTAAATGTCTGTTAGCAGAGCACCTATTTGTAAAAAAAATCCTAAATAAGGATAAAATGTCACTGTTTCAATATTTTCATCCCACAAAAACCATTTCAGATTTTTTTTTTTTTTTTATATTTTTTTTTTCCAAATTATACACACTTTCCCTTTATACATTTCTACATGAATATTTCATATATTTTTTCCATCAATTCATGACCTCTCTGTATACAGTACACAATCAATATTTAACATAAACTTTTACCATTATTATACCAAGACACAAAAAAATAACAAATTCTCATAAGTTCAATGGTTGCCTAGTCTTTCTTTCCACTTATTTATTGGATCCCAGATTCTTAGACCTAAAGTTCTTTTCCTCCTGCCATTTCGAGCATAGATATTCTTTTACAGATTAAATACATATAGTAGATTAGCCAACCAGGTTTGCATTCCCGGAGGGTTTTTATCAAGCCATGCCCTCGCTATGGTTAATCTGTAAACTGCCATTACTACAAACAAAAATTCCCGTGGTGCTGCTTCCTCGTCTGCACCAACCCCTAACAGAATCAGAGGAGGAGTAAGCACTATTTGAATTCCCAATGTCCTATTCAAAAAGACCTCTATATCCCTCACTAGTGTGTGCAGTTGTGGGCAAGTGGCAAATATGTGGACGCTGTCTGCTTCTAGGGAATTGCATCTGGGATACGAGATGCCCGTAGTACCGCCCCATTTTGCAATCCTGGCTGGCGTATAGTACAAAGAGAATATGGTATCGTACAATTCCCAGACAGTTTTATTTTTTCCAGAATCTCATTCCTACTGAACTCAGCGGCCCCACCCTGCTTATTACCTAAAAAACTCCTGATCTGAAGATATTTAAAAAAGCCTCTGTTATCCAGACCATATTTGTTCCTTATATCCCTAAACTGCATTATCCCATCCGTGTTAATGATATCTCCAATTTGTGTAATCCCCCTTGCCGCCCAATCTGCCATTGTTGCGTCTGAGAAAACAGTAGGAGGAAAATACCTATTTTTATACATACTAGTGTATCTATTGTATCTCCCTAATCTTGACTTTTTTTAAAAAGCACTCCAAATGTTTACCGCGGCAGCTATTGTTTTAAACCTTGTTCTTTTGAAGTATCTAAAGTTGATACTATTTAGCAAGCAATTTCCCGCTTCTGCCCCGAGAACTGTTGAATAAACCTCCGTGGAAAAACTGGCAACTCTTCGGTTGAGGTTCGTACCCCCGATTAACCCCTGCATATATTGTAAGGAGGCGGCCATATAATACAGTCTAAAATCATTTCAGATTTGATCTAACCTTACAGCCTTTTTGACTAAAAATCATCACCTTACTCTTAGAAGTGTTTATTTAAAAAAAATATTCATTAGTATACCTGACCAGCTCCGTCGGACGTCTTTGCAACCCGATTGGAGTTAGGTCCATGATGTTTGCGTCATCAGCATACAGCAAACAACTTCATTTTAGATCACCCACTTGTGGAGGGTCCCCTTTACTCTCCCCTACCCGGCTTGGAAGGTCATTTATGTAGATTGAGAAGAGTAAAGGGGCCAAGAGGCACCCCTGCTTCAACCCGTTGTGGGTGGTGATTTTCTTTGATAGGCCTTGGGTCCCCCCTAGCAGAACTTGAGTCCAGGTAGAAGAGTGGAGTGCAATTATTACTCTTAACAAATTCCCTGGGATCCCCATCCTTATCAATTTCCTCCACAGCGTTCCCCGATCTACCCTATCAAACGCTGTGGAGAAGTCAATGAAAGCTGTATACAGCTGAAGCCTCCGACCCACAGGATATTTATCAATTAGGGTTTGCAGGACAGAGATGTTGTCTAAGGTGCCACTATTCTCCCGAAAATCAGACTGTTCAAGGGGAATTAGATTATTACCGAATACCCACTCTTGTAGGTGGACAAGGATGCTTTTTGCAAAGAGTTTTCCCATTGCGTCCAAAAGGGAGATTTGTCTATAGCATACAGGAGAATTGTTAAGGCCTTTCTTATATAGAGGTACTATTATACTGCCCTTCCAGGAATTAGGGATATCCCCAAACTTATAACAATGGACGAACAGGGGATGTAACACCTTTGCCCAATCGCCACGGTCCTTTTTTATTATGGCAACAGGGACATCATCCGGCCCCATTGCCCCGGAGTATCTCGCCCCCATAATGTATCCCACAAGTTCCGTCATTATTGGTGGATCTACCTCTTCTACCGAAAATGTGGACCTATTGAACCCCTCAACCCCAGCATCTATAGGATTGGGGGCGTACAATAGGGATATGTAGGTAGACCATTCAGATTCAGGGATCAACATGGGCTGAGATTTTACTCTACTGTCACAGTATCTGGCAATCAATGCCCAGTACTTTCTAGTATCCCCCAAGAGTGCCACTTCCCGAAGGTTAACCCATTTTTCGTCTTCAGAGGCCCTGCGATCTGCAGCTATTTTCCTTTTCCGGACCTGTTTTAATCTAAATATCTCTTTTTGTCTTGACGGCCATGGGTCTATAAATTGGGATCTGATCAACACATTTATCTTATTATTAAGAGTTTTAATTTCATTAGGAAGTGTTACTTTGGGGGCGGCGCTATCAACTTTCATCTTTATTCCCAGCTTTCTGACAGCAGTCATGACTCTTTCGTATCTCACGATCGGGTTCTCCCAGGTTAAACTGAACGCAATGTTCTTAAATACCCAATGAAGATTCGGAAAGTTCTTATGTGACCAATAAGAGCGGCCATTACTTCGAGAATGTGTTACTATCTCATTCCTCTGATTCCATAGTCCAGGTTTCTCGAAGTTTAAAGCTATCTTGACAGCCAATATGTTGTGGTCACTCAAATTAGTAGGAAGAACCCTAAACTGTGAGCATGCCCCGAACAGTTGAAATGACACTGCCATATAGTCGAGAAGGGAATTGCCATATGACCCGTGAAAGGTGAGGGCTGCAGGTGAGTCCTCTGGGAATCTGCCATTTAATACTATAAGGTCAAGGTTTCTCAAATTTTGCAGCAGTAACAGGCCACGTTTATCAGATCTTAAATTGGAAGGGAAAACTGCCTCTGGTATAAACCAAACCTCCTCCAGGTCCAAATTGGAAAAGGATGCAATTGAGCTATTATTAATCTTGGCATTAAAATCTCCTACCATCAGGATACACACACTTTCATCATTGCTACATAACTTTTGCACAAAGGTGCAAATGGAGTCGACCAGTGGGGTGGACGCCTTCCCAGGAGGAATATATACATTTACCACATACAGAAATGTTGCACATCCCAAGTTGTCTTGTTCTAATTTTACCTTTGCACAGATACAGCAATTTGATGGATGAATAAATATCTCAGGGACCCATACTAACTCGCAACTTAGCAGGATGGCAAATCCTCCACTAGCATGCCCCTTTATAGATTTTTTTGCTGCACTACAATACACGTAGTAGTTATCTAACTGGAATTCTTCAGCTGCCCATGTCTCCTGGAGGCAGATTATTTTAGGGTCTAGGTGTGCTAAGCTTAAAATTTTCTTTTCCTAGCCCGCCATATTCCAAGACACGATTGTTCCTAGTAGGCTACCTCCGCTCAATGGGGATAGTGTTAGTAGATTTAGCCCCATTCAAAGTGCCTGCAATCCAGTTCCATTTTGACACCTCATCTTCACTATCAATGCTAAAAAACTCATGAACCTCGGGTGCTACTACCTTTATTTTTCTTATACCCGATCCCCTCCCAACTGTAATTTCCAAATCCTCAAATTTAGTAGTCTTATTCTCACCCTCATGGTCATTTAATCCTATCCCTTGCCAAAAATGAGAAGTTTCGAGACGCTTCAACGGAGCACCCTGGGATGTGGGGCAGACAATGACATCTATCCCTCTTTTCCTAAAGCCATCTGCATTTGCTAACACGAGGGAGGACACCACGCCTGAAGTAAAGATTGCTTTGGTGACCTGAGGTATGTCCCTCCAGTCTAAAAGGACCAATTCAATATCTTTAGAGGAAATTAACTTTAGATCCTCTATTTCCGATAGAATTCCTAGTAGGGCCCTTCTATTCAATGTCATTGGCTCAGCATCAAAAAGAGGGATACAAATGAAGGCATTATTCACATGCCCAGTACCTAGCTCTGGGGAACTGAATACATTCGTATCATAAGGACTAATCATGGAATCAGTGGATTTACCTCCTTTATTGTTATTAACCGATGTAGTCATATTTCGACTAACTCCCCCACCATTACTTACATCAGGCTTCGTGAAGATCATGGCGGGACCCACTGATTCACATGCGGTCCCACTTAGTTCTATACTCGGGGATGGTGCAAAGATTTTTATATTATCCATCATCGCTCATGTGCTACTCTCCAGATTAGAATCCCTTCTTTTCCTCGCCTCACCCAACCCATTTCCATTCTGGGAAATACTCGACCTACTAGTCAGACTAATCGGCTGGGGGACATTATCTTGCTCCTCAGTTGTACTCGAGTTCATCATCAGGAGCGAAATTAGAATGATCCAATTGTACTACGCTTTGGAACCGCAGCTTTCTCTGCTTACGCTTTGGGAACCGGCGGTTTTTCCCCTTCCTTTTCCTCCTACAATGGTTTTTCACACTTCCCTCACTTACTAATAAATGTTCCCCCACCCCAGAGGCTTCTAAAATATTAATTATTTCAGCTGAATCATGAGTTTTTTGTTTTTTTACTTGCTCATATTAAAGATTGGGAAAACACGCACTGTATCTGTCACTGGAGAGACCTTTACATTTACACTTTTCCCCTCAATGGGGACCTTTGCAGAGTCATTAACGATAATTTGGGATGGGCTGGAGTTAGATTTCTTCCAAACTGCAAACATCCAACAACCACCAACTGATTATTTGGTTCTCCTAACCCTAAGCCATTAGCCGCATCATGTATTCTGCTATTAAATTGACAGGGATTGTTACATATAGGGGAGGAACACTTCACACATACTTGGCTATGTTGTTTAAGTTCTAAAACCCCTCCCAAAATGGGCGTTAGGACTTTGAGGATATGATCCGAGTTAGAGGCACTCTTCTCCAGCAGGGACAAAATTGCAGCTAAAAAAAATTCCAATTTGGTAAATGTATACGTTAGCCCCCCTGAACCTGCAGTCTCATTTTTAGACAATGAAAACGTGGAATTCTCTACCCGGTTATCACAGGGCATAGATAAATCATGAAAATCTGATGTCAAAGAGAATTTAGTAGGTGTACTGCTATACATAATTGGCATGTGTAAATGAACTCCTGCTTGAGGAGACAATATTTCCTTATTCGGATGGGGGTCTATAACCAAACATTGAGCACCCGATTTTCCTAACTGCTTCAGTCGTTCAGCGTTCTTTTCCAATTGAATGGCAATATCCGGAAGAGTGAGGTCTTCTGTTTTTGCCTGCCCATTAAGTTCACTATGGACTTTCTGACATTCACTTTTAGGGGAAAATTCACTTCTCTTTATTGATAAGCAGTCTAGTAAACTCCTTTGAGATACACTTACATTGTCATGTACTTTTTCAAAAAGGGATATCAAATCTGCTAGTGGAGAAGGAGGGGTGAAGTCCTCACTTTCGCCACCCTTACCCTTACTCTGCGACCCCTTCAGCATCTACGTTGGGCTCAGTATGATATCACAATAAGGCCACTGGAGGATATTGCTCTGGCAAACTCAGAAAGTGAGCACTACTCCTGCTAATTTTATAATGCTATGCAAAGTGATATTCTAAACTAAAGTAAAATCTAAAACATCAAACTAAATAAATATGTGAATCAAAAGTTGCATGTGATTAAAGAAAACATTTTTACTGTATTGTTCTCGCCATTGTGCTGTTGCAGGGATTCTGCTTAGAAACAAAGCTATGCCAGGGACCACAGAATATCAGTATGTAGGAACTGAGTCACCATGCCACATCAGTACCAATGGGCCCAAATACAGCCTACCTCACAGTGCCTTACTTGCTCTCCTAACCTTTCTAAAGAAACAAGTAAATTGGCACTCCAGAACACAGCACTCTAGACCCTCTCAGGGATCGTGGAAGCAGGTCATCACCTTTCGTTCTCTCACTCATACGTATAACGTACGTATACACACAATAAACGGAAAAGAGATACAAGGAACGATTGCAATATTTATTGAAGCTCTCTATTTTCTAATGACTGTGCTCCAATGAAAACACATACACAGGTTAGAAATATGATTATCATAATCAACAGACTGTACACAATGACAAGTCCTGTCATATTGAAAGACATATCTGCTTAAGCCTACTCTCTCTATAGAAACACAGTGTTGTATTATAGATCTCTGGGATTAGTGAGGGACCCCCATACCTGGCATACATAGTTAGTTGTTCTACAGATCCGGTAGTGGAGCTCTCTCTCTGTCAGGACCTTTGCTTTGCAAGAATGTGTCCTCACTCTTTTCAAAATAACAAATCCGAGCTTAAATGATAAGAATTGAATGTTCAAAACGGCAGCTGGATGTTTCTGTTATGTCTAGGTATTATTGTGCAACCAAAGAGAAACCAGAGCACAGTGTTTTTCGACCTTGTATGAAATGTCCCATCTGATTCCCAATATAAGAACTAAATAACAAAACATGTGGAGCCTATTTGTAAACTAAACATGTAGCTGAAAACAACTGTGTTCTTTTGTAACATGTGCAAAGCAAATGCAGGCTATAACATGCAGTTAGGCTAACATAAGCGAAAAAATCTAGTGGGCCTTTAGGAAATACGCTACAGTGCTTTACAAGATGCTCAGTTCTAATAACTAATATTTTAAGCATCCTTAAAGGAAATAAAGACAGCACTCAAAACATTAAAAATGTAAGAATATATTGACATAACTTGCATGGCGATCAACAAGGCAGGAATTCATGGTGTTCTGCCCAGTGATTGAAAAAGGATGTTCCTGACTGTATCTGTTTGCGTTTCTGAGTAATTTAAACAGATGCTTATGACATTTTCTTCTCTGTCAATCTTTTCTCTGTTTATTTGTAACAAATCACCTGTGGACCTCTGTGTTTTTGTTTCAAAGGCTTACATATCAACTTCTTGGAAATAGAGGGACTTTTTTATTAAAAATTATTTATTATAAAAAGGCTGCAGGGTCTAACACATTCTTGTTATATTTTGCTAGCAAACCAAATTACTGAACACTATTCAAATGTTTTTTTCTTTTTTAAATGAGCTTGATCTCTTATTTGGCTTGGTGTTTTGTTGTAGTGTTTATTGCTGTATAGAACCTTACTTGGAAAAAAATATTCACATAAAGAAACTGCTTTCAATGCAGATGACTAAAATCAACAATGCGGATAAATGGCTTGAAAAAAAAGAAAATACTTTATACAGCATTACGGGATATCAGAAAAACATCTCAGTAATGCATGAGTGCATCCGCTGTAAATATTGACCCACCACCTTAGGACTCTTAGCTTACCAGTAGAGGCACCTGACTATGCTACCCATTTTACTAGTACTCTTGCTTCTCAATTTTTATAAGCCCCAACACGACCATGTTTATTGCCAGTGTATGAGTAGGCGAAGGCTTGTTGGTCAGACACTATATTCATGCTGTTTACACTTTTGTCTCTTCACCTATTTATATATATGGGCAATGTAGGCTGAGTCCAGCTAAACTGGATGCTGTAAATATGATAAAAGTGATTCGCAAATATGTTACCATTCAAAGTTGAGAGTCATCGGGGCTGTTAGACCTGGCATCATTGGCGTGAGTCTCCCTTCCATTTTTGACGGATTGCCTCCTCTGTTTTGATATGTTTTGCTGGTTTTATGCTTTGGGCACTCTGCCACTGCTAATCAGTGCCACAGTGCAAGTGCTCCCTATGTTAAATGTATGTACTAATTGGTTATTCTATGATTGGGTTATTTGATTTATCTGTCAGCCCCTAGTACAGTGTATCATGTGTGCCCAGGGCTTGTAAATCAAATGCTGCTGGTGGGCTTGCAACACTGGTTGGGCCACCCACAGAAGCAGCTTGTAAAGTGTGTCTCAGGCCTACCGTTGCAAGGCCTGTGTGCAGTCTAGCACTGCAGTGTCGACTTGGCCAAGTGCACCCACTTGTCAGTCCCTAAACCTTCCCTTTGCTTCATATTAGACACCCCTATGGTAGGCCCAGGGGCAGGGTGCATTGTAAGTATAAGGTAGGACTAAGCATGGGCGGATTTTGCGAATTGGCAATCCGCGAAATTGCGTATTTACGGATTCGCAATCCGCAAAATCCGCGAACTCTCGCGAATTTTGCGGATTCCTTTTTTTTTGTGTTCGCAAGTGTTTCTGCCATTTTGCAAGGGTTTTTTACCAGTTCGCAAACGCGAACTTACTTGTCGGGTAGCAACGGTCGCGACCATGTTGTTTCTACGTCTGGTTCATCACAGCACCCTCTGTTTCACCACTGCCACCCTCTGGCTCACCCATGCCACCCTCTAGTTCATCACTGTAGATTATGGGGGGAAAAGCACACCTGCCCTGCCTCAACTGACATGAATGAATTAGGGGCTGATTAATGTGTCACTGAATTTAAACTTCCAGACTGGCACCTGCTTCCTTATCTGTAATTGCTTTCTGTTGCAGTGTAATTTTTTTAACAGGACCTTTGTTGTATACTTGTAGCTATTCTCTGACCCTGCTGTGAGGGTCAGAGCAGGGTCATAGAATAGTTGCAAGTAGGCAACTGAACTCTGAAGGGGCCCCTCAGGAAGCACTACAGGGAATGGTTACTAATGATAAGATTGAACTTTTGCAGCTGCTGAGTGCTTTCAGTTTTGCAAAAATCCAAATATCCAGCAGCATCCACAAAAAGTAATCCTTCCAGGCACTACAGGGAATGGTTACTAATGATAAGGTTGAACTTTTGCACCTGCTGAGTGCTTTCAGTTTTGCAAAAATCCAAATATCCAGCAGCATCCACAAAAAGTAATCCTTCCAGGTCAAGATCCAAATCAAAGTGACCAGCTCATGAAGAAAGCACTGGGAGGAGCCTGCTGGACAGGAACAGGAAGTTGGAGACTGTGGGGCACTTCCTTCCTCCCACCCCCCCCCAAAATGGACTCCTTGCAAAACAAAAGTGCAGGCAAATGTCAACCTGAGGAGTTATTCTGATAAAAATCATAATTTTCAAGGTTTATGCTGCCTGCTGGTGAATTTCTTGTGCGAAATTGTAAATTTTGCAATCTCGCAATTGCGAGATTGTCGCTGCCCGCCGCATCTACGTGTTCACAAGTGTTTACTCCCGCGAAATTGTATAGTATTCTAGTTGGCAAGTGCGACCAAGCAAAAAATCCGCTTCGCACGGATTTACGAATTTTCTGCAAGTTCGCGATTCGAAAATCCGCAAATTCCGCGAGCGGAACGGATTTTACGCCCATGCTTAGGTAGGACATGCTCTGATGTGTGTAGCATGTTCTAATAGTGAATTACAGCCATTTTCACTATTGAAGGGTACCTGTTCTTATAGGCCAGAATGGGCACTTAGATTATTACATTCTTATAATCCTAACTGACATGGTAGAAATTCGAATTTAGTATGCCTGAACTAAGAATAATATAATACATATTTTAGTAAAGTTGGTTTTAATATGCTGTCTTTGAAAATACCACTTTTAGAAAGTAGGTATTTTCTTGACTAACTGTCCAGGTCTGCCTCTGCTAGGTTGTGGATTCCTTGTCTGGATTTGTGGGTGACAGGGCTGGGGGATTCCAGGAGACAGGCTGGGGCAGCCCAGTGGTGAATAGAGAGATCTGCATCTAGATGGGAGGGAGGAGCTGCACCTGGGACCTGAATAGGGCTGGGCCTTCCCTCTACAGTGCTGGCTCCACCTCCTATGGCTTGTCTGATGTCTCTGCCCTGCACTGTGAAAGGAGAGGAGGAATCATGTCAACAGAGTGCTCCAGAGTTGTGTCTTCCCTCCCCTGTGCTGTCTCCACCTCCTGTGGGGCGGCTAATGTCTCTGCCCTGCACAGTGAAAGGAAGAAGATAGTCATGTAAACAAATTGCTCTGGAACTGGTTTGGACTAGGCAGAGGCCTCTCTGCCTTCAGAGAACAAAGGATTTTGGGGTATAAATATTGGGACCCTGATCCCAAGAAATTAGACCAGTTCTAGAACAAGAAACCTTTTGCCAAGGAGAAGAACCAAGGAAGCCGCAGGAGTTTTACTGCGCATCTGCCAGTGTGCTGTTTGATGGGTTGGCCTGCAGTGGTTGCATCATTGCCAAGGAAAGGAGACAGAACTTTTTAAGGACTTTCATCATTTACAGAATATTCTCCAAGGGTTTGAACTGTGCTTGCCTTCTACTGAAGTCTCAGGGACAAAGGACTTCATCTCCAGCTCCCCTCTGAATTTCCTTGCTGGGAATTCTCAACTCAAGACATTTGCCTGTCGCTGGGAGCTGGAAGCGCGACGCATCGAGAGGAAGCGTGTCGCCGCCGCAGCTGAAATCGTTGCATCGCCGGAGAAGCGGGCCTTCGCCGCATCTCCCTGGAAGCGCGTGTTCATCGAAGCTGCCTGCTGTCGCATCACCGGAGAAGCGTGACGCCATCGTGAGAGTCGCCATCGCATCACCGGAGAAGCGTGTCGCAGGGCCTGTCGCGGCTCCAAAGTACAGCGTCGTCGCAAGGCTGCCAGGGCGTCATTGTCATCGTATCGCCGCATCAAGGGTGGCATCTTCTCGCATCACAACCCGATCATCGCATCACATCAAGGCGCCATCTTGCACACCGTAACGGGCCCGCAGGCCGAGAATCTACGCATCATCTCCGCACCTGTAAGTATCAGGACGCATCCCCTACTCTGCGCAAGCATTAAGGCACGACACATCATCTCCCTCGGATCACGTAACCCACGTATCTCCCATTTTGCAAGCCTTTTGTTTACTTTGCGTTACGTTACTTTGCGTTGCGTTACGTTCTTTGTTGAGAACTTTGTCGTATTTATCATCAACTTGAACTAAGCAACTTTAATCATCTCTGAAGCAATCTTAAGTGTAGTATTGTGGATCTTTGTTGTTTGTGGTCTTGTGTTAAGTCTATATAAAGAATACTTATTTTGATAAAACCTGAGTTGTGTCCATCTGTAGTGTTTTCACTGTATTACTGTGTATATTCACAAATGTTTGACACACTGCCTCTGAGATAAGCCTCCCTGCTCAAGCCAAGCTACCAAGGGGGTGAGCAGGGGTTATTAAGGAGTGTAATCCCCTTATCCTGACTTAGAATTAAGGGTCCCTATTTAGACAAAGGTGAATACCTTTGCCAAATAGATACCCCAGATCTAACAGGGGCATATTCTCAAGGACACATCGCCTATTTAGCAGCACTTTTCTGCCACGAAAGTGGTGATAGATTCATCGCCCTATTCACAAGCCTGCACTAACAGCCGACATCGCCAGTTCACCTGTGATAGCTGCCGCTAAAAACTTCGCCAAGCCTGACAGCGACCACTAACGCTAATCATATGCAGAGTAGGCGTTCCTGTCCAAAAACACACGATAACACCACTTCACGATATTCTTAACGACCAGTCGATCGGTGTTGCGGGCCAAAAACAGGCGATAAGGCACGTTAGCAGCAGGGACTTAAGACCTTCTTTTTCCTGGTCCTAAGTAGGACAAAAATCTGCAGTAGAAAGGGAACCCAGCCCAGAGCCACATCTGGAGACAAACAGATGATATGGAGCTACGAACCATGCAGCTTGAAGACCCAAGAGGGCCACAACACCCTCTGCCACCACTCCAGGGATCACCCCCACCCCCAGGACCACCCCCCTGGACTACCACCCAGGCAGCCCAGAACAAGACAATCTTTCGCTCTCTCGTACTTGTCCACAATAAGAATAATCAGAGTCACTAAATAAGTTCAAAATGTTTATGACTATAGTGATTTATGAACAGTGTGTGAACCACAAACAGCATCAAAATGCGTAAAGCTAGCATCATCAGCATTGTCACAAAACCATGGAATACAAAAGGAGCCGTCATTTAATAAAGACTGTGAAAAAGGCAAAATAACTAGACCTAATCATCCTCCCCCTGGTAGTAAGAAGTTATTTTATATAACAGAAGATCCCTAGGCATAATTAGCTGACCTCTTACCTGAAAGCCTAAACGCAAAGAGGTTTACATCATAGGAACAGCAAAGCTCAGCTCTATGGAATTGCTATCTTCGAGTGTGTTTCAAAAACATGCAACCATGTCATATCAAAGCATGATTCACCGATATGGCAGCAATTGCTAACATGTTTTGCAAAGGTAGAGGGGTTGGCCTAACTGCTAAGGCGCTCGACCTCGGACCTGGGGATCTGGGTTCGAGTCTCGGTAACGACGCCATTAACCCCCTGTGATTCTGGGCAAATCACTTAATCTCCCCGTGCCTAAAAAAAAAAAAAAAAAAAAAAAATGAAAGTGTGTCCTCATGTAACGTAACTGGTTCTATGTAAAGCGCTCTGATAACTGATTCGGTTCGGTTCTAGTTCGCGCTATATAAAACTCAAAAAAATATATATATATATAATAGGGACTGACCAGAACAGAATACCATGAGACATTGTCGAGCAACCTTGCACATTATGTTCAAACAGAATTTCAAGGGTAAGCTGAGAATGTGAACAACAATCTTTTATCATGTACAACTCTGCTACAGAAAGAGAGCAAAAAAGTTGCTGAATGAGTGATGAATGCAATGAATACACAGGGAACAAATGCGTTGCACATATCCTTCAGAAGCCCAGGCCGCTTTACATATATATAATACAAACAGGAAAGTATATCACAGAAAAGAAGGTGGCACCATATTAGATTTGGAATTTCAAGCAGGAAACACTGGAGAGGCAACCATGTTGAAGAGGCATAGATATAGGGACAGCCACACCAACTCTTCCAGGAGACTGGTGTTTCCCCAAAATAGATGACGAAGGAAGAAGAAGCCAGTCCTTCATACCTTCTCACTCTGCCAACTGCCTCTTGCGCTCCTCAACACTCCTCAACACTTGCAACTCTGATGCTGGACACACAAAGCGGCCCAAAATCTCCCAACGAAAGTCTAACACAAAAACCACAGTTGAGCTGTCTCTTCCTCACATACACATTGCTCGTAGAACATGCCAACACCGGTCATGTTCTGTGATGAAAATGAGCATTCCACACAAAACGTGGGCAAATAACACTCTAAACGTCCCTGGGCAAGGCTAGACTGGCCGTAGCAGGCA
Organism: Lissotriton helveticus; assembly: GCF_964261635.1. Classification (NCBI taxonomy): domain Eukaryota; kingdom Metazoa; phylum Chordata; class Amphibia; order Caudata; family Salamandridae; genus Lissotriton; species Lissotriton helveticus. The sequence goes on from NC_136071.1 coordinate 624,721,497, forward strand.
CCGGGCGTTTGTTACTGGGTAACGGTTTTGCATCAGTACTACAAAATTGGCCCCTTGTAACAAAATTGTACACAGCTGCAGTATTCCCACCAGCAACCCCCCCATCCTCTCCCCCACCTAATTCCCAGGGCTGGTTTGCGATCCCAGTTCGGCCCTGTCCCCAGGTACTTGTTTTGCAAGCACAAACACACACAAAAGGTTGTCCATAGATAGCACAGATTTTAAAGCAAAAAAGAATATGAACTCGTCAGTGTAGATACATTTTATGGCAGTCAAACCTAACTTACAACAAGCCAAATTTTAAATATGTGAACTTATAAAAGCACTTTCATGTAAAAGCAGTTGTATTAAAAATTTAAAAACAATGGCCTTCTGAGGCGTGTGGTTACAAAAGGCTATTAAAAAAAATATTGGAAGAAACTACATTTCATTTTAACCAACCGATTTAAAGAAATAAATGGAACTCAACCACTGTAACTTAGAAAAAAAACTCTTTAGAAGACAAAGGGAAGTCAAAAGGTAGCCTCTTGATTTGTCAGACTTGAAAGAAAATCAAAGATGGCCAGTTTGGCATTCTGATTTATAGATGTTTGTAACAATCCACCACATTTCAAACAGACCGAAGCGAGGTCCCACAGTGGCACATTATATGGAGATTACACATTCAAACGTTTATAACTACCCAGATGAAGAGGAATTCTGATGACATTAATTTAAATTCCTGTGTTGTAAATTAATTGCACTGCTAATATCTAATTGTTTGAGTAATCTTAGAATCTCCAGACAATGGGACTACCGAGGAGTCATAAAACATATGGAGACGGAAATGTTATTAACCAGAGAGTATTATTGACAGGAAAACAAACTGGTTAACCAGAATCTGGAGAGTATAACTAGTACATACAGTAAAGAACACTAATATGCAATTTTTCTTTCAGCCATATGTGGCACTCGGCAGCATAACAATCCTTCATAAGATAGAATAGGGTTTACTGTTTTGACATTGGCTCTACTTCCACCTAAATCTTTTTATAATCTGGCGGTGCAAGGCCTAATATTAATCTTGTCTGAAAGCAAGCAATAATTGATATGTTTGTCAATTCCACCATTTCCAAATGCATTAACTTTATTTCCCGCATGTCTAGAAAATATGTATTAGTTATTACATTAATATTGAATAAAAACCCATCGGTCACTGTTTGCAGTTTAACTGAGCCAGGAATGTTGCTGTTATTGTCAGTAAGCAAAACAAATCTGGATTTATGTGAAATCCTATAATATTCTTTACCACTTTGTCAACCTATTTTGTCTGCTTGACAAAAGGAACTGTGGAAGAGGTGGTGAGATGATAATGAATAAGTGGACCCAAAGATTCTGTCCCCCCCCCTTTTTTTATCTGTTACGTTGCTTCAAAAGTGGTTTTCCATTTCTCCTTTTATTGGCATCCTTGCTGCTACATTGTACCACCATTCTGAATATTTTGTACAGATGCTAGCTATCCTCCTTGCAGTTGATATCACTTAATTTTCTCTGTGTTGTCCACATGTGACAGGACTACCTGTATTAACTGGAATATTTTACAATGCTGCACTATTCTTATTTCTTACCTTTGGACCGGTGATATTTATGCAAACTGTATTGTGATACATCACCTGCATTATACTGGATATGTACTTATAACAAAAATGCCAGCCAATATATATATTTTTTTTAAAAAGAGGTTGGTGGCATTCCATTTGGTCTCCTTTAATGGTTTGATGGGATATGTCTAAACCAACACAAGTGCAGTTTAATCAGTGAAACCTATTTTGGCGATTTCAGGAATTTAGGAGTAAGTTAGCACCAAACACTGGGACTTGAATGACTTTGGGCACCCTGTTGATCACATGCAGCTTGTTTCTGATCAACTTTGTGAAGAATGTGACCATTAGGAGCTGTGCGTGTGTTGACTCAAGACCTTATGTTTAAACGCCCTGAGGCAGGATGAGTCAATAAAATTCTCCTTATATGTTGTGATAAATAAGGCAGAAAAAACACAGAAAATAATGATGTGTGGAAAACAACTCACATCTTACCTTCTCTTACAATAAATCATGTAGCAGTAAGTGACTGACTTAGAGGCAATGTGGTGTGAGTTCAAGAGCTAAAATGTTCATTGAATCCCTCCAGCTTCAGCTCCATCTCAGAGGATCTTCCACACTTTAAAAAGGGTGCACAGTCAGAATATCGAGTTTTAAATATCGACATACACTAATAATGAGTTGGAAATATCGTGATATAGGAATATCGACAGCAAGCATATCATGGTCAAGAATATCAACTATAAGGTAAGAAATATAGTTTTTAAAAATATCGAAGTTAGTAATATCGTTTGCAAAAATGTTGTTGTTTAATCCCTTGGCCGCGGTGGTAACTCCGCCGCGCCGCTGGGGGGAGGGTGCTCGCGCGGCGCTGACATGCTGGTGACGGAACCACTCCGTCACCAGCCAAGGGTGGGCTGTGCTAATCACGGAGTAGTTCCGTCACGGCCCCACCCGCCTAATATAATGCGCAACGCAGGCGCGGAATCAATGCCGCGCAGGTGCGGCGGCCGGGCCGTGACGGAACCACTCCGTCATTAGCACAGCCCACCCGTGGCTGGTGACGGAGTGGTTCCGTCACCAGCATAGAAGGGGTTAAAATATTGATGTTTAAATTAGTGTAATGTATTTTAGTATGTATTTTGAAATGTGATCTATTATTTTGTATAAGTATTGCTTTTGTTTTATTAATATATGTGTTATATTTTTAGTAGTGATTAATTTTATGTTAATTAATTTAAGCATTTAGTTCTGTAGCGGTTGTGGGTTTATAGGGGAAAAGAGGGAGAAGTAATTTAATTATAACAAATTCCTTAGAATTTATTACTTATTAGTATTTATTTAATTTAGATGTTATAGTGTCAATTGTGGGAATTGATTATTTAATAATTATTAAATGGATGTTAATTTTAATTAATTAATTGGTAATTATGGTAATTGTGTTATTTTTTTAGGAGCGGGTTGTGGGTTTATAGGGGAATAGAGTGGGAAGTAATTTAATTATAAAAATTATTATCATTTTTTTACTTATTAGTATTTATTTAATTTAGATTTTATAGTGTTAATTGTGGGAATTAATTTACTATTAATTAGTTGTTAATTATTATTGATTAATTGATAATTATGTTAATTGTATCATTTTTGTAGGCATGGGTTGTGGGATTATAGGGGAATAGGGTGGGAAGTAATTTACTTTCAATACATTTAATTATCATTTTTATATATTAATATTTATTTAATTTATAATTTATAGTGTTAACTGGGAATTAAGTTATTAATAGTTATTTATCAATTGTTTGACAATTTATACTGATTAATTAATTATTTGGTACTTAATTATGTTAATTGTGTAATTTTGTAGGAATGGGTGGTGGGGTTATTTTTTAAATAATCGTAATTAGTTGATTAAAAATTAAATATGGTAGTTCGGTAATTAATTTGAGATGTGAGTTGTGGGGTTTATAGTGGTAAAGGTTGGGAAGTAAATTATTTTTAATTAATTAATAAGTTGTTAATTGATAATATTTAATATTGTAAAATTAGTTATGGAAATTGTGTAATGATTTTTAGGTGTGTGTTGTGGTATTTATTGGGGTGGAGGGTGGAAAGTATTTTAGATTTAATTAATTAATAATAGGTTGATCATTATTAGTCATTTATTAATTGATAAATATTTATGGTAACTGTTTACTTTTATTTTGTGTGTGGATTTTGGTTTTATACGGGTAATGTTTGGTGAGTAAATTAAGTTTTAACTGTTCTAATTTGTTTTTTAATTATAAATAATATTTGTTTATTTGATCATTAATTTCGTATTGACTTCAGTGGGAATATTCATTTTTACCCCTACGCTATTCAACACTTTCCCTACTGTTGCACTCACTGGATTGTGAATAGTAATGTCTACCCCTCTGTTATCCAACACTTTCCCTGCTGCTGCACTCACTGGAGAGGGAATGGTATTTTTTCCCCTCCGCTATCCAACACTTTCCCTACTGTTGTAAGGAGTTTATCAATCTGTTAATATTATTTAATTTTCTGAGCAGTCGCAGATCCCCTGAGTAGGACCCCCAGATATCCCTGGACCACATGGTAAGAACAACGCAGGGAAGACCAAGATTATGCTGTTTGGAGATGCACTATTGCTGTGGTACCTAGATTGGTGGCTGGAGGATCGCGGGAGCCCTCAGGAGCCCAAGACATTGGTCAAGAGCCTTGGCAATCGGCCTAGACCAGGAATTGACCAAGAAAGAGCACGCTGCAACCAATGCAGGCTCTTGCTTCTATGTACTTGGCCTGTTACAGAGAGTCTTCCCCTTTTCCCCTTGTCCACATGGGAAACTCTCATTCAGGCATTGGTGCTGAGCCGCTTGGACTACTGTAATGCCCTTCTGGTCTCAGCTAATGACTCGTTGCTGAGCAGATTACAGGTGGTCCAAAACACTGCAGCGCACCTCGTCTCAAATGCTCCCACCAGAACTGCCTCTCTTCCTCTCCTACAACAACTTCACTAGCTACCGGTACGCCAACGAATTAAACTTAAAATATGTTGTATTGTGCATAAGGCCTTGAATGGCAAAGGTCCAAGCTATCTTGCAATAAAATTCAATCACTACATACCTTCGGGGCCACTCCACTCTGGAACCAAATCTTTGCTTCTTGTACAGCGGTTCAAAAAATCACAACTGGGTGGAAAAGCTTTCTTTCACCTAGCCCCTCTCTACTGGAATCATCGCCCTATTCATCTGCAGCAATGCCCTGATCACCTCCAATTCAGAAGGCTCCTTAAAACTGCACTGTTTTAACATGTCCCCCGTTGTGGCCTACTGCAGCACCTCCATAGTGCAGAGATACATACCGAACGCAGAGCAGGCGCGAGGCCAAAATAGAGCGGGCGAGGGGAATTTGTTTTATTCCTTCACCTTTCCTAAATGCTACCTTGACCTGCAGCCTTTTAAAGTTTGTCTGGATGCTTTTAAATTGTTTTAATTACCTTGTACCGCGTTCCTATCAGTCTGTGTTATCCCTGCACTGAGCACTTTTAAATGACAGCGTTTCCGGTCCGCCGTGGCTAATTTCGGCCGTTTGAGCGGAGAAACGCTGTCAAACTGAGCACAAGTTCGCACTTCCGGTGTTTGCCACTGAAGGTTAGCACTCTAGTGGTTATTAGACGGAAAAGTACTTCAACCCATGCCTTACCGGACGCACAGCGGGCGCACCGCTGGCGCACCAAAGGCGCGTCAAAGGCAAGCCCATCTGCGTCCGTCCGCGTACAGAACGCGGCAAGGGCCAGAGATGCTGCCAGTCCCAAGCCAATACTCCACTATACAAAATGGAGTTAATGGCGCTCAATAGAAATGGTAAGACCTGTACAACCCAGCTTTGTGCTGAAAATATAAAAGGCTCCTTAATGTGCGGCACATGTAGAGTGACCCTGGGTCACAATAGCTGTAAAACCAGGCAGAGGTTTATTGAAAATTTAAAAACCTCTTCCAAGCAACCACACTGTGGTCTTATTAATGCAAGGTAAGTAGTCAAGAATGCATTACACATTCAGGATTTACTTATTAAACTGAACTTAGACTGCCTATTTCTCACAGAAACCTGGCTGAATGAATGTTCAAACCCGGATATTGTGCAAACTCTCCCCCTGGGCTACACCTTAACCAGACAAGATAGAGATGGTCAGAGAGGAGGTGGACTAGCAATTATTTATAAACAACACCTGAAATACTTGCCAAGCAACCCTACAGTACTTATAGAAGCAGAGAGCTTGTTCTTCTGCTTCCAGTTAGAATGTAGAACCACATTTGTGGGGGTATTGCTTTACAGACCACCAGGCCCTTGTACCAAATTCCTGGATACCTTAGGGGAAAGCATTAGCTCTTTAGTGATTAAATACGCCAACTTTACTATTTTAGGAGATGTTAACATTCACTTAGAGGCTAAGGTTACTCCCAAATCCAGACATTTTTTAGAAACAATTAGAACTTTGGGCCTAAAACAACTAGTAGAGGGTCCTACACACGATGCAGGACATACCGTAGATGGGATTTGCACAAACATTACTAGCTTGGCCTTTGACCCTCTTCGGATGCTCTACTGGTCTGACCACAGGGTCATTCCATTTAAATTGGAGTATAAAATAAACCCAGCCGAGAAATCCCTGGGACCGACTGGTCCCCTGGGTAGACTAAAATGGAACAGTATGCTGAATAACATGGAATTAATTCCCATGGCAGAAGCAAATATACCCATCTTCACAGGCAACCCCTCAGTAGACAACAATAGATTTAATGAATGGATGACTTTCCTTGTGGACAATTTAGCGCCAATTGCACATCCCAGGAAGAATTCCACATACAAAGAGTCTGCACCCTGGTTCACTCCCCGTCTAAAGGATCAACAGAGCCAATGCAGAAAACTTGTAATAATATGGTGGAGGGACTATCTATCAGAAAACCTAATTCTCCCAAAAGCTGCTCTTAGACAATACCACCACCAAATGAAAGGCGGAAAATAAGGCCTACAGCTCCAATCTAATCAATCAGGCAATGGCTAACCAGAAACGTATTTTTAACATTGTCAAATCCTACACAAATTCTAAAATATTAGATCTGACAATCCAACCGTCACAAGATTTGTGTGATCAAATCACAGAATTCTTTGAACAAAAAATTACAGACCTGAGGAAAGAGTTCAATGATCCTATCCCCACGACTAATAATCCCTTATCCCCAGGGACTACAGGAGATTTTTCTTGTTTTCAAGGAATCAGTATGGAACAGTCTAGGCAAGCCATCTTATCCTGTAAATCAGGTTCTTCATTTGATGCTTGCCCTTCAAGAGTACTACATGCACTTGTTAACGTCATAAATCCGACTGTTAACCATCTGATTACCTCTTCATTTAAATCTACCTGTTTACCACCCAATTGGAAGATTGCAGCAGTAAAAATCCTGCAAAAAAAGAAAATTGCAGACCCCACTACTCTATCCAATCTCAGACCCATATCACTGGTCCTCTGGATGAGTGAAATAGTGGAGAATTTGGCTAATAACCAACTAAATGACTTCCTCCAGAAAGCAAATATTTTACATCCCAAACAATCTGGTTTTAGATCAGGTCATTCAACAGAATCAGTGCTGCTCCATGCTACGGAAACATTAAAGTTCACCTTGGACCAAGGTAGAGACACAGAACTGATTCAGTTGGATTTATCGGCAGCGTTCGATGCGGTCTCTCACAATATTCTGAGAGACAGACTTAAGTTGAGAGGCATTACTAACAAGGCACTTGCCTGGTTTTCGTTGTTTTTAGAAAATAGATGTAACATTGTGACCCTTGGTTGCTACAAATCCCCCGAAAAACAGTTATTAGCAGGAGTACCGCAGGGCTCCTCCTTGAGCCCAACATTATTTAATCTTTACATGACCTCACTGCTTACTCAAATTGACTCTTTGGTGTTGAATCTATAACATACGCAGAGGACACCCAGAACAATCTCACTTTAGACAAAAATTCCACTGATGCTGAAGAGAAATTCCACCACTGCCTAACAGCAGTTAAAAACTGGATGAAATGCAACCATATGAAGTGCAACAGCCAGAAAACACGGGTTTTGCTGTTCGGAAAGGCTAACACCTTTACGCCTAGCCAGTGGTGGTCGGCTAATTCAGTTCCACCACTTAATACTGAGGCTACAGCACGGAACTTAGGAACCAAGTTTGTTTCAAACTTGTCCTTCCACAGCCAAGCACTTGCAGTGGCAGGTATGAGCGTTTACACAATTAAAACACTGAGAACGTTTCTAGACCTACTTCCAAAAAATGCCAGGAAGTCAGTAGTTGTTGCACTGGTTCTGGCTCGTTTGAACTATTACAACAGCCTTTATGCAGAAGCTAACAAGTCAGTAGTGAAAACACTACAGGTGGTCCAGAACGCTGCAGCCAGGTTGGTACTCCGGCTACCGAGGGGATCCTCATCAGCGGTAGCACTTAATCAGCTGCACTGGCTGCCAATTCACAAAAGGATTTTATTTAAAGTCCTAATAATTATGTACAAAGCACTTAAGGCAACAGGCCTTCTTATCTCAGGTCTAGAATACACCCCTACTCCACTCAGCGTTTGCTACGATCATCCTCAGGTAACTACCTAGCAACCCCAAGTTATCGTCTGATAACAAAAGAGGGAAAAACCATTGCGTTACTAGGTACCAAGGCCTGGAATTCACTGCCACTACAATTGAAATTGACACAATCTGAGCTTCTTTTCAGGAAACTACTAAAAACCTGGTTATTTTCCACACCTGATTAATTGGTACTCTCTCTTATCTGAGCTTCTTTCTTCTTCTAGAGTTGTCCTGCTCGCTGCTCTCCACCATTGACCTCCATACTCCTTCCCGCTAGCGCCAAGATACTCCTTGGAGTAAACATTGCACTTTATAAATACAATCATTCATTCATTCATACTCCTTCTGGGGTGATTCAGGCGATTTATAAATAAATACATAAATGAATAAATAAATATCATTGAAAAAATGACATTCCTTTTACAGTGCATATTTTTACCTTGTGGTATATTATGTTAGAGACAGGAACTTGTTGTCTTGGTAATTCCTTCTACAGTGGTAGTTTGTTGAAACATGGGGGTCAAATTTAGCACAATCCTAATATGTAAGTATACAAGGGCAGATTAATAAATCTCCTAGTTGTTTCCCAATAAACAAAAGGTTTTCCAATGACATTGATGGTTGGACATCACAAATGAACAACGGAGTTCAGTTTCTCATATTCTTTATTCAAAATTCCATAGGAGTAAGCTTGACAAAAAGACAGCCGACACGTGTTTCGTCAGTACTAGGGGTGAGTACTAAAGACTTTTTCAAGGCTAGGCAAGATGAAGAGTAACATCATGTGTCACATAAGGGCTTGTCCAAACAAGAAGATATAAAAATGGAACCTGATAAATAAGATATATACAAAACAATTAAAAAGACCATTGGTAATAATGGTTCCACAACAGAGACAAATAAGATAGAAAGTGTGATATGTGATATGAAAAACCAAGAGACTAGTCATACTTAAGATAAGATCCAACAAGGGCCTCCTCCTGTGATCCAAAATAGTGAGGACCAAGCCCCCCTCAGAGCGCAAATGACGCTTACCATATAAAAAAGAAAGTCCGAGAAATCAGGTCATGGTCCAAGTGTTGAAGAATATAAAATCAAAGCATCCTGGTCCAAGTGTCATAATAAAGCACCTGGAAAGTTCTAGTAAAGATTAGAAAAACAGAGTCACGATATATGTGGCTCAACAAGCAAAAGATATATTGCTGCACTCATATATTGTTGATAACCACTGCAAAGGAGTCTAAGTTGGGATTAAGTAATCCCCTAGAGTCCTGGAGGATCTAAACCCCCCTACATGACATATTGATGCTGGTTAACTAATTAAAAAGCTTGCCCCATCTTGACAAACCCCATATCACAAACACGGTCATTTGCGAAGTGGAATACAATAAGTGGGAAAAAATGCAAGATTATAAATGGGGATATAGAAGAAAACTATGAATAAAAGTTCCCAATTAATAAATCCTATAACCATAAACAGGGTGTGATGGCGGAAAACAATAACGTACATAAAGGCACCTGCATGTACCAAATGCAAGGCTCCCCCATCCGGATGTCGTGACGAGGTATGTTCACACAGACCGGAGGATTAATCGTTGTATTAGTCAAATTGTCCTGCAGTAGAAGAAAACCGTAATACATGCGCCTTAATGTACAAATGTATAAATACAATAATTACACGTAAGCGTAACACAGTAAAAAATAAAGATCATATCAACTAAAAAAGTATATACTGGCTGGCAAAGGTAACAGAGTCATACCCGATGATGGATGCTGAGATTGTAGAGGGTACAGTCCTGTGCTCACATGTAGGTGTGTGAGATTAAATAATAGACGTCCCAGGAAGGGTATTCCAATAAACTGCCAAAGAAAAAATTGGGGATAAGTAATGCTACTAAAAGTGGTAAGTACCTGAATTGGAAAAAGGTATTAACTGGGCAAATTGGTAAAACACACTGCACCCAGCTAACTTGCAGCCAAGCACCACTAAAATAATACAAAAGAAGGCCGGGAGCGTAGCGTTACACCCAGCATAATATCAGGGATGTAGCGATAGGCATAAAGAGCAATTCAAGCGAGAGCGCCACGAGATACATACAAAAATGACCTACAGGAGTGGAGATTCATTAGGTTTCTAAAAGTTGTAATAGCCGAATTGGAAAAAGGCACAAGCACGACAGATTGGTTAAAACCCACTACACCCAGCTTACCTGCAGCCAAGCCCTACTGTAACTGAAATAATACAATAAAGAAAGAAAAAAGAAGAGTAACGTTATGGCACAGAAAATTATCAGGGGATCAGCAATTCGCATATAAAGCAACTGTGCGAGAGCACCCCGGTATGTGTCCTAAGGTATTTACACCAAGATGGTAGCATAAAACCACAGGATGTTATCAAGGGTGCAGCAAGTTACACAATATAGGCTTGTACACAAATGCCACGGCATATATGCAACGAGCGTGTCATGACATGTTGCATGATATAGGTACATGCAAACACGCCACGAGATATGTACAACGAGCGTGTCCTGGCAAGTATAATGAAGGAATTAATGCTAAACCCTAAGAAAGTATCAGGGATATAGCAAGTGGTGTATCTAACAACAGGGCAAAAAAACGCCAAAGAATGTAAACAGCGAAGCTGTCCTGACTTACCAAGAAGCCTGTAGAGTCCAGTCCGTATAATAGCGGAATAGGAAAAATCGGCTAGCTCGTGAAAGGCGTTATATGCGGAAGTTGTGAGATACGTTGTCATGTGACCGCCGCCTAGGGCGAAACCGGAAATAGAGAAAGGACAAAATTTAAAAGGTGTATGGACTTCGTGGGGAAAGTAACGGGGAACGCCATGTTGGAATTAGGCAAATCATGTCTACTACACGAAAACGTATGTAAACACAACATAGTATTTGTATGAGTAAATCCATTAGACGCAACGAAGTGCAAGACTTGAGTTATGCACCCCCAAGATATGGAAAGGACACCCATAGTCAAGAGGACAAATTGACTAGGACAAGGAAATAAATAAAAAAATGAAAACAAAATCGCATTAGTACATAATGCGAACCAGTTGTGCTAAGAAAAATAATGTTACACCATAATAAATAAATTACAAATAGTAATGTTAATACTAGTGTGTGAAACTAAAAAATAATAAAGTAGACCACCAAAGTTGGCATACTACACTTAGTGACTATGATGGTAGGCATGTTAATACCACATAGTCGAATGTTAATAGAGAAAGAGGACAGTAGGAATGTTACTCAGACACCCCTGAGTGTCAGGCTCCCATCAAAATGCTCGTCTACTGACGTTAGACACACATAAAAGTACTCATCTACTGATGTGTAGCAGTATCACATATTATCATAAGATCAGATTATTTTCACAGGATCCATTGTACTGGATGGACAAAATCAAAGAGTCCCAACCTGCAGATCTGATGACATTGCTATCATAGGTGGTACATACATGATAAATTCAAACCATAAAATAAATAATTACAAATTATCACATTATCAAAAAAAGGGGGGTGGAAAGACGAGAAACAAGATAAACTATATAACAAATTCAGCAAATACAGCATGTGAAATGGACATCCTATCTATAATATGAAAACAATGGCAAAAATGATTCCATGATATTGGTGTTCATACAAATACATGCATTTCTCTGTCAGTATTCAGTCCCTGGTCTACAGCTCGTAATCTAATCAACCATTTGGTTTCAAGTCTTCTTAAAGCCGTCGTCTTGTTGCCACCACGTGGATCATGTCTAATGGTGGCAATGCCATGGAACTTGATATTAATCAGATCTGATGATTTGTGAACACTGTTGTAATGTACCGCAAATGGGTAATTCGGATTGTTAGTACGAATTGCTCTTATGTGCTCCTGTATGCGTTCTTTCAATGGGCGGATGGTACTGCCAATATACATTTTGTTACAAGAGCATATAAGACAATACACCACAAATTTTGTGTTACAATTCATGAAATCAAAAATTTTATGGGTCTTCCCAGTGTTGTAGCAGAACGACGTGAGCTTGTTACATGCGAACTGGCAAACATTGCACATTGTACATTTGAAGAAACCATTTTGTTTCGGGGGAAACCAGATCTTGGTGCTCGGAGTACCGGTTCCCAAGCCTGTAGGTGCCAGAAGATTGCGCAGGGTTTGGCCTCTCCTATAAGTGACTTGTGGGGCCTTGGTGATGAAAGGGTCAAGGTCACGATCTAATTTAAGGAGATGCCAGTGCCTTCTCAATATGCAGTAAACATCATTGCTCTTGCAATGAAATTGGGTGATAAATGCAGTGCGTCTAGTGGTTGTTGTCCTCTTAGTTCGGTTATTTCTGAGCAAGTTAGTCCGTTTGCATTTTTTGATTCTCGTCGTGGCTTTTTTGAGAATTTCTGAATTATAACCACGTTGAGTAAATCGTGCAGTAAGTTTGTCAAGTTCAGAATTAAAATCATTGTCACTGCTGCAATTTCTTCTCAATCGGGTCATTTCCCCAAAGGGGATTGCCCGGATTTGGCTAGCTGGATGTGCGCTAGTAGCGTGCAAAACAGAGTTGCACGCCGTGACTTTACGAAAAAGTTTGGTTTCAAGATTTCCCTCCCTAACATATAGCGTGACATCAAGGAAATCAATTTGTTTCCTATCAAAGCTATGTGTGAAGGACAAGTTATACGTGTTCTGTTTAAGATGTTCTAAAAACTCAGACAGTGAGGCAGTATCTCCATTCCAAATGAGCAACAAGTCATCAATATAACGTCCCCAATAGATGACATTATTGGTTAGATGATGAGGGCAGTCTCTCCAAATGTGGTGTAATTCAAAGAAACCCATATACAGGTTAGCAAAGGAAGGAGAAAACTTAGACCCCATTGCTACACCAGAATGCTGTTTATACCAGGTGGAACGATGTTGGGAGTAGTTATTTTCAAGTGTCAATTTAGTGAGCTATAAAACCATTCTTGTGTGGTCATAGAGGCAAGCGTCTCTCTTTGATAAGAAGAATCTGAGTGCCTCCATGCCCCTGTCTAATGGTATGCTGGTGTAAAGTGCATTTACATCTAGTGTAACTAAGATGTAATCATCAGACCAAGGAAAATGTTCGAGTTTGTTGAGCAAGTCCTTAGTGTCCTCAATATATGCAGGGAGTTGTATGACTAGTGGTTTGAGAAACAGGTCAATATATTCAGAGATATGTTCTGTAAGACCACCAATGCCGGAAATGATGGGCCTTCCCGGGGGTCTGTTTAAGTCTTTATGTACCTTGGGGAGTACGTAAATATATGCTGACCTAGGAGCTGGATTGAATAAATACTTAAATTCAGAATCCGTCAGAAGTCCTAAACTTTGCCAATATCGAAGACACTTCTCAACCAGAATGATTGTGGAGGGAGTGGGGTCGTGAGGCATGAGTGTGTAAGATTTGATGTCAGAAAGCTGTCTTTCAATCTCATTTAAGTAGAGGTCGTTGTCCATCAGGACAATATTGCCTCCTTTATCCGCCTCTCTAATGGTAAGGTGTGAATAGTTCTTTAGTTGCTCCAATGCCTTTCTTTCCACCATGGATAAATTGTCCTTGAATCTGTAGGGTTTACTCTGAAGTCTGTCCTCAAGTTTGTATAAATCTGATGTCACTGCCTTGTAAAAGCAGTCAACCATATTATCGGGGGCTAATATGGGAGTAAAGGTGGATTTCTGCTTAAGTCCACTGTTAGTCTGTACATCAGTTGTGATATTAAGATCAACCAGAATCTCTTCAATACTAGGAATGCTCTCTAGACTGTCGTCCAATGACAACAGAAGTCTTGTGGTTTCAATGTCTTGGATAGTCTGTCCACATTTGGCAGCAGTGTATATAGGCAATTGACAATCAGTAGATTAATTTGCAAAAAACTTTTTTAATTTCAAGCCACGTACAAATCTAAACAAATCTACATGAATTTGCACATAGTCAGGTTTCGAGACAGGACAAAAACGTAATCCTTTTTTCAAAACATTGATTTCGTCATTATTCAAAACCTGTTTAGATAAATTAATAATGGCTACATCATTGCCTGTACTGTCATTGTTAACATTGACATTCAAAGCACTGTTGTGTGTACTCACTTGCTCTGATTCTTCGAGACTGATCTTGTTACTCGTTTGCCGCCTGCGAGATCTGGATTTCTTTCCCCCCCTCCTAGTTCTTTTCTTGGGAGTGTTCTTTGATTGAAACCCAGTCTCGTACCCTTTCTGAACCTCTCTAGTTCGGATAAAAAAGCAGAGGTATTATGGGTGCTTGTGTTCTCCTGAATGGAAGTAGATGGAATGGTGCTTCCAGTTTCACTAATCTCACTTGCTATGCTAGAGAGATCTGAGTCACTAGCGGATTGCTGTTCTGTTGATTTTTGGCCTTGAAGGCCCTTCACTCCTGTTCGTGGTTTAATGTCATCGTATTTTTTAGCAAACGTGAAGATTCGACCGTTTTTATAGTCATTGTCGTCCCTCTTCAGTTTGCGTATTTTTTTCTCACGTAGGTGAGTTTGATGAGCATTAAGAACTTCCTTTAAAATTTTGAAGTTCTTATCGGTGTTCTCAGGTAAGTTCAATTTTTTAATTTCATTTTCGATATTTTCTATTTCCTCCAAAAGTTTGGTTCTCTTTCTCTCTGCGTGTCTGATAAGCAGATCCATCATACCATAAGAAGAGGATGAGATCAGACACTCCCATTCTTGTAGGAGGTCTGGATCCAAATCCTCAAAAGTTGGAAATATGATGACCCTTAGACCCCTGGGGATCTGTTTAAGCTCTATGTATTTCTTTAAAGTGGTTAAGTCCCACCATCTAGAGAGTTCCGCCTTACGGAGTCTCTCCAATTTGATGAATATTTGTTTCAGGCCCTGGGGAGTACTACTAGTTGGAGGAGTAGGAGTTGGTTGTATGTTTTGTCCAGAGAAGATGTCATTGAACAATTTATCACGATCATCATCAAATAAAGACATGATGATGTTTAGAGTCAAGCGAAAACTGAATTATCAGTAAACGTGAGAATCCAGAGCAAGTGAGTGCAGGTACACACCTAGCAAGCTAGAGAGGGAGAGACGGTAGTGGTGTATCCAAAAGGAAGAGACCGCACATTCACTATTAACAATTAGATATATGATGAGTGCTGGAAATGTAACAAAACTTCAATTATGAAGACGGAGTGCTGTACAGACCACTATCCCCCACTACCAAGAGAGATATTAATGACAATCAAAGATTGACCAGATACATATGAAACATGGGGGTCAAATTTAGCACAATCCTAATATGTAAGTATACAAGGGCAGATTAATAAATCTCCTAGTTGTTTCTCAATAAACAAAAGGTTTTCCAATGACATTGATGGTTGGACATCACAAATGAACAAATGAGTTCAGTTTCTCATATTCTTTATTCAAAATTCCATAGGAGTAAGCTTGACAAAAAGACAGCCGACACGTGTTTCGTCAGTACTAGGGGTGAGTACTAAAGACTTTTTCAAGGCTAGGCAAGATGAAGAGTAACGTCATGTGTCACATAAGGGCTTGTCCAAACAAGAAGATATACAAATGGAACCTGATAAATAAGATATATACAAAACAATTAAAAAGACCATTGGTAATAATGGTTCCACAACAGAGACAAATAAGATAGAAAGTGGTAGTTCGTTGACAGGCCTTGGTTGTGGAATATTTAACATTGATTGTTATTATACGAAGTCCACAAGCTGTTAAATCTCTAGTGAACACTGATTATAATCAGAATTGTGTTATGAGGTCTACCGCAAATGGAGGGAACGTATAGGTATATGCACCTTTAATCTATAACAACACAAATATTTGAAAAAAGTAAGCTTAAATTGCCTAATGCATAAGTTTTAAAAATAACAAGCAGGCATGGGGACATAATCTTCTGCAATAAGCAATGGATTTTTATCTGGGTTAGGTGTGATTGGAGAGCCTATTAAGGAAATCCACATGAAAAAAGGTTTTTTGTTTGATAAATACAGTACCTTTAATTTACAATGATGTTGGACTATTTGTTTTATTGATGCAAGTCAAAATGCTCACTCTCAAAAATATATCTGAAAAAAGGTTTGCTATTATCTGTTCATTGCATGTCTAATTCAGTCAAGACCACCCCCACTGGCCCTCCATGTCTGTATGCTCTTTGTAATGGGATTACAGATTTTCTCTTCTTCATGATAAAAGAGTCTTTAACCCCTTGCATGCGCCGTGAATTTTCACACTGTGCGGGCAAGTTACATAGCGGACGGGATTCGGACGTCCCCCATCCGTCGTGAGCACATGGCCATCGTGACCATGACGGCCGGGGGCCGTCATGAGCATGCAAGTGGTTAAAAAACTGACAGAAAAATAATCAATTGAAATTCACCAACATGGATTTATGGTGATGATAAGCAAAATGGGTGTAAGGCATATTTTAGCATGATAATGGGTTCGATCAGTTTAAATTAACTTATCAATATTTTAGAAAAATATAACATTAAATTACAAATGTATTCAGAGAAATTCAATAAAATGTAGGCATTGGGAGCGTCATCTGTCATCTGTCAGTTAAAATGAAGAGAAATCATGGAGGACAGAGCAAAATAATTCTCTATGGAATTTCAAAGTCAGCCAATTGAAAATGTATATTTGCCTGTTTCATCTGCGTTTAAAGAAATGGTATCTTCTACTCTCACACCCCCTTCTCCATATGGGCAATGCATGTTTCAGCACAATTAAGAGTTCCATATGTTTTCAGTGAATGTGGCTTTTTGGATTAGGTCACATTGAGTTGCAACCTTTCTCAGTGAACCTGGATGTACTGTTGTTGCGGGGTGTATCACCTGCTGGGTAAGGGTCAGATTTAGACACAGTCAGACAGAGTATCATCCACCAGAATAGGAAATGACTTAATGTCAACCACCATCATAGATGGTAGTCTGTCCTATTTAGAAATGGGTGGCACCCTAGTTTTTATCTCTGTATGCTGAAAAGGTCACCTTAATGGTTCCATTAAAGGAACAAAATAAAAAGGGTGTCCCCCACGTGACACTCTGTATTCTTGCACACCAAACACTCCCTTTTTCGAGCCTTTCTCACACGGTCCCAAATAACTGAACCAATTTATATGCTAAAATGTAACATTGTATACCTATAGCACTATTACAAATGTTAAAAACAAGTTTATTCTGAAATCACAATCCGTCAGTTTCTGGCACTTAGTTAAAAAGAAGATTTCTTGATATATCCATAAGAACTATTTCACATCAATGTACATACATTAAAACACATATTTCATCAATATCATAATTAAAAAAATCACAGATATCTCAAATCTTATAGATGTCCATATATACAAATAAAAATACTGTAACAATAGAGTTGTCAACACAGCGTTTCTATGGACGACATTCAATAAGGCCCCCTTCTTCAGGACTTCATGTGTATACCAATACTGATCTGTTTGCTTTACATTGAATGTATTGATTCAGGTGTTCAGAGTCACAGTCTATTCTTAACTGGGTGACAGAGTCATCATCCCACTGGAGCTTACTCTCCAACTATATTCTCAAAATAGAATGAGCAGCGTGATGGCTTTACTCCAATATCCCTTACATCATTTGGCTATCAGAGGTAAGTTTCTGTCTGTCTTTCTGTCAACCAATGGAGGCTCCATTGATGGAAAGCTGGCAGACCTCCAATCCCTAAATAGCTTGTGCAGACCATCAGTTTGGGTGATTTAGAGTTTGATGTAGAAATACTCTGTTATAAATGCAAAGTTGTGACATTTGCGATGGAGTATTAGTCCGTCAAACTCTAAATCACCCCTTATATAAGACACATACATTAAACAGTGAACACTAAGCAAATGCACTGTACACATCTTATAACAGAATCCTGCACTCAAATACTGATTGAAGGACAGCAAAGACACAGCACTTTTTTTCTCATGGACAAAAAATAAACATGCTGCGCAAGAGAAGGAACTTGCCAACTTTTCTATAGAAATCTGATTATGATAAACATTCCTGTTAAGCCCTGGTCTTTGTCTAAAAATGTATACTATTAATGCATTTGTGATCTACCCACATTCTGAAATTTACAGTGCATCTGTTGCCCCAATTGTTATAATGAGCAAATATTTTTTTCTAAAAATTACTGGGTCCAAGGACCTATGGGCAAGGGATAGCCAAGCCAGAATCAATCAACTTGAATTTGGTTTAAAGTGTAAGCCTTTTGCTAACAGTGGACTGTTTTCGTCCGTCGTCTCGTTCCACCTTCCCGCCACTCTGCCCGCACAGCAGCCGCTACTGAAAAGAGAGTCAAATAAGCAGTGTAGTCACACTTTTGTCTTCAGTCATCAATGATGTTCACACAGATATAGCTTTTTTGGTGGTCCTAACCATTCTCATTCCTTTGTTAATAGCATCAGGCTCACATATTTTCTGTCCCACTTCATGTTGCAATTCATTTCACGGAGGACCTCGCATGGCAGTTTGTGGTGGACTGATCATTTTGGAGCATGGTCAAGACTGATTTGCATATGGCTGGGTCCAAACTAAGGTGGCGTGGTAGGTGAAAGAGTGATTGCCAGTGGCTTAAGTCAAGCATTCCATCCATCACCTTGTTGGGTACTTTCTCTCCATTGAGTGGTTATTTCGGTAAAATAACAACTAGCATATACTCAACGAAATTCTCATGCAAAAAACTCTACTTTCATCCAGAAAAAATAGAAATTAGGGACTGTGTTGCGTGGTGATACAGAGAACATACAAGTTCCCAGAGGGTTACTAAGCAATGCCAATTGCCATTGCTGTCTGCAATTGAAATGTGTCTACTATGTGGCATTTCATTTTAGTATTCATCCAGTTTCTTTTGAATTGAAAGTACAAAGGCATAGCTTTAATGCATTATCAAACTGAGATATTCAGAATGTAATTTATACGATGAAATGTCCCTGCCACGAATAAATGTTGTCCAAACATTCCAATCACTCAAAAATAAAATCCATTAATAAAGAAAAATAATTTACTATAATGTTGAAACCACCGACTTGTACATTAGGTATCTCATTGTCTAATTCATGTCACTCAGAAACCCTCAGTGAAAAACAGCCCAGTAATTGACTCTATAATTCTATCTATCACAGTGCACTCTACCATCACCACTTTTACATCTTCTTCCAAAAATTATTATGTTATATTGTTGATGAGTAAATACATAGAGATCACTGCAGTTTTGGGCCAATTGCTTTCCCTTTTTTTATAAATGTTCTCTGATACCATGGATTGATTCACCTGATAAACTTAACTAGTCCATCGATTGGTATATCGAATGACTCATTGAGAACCATTATTTACAATTTCCTCTGATTTCTTCAGGTTCCCATGTAAAAAGGTCTGGTGTTTTCTCCCAAAATATCAAGAACAATGGATTTGTTTGTGTGGTACAGTAGCAAAGATACTGTGATGAAACATGGACTGGAGAAAGGAAGTGGATATTCAGAGAATTCTATCTTCAGAGCTGTGATATCATTAAAAAAACGCATTGCTTCCAAACAGGAGGGTGAGAAGTTGGGGAGAGTTGGGCGCTATTGAGGAGGGATAGAGAGGCAATTAGGGGCATACATATGTAATTTGTGGCTCAGGGCCGCTCAGCAAGTTACCTTGTTGTGCTGTCCTGCATCACAGGGAAAGGGCAGGAATTTATTCATGTATTTCATTTATTTGAAAGTTTTATAGAGCGCGAACAAGATCCTGGCAGATATCAGAGCGCTATACAAACAATAAAAGTTACTTATACAGAAAATAAGAACAAATCCAAACCTATGTACAAAGCATATTGTAAAAACAGCAGGATAAGAAGTAACACCAAAAAATGACTTGTGGTTGGGAGCACGTGTGCATCTCGTCCCAGGGTTTCAATGGACCATACTCATGTGAATTTGGCCATCAGGATGGATTTTGCTTCCTTTTTAAAAGAGGTAGTGGAAGGGTTAAGTCCGGTTTCTGGGGGTAAGGCATTCCAAATTCTGGGGGCCATCCCAGAGTAGGATCTGTTATCATTTTTTTTTCTTATGGAATTTTTGTGGTTTCAGTAGTAATTTTTCTGCATTTCGTGAGGATCTGGGCCCACCCGAGATCGTCAAATTCTGTGCCAGGTAGCTGGGTGACTTGCGATGCATGGCTCTGTGTGTCATGCACGCAATTTTCAGCTGAATTCTCGCCTCCAGGGGTAGCCAGTTCAGGGATTGTAGGTCCGGGGAGATGTGAGAGCTACGTTTAGACCCAGTTATAAATCTTGCTGCGGCGTTGATTGAAGCCCTTAGTGGTGCAGTTGATGCTTTGGGTAGGCCACAGAGAGAGACACATCTGTATTCCACTCTAGGAATAACCAGAGCCTGTACTGCTTGCTTGAAGTCATTGTGTGGTAGGAAGGGTTTCAGTTTCCTCAGTGTGTTTTCCCGGAAGTGTGCTACCTTTGTGGCACTGCTGCTATGTTTTTGCATGATGAGGATACTGTCTAAAGTTATTCCTAGTGACTTCGCTGAGTCCACGATGGTAGGTTGAACGTTGAACGCAGTAATATGTTTGATCCAATCTTGCATTTTGGGGATTTGGGCCGGATGAGCTATTAGTAGGAATTCAGTCTTTAGGGCATTCAGTTTGAGATGATTTTCTGCCAACCAAGTTTGGGTATTCCTAAGCGCTGTATTAAGTAGTTTGACGTCCTTTAGCGTGTGGATCTTGCGATATAGTTGGTTTCGTCTGCATACATGTGATATTGCACGTTAGAGGTTTGTAAAATTTCAGTGAGAGGTTCCAAGAAGAGATTAAACAATGTTGGGGATAGTGCGGATCCTTGCGGGACTCCCAAAGATACTGGGACGGGCTTGGACAGGGTGTTATTGTCTTTGAATTGTTGTGTCCGATTTTGGAGAAAAGAAGTGAACCAGCTTAGCACTGCCCCAGATGTACCCATTCTGTGTTTCAGGAGGTCTAACAGGTTCTCATGCTTGACCGTATCAAAGGCCTAGGAGAGGTCAAGTAGGATGAATAAACAGGATCCATTTTGATCAAGTATTTGCAGTGCATTGTCAATAATGTGTGTCATGGCTGATTCTGTTCTATGGCCAAAACGGAAACCTGATTGGTGTTTGTTAAGAAGGTCAACGTGATCAATATGCTTCACCAGCTGCAGATGCACACATTTTTCCAGCAGCTTGGCTAAGGTAGAGATATAGGAGATAGGGCGATAGTTGTTTAGGTCCGTGGAGTCTGCTGCGGGCCCCTTTAGAATGGGGGATACCTGGCCTACTTTGAGGGTATCTGGGATGCACCCTTGTTGAAGTGTACTGTTTATGATCTTGGACCAGACCCGTAGAAGCAGTGGGGTAAATGTTTGACTGTGTTTGCCAGAAGTGGGTCAGAGAAGTGGTTAGCGGGGTTCAATGCACTGAGTATTTTGCCTATGGCATCTTCGGAGTAGGAGGTAAATGATGACCAGTCTGCATTATTTTTTAGGTTGGGCTTTGATGTGAGTTGGCATGGCGCGGTTCGGGGAGCTGGAGGGGTTTGTGTATTCGAACTCACGTATAAGGTTAGATCCTTTAAGAGGTCGTTCTTGATGGTATCAGTCTTCAAGGTGAAGAAGGTGGAGAATTCTTCACAGTTTGGCTGCAGGCATTCTATATCTTGTGGACGATGAGGTGCCTCCTTAGATTGGGTTTTGATCAGTCCAAAGAGTTTTTTGGGACACTTTCTTGCCTGGTCAAGTTGAAGGCTGAAAAAGTCGGCTTTGGTGCGCTTGATCTTTTGGTAATATGCGTTTCTCTTTGTCCTGAGAATCTTGAGGTGGTTGCCAGATGGTATTGATCTCCAGGCACATTCCGAAGTCCTGAGTGAACGCCTGTCCTCGTTGAGTATATCGTTGTGCCAAGGTTTAGAATCTTTCATAGATACTCTTTTTAGTTGCAGAGGTGCTACCTCGTTTATTATTGATGTCATGTTCGAGAGGTAGTGGTTGGTGAGATCATGTACTTTAGAAGATCCTGCAGGGGGCAATACTAGGTTGTAACAGGAGGGAGGCAAGGTGACGGGGTTGAGTTTTTTCAGGTCTCTTTTCCACACTTTTGGTCTTGTGGATTGAGCTGAGTTCAGTTTCACCGTTTCCTTAATGGTGAAGGTGATGATGTGATGGTTGACCAATCGCAGGGTCGACTCTAGCTGAAAGGAGTCTGTTTTAGAGATTATTAAATCCAGAATCAAACCTTTGTCGTGGGTTGGGATGTTGCAGAATTGCGTTAGGTCTAGGTCAACTAGGAAATTCTTGAGACTGTTCACTGCTGTATCGTTAAGATCATCCCAATGGAGATTAAAGTCTCCGA
Source organism: Lissotriton helveticus (assembly GCF_964261635.1). Taxonomy (NCBI): domain Eukaryota; kingdom Metazoa; phylum Chordata; class Amphibia; order Caudata; family Salamandridae; genus Lissotriton; species Lissotriton helveticus. The sequence goes on from NC_136071.1 coordinate 624,744,119, forward strand.
AGAATATTTGGGTATTTTGTCGCCCTGTGTTTGAGGATACCATGTCCATGAAGTATTCGGTGAAGGCAAGGTTCTCGCCTGGTGGGTGATAGATGATGTGTGGAGAACAGACAGGTTTGCCCTTGCTAGTGATGTCAAGGCACATGTATTTGCATGACTGGAATGATGGGGAAATGGCTCTGTTTACTGAGATATTACTACGATGTATGCAAGTGATACCTCCCCCCGACTTATCGGCTCTGTCTCCGTCTAGTCTGATGATGTTGTAATTGGGTGGTACTAAAATGTCAATGATTGGTGTGGAGGATTCCTTTAGCCATGTTTCAATTAGCACTATCAGGTCTGGTTCATGTGTGAGGATGAGGTCATCTATGTCCGCTGCATGTCTAGCTGCCGATCTGCAGTTTAGGAGTATACATTTGAGTTTGGGTGTGCTGATGGTTGAGCAGGGTTCCAGAGTGATAGGGATTCTTCTAAGGTGGTTGTTTGTGATGCCTCTAGAGTTTGGTTTAATAGTCCTATGGGGATTTGGGGGGATAGTAGGAATCAACGATGATGCGGGTGTGGGTGGCTTCATGGGAGCGGGGTCATATGAGCTCACCAGGGAGAGTAAATCACTCTCTGAGAGGGGATTGGAGATTCTAATTGGTCAGGATGAGTTCTTGTAGGAGGGGACTGAGGACCAGTTGGGACAATAGAGATTTGTGTTAGTTGTAAGTTGGTTCCTGGGCCAGCTAGTTTTGGGGTGTCTTGTTGCTCTAATTCCCCATGGTTGTCTCGTGAAACGATTGTTGAGTGCTTGGAGTTCTTCTTTCATTTGATTCAATGAGATCATGATCTCGTCAAGTCTGGAGTTTTTTGCAGGCGGGCGTGTGGAATGTGGCTGTATTATGGGCGTGGATGTGGATATATGCAGTGATAATTGAGAAAAAACAATTGACATACACATTAGTTCTTGCCAATTCCTTGTCCACTGGTCCTAGACGTTTTGGTCATTTACTTTACAGATGGCCTAGGCTGTTCTACCCACATTGATATATGCAGTGATGTCTGGCCTGGTGTACAGTTTGTTGTATGGTTGAGTGTGGATTGGAGGGGTGCTGCGGGTGGGAGTGTGTGTGTTGGGTTGGCTGTGGGGGTGACTACGAGTGGGGAATGGGTCTGTGTTATGGGTGTAGATGCAGGCACTGGGGACTGGCTTGGTGTGTGGTTTGGGGCCACTGTGTGTGGGGAAGGTAGGGGTGCTGCAGGTGTGAATGTGTGTATTAGGTGGGCTATGGGGAAGGATGGCTGGGATGAGGGTGTGGGTAGAGTTGTGGATGAAGGTGGGTGGGATTAGGGAGTGGATGGCTGGGATGTGGGTTTAGGAAGTATACTTGGGGCCAAGGTGATAACGGAGAGCCAGAAAGGCCACTAAGTGGGGTGTCTTAATATGGTCTAACAGCTGAAGTAAGGGTGGTGGTCTGGCGTGAGGGGGTGGTTACTATGGGTGGCAATGTTTGGCAAGGTTGCAGAGGCGTGCATGTTAGTGAGGGGTGGGAGGGAGTTATCCAAAGGGGCATCTGTTGTAGTGGTTAAGGGGTGTTCAGTGTTTACTGGGGTTGCGTAGATAGCTTCGGTTGTGTTAGGTTGGGGGTTTGGTGTGGTGGATTGACGTGTGTTAGTGTGGGGGGAAGTCCGGGGAGTGTCGAATAGGTCATATGCAGGTAAAGGTCGGAATGGAGTGATGCTGGCGGTAAAGATAGGACGTAGGGTATGTTGAGTAATAGCGGAGGGGGTGGCTGGAGTAGCCATTTGGGGTTTAGACTCTTGCTTTTTGATAATTGGGAAGATGTTGTCTAAGAGGCTTAGATCACGATCTGTATATTGCATGAGGATGGTTCCATTATTGTAGATGGTGAAAATCTTGGGAGGGGGCAATATAAATAACTAGGCCATGGGGGATTTTCCTGGTGGCGGAGAGTGTAAATAGGTTAGAAAGGCATTCCTCCATTGCGCTCTTCGTTACGTATGGAAAATGATATCATTAGTTGTGTGTCCGTTGTGTATTGAGAAATAGGGATCAGCTATGGGTGTTTCAGGGTGATGTTTTGTAAGATTGTGTTTGAAGCGTTTGGCTGCGTTTTTAGAGAGTTTGGGGGGTAAGTGATGGTGTAGGTGTGTTTGCCTGTGAGCTCCATAATAAGCACAAAACAGTTGGTGAAGTGTTGTATGTGGGTTTCTGTTAGCAGTCCGTGTTAAACTGTGTGGGGACGGGCTTTAGGGAGGTAGGGACAGGGAAAAGGAGGTGGGTGGGTATGAGGGAGGGTGCCGACTGTAGTAGCGGCTAGGTACTAATCTGGGTGTGGGGGAGAGATGTGTGGAGTCAGGTTTAAGGAGGTAGGTGGGTATGAGGGAGGGTGTCAACTGTGGTAGTGGCTAGGTACTAATCTGGGTGTGGCGGAGGGAAGGGTTCAGGAATCTGAAATAGTGTGCTGTTGGCGTCGCGAGTGAGTTATGATGAGGGACCTGCAGGATGAAAGAAAGAGAGGTATAGTAGTAGTGGGTATACAGGTAAGATAATGGATTATAAAGTAATGGATTATAAGGTTTGTTGGTCAGTTGAAAGTTAACAAACCAACAGGACGAAAGTATTGTACGTAAAGAGGGCCAGCAGGACAAAAGATAGCGGAGTATAGTGGTAGTGGGTATAAAAGTAAAATAATGGATTATAGAGTAATGGGATATAAGGTCTGTTAGTAAAATGAGAGTTAACCGACCTGCAGTACGAAAGTAAAGTAAGTAAAAAGGATCAGTAGGACGAAAGATAGCGAGGTATAGTAGTAGTGGACAGAGAGATAAAGTAATGGATGATAAGGTCTGTTGGTGAAATGTAGGTTAAAATAGTTACATAGGCATTCTGACCTGTGCTAGTTGAGTAATTGAGTAGTAAGATCAGCTGAGGTAGGGTGTGTGTTATATCCTTGTGGTGGCGCTTTTCCAATATGGCCGCCTCATTTGTGCAAAGTCTCTTAAGCAGCAGTACAGTCCTATTTATTTTTCCATTGATTAAGGGCTGATGGTTGTAGTCTTGTTTTTATTTCTATGCACTTGTCCTACTTCAGTTGCTATGGTTGGTGTTTGATCCACCTGGGATGGTATCTGTCTGAGATAAGGTTGACCCATGGTGGGGGGGCTGCCTCTCACCCTCGTTGTTGGAGTGACCAGTCATTTTGCTCCTCCTTGCCTCAAAAAGCCATGTCAGCCATTTTAATGTGCCATTGCACATCAGAAAACTCCATATGTTAAATGGGCGTGACGAAAGTGTGCTCACTGTGTCCACTATACTGCCACCTCAGCAATGCTTACTAGATGTCATTTGATTGCGGGCTGCCCAGGAAACCTCCCTTTAACAGTCGACGGTGCTGTGCTTGCGATGCCCCGGCTCGCTGTTGTCATCCCTCCGATATCGTGTAGAGGGGTACTTCGTCTAACTTAAGTGTGCGCTGTCCGGCGCAAGGCTCGTTCACGTCTCAGACGTGCGGTTGTAGGGAGATTGTAAGTCGGCGGGTCCTGCCCTAACTGTTCGCTCCGGTGTCCACTCCTGATTCGATAGGGGCAGGCTCGTAGCTTCGCAGCCTCTACCGCTCAGCCCTCCTTCTCGTGTTGGGGTCAGTGCTTGTACTCCAGCCACCCTGGGGGTTGATTACGCTCCTGTGTGTGTCTGCCGAGGGTCGCTGACCTTCCTTGCCACGTTCCGATTTATCGTGGATGGATGTCACCGGTCGGACTGCCAGACGTGAGGATCAACTCTGCCTACAGCTCCCATGGACATCCCAGTGAGTGTCGCTTTCAGACCAAGACTCTTCACAGAGTCTCCAGCATAATTTTGTAAGTCGAAGTCTTGATTCCTGTTATGCTTGTAATTTCTTCCAGTTTCATTTCAATTCATTGCAGTTCCTTGCATGCACTAATAGGGATATTACGATCAGGGAATCCCAAGTGCGCGGAGCTCTTTCACAGAGCTCCTACCAGTCGGCCATCTTGGTCATGCATTGTATTTATCCAATAGATTGCATTCCTGTAGTTTCCCCCTGTGCTGGTGCTGTTTTGGCAGCCTAGCGCCAATGCAGGCACACTTGCACCATGGTGTAGGCAAAATTCCTTTTGTGCTGGAAGGTGCGCCTTCAATTCATCAATAACCATGGGATTTGTGTGGGATCACCTCCTGCAATGTCCATCGAATGTCTCCCGTGTGCAAAGTAACGCAACGCAGTGATTTGCGCTGCATTGCATTACTGCGCATTCATGAAGCCATTCAAATCCTCGCAAAGAGCGTGGCTTCATAAATATGACTTAAATATAAATTATGCATGTACTAGGTTGCGAGGTGAAAGCATGATGCAAGGCCCTCGAAAATATGCCCTTAGCATGTTGATGTTTTCTCCTATAATTAGGTGATTGATGTCTGTGCTTCTCTTTTTACAGACCAATACAAAGTTTCAAACAAAAAAGACCCTATATGTCATCAAGGGCAAGCATTAAATTAGCATATTTAATGGCTGTGAGATGATATATGAAGCATTTGCGCCATATTTAGCTAATGATGTTCTACAGAAAACATAAACAGGCAGTGCTAGGCTGATGGATAATACACGGATCCAAGAAAATGTCTTCTATCTTCACAGGGTTCTGAGATTCAAGCTGCTGGATAGTTATAGCATAATATGTTAAATAAATCTGCCTGAAGTGTCAGATGAGCTGTCATCTTCTCAGTTTCACTTTATTCACATGTAATCCAAACGCTTTAGGTTCCGATGGTCGACTTAAACAAAATATTTTTAAGGTAAAGCAGCTTTATTGAGAAAAAGAAATGTTAACTTAACAGAAACAATATCCAGGAACTTGTATATGAAATGAAGTCAACAGAACACCATGAAGTGCTGAAGCTGTTTAACAAAATTGAAATATTATGGGGAAAAAAGGGGACGGATAGAGGGATGCATAAAGGAAGACTAAGTTAACAACAGGGTAAAACATTACCTAAAAATAAAATAGTGATACAATATAACAGAATAAAACGAACAAGGATGAGCATAGTAGTGCTTATGGCGGAGAAGTAGCTGGACTTAAATTAGAATATGATCAACTCTTCTGATCTTTACTGAAATTAGTCAATCATATATGCGAAAAAAAAATACACAGCAGAATCCCTGTGATTGACAGAATTGAGGTCACATTTGCATGCAAATATTACACATCGGGACTTCTTGTGTCATACAATAAAAAACAACCTAAAAATATCTCTTTTCACTGAGCATGACTTGCAAGAACATTTTTTGATACATATTCAATGCATTCATTTATTTGTTGTTAAATAATTATTCTGAAACCTCCCGAGGTCCTTCCGCCCGCGTCCTCATATAGTTATTTTTTTTAGTTGAACCATGCTAGAAATCACAAGGTTATGGTGGACCTTATAAACTGTTGATTATGTATTCCGGAGAATCTGATTAGTAATGAGGCTAGAAGGCAAAAAAAAATCCTTAAATGTCTGGGTGATTAATAATATTAGAATTCTTAGCAAGGAAAAGTTTCTTACACCACAACAAAATAAAAACACAAGTATCTCTGTAGGGATAGGGTCATGTTTTAGATTATCTGGTAGTGATCTGCTACAATATCAATGTAGAAGCGGATGAGAGAGCACCAAACATCTGTCTCCCTAAGTGACAGGGCAGCATTAAACGAGAAGAGGGTTAGTTAACAGGGTATTGCTGAAGTCCCCATGTGGCGCAAAGCAATGTAAAACATTGTTTCAGTTACAGTTGTAAAAGCCTGCAGATGCAGCACAAAAAAGTGCACTGCTGCTCAAGCGATGGTGTAATCTTTACTAAATCTAGACATTAATTTGAAAGTAGTAAAGGCGAACTATTCATGTATTGCTTTTGTATTCTTCTATGTGAATAATTTGAGCCTAATTCCCCAAAATAGGTGTAAACTATGTTCCACTTAAGCTACGCTTACATGTATTTTTGAGCGTGGCCTCTTAAGAATAATCACCAGTATACCATACCCACATAGGTGTAAAGGACTAGTTCCCAGTGTGTGGAATATTCTCAAAAAAGACTTCTACAACTGGATGTGTATTTTTGTGAGAATGCATAAAACATGCCAGCTTCAACTATTTTTAGATTTAGAAATCTTGTTTCACTCACATTTTTTCCTAACTTGTCATTCCTTTCTCCACCTCCCCTTGTGAAAATGTGTTTGATAGCTTCTTCTTCCAGCACTTTCTACAAAAATTACATTTGGACCTTCTAGTTGTAAGTTAAATGCACTTAAATATATTTAAGTATTACCAAAATGCACTTAAATATATTTGGCACTATCAGAAAAGTTGCACGTGATTGTGTGCCACCTTCATATGGGATTTTCCAAACCACTACTCTGAAATACTTCTGAGGGCATACACGGGAGAACCCTAGGGGTGGGCGGAATTGAACGCGAAATTACCCGAATTCCGCGAACGGAACGGATTTTACTGCCCAGGCCTAGTTTAAACACTTTTATTCCGTCTTCGAATTAATGCCAAAATACCTTTTAATGTTGATTTTGTTTGAAACCTGCTTCACCAGATTGTTTTCGTAATTTAGAATACACACGGTCTTACATTTTCTAAAAGGACAAAAATCCTTTCAGTAAAAGTTCTGAAAAAAGGTGAACAAGATTATATTTTTCTCTGGGTTATTCATTTAGTGAGAAGTGAAACAGCATATTGCAGCCGTTTTCAGTTATGAAAGCAAGAAACACAGAAATATTGTTACAATACCAGTTTACTACCCAAATACAGCAATAAGCATCTTGACAGTGACATGACAGTCAACTTTTGCAAAGGGCTTTCCACTGCGCAGACATACGTGTGGCTCTGTTTAGTAGCTTTTCATCTGTTTGAAGTAGAAACAAGTTTTTGTTGTTCAATCTATAGATCATTCAGCATATGATGGATTATGTGGCAAATTCAGCAAATCATAATTATGCATTAAATGTTATGTCTGTAGAATTGTATAATTCCAATGGCCCTGTTTTTACATTACTTCGTACATGGATATCTATACTATCCTGAGTGCCTGACCACTGACGAGGACCTGCACACACATTTATGAAGCGGGGCTTTAATATTCCTTAGTATTCATTTTTACTTCATTTTTTCAGATATATATAAATTATTTTTATTCTCTTCGCGAACTGCTTGTCTTTTAGTAGGTAGCCATTTTTAAAGGATTTGAATCAACATGCTGAGTTTATAGCTGCATATGATATGAGAAAGTTGCAGCTAGGGTAAGAAAATATTGCAAAATATAGGAAAAGACCCTTTAGGGATATATTTTCGCATTTCAATACTTCAACATACAATATGATGCGTGAATAATAACGACTCTCTGGCATAAATATCAATCATACCAACAGGCACAGTAATGATAAGCTATATATGCCCGCACACGCAAGATTGTGTTTAGCAAGGCATGTATTTGGTTATTTATTATTAACAATGCGATGTGTGGTGAATCAGTAATTATGTTTTAATTCAGTTGTGATTTAAATTTAACTTCACTAATGATTTGCGTTGGCATTTACCGCATAAATTTGTAAATAACACGTCACTTGTGTATGCTAAGTTGTCTACTTCCACTGCACGCAGGCATGGCATGCTCATAATGACGTTAAAAGGATTTTCTAAAATGGCGGATACCTCAATGTGACTAAGGCTTCGTAGACGCCGAAACGCGTTATGGCGACATAGTAAATATTTCTGCAACAAGACCCCAAGCCTGAACGTCTGGTGTTGGAGCAAGTGTACCGACTTTAACTTTGGAGATCTAAGCAGATGCATTTAGTGTAGCAAACAGGTGAATTACATTTCCAATAATCTTCTCTCTTTTGTGTTTGTGATTTTCCCCTTATTAAACAATGCAAATTTTTCTGGAAAGACCTCTGTTATAGTCTCAATTTGATTTAACAAACAATACTAGTATTTTGCAATTTAGCAGCATTAAACAAAGTGTACTACTTTACTCGAGGAAGCCAATTAACCCCTACGCTTTGGTTTGTAGATTTAAACATGGAGAAAAGAGGAAATACGCATCCATTAGCAGACCTAGGTTCAAATTCCGGTTTCCTTACTTGACTAAACAGTATAATCACATAAAGGTATATTTCTTTTCATGGGCAACATCTTTTATTTGATTGTCCAAAGTAAGAGCACCAAGACGTAATGAGTTCAAAATGTCTGATTTTGAATCACCGCATATGGTTTACAAGCTATAGCGTTTTTCTTATTTGAGAGCAAAATCTACCATATATAAAGTGCACATGACTCACTTGTCTCTTGGTTGGCCCATGACATATTTGTTAGAGTGGGGCAGTGAGGGGGTTTCTAATTTCACATCTAGAATTATTTCTAAACACATCTCACTCAATTTTTTATTTATTTTATTTATTTTAATGTTTTATAGAGCACGAACTTGACCCGTGAGGGTATCAGAGCGCTTTACAGGTTCATAGAGTAATACACGAAAGACGGTTGTCACATGGGAAAACAATACATCAGAGGGTTATACAGAACCAAGATTCATATGGTAGGCGGGGAGTCAAAGAGGAATGTGCAAAGGAGGTAGGGGATGAAAGATGTACATAGGAGCGATTTACAGAATAGAAGGTCATACATTAGGGAGGATGTTACAGGGGTGCTTTAAGTTAAGGGACTGAAAAAGAAAAGAAAACTGTACCACAGTGTACTTTACAGAGTCAAAGATCATACAATAGGCAGGATATCACATGGGTGCTAAGTCTCTCGGTGGCTGTGGAGCGGGTTAGCCAAGGAATTTATCCATGAGGAAGGATTTAGCCTCTTTTTTGAAGCGTGCCAATACTATGGTAACGTGACAAAGTAAATTGAAACTAATACAAATATTAAATACTGTGTATTTTTTTTATTTTTAGGGGCGAATATAATAGTTTAACATTTTTGGGTAGTTTACATGACAAATCTTTTGGTGGTTTAGCTCACGCTTCAGTCTCTTGGCGAAGGCAGAATTCTAGCTTAGCTCTGTACAGGGGCTCACTTTGAGTTTTCTGACTTGCACGACTTGTTCTGCATCACCTGAATTTATCTTCTCATGAATAGTTCCACTGTCTAATGCTAAAGCCTGTGGATAACCTGGGTAACAGTTCAGGCTCTGTAACTCCTTAGATGTTGGAGGTGGTAAAATAGTACAGGATGAGGGTTTCGGTTGCTCCACTTAGCTCCTAACAGGGGACCCCCTAAGATTTTGTTCCACTACTTTCCAGAGTCATTTGCATCGTTCAGGGGAAATGACGACAGCGACTGGGCAAAAAAGATAACACGAGTGCTGCTGGAGGACCCCCAGAAAATGATGGAGGAGAACAATGGAAATAAACACTAGTGTGATTACACCACATGAATCTCATGATCCCTCAGTGTACTTCTCTAGACCCTGCTGCAACACAGTAAGGTACTTATGTGATGTACTACTACACCATTGCCGTTTACAATCAAGAATCATTCATTAAAAGCATTTAAAAATACATTAGGCCTGGGAAGTGCTTAGTTTGTAAAATTTGAAGTCCAGGTGCACAAATGTTTGTCAAAGGCCTCACCTACTTTCCTCGGCTCCACCCACTTCCTCCACTCGCTCCACCCGATTCCTCTGGGCCACTAGAATTATGTGTCAGGGAAGGGCCAAATTATGCGGCAGTGTTGAGTAAATAATGCGGGAAGAAAAGGCAAATTCTGCACATAATGAGGGACATTTTATGATACGTCATCATTTTGTCAGTTTTACCGTTGTTAACACTTCATGGGCATTGAATGCACCTTATTAGTACCAGTAAAACACAAAAATGAAGCAATAAGCGACAGAAATGTGGCCAGTTAACCTTTGCAAAGGGCCTCCAACCGATCAGCAAAGAGTGTTGCTTGCGTTTTTAATAACTTTTGAACCAATTGAGATAGGATTTTTGTTTTGTTGAAATAGGCAGATTATGCAGCAGGTAATGCATTATGTGGCAAATGCGCATACCTATACATATGTGAAAAACGCTGCAGCCGCACAGTTGCATAATTCCAATGGCCCTACCTGCAGGTAGGTTATCATGTACTAACCAATGCTGTAATTGAAAGGCTTTCTAAAGTCAACCTAGGAAACTCTTATTATATTTATATTTAAACCACAGGGTAATCTTTTGGAAGGTGCCTAGTAGACGCTCCTGTCCATGATAAATACAGTAAACAATACAAGGAGCAAAAAATTTGCAAGATGTCTATATCCGCTGTTGCCTGCTTCATTGCACTTTGTTACACCATAATTAGAACGGTTTTAATCCCTCACTAAGCCTCAGACACCGCTTCAGAGTTCTTGAAGGAACTATGCAAATGCAACTGCACGAAAGGCCATGTCAGTAGACCAACAGAAAGCATTTGACCCTTTGAATTTGCCATACACGCCTGCAATATTCCAGCACGTGGGATTCGGTGATGGGATACGCCACAGGATTTCCTTATTTAATGCTGTACCACCAGCAAAAGTTACGACAGGTAAAATAATATTATCAACTACAGTGTCCCATGGCCCTACGTATGCCAGCTATCGCCCATGCTATTCGCACTCTTGTCTGGAACCCCCTGTCAACATGGTGAGAAACAAAGGGTCAGGTAGAGGGGTACAACACTCAGAGGGCCACACAGATCATCTGCTTTATTTTGGGCGAAAGAGCAGGCTTAGTCTCAATGTTTGACTCTCTAAGTGGAACAGTCATGCCTCTTTGTCTATTGGAAGAAACAAGAAACCATGCGTTTTCCCAATCCACCCAGGTGTTGATGATGGCATTAACCATGAAGCAGGCACTTTTATGTATTTGGGTGTAAGTACATATGTATCATAACATAGAGCAAGGAGTACTAACCGGGGATCTGGGAGCAGCACTGTAGTCACTGAAAGACTGCATAGAGTGCTGGAACAAAGGAAAATGGTGACGTGATGTTCACCCCTTCCGGATTGCTTTGCCACAATCAACACATGACATAGATGACTTGCTGTCGTATCTGATCCAGGGAGTGGGAAGACATCTAATCTGAAAGGACACCTCTAAAGCATCTTACAGCGGCTGGCTTAGCTGGGTCACTTACCTAAGAGCTGACTCCCTAGCGATAAGATATTCACCATGGAAAACTTCCTCCCGACACCTTTGAGAACCACTGGACAAGTGCTTGGCCCCTTCTGACACTTCTTACAACCGAACCGCTGAACGGACTACCAAACAACAAAAAATACATCAAACAATGAAAAGGTACACCACCGCCAAGGGGCCCGAAGATGCTCTCTGACGTTCCATGTAATCTCTCTCTCTCTTTACTTATTCACTCTTTTCCTTTAATCTCTTTTCTTTTTCTGCCCACCCCACACTCAGCCTACCATAACTGTATAGCCAATCTAAAAAGGGGGCCACCCCAATTACTTACTATGTACCACCTATCCTGTAATGCGTAAGATGACCACCCAAACAAAGTCTTTTTTCCCTGTGTTTTTTTTGTGTGTATAAAAAAACACAAATAAAAATTAAAAAAATAGATAAATAATACATTTAAAAAAAAAAAAAGAGATTTTGAACACTATTAGGCAGTGGAAGTGTAACATTGGCCTTCTGATGTTGTTACTGTGGGCCGCATCTGGTGAAGAAAAAAAAATAGGGCCCAGTAACAAAACCAGCCCATTTCAAATCTGGCCCAGCCCCCTCCCTTCCAGGCTACCGGCATTGGTTACTACTTAGTTACATAATGTTACTGCAGGGACAGAGCAGTCACTGCCTTCATTAAGATGCCTGCTGCTCTGCTGCACACTGCATCTTGCATGACCACATGCTGCTTCAAATAATAGTGCAATCAAAAACACAGGAAGACCCCCCCCCTAAATCTAGATATATATTGCAGGCATAAGCTCTAATATATATAAAGTGTCACAGTCCCACACAGAGAAAAATTATTTGGAAAACATATCTATTTATTATTCTTTTTTGAAGTTTTCATTCATAGGTTCAACAATCATAGAGACATAAATGTATGTACAAAATCTATTTACATATTGAGTTAAATGTGACAAAACCCTCTCATACCCTCATAGCAACCACCAATCACACCCATCCAAACCATCATCAGTCATGCCAATTCACGATATATACAAACAGTTAATGCAAAATATATATATATATACACAACAATGAAAATATGTAACACAAATAAAGCAGAAAACAAAACAGAACAAGGCGCCGACGCGCGTTTCGGAACAGGACCGATATTCACCAATCCTTCGTCAGGGCGCAAATATATATAAACAATCTCTTCTGTAATTAATCAGAACGTAATAATCAGTACAATGAATGTAGACAGTTAGATTCAGGGCCGCCGCTTCAAATCAAAATGTTCAGTCTGAAGACAGTATCCCTATCCACAGACCAGGTAAAGCATGGATGGAAAGATTCAGGGGCAGGGAGTAACCCCTACAACTTGAAGAGACTCGAAGTAAACATGAAGGTAAATTAGGACAAAGTGTAGGTCAGGAATGAACTTGTCACCTAGCAGAAATTCGTGTCCACAAATAGGTTATTCCACGCAATCATGAATGGAGACAATTCCCGGTCAAGAGGAGTACAATCCCCGGGCGGGCTTCTTAGGCGCCGATGTACATGTATTTAGCAGAGTAGGTCGAGTTTAGTAAGCGTAGGTACATCCAAATAGTGGGCGGCTAAAATTAGCGCGTCCCTCGTACGTCAAGCCGTCAGAATCCGACACAAGACAGGCAAATAATAGTGCAGCCGCGGCGAAGTGATGGTGTGTCGTGACTCGTGTGTGTAGTGTGCTCATGACGATAAGGAAGGTGGGGGTGCGTTGTGGAATTTTAAAAAGGTCATGTTTGGTTACGGCTTAACGCACGCTGCCACCACAGCCCCAAGAGACCAAATTCACCCAGATCAGTGTTCCACCCACAGGCAACACTGACTATAGGTATGGATTTGTTATCGGCGAAGAACTGTTCACCGGGGAGACAGACTGTGAGTGAACAACAGCCCACTATATTTGTGTTTCACAGTGACACATGCAGTCAGTCAGTCGCTGATGTGAGTTGGAAGTGGCAGGCACTCAGGTCTAGATCCAGCCCTGATGAACAAGTACCGGTGCTAAGCACCGTAAACCACGAGCACAAATGAACTGGGCCTGGGTGAAATTTAAATTACCCCAGCATACTTTGCAGAATTTTGGGACTTTCTTGGGACACTTATTACACAAAGTTCCCAAAATTCTACCATGATGCTGTTTCAGGTAATTATGTGTTGTTCACAGTGAAATGTGCCATTTGAGGGTAACATTTACAGCAAATGCACAGGAACAACGGAGCACAAGCAGCTATTTTTACAAGCAGTTGTTGTTCGTGGTGCTTTTGTAAAATGCATCTTTGCACAATTAATTGATGTGAGGACGAATTTCATGCAAAGATATAGCATGAAATGATAGCTTTCCATTTTGTGTAATTACTTGTAATTTCACAGAATCCTGCAGAAATTGTGTGTCATTACACGAAATCAAATTACGCCAACTTTGCACACCCCTACAACAAATGTAATAAATCTTGTTGCTGAAGTAAGAAATTGTGATAACTAGGCTATGATGTGATGCTTGGAGTGTGATGTGATGATCTCATATCATCTACAAACACTCCCTGTCACTGTTGAACACTGTATATGTAATTTGAATCACAGCAGTAATAGTTGATTCCTGCCACTAAGAAGACACTGTATTTAGACAGTATATTCACAGTGCCTCAATAAACCTTATAGTTATATGTGCAAGAATATTAAGCAGTTGGTTTATTCTCTATGGCCTCCAACTTACGTGTTCACATCAAAAGTTGAAGGCAATCATCGAAAAGACTACCTTGTATTTGAGTCTATCTCACATACATGGTGGAAGATATGCGTCAATAAATTCCAAAACAAAGAAAGGGTGTAATAAATGTTAACACTGGTATACACAAAATCTATGATAGGACTGAACATGAACATGCTGTTAATATTAATTGTGAATATGCAAAGGGAGAATAATGCAAAAATTGGAAATAGCCACAAGTCTTTTACAAAATTACTTGGTGTTGTAGGAGCAAAGCACTATACCCGAAAAATCAAGTTACCCCAAAATTTGCCTTAAAAACTGCTCACTGTCCACTTGTTTAGAGACAGTGTTGCACCTCAAGTTTCATGAGTTTCATGTCCCCACGTTAAGGCTCCTCCCAAAGTATCAAAATCAATACCATACAATTTCAATAAATAATTCCAATTCAGAAAATACTTGTGCCCACTCATTAACTAAGTTCTAGATCAATAGAAAGTTACAAGATTTTACTACAAAATTCAAAAACAAGCCATACAGAAAAAATGTCATGACTGCTTTTAAATGTGAATATATACAGAGTATATAAAATCAGAAAATGTTCTAAGTCTCAATAGGCAGCAAAATCAGTAACGTATAAGACACCATCCCTAGTAGCACTTGAAAGTCGTCTGACTCACTCCGAAATCCGAGGGCTTTTAGGCACAATTCTTGCAAAGAAAATAAGACAAATTTCAGAATCATCTTGGTGTGAGCAAAGGTATAATTTCTTCAGAAAATCAGAGCACAAAAAAATGTCACATTACTTTAACAACTAAGGACTAAACTACTACATGAATAAGCACCCTCTGTGCTAATGTCATCTGGAGATGTTCGAAAAAAACAGGTTACATTTACAATGTCACGCTAGTTGAATGAATAGGTCTCAGTGAAGAAATGGAAGACATAATAATATGTTGCCAGTTACATCCGACTTAGAAAAAGTTCACCATGAGCAGAACAACAATGACAATGGAAATATCTTAATATTTTTCAGTTTGACTGTGTGCTGCGCACCTTGTGGGGAGAGGATGGGTGCAAGGCGGGAAACAGTGTGAGTGACAGATATGACTTCTATCTTAGTGAAAATTGAGTTTCGTATAGAAATGTGGCCTTGTTAACATATACTCAGAAAACACCCTTCTACACATCATAGAAAGCATGTTTAAAAAGTATTTAGATTAAATCAGTCTGTGCATGTGGAATCGTATGTGAAACTAAACTGCACGTTATATATAATGTATAAAAATATGAATTCATATATTTTTTTTACAGCGTTGTCATTTTGAATACTAGAAACTACGATACTAGAAATACAGATGGAGAGAATGTAACTTTATTTGGTGAATGGAAAGATAAGAGCATCAAATCAAGGGTCGCAATATAAAAAATAAAATCCAGAAAATTATGACATATGGTATTCAGGTCACATCTTTAGGCTATGTTTAGGACAACAAAACAAAATGCTGAGGACTTGTTCACAACAGCTTTTGTATTAAAGCTCTGAGTGTGATAATTTTCCTTACTAGACTGTCTGTGTTGCTAATTATGTCTTCATATGACGGGGCAAGGAAGTAGCCTCTTCACCCTTAGGTTGTAAAGTATTTTGTAGAGTTGGGTGTATATATACTCTTTTGGTAAGGACGATCTGTGGGTTAGAGGGATTGTACTAGGAGCAAAATGGGGCTTCTCGCTTTCCAATAGTGTTTGTGCCTTATCTCCTCTATATTTAGGAAGGTCCCCCGGTGCTCCAGAAATATGGTGCCCCATTTTTGTTTCTCTTGGTTAGGGTTTGTTTATGTGCTGTGATCTCTTTTGCTTATCTTTGCTGCTATCATGATGATGCAATTTGCTATACGGTTCCTTAGCATATCTTTGTTAAGAAGCATGTCATAATTGACAACTGTAGATATATCATACGGTTTTGTTTTATTTAAACTCTTCTTTTTACATGTTTCTGAAATGTTGACGGACATCTGGTTCTAATAAATAAAAACTCTGAATAACAAACACAAGAGTTTATTTCTAAATGTTATCTCCATGATTTCAAACTAAGGGAGCAAGTTTAATGTAATTACATAATAGAAACAATGGTCTGTAGTTTACTGGGATAATGGATTTAACAAAACATTTATACTTAACACTCAAACAAACACCTTTCATTGTTTTACCGACAGACCGATCCCAAATAAATACTTAATGACTCTAGGGAGTGCCTGAGGTCATTAAACAGCAATAAAATGTTCTGAACAATCGGATTAATCAGTTGTGTGACTTTGGAGGTTAACAACATGAGCATACTTCATTGTCAGTGTGGTACCACAGAGACTCGGGCTTCGCTATCTTTGGAAAGCAGCCGGTCCGCAATCAAAGTGGTACCTTTTAGTAAGCAGTGGAGGACAGAGTCGCAATTAAGAAAATACCTAGGGCCATATGTAGGTAATTTGTGTTTTGCGATTCTCAGATTGCGATTTTTGGAGAATCGCAATGAGAGAATCGCAAAACGAAATGTAGGTAGGATTAGCACATTTTTTTGCGAATCCTAATTATTCCTTATTTGCGAGTCGCAAATTGAGATTCGCAAATAAGGAATACCTTCTCATTCATTCCTATGGGCTAGAAGGCCTACAGGAATGAATGGAAGACATTCTCAATTTGCGATACTCAATTAGAGAATCGCAAATTGAGAATACAATTTCACGGTTAAAGGGTGTTAATAGGACACCCTTTTGCACCCCTGAAATTAACATTGAGCACATGTGGCCCACATACAAGCCCTAAGGGCATGTGTTCGACCCACATGGCACTTTGAAAAATGGCAAAAAGTGCATTTTTCATACAAATCCCAAATTACCACCAACCTGAAGTTGGTGGTATTTTGCGATTCCTTAAGCCAAAATTCGCACAACTTGGGTGCTTCCTACATTGCATTTAAGGAATCGCTATTTGCATTCCTTAAATGCAATTGCAAAGTAAGGAATTGCAAATTTTGCGATTCCTTATTTGGCATGTGGGTTTTTGTGTGCTACATAGTACACTGCCCTAATTGCGCTCGCAAATGCTGAAATTCGCAGAATTTCAGCATTTGCGAGCGCAAATAGGCTTCCTACATATGGCCCCTAATTAAAGCAAGTTATTATTCGCAGAGAAACAAATTACGCCAAAATATAAAGAGAAAGCGTGTTGACAAACTTCAGTAGAACTTGATATTTTTGTTGTGAATGTCCTATTACTTACCGGTAATCTTCATTACTCCTGGTCCCTTTGACCTCGTCCCATTCCTTAAAATATGGAGATAACCATCTCCCTGACAGAAAAAAAGAAAAGGAGCATGCTGGGATACCTTACCTGCTCCCTCCCACTGGGAGTACATAAGCAGTACCAGCCCAGCATGCAGCCTGAAAATACCAAGCCAACAACAGGAAGGCCGGCCGCAAGGGAGGGAGGGAGGGAACTAAGGAATGGGACGAGGTCAACGGGACCAGGAGTAATGAAGATTACCGGTAAGTAATAGGACATTACCCCCAGGTCCCTCCTGACCTCGTCCCATTCCTTAAAATATGGAGAATACCAAAGCAGAGAACCCGGCCTTCCGGAACCCCACCAACAACAAGGGCACCAGACCAAAAAACAGCACCCCACAGGCCCGAACCAAGACCCCAAAGGCCAGAAGGGGACCGCCACGCAGAAGGGAGGCACAGAAGCAGAGCCAAGCACCCAAGGGAGCAGGCAGAGGAGCCAAAACCCAGACCCCCCACCACGACCAAACGAAGCCCAGGAGAAGCGCACGCGCCACAACAGAGAACGGAGCCAGGAAAGGGCAAACAACCCCTCGAGAAACCCCCAAGGGCGAAGCCCCCGGACCCAGGCCGCCAAACAACCAGGGACCAAAAGGCCAAACAGCCCAGAGGACAAGGGAAGAAAAGAACAACCCGCACAGGGCGGACGAGCCGAAGGAACAGAAAGGAACAAAGCAGAGGGACAACCCCAACACAGCAGGGGAAGCCCCCAGCAGAACCGAAACAAGGGCAGCAACAGGGAACCACAGAGGAACCCGGCCACAGGGCAAGACCAACCAAAGGCCAACCCCCGCAGAGACGCCGCAGAGCAGCTGCACCCAAACGGACAACCAACCGGGAGAAAAACCCGGCGCCCCAAAAACGACCAAGACCGGGGCAAAAACGAGGGCGCAGCCAAGAAAGACAACAAAAGGCCCACACGGAACTAGGGAAACCAAAACCCCAGAACCGGACAGGAGGAACCGACCCCCAGGAGGAAAAAGGGACACACCACGGAACCACCGAAGGCGAAACCCCAAAGGCAGAAGGCCAACAACAAGGCCCACAGCCCAACCCCAAGAAACCCCCTGGAGAACAGGCAGGACAGCCAGCCAGGAGGCACACAACACCGCGCCACCTGGACCCAGAGGGAGAGGCAAAAAGGAACCCCCAACCAGGAAGGGGCACAGGAAAGGCACAACAGCCAACCACAGCCAGACCTCCCAGAGAAAGGAGAACCAGAGGAAGGAAGCCCAGAGCCCCCAAAAGGGACCCAGCGCCACAGCCAACCGAATGGAGCGGACCCAGAAAGGACCGAAGACCAACCCAGGACCAACCCAGGACCACGACAAAGCCCAAGAGAAGGAGCAGCCAGGAAAAGAACCCAGCAGGGACCAAAAAACAAGGACCCGAAGCAAAGAAGGGCCCCACAGCACAAAGCCCAACGGAAGCAAGCCAAGAGGCCCACCCGGCACCCAAACGCAAAGCGAACAGGACGCCAAAACAGGGACCGGAAAGGCAAAACCAAAAAAGGTAGAGCCACGGCATCCCGAGCACACGGGAAAAACTCCGGCACCGAAAGCAAAGGACAGGAGCCCAAAGAAGCCCAAGGAGCACCAACCAACAAGGAAGCGGGAAGGGACTCCCCAGAACCAACGAGAGAGCAAAGGGCACAGGCCAAAAACAGCCGGCACGGGGGCACAGGGCCAACGCCAGGCCCCCCCAAAACCCCAAAAACGGAAGCAAAGCCAACCGCAACCCAAGGCAGAGCGAGAGAGGCGGGAAGCAAAAACCCGGCCATACACCAGGGGAGGCAGACACCCAAACCCCTCAAGGAGCGAAAAAGGCACCGCCAACAGGACAGGGCACAAGAGGGGAAACAGGGCAGCAGGCAAGAAGAAACCCAAGCCAACACCACCAAAAAGGCCAAGACCCACCAGCACAGAGGAAGGGCACAACAAACCCAACCCCCCCCCCCCGGAAACCAGGGGGAGACATTACCAAAAGGCAGACACCCCGAGCACGGGGCAAGCAAAAGCACCCGAAAGGAGCAAAAAGCGCCCAAAAGCGAAAAAGGCAGGCAGGCAGGGCCGGCACCCAGACAGGCACACACCCCGCTCAAACCAACAGAAGGGTAGGAACCAAGGGGCGAAAGGAAAGTACAGAGAGGCCACACACCCGGGGAGACCGACACCCAAAACCCACCAGCAGGGCACAGCACCGCCAGGAACGGCAGACAGGGAGTGGCCCAGGGCCAGGCCCACGAAGAACAAGCGTCCACCGAAGGCAGAGCCAAAGACCCAGCGACAAGGCGCCCCCAGGACAGAGAAAGGGCCCAACAGCCCCCCCCCCAACAAGGAAACAAGGGGAGGACACAGGAAAACCCGCCGAAAGCCAGAAGGCCCGAGCAGGGCCCAAGCAAAGGACCCATAGAGGAAGCAAGAGGCGACCAGCAGCGGAAACCTCAGGAAACCCATAGGCACGAACCCGGACCGAACCCATAGGAACGCCAGGAACCGAAGGACAGAAGGCCGCAAAAAGCGAGCCACGGCCCAGCAGGAAGACACCCCACCAGGGACGGCCAGGCAGCAGGAGGACCAGAAGCCACGGCCAAGGGGCAACACAGCCGCAGAGCACAGCACAAGCGGCAAACGACCCAATCCAAGCGGCAAGCACCAGAGGGAGAGGCCGGACGGAAACAGAAAAGAAAGCCAGCAAGAACCCCGGAACAGAAAGCACAGGGAACCGCAGCAGCCGGAGAACAAAAGAACAGGAGCCCGGCAAGGCCCAACCGGAACCCCCAAACAGGACACAGGCCAGGGGAACAGGAAGAAAAAGCCCAAACCAAGGCACAAGGGCAAGCCAACCAAAGAGGCATGCCCAAGGCACACAGGGGAGAACAGAAGCGTCCCCAGAACACAAAAAGGAAACACAGGGAACCAGGGAGCAGGCAGGAAGCGAGAGGGACCGTACACCCCTCCAAGGGCACAGGCGTACCCACCAGGGGCGCAACAAGGTCAGCGCAGGGGGGCCCGAGCAACAGGGGACCCCCCGCAGCAAAAAAGACGGGCAGGAGAACACCCGAGAGAGCCAAAAGGAGGAGGCCAACCCCCACGAAGCAGGAGGATCCCACCACAGGAGAAAGACCCCAGAATTGAGGAGGCACGGGGAAGGCAAACCAAGGCAGCAACAGAAGAGCCAAGGCAGCACAGGAGACCAAGCAGCATGCGGACACGAGCGGAGGAAACAGCGCAGGAAAACAGCACACACCCCACACAACCGCCAAGGAGACGCCCAGAGGACGACACCCATCAGCAACCGCCACGGACGGCAGCAGGCAAAGACGTAAACATGTCCAGCAAGGCCAACCCGTCCACACATATCCCAACCGCCACACAGCGCACAAGGACAGTGAACAGGAAAAAAACAGGGATTGCCGATACACGGCACTTACCAAGGAGGCAGGAAGAGGGCCACAGCAGCCCCCCCCCCTCCTCACCCCCAACAGACTTGGCCAGGCGCCCACCAGAACACCAGCGCCGGGCAGAGAAGTCCGCCCGCAGAGGCCACAGCA
This sequence comes from Lissotriton helveticus, assembly GCF_964261635.1. NCBI lineage: Eukaryota > Metazoa > Chordata > Amphibia > Caudata > Salamandridae > Lissotriton > Lissotriton helveticus. The sequence goes on from NC_136071.1 coordinate 624,764,949, forward strand.
AGATCCATACCGGCCACAGGCAGGGAGCCAAGGACCCGGCCCAGGAGGAACCTGCAAAGGAAAGATGGCAGGAAAGGCGGACATCAAAGAAAGAAACAGGGACCGCTACGTGGTACTCACCAGGAGGGCAGGAGGAGCGCCCCAACAGCTCATCGCCCCCCAGGAAACCTGCCCAGGCGCCCACCAGGACATCAGCGCCGGGTAGAGAAGGCCACATCACACGCACAGCTGCGGAAGAAACCCATGGAAACAGCATCGGGAGGGCGCAGGCCAGACCAACAGGAGGTGCCCCAGCAGCCACCCAACACACACACCAGCAGAAGCAACCAGACCGCGTCCAGCCAGCAAGGTGGGAAAAAGAAGGACAAGCCCCGAACCACAGGAAGGTGAGCGTTATATCCGAGACACGAACTCGGACCCCCAGCTGCCACGAAGACAGCAAACGCCATAAAGCACCCATAAATCACGTATCCAGGATATAGCACTCCAGTAGCAGAAGCAGGTAAGGCCTGCACAGGAAACCAAATGGGTATTCACGAGCAAGGAAGATGCCCGCCTCCAAGCCGTGCCCATGGACCCACTGCAACCAGATTGAAAGTCACGCCACATTCGACTTGCAGCATGCTGAAGAGCACAACCAATCACCCAGAGAGAATACGGTATTTGCCCAGAGACATAGTATGTTGAGGCACTGAGACGCGAACCTGGATCCCCAGCTCTCAAGCCAGCAGCCGCGTCCGGGAGCATCATGAAAATAGCCAAAGAATCATGAAAACAACGCAAAGCGGGACTCACCCGCAGCGGGGGCCGCAGCACCAGGAAACGAGGCCCCCACACACTTCCGGCCCCAGGATCCAACCAGCGCCAAGCCAGCAAGCCACAGGAACAGCGCGTCTCCCACCCGGCCAAGCTCGGGGAGACGCGCCCAGGCGACCCGACAGTACAGCGGGATGGCGCACCAGCCGCAAAGGGCCGGTAATCATGAAAGCAGCCAGGAAGAAGCCCCGCGACCCAGCAAGCCAGGCAGGCCGGGAGGCAGACCACCAGGAAGCAGCACCCCTGCCCGCGAAGCCAGGCAGCCGGGCAGGGGAAGCAGAGAAGGACCAGCACGCCACCCCAGCCCAGCAGGAGCGGGCGCCGTCCGGCAGAAGAATCCAGGTAAGGAAAAGACATCACAACACACACGAACATCCATTCTGTCGGAGACAGAAAAAAAGAACAGGCTGCATGCTGGGCTGGTACTGCTTATGTACTCCCAGTGGGAGGGAGCAGGTAAGGTATCCCAGCATGCTCCTTTTCTTTTTTTCTGTCAGGGAGATGGTTATCTCCATATTTTAAGGAATGGGACGAGGTCAGGAGGGACCTGGGGGTAATGGACTACTGTATAAATCGGGGTGGACGCTACAAGTAACTATAAAGATGCACCAGATCCGACATAAAGGTTCTTAAATAATGCATATACCCCAAACAAATACAATGTCTTATTAGTTAATGCATCAGTTTCGTGTGTTTAACAGTATACTTGGGCTCATGATTTTATTGTATTTACACACATTTCAATAGTTATTTTTATTTTTTTATTTTATCGGTTTTAATCCTTAAAAAAAATCATTTTTAAAAACAATAAATCTGCAACTAGTATATATCCACAGTAATTAAATGAAAGATGTACAATAACACTTAGAAGCCTATTTGAAAAATACATATATGGCTTGCTACCTGCATTGGACGGTAAAAATTTGTAAAAATGGAATACTAGAGGCCTAAGTGATATTATGTCTCACAGGCTGCTCGAATCTGCTAATGGGACATAGGTATCTCCCTTTTTGGACCACTTATGCATCATCAGCCTATGGGTTATGTCCACACAATTTACTCACCGTGAAACCCTGTGGCAACATCAGTCTGTTCCAAATCTCTTTAGTCTCTTCATTCCAGATCATGTAGGTTTTAGAGATGATTAATAATGGCTCTCATGATTTATTAAATCTGATGTATTTTTTTTAATAATGTGGTGATGTGGTAAAAAAGGCATTGAGGAGACCCTTGTCACCCCCTTTCCAGTATGCCAGAGAACCTGAGTTCTGCTATTGACCAAATAATGTGATCTGGTTGCAGACATCTGAATAAGATGGTTCACTGACATAATATCGACACAATAAATATTGTGCAACAGAAATAATGTGTTACAAATATTGAGCACAAATATATTGTTTTCCTATATGCATACAGTTAAGTGCAATAATATTGAAACACATATATTGTTTTACACTAATATAAAAATATAAAATACAAGAATATACATTTTTAACAATATAGCTAAAAGTTGTAAATCTTAAATATGTTATCAAATAACATTATTTGAATGAAAATGAAATACGTTTAAATAATATTTAAAAATATATATAAAAACATGCTAATTTAAACACAGACATATATATGTATATTTATATACACATATATCATGGAAAACTATTTTAACAAATATCATTTTTAATTTGTATTAGAATTTTTTTTAGGAAAATTTCCTAATGTAACATGTATATATATATATGTATGAGTGCATGTGTGTGTATATATATTTTACATTTTTTAACATACAAAATAAATACAAAATGTAACAAATAAGCAACTAACAAAACTATTCAACTGTAGGAATAATGAATAAACTGTTCCTATCTGTGCAACAGTAGGGAAAGAGTTGGACTCAGTAGGGGTAAAAGGTGCTATTCCCATTCAAAATAAATAAAACAAATTTTGTTGCCCACGCTGCATCACATTTGGCGATGCAGCGTGGGCAACGAAATTCGTTTTACTTATTTTTATCGGTACTTACCTCTAATGGTCCATATCCCGCATTTTACAACCCCCCACCCTGACCCTCCCCTGCCTGACGTCACCGCCCCAGTATATCGCCCTTGTACAAACAACAGGAGTAAAACCTATAAACCGTGTTGGGATTAGGGTAGAGAGTATGAGAATAACATATGGTATCCCAACTGGTATCATTTAAAGACAATTAGGCAAGATATGCATATAACATTATCACTAAGGAGATCATCTGGTTTCTCATATATGTGCTCATAGCATCATTTTTAATACAGAATTATGCAAAAGGGCAAGGAAAAAACAAGTAAATATACAGTTGTCACAGCACTGCAATATACAAATTACATAAATATTGGTAACCCAAATTGTACTTGGTGCTCAGTGTGAGTAAGTGAGAGACACGGTAGCGACACAAGTGATAATAATCAGCGCGTAGTGACTGGTGATCAATATATACAGTGATTAAGAGACACAGGGTGGTTCAATAAATATATTAAAGATTCATTTTTGATGATTTGCTGTTGTTTTTCAAGAACCACTTTGTCTGTAGCGCCTATGTTCGCGCTGAACGGTGGACGGTGTTTCGATACACTTTAAATTGGGATCATCATCAGGACTTGGGTTGATAGCAGTGCAAGGGCGGAGGCAGGCTCGAGCCCGAGCTAAATTATTTCGTGGTGGCCCATATTTCAAAACAAACAGGACTGGAGTGCATCCAATCGCCAGAGGTGTGTGGCCGGTCAAGAGATCCGGTCGGGGCAGAACGTGGGCGCCGATCCCGAGGTGATCGGCAACAGGAGAGTGAATCTCTCTAAGTGGTGAGAAAAGACAGTGGACTGAATCCGGGCTGGTGTTGTCAGTATAACGCCCGGCACGGGCCGTGCCTGTTCCCATTCCAGTATGTGCAACAGTAGAGAAAGTGTTGGACTCAGGAGGTGTACAATTTACTATTCCTACTCCAGTCAGTGCAACATTAGGGAAAGCATTGGACTGAAAAGAGATAACATTTACTATTGTCACTCCAGTCTGTGCAACAGTAGGGAAATCATTGGACACCTAAGGGGTAAAATCAACTATTCTCACTGCAGTCTGTGCAACATTAGAGAGAGAATAGTTCACTTTGAACAAATAAAATACTTTAACAACTCAAATAAATACCCCAAAATATAAAAATCGAAATATAAACATTTCAACATTTTTACAAATCACATATTTATTAAAAAAATGTAATAAGTATTATTAACTGAAACAATTATTATTAATGTAATTAAAATATTACACTATGGGCCTTATAACGATGCAATTTGTACGATCATCTGACAGCAATCATTGCAGGATGGATACCAGCCAAGTTGCAATCCAACCACTCTGGAGGTGGTCAGAAACATGCAGTTTTCTATTGTGGCTTGTGCAGCAGCACAGAAAAGGGCTGCAGCGCAGGCCACAATCAAAAACAGCATGTTTTAAACACCCATGAGGTGCCTGGCACAGGATCCATGTATATTTGGGGGTGCACCACACGTGCTCCACAAACCCATAACAGAGGCCAACAGGGAATGGGGGCCCTGCTAGAGGTCCCCAAAGTCCCTTTTTACATCTGCCTGTATATGGCGGTTAGACCGCCATATACAGGCCGAGCAAAATGGGCATCGTAATCCCTATGGCGGTGCCTGAGCAGGCACCACCCCTATGGTAGGGATTACTGTCCCTATGATTGATGCCTCCGACCACTGGATTATAATCCGGACGTCGTACCGCTTCTATGGATGGCTGCGGGTATACCACTGAGAGGCTGTCGGTGGCGGTCTCACCACCATCATAATTGGGCCCTATATTTCCACAAACATAACAGCCAAAGAGTAAAATTAATTAAAACTAAAAAGGTATAACACAATTAACATATTAAGTAATAAAACTATTTTTAATAAATGAATACATTATGTTTTATTTATTATAATTTAAATAACTTCCCACCCTATTCCTCTACAAACTAAACAACCCACACCTAAAATATAACTTTACACAATTTATATTTTACAATTTAAATAATCATCAATTAAATAGTTAATATTAAATGAATTATACATTATCAATAAACTATTTTTTAATTACCTTCCCACCCTGTTACCCTAAATATTCAACAACCCACTTCTAAGATATAGCTTAAAAATTATAATAATTAAACAATTTACATAATTAATTATTAATTTAGCAATAGATAACTAATCATTATTTCATTATACATATTTTCCTTCATACTCTATATCCCTACAAACACAATAACTCACAGATCAATCAAACAATCAATAAAACGTTATTCGGTCAAATATATGACCATAAAATGTCAAAGAAAAGACATATTATATACAGTGGAGTATAAAAACGTAAAACATGCTATTAAATAATAGTTAAAATCATAAAGTCCTATATTGCCAGTATAAATTCATAATACAAAAGTGTTTCTCTGGCTCAACAATATATAGTAAGAGAACAGTAGAATACAATTATACATCAGATCAAAAGAAATCATGAGACCTCACAACGACAATTTAACTTCATGATCAGTGTCTTTTTCTCAGTCTTAGGGCGTGAATTATAATATTGACTAACTGACTGACTGACTTAATCTTGGCCTTGGTAAGACTGGTAATGTTTCCTATGTTTGCCTATGATGTGCCAGCCCAAATTCTTGCAGGCATAATTTGACATAATTTAACCATGGAATGGCCTGAGTATTGCTTTGTTTTATACAGTCTTCTACAATATCACCTGTGAATGTCAAATCCGGAGACAATAATATTTTGACACATTGCATGATAGGACCTAGCCTCACCAAATCTTCCAGGAAACCTAGTCCCATTTCATTATGTGTGATCAGGCTTGTAGTGGATCTAGATAGTTCTAAAAGTTTGGACATACATTTATTCTCAACTGTCTGTAATGATGACACCGGGGCATACCCTCATACACCAGCTCCGAACGTGGCCACAGACAGACACTTATATTGATATAACATCACTATTTCTTTTGGGGGTTTGTGTCCTAGTTTTTTGCGATTCTATCAATTGCCTCGCAAGCTGCTTCAGTAAGCTTAGACCTCTGATTTACCAGTCTATCCCAGGTCAGGTTAGCTGAAAATTAAATCCCCAGATAGCTAAAAGTAGATATTTTCATTATTGGCATTCCTCCCACAAAGAACTCCCTAGGGCGGGTGTTTTTGGGGCCACTAAGCAAAATATAGGATTTTTTAAGATTAACCTTGAGCTTCAAGAACCCAGTCAGTAAAATTTGCAATCCATTAGAGGTGCGCACTAAAAGCACAGCGTCATCCGCATAAAGGAGTATGGGTATCGAGCATTCACCCAATTTGGGAGTATCTATGGTTAGAGACCTTAAAAATGCATCAAGGGCATTAATATAAAATAGAAATCAAAAGGGGGCCAAAATACAGCCTTGTCTGACTCCCCAAGTAACTGGAATCGGAAACGTCAAATCCCACTCCTGTGTAAAGCGAACCCTCATACGCGGGGGATCAACCACCACTCAACCGATAATCTCCCTCAGTTTATCTCTGTCAACTAAATCAAAGGTCGACAAGAGGTCCATGAAAGCCATGTGCATGGCACCTCTCCTGCCTTGACATACTTATTTAATATAAGGGACTAAGTCCTTGTTAAGAGATGCCCAGGCCTCATCGCTATTCATATTGGACCTCTGTAAGGAAGGGACAGTCATTTGCCCAGGTTACCAGCTTTCCAAAAATCACTCTACCAAAAATCTTTGCAGAAGAACTGATGAGAGAGTTGGGGCAATAGTTTGTTAGGTCGTTTTTATCACCCATCTTATAAATGAGATTGTCACTGATTCCTTCCAAGTGTCGACCGGTCCACTAAAGACCAGAGCTCTAAAGACATTTGTTAACAATGGGGCCCAGAGAACAAGATTATACTTAAAAAGATCAACAGGAACCGCATCTGGGCCTAAAGCTTTTCCTGAAGCTGCACTGGTAATAGCTTTTCACATTTCCCCATTTGTAATTGAATTACTATGAGTCACCAAATCCTCGAGATTAATTACACTATCTTGTGAAACCACAAGAGACACTTCCCCTGGCTCAGCAGTAAATATTTTCAAAAAATGGGAAGCCCAATCTTACTCTAAAATAAGAGAGTAGGTTCCTGAGGGAGTTTTACTAGTAAATAAAAGACGATTTACATCTCTCAGAATGCCTTGTACCTTTAGCAGAGGCAGCGCCATCTAGAGCTTCCCATGCCTGGGTTCTTATCTCTTGTTTTCATTTTTCGAGCGTAACAGTATAATTCTTCCTCACTTCTCTGACTTCAACAGGATCACAGGGCACTTTGGGGCACAGGAGCTATCGCCGAGTTAACCCCACTTAATCGCAGCCAAAGTCACGATAAAGTTATCACCCCATTCACAAGCTGGTGTCAACAGCCCATAGCACTAGTTTACCTGCGATAGCAGCCGCAAAAACATCGCCACAGATGACCCTGGCAACTATCGCTAATGAGATGCAGAGTAGGCATTCCTGTGCCAAAAGCTGCTACTACAACACTCCACAACATTCACAACGACCAACCTGATCGGCGATAAGAACCCAAAACATGCGATAAGGCAGGTTAGCAGCAGGAAACTAACACTTGCTCTGACCTGGTGCAAAGTCTGACCACACCCTGCACCACAAATGGGAGCCAAGGCCAGAGCCACAACTGAGGAACAACAGATGGCATGGAACCACCAACATGTGGGCCGGACACCCAAGAGGGCCACAACACCACCCCCCTCCCTGGGCCCCCCGGACAAAGCCATGCCACATCAACTACACAGAACCATGTACCAAATATTCCACCTGATGTCGCACAATCAAGTCTGGTCACATGCATGTGTCGACACAAAAATGAGCATCACACATACACCTTCGAAGCAACAAATGAAAATGTATGAAAACAAACACAGTAAAGAAATGAAGACACATGGCGGCACCCCTCGGGACACTTCGTAGGTTACAACCTGCCAGCCAAAAATCAAGATGAGAACGTGTATCCTGCAGACATCAAGGGACAGAGAGAGAGCGAAGGAGAGAGAGTGAGGGAGAGAGAGATAGACGGACAGAGAGGGAGAGAGAGAGATAGACGGACAGAGTGGGGGTGAGAGAGATAGACAGACAGAGTGCAGGAGAGAGAGATAGACGGACAGAGAGGGGGAGAGAGAGAGATAGATGGACAGAAAGGGGGAGAGGGAGATAGACGGACAGAGAGGGAGAGAGAGATAGATGGACAAAGTGTGGGAGAGAGAGATATATGGACAGAGTGGGGGAGAGATATATGGACAGAAGGGGAGAGACAGATGGACGGACAGAGAGGAGGAGAGAGGGGGAGAGAGAGATAGACAGACAGAGAGGGTGAGATAGACACAGAATACAGAAGAGAGGGACAGGGAGAGAGAGTGCCGACACGGTGCACCCAGGCCACACTGCTCACCTGCTGTCACCGGTGTGTCTCCCACCACGTGCCAGTACATAGTTAAATTCACCAGGTCCCACATCTGAAACAGATCCATCATCTCAAAAAGAGTCCAGATACATGAATGTCACAGTACATACAATTGCACACAACATCGTCGCCTGTCCGCCCCTGCGCGCCCAGACAGCTGTACCCCATTTCCTCCCACCGCCCAGCGCTGCATGCCCACCCCTACGCACCCAGGCAGCTGCACCCCAGCCCCTCCAGCCGCCCAGCAGTGCATGCCCACCCCTGCACACCCAGGCCTCACTGCTCACCTTCCGCCACTGGTGTGTAGAAAAGAGGGCCCACCACGTGCCGCTGCAAGCCACTAGCCTGGGGCCCGCTGGCATGGCACCCTCAACATCATGCAGCTCCGCTCCGCAGGCTACCAGGTCTCACATTTGGCGCTGGGTCTTGATTTCTCCATGGAACAGAACATACCAGGGCACCCGGCATCATCGCAGGCTGCACACCCGCTCACCCTCATAGAATGCCACTAACTCTGTGATCTTGGAGGCATCATCGCAGGTGCACATCCGCTCAGCTCTGAAGGTGCCCCTACCTTAGTGCACCGAAAGTCACCATCCCGTGGTGGTGTGCCTGTGCCAGCCGCAGTGCATCTGGTGCCACCAAGTCTGTGTCCCACTAGTCATGGACTCTCTATGATTGGGTATCCTGGTGTGGAAGCCATCATGTCACCTCTGGGCCTGCGGGATGCAATGTTGCAGGTCCCTGGTCCCCCATGCCTACAAGCATACCACACAGATACACCCCAAGAGAGGTTGGAAATGGCATTGAGCACGTGCTCCGGCCCTTTTTATTGGCAGGGTCACATTTCCTGTGACGTGTGTGCTGGATGGCTGTGGTGTGGGTGTACGCCAGCCGTGAGGGAGTGGCCCTGGCATGCTGACAACTAGACATGTGAGTAGCAGATCACAACAGGGAAGTCCTGACCAATGTAGCGTTGTCGTCCCCCCTGTGAGCGTAAGCGGAGTGAGCTGACCTGGTATATGCCAGTCCAGCGTGAGGGTTTGAACGATGACCCCGGGGCTCTGGGCGTGGTTCCGTACGGGGCTGGACAAGGAAGTAACTAATGCATGTGTCGCTGTTGTTGCGTCGGCGCCACCCAGACAAAATTCATCAATACTACCACACATGAAAGACTATTGAGACAACACATCTGTGTGATTCAGAATGTTCAATGCACTTTCAGTGGAGTGTTGCATCTGGAGCAGTACAGGGCCATGCAAACCCCACTTTCCATTGTTGGCCTGTGGAGGGCCAGCCAGAGTCCTGCAGGGAATGACAAGTCCAAAGGAAGAGGAAGTGTTCGGTCCGCAGTCTGAGTGCTGTGTCATTGGTGATCAAACAGATTATGGCAGTTCATGTCGAGTTACAAGGTGAGTGTTGAAGGGTGCATCGGGGGACAGTGGAAGGTGATGATGCAGAGGGCAGTACCAAGCTGAAAAGGGCCATATTGTGGAGATGAATGCTACTGTGTCCTTCTAACCACGAAGGAGGTTTCATCTGCATCTTCGTCCTCTGCAGTTCCATGTGCCTCACGTGTGGGCAGTGGTGTTCTGTCTCCAGCACTCTGTGACATTGACACCTCAGGGGCCGGAGGGGGAATGTCCGCCGCACTGTGTGGCACTGACACTTCAGGGGCCGGAGATGTGGATGGGGTGGTAGCAGCAGCATGCATCAGCGCCCGGCCATGAAGATGGTCTTGATGTCATTGTAGGACCCAGCTACCACTCGCTGGTGTGCAGCCGAGGCAGCCACTCTTTCTGCATTGGCACGCTCCATGGTCTCCATTAACCTCTGCATGTGTCCCAACTCCCGGGTGACATCGCTTGATCCACTCTGACTGGACAGTTGTTCTAGTCTATGAGTCAGGGCTCCAGCGATGTCAGCCATGGTCTGATGGAGACCATGGAGCGGAATGTGGGTGTCTGTTAGGGACTGTGAGTGGTCCCTGATGGGACTCAGACACCCACATATGGCATCCAGTTTGTCTGCCATGTGTTTGAAGCCCACCAGCACCTGTTCAGCCAGCTGCTCAAAGGCACCCCAACACACGGCATTGGAAGGTAATGTGTACTTTGTGGGGGTCCTGGGAGGCATTCGTGGTGGTGGGTACTGCATGCTGTGTGGTCTATACAGGGGGTGGGCTGTCCTCCTTGCAGCTGGGCTGCCCTGCTCCTGGAGGTGTGTCGTGGAGGCTGTCAATGAACTCCTGGAGGGCTTTGGGGTCGAAGCTGTGGTGGTCCTCTTTGTCATCAGAGAAGAGAGGGTCGGGCTACTCTGCAGGAGGTGTTGATTATCCCTCTGCAATATTCAGGGGAGATGCAGCTTAACATTGTGTTCACATGTATGTTGTAGCATTGTTCATGTTTACATTCAGACTGCTTGACTGTGTACATCGTGGCTGTTTTGGAGGAGCTGCCTATTTGATGGGGGACAGTGGACATTTTGACAACAGACGTGTGTCTGTTTGTACTTGTGTCCTGTGTTCTTTTGTGGATGTGTTCCGGGTTGTGCCACATTGGTGTCAGTGTTGATGTGCTCTGCATGTTATGTGTGTTTGCTGCATTTTGAGAGAGTGGCCCCTGCACCTCTGTTTGTCCTTCTCTATTTTATGCGATGTGCCTTGGATTTCTGTGCTTATGCAGTGCTGTGATGTTGCATACTTGGGTACATTGGTCTCTTGGTGGTCGTTGGGGGTCTGGGGCATGGTTTGTCCACAGTTGTGCTCTACTTGATTGTGCATGTGTGGTATTGTACCCATCTCCCCATTCCCGGGTCAGTACTCACCCTGGTGCTGTTGTGTCCGGTCATGTTGAGCAGTGTCCGGTCCTCCGACTCCTGCCACTGACGACTGTGGACACCATTTCCTCCATCTCGTCCAGCTCCTCCTATGGCGCAGGACTGCCACCTCCAGTCTGCATTGCTGCCTTCCGGTTGTTGGAGAGTTTCAGCTTGGTTTTGCGCTTACCGTTATTTCAGCACCTCTTGACCTCTTCCATTGTCCTCTTCAGCACTCCTACTGCATTCACCTTGTCCACAATGGACTGCCATAGTCCATTTTTTGTTGCCAATGACACAGTGGAGGTGACAAACAGTTGATGGTGTTCTACCACCTCCGTTATCAGGATCCTCTTTTCCTGCGGACTGAAGTGCTTCTTTCTACTCTTCTTCTCCTTGGCCTTCTCTGACCCCGAGGTTCCAGGCTGGTCCTTGAGGGCTTGTGAGGTTCTGGTTCACCTCCGTACTTGCTCCGGAACCATCCATTGTACTTTGCTGTTGTTTGGCATTTGTTTGTCTGTTTTTTCTTTATCCTTTTATGGTGATTTTTCCCGCCTAACATGTGTGACTTGCAGGCCTGTCGCTGGTTCTGCAGATTTCTGTTCCGCGATTGGCCTTATTGCAGGATTTTTTGCATTCGCGTATCTCATTTTTGTGGCATGGCGTTGGTTTTAACGCTTTCATTGGAGGCGTTATCTGGTGACTATCGCATGGTACCGCCATGTTGAGAAAGCTTCGCTAACACAGCGTAATTTTCCCGCGATAGACTGCGATGTTAGGAGTTGTGTTAAGTAACTTTTGCGATGGTTATCACGCGTTCTTGAGAATATTGCTCTTTGTTAGTTACTTCTTTTGAGAGTTTGAGGGCCTTAGTGCAGTCTTTATTAAACCAAGCGTTCACTGGGCGAGCCTTCAATGGTTTACCCACGGTTCACAACCTTGCAATTAAAGTACAGAGTTTTTTTAAATCATCCCAAATTATTCCAGCGTCAATATTTTCGAATAGGCAATACATAACCTCATCAAGCCTAGTCAAAACCAGATCTGAGTGAATTATGGAGGGGTCTACTTTGTTCCATTTTCTATGGACCCCTTGGTTTTGGGAGAAAGTTAAAGGTGCGATCTGTCTAGCAGGCATGGGGGTGTGGATGGAAAGGAAAGAATTAGACACATTTGTCAATGATTACTAAAAGAGCAGGACAAAATATCAAATTTGCCTAAAAAAGGAGTCAAGGTGGCTGCGACTAGAATATGATCAATAGCACTACCCTTCCCACATAAGTAAGAGTGTGTGCTTCGGAATCCCCACAGGTCTCAAATGCAAAACACAGATTGTTCATAAGCATTATCTTTGTCAATGCTTCTTCACAGGGGGAGTGATGAATGTGAGCTACCACAACATCCTGTCCATCTACTATCCCACACACCTGAGTCCTGCCAAAGGTACATTTAATGATATTTAAATCACCTAGGAATTGGATAACAGACCCCAGGTCCTCAACAATATTCACTGGGTGTGAGGAATACAAATTGTAGTTAAAATTTACTAGTAGGATATTGAACTATGTGGTAAAGGAGGAATGTCTGACAAAATATAGAAAGACAAAATATCGAGGTACAAAAATATCGGAGCATTAATATCGATGTCAAGAATATCAACATCCTATCTACAACAAGGTAAATACAAAAATATCGAGAAAAAGAATATCAATGTCAAAGATATCATTTTTTTAAACATATCGTTTTTTAATTCATAAAAATTATGTAAAATAAATTAAATACAACTTACAAATATAATAAACATAGTTAAAATATTTTCTAATATTTAAAATTAATAAGTAATATACTTAATGTAATAAAAATTGATTACACATATACATATAATATATAATATATATACTTACTAAATTATAAATAATTACAAATATCATAAATTACAAATTCATCTATACACATACAATATTACCATAAATACAAATTAAATAATTATGCAAATCAAATTACATAAATTAAATTTACTTTAAATAATTTTTAAATTAATCATATACTACATTAGCTAAAACTATACAAAATTTAATAAATAACAGAGGGAATAAAATACTATTATAGATCCCAAAAATACAACAGTAAGTAAAGGGAAAGTGTTGGATAGCCTAGGGGTAAAAATTACTACTCCTACTCCAGAGAGTGTAACAGTAGGGAAAGTGTTGGATAGCGTAGGGATAAAAATTGCTATTCCAACTCCAGGGAGTGCAACAGTTGGGAAAGTATTGGATAGCATAGGGGTAAAAATTACTATTCCAACTCCAGAGAGTAACACAGTAGGGAAAGTGTTGGATAGCACAGGGGGAAAAATTAATATTCCAACTCCAGAGAGTGCAACTGTAGGGAAAGTGTTGGATAGCGTAGAAGTTAAAAATAACATACCTATAAAAAAAATATTTTAAAATATTAAAAAATATATATTATTAAATGAATCTAAACTATTTACAAATACCAATATATAATTAATAAAATCATAATTAACAATGAAAAATTAAGTACAAATGAATTAATAATAAATACCATTAATGATAATTAATTACCAATTAATAATTAATCACCAATAATATAATTAACAAAAACAATTAATTATAATAAATGATTACTTCATTACGTTTAAATTACTTCCCACCCTATTTCTCTATAAACCCATAACCCGCTACAGAACATAATTATCAATTAATGTAAATTAATTACCAATAAATAAAAATGAATTACCAATTAATTACAATTAATTTATATTTCATAAAAATTAATAATTAATTTAGTATAATTAAATTACTTCCCACCCTATTCCCCTATAAACCCACAACCCGATACAGAACATAATTACCAATTAATCAATTAATTTAAATTAATTACCAATTAATAAAAAATAATTACCAATTAATTGAAATTAATTTATAATTCCTAAAAATTAATAATTAATTTGGTATATTTAAATTACTTCCCGCCCTATTCCCCTATAAACCCACAACCCGCTACTGTACTAAAATACAAACCTTAATTAAATTACATTAAAAAAAAGAAAAATACATATTAAATACATAATAATATACATAAAAATAATATAAAAATCGACATTACTAACAACAATATTAGTAACATCGATATTACCAACATCGATATTAACAAAATCAATATTACTTACCTTCAAAATACTGTCCCATCAATATTAAAAATATATATATTACTTACCTTCTATATTCTGTCCCTTCGATATTTAAACATCGACATTATTACATGTCGCTATTTAAAAATCGATATTTTGTAAAGGAGAGCTTCAGAATCTGATAGTAAGGGCTTGGGGTTAACTATGCAACAGATAGATTCTTGAGCCTAGTGGAGACAAAAACAGCCAAACCTCCCTTACCCCTACCCGCATTAGAGGGTACTGCTGGAGAACAAAAAGATCTGAACCCATCTATTAGCACATTGTGAAAAACCAAAGTTTCTCTGCAACAAATGACATCAAAGAGATCTATAAAAGACAACCATTCAGTATCGCACATCTTATATGAAGACCCACCATGCTCCAAGAATTAATGGCTACGGTGTCATAGCATTTTATGCCAACAGTGATCAAGCCCCTCATTATGTCCCTTTGGGGCAAGCTAAAAGGTTCCATACCAGTAATATCATCAACATGATTCTGAGGCTGGAGGCTAGAGACGATGTCAGCAAGATAAAGATTGTCCTTGTGGACCTCAATATCAGCTAACAGTTCCACAGCATAGGTAAAACCCGGGACCACTGGATTAGTTCCTGAGTCCATTTCCAAAGTACTCTCAACTTGGGGGTAAGGGTGATGTTCTAGTCAATCGTTTGCATCCAGATATGAAAGCGGCAGAAATCTATTGACTGTTGTAATTATTCACATAATTCCTCCTCTAACCCGAGGTGGAGGTGGAGTTAAAGGGCCGTACCCTGATCCCCAGGTGTTGGCAGCTCTGGGGCGGTGGAAGAAACCCAGTGGTACAATAAAGGAAATATCGTAGGTGAGTTTATCAATCAGCATTCCAATTCCGGATTCCTGCAGGTAACTACTATGCAATGCACTTCTTGCCTTTTTCTCGATGGGCCTACCAAACCTACCCGCCTCAACATGAGAATATCATACATTTCCTTGATGGAGAATGCAGAGTTTCTTGACAACCAATGGCAAACTTTATTTTTTAAGGCTGGGAAGTTCTCTTCCCTTCCCTCTTCCGCAGAAGGTACCCCCACTATTAATGCCACATACGGGCAGCATGCTGGTGGAAGATTTAAAGTTTGCCAAGAAAGTCACTCACCAGTACGGCATCTATTCGCTACTGGGGCATTTATTGGTCTATTTAGACTGGGAGGTGTCAGTCTATAGTTCCCTTCCCTTCCCAAGACGTTGACCTCCTTATCTTAACTGAAACTTGGCTCAGTGATTCATCCTCACCCATTCTGGACATTCTACCACCCATCTACGACATCCTCAGACTGGATAGATCCGATAAGAGCTGGTGGTGGCATAACATGCATTTGCAGCTCAATACTCATCCTAAAACAATGACAAATGGTTACAATGTTATTGTGTGAATACCTAGATATAGATATATGGAGCAATATCACAGTTGTGTGTAAACTACACACAATTTACCAGCCCCTGTTTAATACCTTACCTTACCTTTTATTGATCTAATGATGGAGACCATCTCCTCTTACTCAGATCAACACTCTAACCAGATCTTCTTTGGGGATTTCAATATCCATTGGAATGACTTAAATGACCCTATTCTTAACACCTTCAAGGCCTTCCTTACGGACCTCAACTACACCCAGTCTTGCAAAGGCCCAGCACACAACAGAGGCTTCACACTTGATCTAATATTCACCAAGGATAATTTGAAACAACTTGAATACATAACATTCTGTGACTGGTCTGATCACCACTAAATCTCCTTCTTTATCCTGGAAAATGTGTTATCTGGAAAGGGTCAGCTTCTTAAATCTAGACAATGGTCTAGAGACCTAGGAAATATTAATCCTACCAAACTAACTGCTATTAGCAACAACATCCTATATCTTCTCACAAAAATGATGAATTTGAACAACCTTAGAGATCATTAACCCCGATCCATGTCAGACATGTTGGACAAGATTGCTCCAAAGCAGCTTAAAAGAATACCTAGCAGACTGTCCAAACACTTGTTCAGTGGCAGTTTGAATGTGGAAAGGCATATACTAAGGCTTGCTGAAGATCATGTATAATCTCTCCATTGGGCTCCAACCTCAAACAATTGAGGTCATAGAAAAGCTCCGACACCAAACACATCCGCAGGTCAACAGCAGAATACTTTAGGTTGCACCAAGATAATGCCACAAGCAGATCCAAAAACAATTTGAAATTATCAACAACAAGCAACTTACCATTCTAAAAACCACTCTGTAGACATTGAGACACTACCAAATGGTGATGATTTATCTGCCCATTTCATTGATAAAACAAGGAAGATTGAATTTGAACTGCAACTTGCTTCTTAGCATTTGCTCAGCCTTGACAAGCCTAGTCTCCTCCTGCTACAGCTCCTGGGCAGTTCTCCTCGGACTGGATACAGTTGAAAAAAAAAAGCGACTTGATTTTCATTCAAAACCCCGAACAAAATTGACACACAATAATATCATCAATAAAACCCTCTAGCCACTTTAATGATCTCCTGCCCACTATGCTTGCCAAAGAGCATAGATCTTCCATACTCCCTTTACGGACGAAGATTGTCAAAGCATCTCTATCTCAGGGTATTGTTCCTGACAGTCTAAAGATAGGACAGGTCACCCTAATTTGAAAAAAACCTAAAGCGGTCCAGTCAACAATATTCACCCAATTTCCAACATCCGTCTCTAGTAAAGCTTTTGGAGAAATGTGTACACCTACAACTCTGCAACCACATTAAATAATTCCAACTACTAGGCCAGTACCAATCTGGCTTCATAACTGGCCTGAGCACTGAAATGGCTCTGTCACATTTATTTGACGATGCCCTGAGATTGCTTGATCAGAATGAACTATATGTACTTATACTTCTTGATCTCTTCTCTGTGTTTGGTACGTTCAATCATGACAGCATGATTAACCTCCTCGAAAATAGGATGGGGTTATCTGCTCCTGATTTAAACCGGCTTGCCTCATTCCTTTATATTAGAACTCAGAGAATTAAAGTCAATCAATCCCTATCTGACATAGTACTTCAAGGCTCCACGCTCTCACCCACGCTATTCAACTCATTCATGGAACCTGTTACTGACATTTTGAAGCTCTCAAACATTCAATCCCACATGTACACTTATGACACACAATTGTATTTGAAAATCTCCTTTCCTAAATATATCAAAACACTTAACTACACTCTTCTGAAAACCCAACAATGGCTGACCCATAATCACCTAATGCACCACACCCTCAAAACGGAATTCAATTTGATCACCCCTCAAAGTCCCTCTGCCCCAAAAACAAGAATGTCTCAAACACTCATAGCCCTCAACTGCGCCCCTCACATTATTGACCCTACTCTATTTCTAGGCATAACACTGGACAAACATCTGAATATGCAAGATCATATTAGTGCAACCATGAGGGCACCCAATTACCAAATTAACATTCTAACGAAAATCAAACCTTTCCTTCCCTATGTGGATTTTCAGTTAGCAGTACAATCTTTAGTCATCTCCAGATTAGATTATGGAAGTGCTGCTCTTACTGGCCTACCCAAAGTAAAGCTTGCCCCATTAAAGGCCACATTGAACTCAGCTGCCAGACTTCTAACTGGTTCCAGGAGAATCAACCACATTAGTCTAGACTTAAATCGTCTAAAATTCCTTCTGGTTGAAGCTAGAATCCAACTCAAGATTGCATGCATGATGTACAAGGCCCTTCCCCACAATACCTCTGTCTACTTGGCCCAAAAACTTGAGCTATCCGGGGGTAGGCACTCCTTAAGAAACACTAACTCCTTACTGTTGAAACCACAAAAGTTCAACAAAAAGAAAACTTACAAACACTACTTCTCCGGGCTTGTGACAAAAATTTAGAATACCACCTGAAACCAGGATCTACCCCTTGACTGTCTCCTTCAAAAAAGAAGGGAAAATGCTTTTGATGCATACATTCCTTCTCTAGGAGTCTTGAACCTTCTCAGCTTGTTCAGCGTTGGGTGGACTCCAGTGGATCTTGGAACTGCTATGCTTAATGATATACTGTCACTCCATGCTTATTCCTTCTCTTATTGTTTCCCATTGTGTATGACTTGATTGCTACATGCATAGCGCTCTGATACCCAGACGGGTCATGTTCAATCTATATAAAACTCCACAACTAAATAAATTAATAAAAGGGACCTGAAACAGGTGTCATAAGAACAGATTTTTGGTGGTCTGGATTTTATCAACCTTTGTGTACCTCCATACCTCGCTGCCATGTAAGACCTTTGAGACACATTTAGCCTGATAGATTCTTAAGTAGAGTATGTGACAACCAGGAGCCCAGCCTTTGGGTAAAGTAAGCCACTATCCCTGTAGCCTTAGAAAGCTCAAACATCCTCCCCTCAATCAAGAGCTTCCACCCCTTGGTAAGAAAAAGCTGGGACTTTGGCCAAAGCGTGGTTAGCCACCATGAAGGTTTTAGCGCTGATAAATCAGAGACCAATTGCCATAGCTTATGATTTCATAAAGTTTACTGCAAGGTCCAAACTGTCCATAAAGGCAACAAACGTGTACAGTAGTGACTTCTGACCCACAACCATCTGTGCTATGAAAACCATGTAATCGGCATATGATAAAACTGGAAGCAATCTCTTTCCCACTCATGGGCAACCTGCCTGTACAGAGAGACGAGCTTATTCTAGACTGTTGATATAAATGGTAAATATGAAAGTTGCAAGAATACACCTCTGACAGACTCCCCTGCTGGTAGTAAAAGACTAGGTATAATCTGCACCTTGGGAGTACCACACCAATGCTGAGATGCTAACATGCTGGTCTGATAAGAGGGACACAATATTTGGGTCCATCTTTATCACAAGAAGCAGGTCCACAACTTCCTGTGGTTAACCCTATCAAAGGCAGACAATAGATCCATCAATGGCAGGTGTAGTGAATCAGGCCAGGGATCGTTATCCTTGGTAATAATTAAATAAAGATTCAAACACTGGTCAGATGTTGACCTGTCTGACCTAAAGTCAAATTGAACCTCTGAAAATATGTTGTTCACATCAGCCCACACCATCAGCCTGTTTATAAGTACTCTCCATGGAACCTTTACTGCTCTGTAGATCAATGATATTGGGTGACAGCACTGGGGGTTGTCCTAATCCCCTTCTTGATGACCGGAACAATCACAGCAGTGGAACATGAGAGTGGTGCACCCTCCTATGCTGCGATCTCAATATTGTCCAAAAACAACTCAAAGGGTGATCTGGTTGCAGACATCTGAATCATGCGTCTTCTGCTTTTTCTTGTGTCTAGCTAAGCATCCTTTGTACTTCCTGTACTACTAAATATCCCTATCTCTTTACAACCTTGCATCCAGAACACAGCCCTGGTGTTTTACTTACTCTCTCTGACCTTGTCCATACTATTCCCTAGTCTTGCTCTTTGATAGCATTCAGTCGGACTTTCACTCCTGCACAGAGCGGCCAACCAAGGATTCTATTTTTTTATTTCCATAGGTTATTCTGTTCTTAGGAACTTATTTCACCACCTGGTATTTTTCCCAGTCAGAACCTGCCTAGGTCTTGTCATAGTCTCTATAATTCAATGCCTTGTTTCTATCTGTGTACCTAACCCGATCTCTTTCTTCTCACTCATGTTCTGCTTTCCTTTATCTCAGTGATGCAACATAAAGTACAATTTGCTGGACACTAGTATGAACTGTCATCTTGCCACCAAAGCCTTTGCTGCCACCTTTCATCTGTGTAGGTTGGTTATGAGACTAGGCTGATAGTTATACCTTCACTCACACAGCAAAGGTGAACTAGCTATAATACAATCATGCAGTCCAAATGATCAAACATGAAAGGGCATGAGAGATATTTGATGTCAAATGTTCACAAATAGGTACCTAAGCAATATTACTACTTTTATAATTGGAAGCTGGTACTTTTTAAAGTTTGCGTGAGTCCGACATATTTTATGCGATTATTTGAGGGGAAAAGTTTGGATTTTGATTTGTTTTTTTATTGTACATTCCTTGTATTTTTCGTTTTGGTGCAGTTCTGCCTTTGAGATCACTGCATTGCTGGGTAGCAGTGAGCAGACAAGGCGGCCAAATAGGTGGTGCCGTTTTTTAGGAGACAATTTGAACGTTCTAGTCTTTCGCTCTGTAATGTTGTATATCACAAGGCCCAATTATTATAAAAGGTGGGCCACTGCTATCTTTGTGGGGTTCAGCCTGTATTGTAAGCTGGTGCTTGTTTAACTTTGTTTGAGGCCTACATATTTTATAAGTTTCTTGGTGGGAAAAATTTGGATTTTGACCTGCTATTTTTTATTGTTTCTTCCTTGTATTTTTCCTTTTGTGCTGTTCTGCTTTTGAGATCACCACATTGCTGGGTAGCTGTGATAACTAAGGCAGCAATTTTGGTGGTGACATTTGTTAGGAGCCATTTTGTCTACTCTAGCGTTACTCTCTATAATGTTGGACATCACATGACCCATTTACTATAAAAAAGAAGGGTGGTGCGTTGAAGCACCTGTATTTTGAGCTGGTGCTTTTTTAACTTTGCTTGGGGCCGACATATGTTCGAAGTTTCTTGGATAAAAATTGTGAGTTTTGTTTTGTTCTTTTTTTATTGTTTCTTCCTTATATTTTTCTTTCTGGCGCTAATATGAGATTTCTGCTTTGCTGGACAGTAGTGAGCAGACAAGGTGGCCATTTTTAGGAGCCTTTTTGAATGCTCTTGTTATTCTCTGTAATCTTGGATATCAAATGGCCCATTTACACTAAAATGAAGGATGGTGTATGGATGCGCCTGTATTGTAAGCGCATGCTTTTTTAACTTAAGTGAAGTCAACATATTGTCTAAGTTTCTTGGTAGGTTTATTGTTTCTTACTTGTATTTTTCCTTTGCTGCTGTTCTGCCTTTGAGATCACCGCTTTGCTGGATAGCAGTGAGCAGACAAGGTGGCCATTTTGGTGGTGCCATTTTAGGAGTCATTTTGTATGCTCTAGTCTTTCTCTCTCTAATGCTGGACATCACACAGCCCATTTACAATCAAAAGAAGGGTGGTGTACGGACGTGCCTGCATTGTAATCTCATGCTTTTTTAACTTTGCATGAAGCCAACATATTTTCTAAGTTTCTTGGAAGCAAAAGTTTGGGTTTTGATTTTTTGTTTTTGATTGTTTCTTCCTTGTATTGTTCCTTTTGGCCCTGTTCTGCCTTTGAGATCACTGCATTGCTGGGTAGAGGTGAGCAGACAAGGCGGCTATTTTAGTGGTGCTGTTTTTTAGGGGCCAATTTGTATGGTCTAGTTTTCTCTCTCTTGGACATCACATGGCCCATTTGCTACCAAATGAAAGGTGGTATGCAGATACATTCCTAGCACCCCTGTCAGTGCTTGAGCAGGCCCAGGAACTCCGGGGCAAATTAGCAAGATGCGCTTAGTGCGTTTAATTTTATCACTGCCTATCGCCGGATATTTTAGCGGAGAAAACATGCTATTAGCAACGTTTATCTCCACTGTGCTAAAATATCCAGTGATAGCGGCAAAATGCTTGAATATTGCTGGAAATCCAGCGATATTCATGCATTAACGCCATGGAGGACGTAGCCTGATAATCCACCTCCCATTGGGGAATACAGGTAAATAAGGTTTCAAGCAGGTGTTAATTACTAGCGATAATCGCACTTAGCGCGACTTTTTTTATCACTTCGCCTGCATTGCTAATAGGCGATAGCTGAGTTAGCGACTGCTTTCAGTCGCTAACAGAGTGGGTAAGCCCACTTTGCATGTCATTAGGGATAAATGTCGCTGAATTGCAAAGCGGGCCCCAAACCCGTCGCTATCGCCTGAAAGCTGTCGCTTACTGCTGTTAGCGACAGCTTGCTGATAGAGCGATAGAAATATCGCCGCTTTAGCTGCAAAAAGTGCCGCTAAAGCAGTGATACTGCCCTTGCTAATATGCCCCTCTGTTTTTTCTACCATAGGTAGACATATTTACTCTGCAGCACAGGTCTAGCGTCTCGGCCCGGCTAAGTCTTCCACCTCCAAGACTAGCCTGGATCTTGTAATTGATAAAGGCTGCTGTCATTATTGAGATTTTCAGCCTCAAGCAGAAATTGTATTCAAGGATGTCTCAACTGCTGACATTCCTGTGGTCTGCTGCCAAGTAAACCACCGCATGATCAGTCTGAATTGTCATTACCTGGTAAAACATCGTCTAGACGTTTTTAGCTTCATAACTGATTACATGACTGAAGTGTTGTTTCTTTTGGAAATGTGGCTGAAATGAATGAGTACTCCACCCTAGTATTGTACAGGCTTTACCTGATGAGTACTGTATAGTCAGATGTGAAGGATTGGTGAAAAGGGAGTAGGCCTTGTAATTATTTTTCAATCTAAGTTCCCCTGCCAGATTGAAAATCTATCTATCCCAGATGTTGTGGACGTGATTTTCTCACTCCGACTTACCAAGAATTTCACCTTTTCAAGTTCTTTCCCAGATCTGCTCACAGGTGAAGCTCACTGTTGCCTGAGGCCATATTATCTTTTATATTCAACTGTGCCAATTTCACGATTCTTGGGGATTTTATTTTTCATTTTGACAATCCTAAATGTAACCTGGCTTCCTCTTATATCGGACATTTCATGGCCCTGTGTCTACAGCTATTAGTCAATGCACCTACTCATAGAGTTGAAGACACTTTGGATCCTATTTTTTCTAATCTGTCTTCTATGACTTTTGATTCTCCTTTACCACTCATCTGGTCGGATCATTTTGCTATTCCCACAGTGATATGCATTATTGTGGATGGAGAGCCTACTTCAGAGCCCACTACACAAATTCAACCCTGCAGCTGTTTGCTCTCATCTTCAAGAGAATATCCCTGAGCTGGTTGGGAAAGTGGATGATACCACTAGAATAGTAGCTAATAGGATTTGTAATACTACAGATTCTTTACTACCACTCAAACCAGGGTTTAAGCACAGAGCTTGCTCTTGTGCTCCATGGTTTAGTGATTCTCTGCTAACCTTACAGAAAAACTGTAATTGCTTAGAGCATGCCTGGCAAAAAGAGTACACTCAGGAGTATAAATTATGCTCAGAGCTGCTAATGAGGATTATCAGAGGGCATGCCGGACTGCTTGCAAAGCTTACTATGTTTCTAAAATTGACAGTGCCCATAATTAATCCAAGGAGCTTTTTCAAATTATTAAGTCACTCATGAATCCTTCAATGGTGTCACAGCTTTATTCTCTATCTCAGACTAAATGTAACATACTGGACGAATGTTTCTTTAGAAAGGTTGTAGACATCCAGGACTCTTTTTATCATCACGGAATGATGATCATCCCATGTCCCCCATTTAGAGAATTCCACTTTCTTGGCTCTTCTAGGTGCCTCTAAATCAGGGACTATTTTGGATCTCTTATCACCTGGAATCCTGAGAAAGGCAAGAACTATGCTTTCCCCTGCTGCAGTGAATCTGCTTAACACTTTCATGCCTGTTGGCATGGTCCCTCTTGCCTGGAAATATGCTATGGTTGTCTGCTTGAGAAAACAACCTAACATGGATAAAAACAGATTGGACAAATTATCACTCAATATCACTTTTTCCTATTTGTACAGAGACCTTAGAAAAACAATATATTTGACAATTGTTGTCTTTTTGGATGGCCAAGATGCATACTTCGCAGTCAGGTTTCCATCAAGTAAAAGCATGGAAACCTCGCTGCTAGGTGTCACTGAGCACCTTCGGCAGGGTCTAGATAGTTGGGAAACTGCTGTTCTCATTCTCCTGGCTCTGAGTTTGGCATTTGGTACTGTCTCCCATCCTATGCGTATCTAGAGGCTAGCGGATAATAGCATCAAGAACATGTCTTTATAATGGTCTTGTTCTTTCTTGCTAAATCGGATGCTTTAAGAGGTTTCAAAGCCGTATGAATCATCTGTTGTTCAGTTGCCTTATGGGTTGCCGCAGACTCATTACTGAGTCCTGTTCAGTTATTGAGCCAGCATGATACGCTCTCAATATATTAACATCCGCATCTGAGTCATCAGCTCCCACGATATTAATGTCCTCTCCCACACTGACGAAATGTAACTCATTGTCTCCCTCATGGACAAGATACCCATTCCTCAAATCAAGTTCAATACCTCAATGACTGAAATTACCCACTGGATGAGGACCAACTGCCTTAAGCTGAACACCAACAAGACCGAAAGCCTGATCATTGGGAACAGCACATCCTCGTGGGACTCCACTTGGAGGCCAACAGGTGTAGGACCTATTTCCACCACCCACACTAAGAACCTCGGATCATCATTGACAGCAAACTCAACATGAGCACCCAAAAGACTCGCCCATCTCTAACCATTAGAGACCGTCCCCCCTTTGTTCTATAGCTTGCTAGCTGGATTTGAATTTAATCTAAAACTTTACGATTTAAATGACAAGCCACATAGAAGAAAATAAACTACTGGATAGTGTTCAGGACCACTGGGCCCCCCGTTTATAAACATCTAGGGAAGGGGACTCTCTGTAACCTTCTCCATCCCTTGGGGGTTTTCACCTACCCTGACTCGATCTGCCATAATATAAAAGTATGATGAGACTACCTGTGTATGCGTGAAGTCAATATACTATTGAGCATATGTTTGGGTGCCCTAATGATTCATAGCGTCCTAAAGTTGATCAGATTAACGCCTTTATCTTTGAGTGACCCCTTGAGGCTGGAGCCGTCCACATGGTGATTATCAATTGTTGATAAAAATGGATTTGCTATTAAATGAAAAAGAGTATAACTGAAAATATCAGTTTGAATCCATGTGTATCTAGCTATATCTATGTCTCATATTTTTCAGTGTTGTGTGTCTCCCACCCCGTGGTACCGCTGTGCCCTGACGAAGGTGCGGCCCTATTTGGGCCCTACACCGAAACGCACGTTGGTGCTTTCCCCGAGCGCGGCAGTTCTCCATCTGAACAAGACGATTTGATCCATCTACGTGTGCCCCCTCTGTGCTTTTGTCACCCCAACCATATCCATCCTGGTTGTATTAATTGGCCGTGATGTACCTATTTTTGTAAGGAGTGAAACCCTGTGTGAATGTTTGTATACTTGATAGAATTGAATGTGACATGATCTGAATGTGGTACGGTGTGTGTGGGACCGCTAACTCCTCTATTGAAACTGCTGATATGACCAATATTTATTGTGTATTTTTTATGAAAACTATCATGAGAATCTTTTTTACCAAAATGAACTGGATTAAGCAACTGATCAATAAAAAGAATTGAAAGACATTCATGTGTGTCTGGCTCCTACCTTAGAGTGTCACTCCTTATGTAAAGAATAGGATCCTTTAAAAGGACCTCCATATATCGACTGGGCGGGGTTATTTGCTCTTTTCTCAACATGAGCACCCAGTCAGCACCCAGAAAAACTGACCCGCACACCCTGGTCACAGGAAAGTTGGACTATGGGAGCACCCTCTATGCCAGGAGCGAGAAAGAAACTCACCAGTGGGCTGCGGACCATTCTGAACTCAGCAGCCAAAATCATTCTCAATCTCCCACACTGCACTCATGTCACAACACATGTGAAGGAATGCACTGTATCCCCATCCACACACTAGCACAATTCATACTCCTCAACCATACTTTCAAGGCACTAAATAACATTGGCATACCTCAACAAATGCATCTGCTTTTATAAGCCTTCCATACATCTTTGCTCAGGCAAACTGTCACTTGCACAAATTCCACACATACGAAAAACATGATCCGGCAGTCGAGCCATTTACATCGTTGCTAATGCGTGGAATGACCTGCTGCAGCACATAAGGGCCTCCTCCTCACTTCTTGAATTCCACCACAAGAAGCTGAAGGCCTGGCTTTTCCATTAGTCCCACAAGGCCCTAGGTGTGTCTAGACTCACAACTACTCCTCGCCAGGATACTCTCCGGGGTGATGATGCGTCAATGAATCTGCTTTAAAATAACATAACAGCCTTAGAGTGGACTACCCCCATCTTTTTGCCTTCCTCCTCCACTCTTCTGACCTAGGTTTTGCTGGGATTATTAACACTGCTAGCCACTGCTAAAGTGCTTGTGCTCTATGCCCTGAACATTGTAATATTGGTTCATCTCCAGATGGTGTAATTTACATATAAGTCCCCAATAAAGTGGTAATACATGCACCCAGGGCCTGTAGATTGAATGATACTAGTGGGCCAGCAACACTGATTGTGCCATCCACTTAAATAGCCATTTAATCATGTCTCAAGCCTGCCATTGCAGAGCATGAGTGTGCAGTTTGCACTGCCATGTCAACCTGGCAAAATAATAGACCTTTGTGCTAGGCCTAAACCTTTCCTTTTAATACATATAAGTCACCTCTCAGGTAGACCCTGGACAGCCCAGAGGGCAGGGTGCAATGTATTTGAAAGGCAGGACATGTACCTTTAATTTGTACATGTCCTGGTAGTGAAAAACTATCACATTTGTTTTTCACTACTGAAAATCCTATATCTCCAATAGGATGACATTGGAATTACCATATTACACTTTATATGTGTAATTTCCAAATGGGAAGAGATAAACGCTTTACGCCTGATGTCTCTGGACTCACAATTTAAAATCCAAACCTATGGTGAAGTTGGATATTAAATTGTATGGGAAAGTTATAATTTTGGCCCTGATCACCGCCATTTTGATTGAGACTGGTGGTACCAGACTCTGATTGTTCCCTGGGCTACGCTAACCAGAACTAGGGCCTGTGCTCCATGTAAAAAATGTATGGTAGGGAATACCTGTAAGCCTCTAGCATATGGGAGGGAATGTAGGCCTAGCAGATTTAATGCACTTAAGTGTGCACTGCTGTGTTGCCTGATGTCATTTTAAAGGCAGCCCTGCTTGCATGCTGCTTTTAAAAGTAAATTATACACAAATCTGACTTTGGAGCTCAAAGTACTTCCAATGTCTCAAACTACCTTATTTCTACCTATGAGTTGCCCCAAAGGTCTCCCCTAGGTGTCCCAGGGGCTGGGTGCCTTGTAACTATACACCGCAACATTATAAAAGATGTTTTATATGCCCTGGGAGGGAATAACTGCCAATTTTGTTTTCCCCATTGTAGCACAATGGGCTCCATGGGTTAACATGGGAATACTTTAATAAAGTATAACTATTGATAGAAGTGAGTTAAAAAAATAACCAAGAACTTGCCATGGTGGATTTATTCTAACAATCACAGAAAATATGTTATAGGACTTTCTTTTCTGATGAACAAAAATCCAGCCTTCCAGCAGCCTTTCTTGATTGGCCAGCCTTTGGCAGAGTGAGCCAAACTGCTCTGATGAGATGGGATGTGGCCTGCATAGGTACGAAGGACATCTGGTGGGAAGGGATCTGCAGCTGTCCAGCAAAAGTCAGGAAGGGGGCTGGTTAGCCAAATTGGTCTTGAAAGAGGGATTGACAGGGCAGAACACAAGCTCAACCCCACTTCCTGCAACCCCAGTCAGGCAGGAGCCTCAGTCATTGAATTAGCAGAAGGGGTGGAAGGGAAGTATTATGGAAACTTAGCCGTGCCAGTGTGTGGCTTAGCCAGATCTTAACTTACAGGAGAATGTTTCTCCATTATGGAATTTAAAGTAATAGATCTTTCTAGGACAAGAATATGTCAAACTTTGGAGGAAGTTGTCATACTGAGGATGGTGCTCTGCACCCCACTGGTCAGGGGTGCCCCCTGCTTGACACCCATGTACACTGAATAAATATAGGAGAGCTGCCCAGCAACTCATATCCCTGCCTGAAACTTCAAGAAGAAGAACTGACTTGCATTTACCCTGGCCGCACCATGAGGATTGCACTCTAAATGACTGCAATTGCTGCACACTTTGGGAACTAGAGCCATACAGACTTTGCCTTGCTTTAAAATGAGTAGGAGTGGACTCCATGAAAGCAACAGGTTAAAAGAGCTCAACCGGCATCATCTCCACCAAGAAGAAACCAGCTGACCACCTTCAGCTGGACTTTACAGGATTTGGCAAGGTGCACTGTTTAAGACGTAGTCCAAAAATTCCAACGGACAACTCAGAGCTTCTAGAACCTTGGATTGGTCTAGGGGTTACTTCAGAACCCCAAGATGACCTTCTGGAAAAAGATCAAGAAGTTTGGAGAAGATTGGAGAACCTTTGGTAAAAAGCTCCATAACATGACCAACCCGTACACGAATGTCAAGCCGGCAATGTTGAACCATGACTGTGCATGGGATTCAAGCTTGTCCCACTGAAGATCCAGAGCTTTTCATTGTTGACGAGACTTCCAGGAGCTGTCCAAGACTTTGTGCTGAGCAAGCCGCCATCGACAAACCCAAAGCCGGCCTGACGAGGAACCTCGCTCGACGTCGAGAGAAAAAGCTCCAAAAAACGTTAGGGTATAAACTTGACCAAACCCTACCGCTAAGTTTATCTGACCTCCCTCACAATTGTGGTTGGCCTGAAACTTTGGCTTTGTCCGGGGCACCACCAGGTGTCCCAAAGTGGCGCTTTTGGCTTTTAGGCACTAGAACGTGTTTATTCTTTAAGAATTCATATCTACGATTCCACCCATTACATTTTTCTTTTTTTGGTGTCATATTTATCATAAAAATATGTCCTATTTTTTATAAATTGGTGTTGGATTTTTATTGTGCATTGTGTCTTACTACTTAAATGTATTGGTGTTTTTTAATGCTTTACACACCTGTCTCCTAAGTTAAGCCTGCCTGCTCGCAGCCAGCTACCAAGGGTTGAGCAAGAGTATAATTTATTGAGACCTTGACTGGATCTTATATTGTGATTGGAGCCTCTTTACTAGGGGTAGGTACCTACCTACACCTACTAATAAACCACATTCCAACAAATTACAATTCTGAAAATGCCAAAAAGTTGGCCTTTCTTACTTTAGCCATTTGATGGCTGTAGCCAAACTCTGATCACATGACTGGGTCTAGGTGTCAGTTGGGCTTTTTATATTCCTCCGAGAGAGCCACACAATGCGAGTTTAGGTGTTTTTTTAATGGGCCATCTCTGGTAGGATGGGAAGGAGGAGTTTGACACAGCCTCACCGAGAACTGAATGGGTTTTTTCCTATCCACACACAAAGGACTGCATCCCCCCTGTAGTGAGTCATGTCTTTGAAGTCTCCTCTCCTTTAATGTCGCCACTGGATATAAGTACTGGACCACAGACACTACCACTTTAGTACACTTCTGTACCTGTGGACCCTCTGCCAGGAAGTAGGACTGCTGAAAGACTGCCACTCTGCTGGACTGCACTCTGATGGTTTCCTGATCTGCCTTGTTGAAATGTTGCCTGTCTCCCTCTGGCCTGGGCGAAATGGACTGAACCCAGAACCCAGTTGAATTGACGCATCTCCTCAGCTGAGCAGCATATCCCCGAGCAAAACCAACACCTCTCCGCTGCTGCGTGGATTGGACCTGTCGCGAAAGACTTTCATTGCTGCCTCCTCCTGCATCTTGGGACCAACACATTGCCTTCGGAAGTGCCAGTGTGTGATGCTTTCCCTGGTGCAGCTTCGCACATTTCTCATCGACAGCTGTCTTGATGATGATGCCAAAACTCTGCGACGCAGCTTCACCGGTCATAGAAATCAGCACATCGCCTCACCTGCACATTGCATCCTCTATGCATCGCAAACCCCGTCCATGGGATCCTCAATGTCGGCGCAATAGGACCTTGCATGACAGCCTCACAGCATCTTAGAACTGATGCACTGCCTTGTCTGCACGACACATCTTCAATGCTGATTCACGCATCGCTCTGCAACCAGAATTTAAGGTACTTTGTTCAGTGGGCCTAACTGGGTCCCTGTAGCCAGCCCACACTCCATCACGGTTGGCCTGAACTTGTGACCTTGTCCTGGTTCAGCACGATTAGCTATCCCCAATAGGGCTTTGTGCTTTTTAGCGCTATTTCTCACTATAAAATTTAAATATCAATATCTCCGGTCTACTAATTGGATTTTTGTTGTTTGTGGTCTTGTTTTATTTATTAAACCCAGAGATAGGTTTCTAACTTGGCGTGGGATGATTTTGTATGTTGTTATCACTGTTGTACTGTTTGAAGCACAAATACTTTAGACAAAGCCTCTAAATTAAGCCTGACTGCTCTGTGTCAAGCTTCCAGAGGATGAGCACAGATTAATTTTAGGGTTAGTCTGCCTCTTACCATGGCTAGGATTGTGGTTGCTGTATGACCAGGGCTCATACCCCAGTCAAACAAAAAACACATTTCTAACGATAACATAACTTAACTAATAATCACCTTTCCTGCAGGGAGTCATTGCTGGAGACATGGAGTAAGCAATATTAGTTGTTAGGTTAACTGTTCTAGAGGCAAAGTTTCAGATTTTGGAACCAAACCATGAGTCAAAAACCTGACTTGCACTATTTACCAACTTATGTAAACATGTCAAATATTTGCCTGAGCCTCAGTCCCTTTATTGCCCAGACAATGGCACATTCAGATATGATATAATGAGAAGAGTGTGAAATACAAAAAATGTATTTACTCAATTCCACATTCTACTATGATCAGGAGACAGAATAGTATTAACAGTGCAGAGCTACTCCATCGATCAAACGACCAGGTCAGTGTTGCAATGAATGTAATAAGTGCCTGGACAAGTATCGTATAATTTGACTTTTTCACTGAAATACGTTGACCAGGGTGATGACGGGGGAAGGTCACAGGAGGAAACTTGTTATTGACTGACTAAAATGATGTTAAAGTGATAATCGCTTAAGATTTCTGGAATATGTCAGATTAGAAGATGATTCTTCTAGAGAAGTACAGACATTTCACCAACACCGGTTTGCAAACGGCTATGAAGGTCTGCAGTTCCATAGTATCTTTTCCCGCATGTACAAATCAGATATAAACATTATTGGAGGCTAGTGTATGGACTGCAGGCCATGGATACCATGATGTAATACTCCTCTTGAATAAAGAGCATTTATTTGAGGTCTCTGTGGCTTCATAGCTTTAGGGAGTACAGATTGGAGCTCTGAATATCATATGTTTCGCTTCTTCATGGGATGTATTACAAAACAAGGGGACCCCAATCTTTGAACCTGGGGTGTTAGATACATTTGCAAAAGTAAAGTGGTTCATATAACGCCAACAGGTCCTAAAAAGATCTATTATCTAAAGAAAGTTTTAATCAATTAGTCTCTGTCATAAGGCACTGTACTGGATAAATAGAGGAAGGGACACAGGAAGACATTTATTTAAAAAAATAAATCGCGTTAACAATATAAGCAAAAAGGAAGTGCCTTGTTTGCAGGACACTGCCCCCATGGCTACATACAGACAAGTCTTTGAAGAGAGGACACATATCAGCACTTCCAGAGGATCAGGATGCAAAATCCATAAACAGCAGAATCCCACATCCAACTAGTCATTGTTAGTGAACTAATCTAAACCTCTTCTGAACTTCATCCAAGATACTACATGCTCACAACACTATCCTGATGAAGATCTCAAATTACTGAGATAGAAACGCTGTCTACCTCCTTTAAAACTAAACTCCTGTATTCTTAAAAAATCTGTACTAAGGAGTTTTGCTTATGTTGTCAATGCGATGTATGTTTTTAAATATTTCCTTCACTCACCATATCACAATATTTTTCACATTTTTGTGAGCCCTGGACCTATAATCCATGTGTTATTAAAATATTAATATTGGTAAATAAATAAACAACCGTTCAATGTCTACCTGTATCCCTCCCTATGTTTTTCTAGTAAAGTGCCTTATGCCAGAGGCTCACTGATTAAAACTTTATTTATAGATATCTTTTAGGAACTATTGGCCTTATACAACCACTGACTTTTTGCACATTTATCACTTCTTCATGGTAGCAGTCTTTGGTTTGGAGTTGGTTTTACTTCCTGTCTCCTCATTTGGCTTGAAATGTTCCAACTGCAGCCAATGTCTGCTTCCTACACATAGTGGGCACTCTTCGTTCATGTTAAATGTCCTTTTAAATGAGAGTGCCTTTTCAAGGCATTGACTATGACAGAAATTGAGATGTGATGGAAAATTACAGCAGAAAATTCGGTGCAGTTACAGAATGTTTTAGTTGCTCTTCGGTCTACATTGAATCTATACATGCTTTCCATTAAGGTACGTGCCCTGAAAGACAATTATAGGGATTGAATTCCTGTTACCTAGGCCCTTTTTCGAAGTGACTGTACTAAAATGGAAATTGAGAGTGAAGGGCTAGGTTTTAGTAGTGGGGTAGGAAAATGATTAGCCACTGCATCTTTGCAATGTCAGGGATTTCTGTTAAATGGTTGCTGTCTAATCTGGTATTGAACTAGAAGCCTTGTGCTTTGATAGTTCTGGTGGTCCACGTGCTTTCATCTCTGGCACTACCCCTACTACTACTACATCAGAGGGGCCGGACTGAGTTGGCAAGGGGTATTAAAGAATGACCAAGGAAAGCGGGTGGCACGCCTTGCTATCGTCAAATAATGTCTTTGGGGCTGATTCACAAAGGTAAACTTACACTTTTGTGTAAGTTTACGTTTATTTTGGAATTTAAAAAATGTTATTTTAATAGTAAGGTTACGAGTGCCGAGACTCCACAGTCAGGGCAGAGAATTTCACACAAAAAGATACAACATGCCTACCATTTATGAATCAGGCCTTGAGTCTTTCAGGGTTATGCAGCCTGCCTGTGACAAATATGAAAACAACACAGGCACACACATTACTACAGGTAAGCTGGAATGTTGGCAGAAGTTTCATTATTAGAGCAGAAATTCATAACAGGCAAGTTAGGATCTTTTGCCACGTGTCTCAGATTTTCGTCAAATCAAACAGCAGGTTCATAAAAAATGGGTTTCAGAATGTGGCAACTTAGGAAGTAACTGTTCTTGTCCTGCGCCTGTCGTTATTGTCAACAGCAGTCATTACACTTTAAAATGTCCACTTTATGCCGTAAAGATGGTATACCATCTTAAGCAATTGTCTCACCAGGACACTGAATAAGTTCCTTTGTTGCCAGTCACCTAGTAAACTTTGCCACTGGATAGTTGCTCAATGTACCAGTGTTTGCTATGACATCTTTAGTTTGTGGATCTGCTCCCAAATGGGGGTCTACATCTGCAAACACGTTCTGGCTCTAATTTGCTGCAGGCCTATCCAAACCAGGCCTGACATCGCAGCCACTTAAGCATCTGAAGCACATCCTCAGATATCTGTGCTGGACTAATTACTTTCCCAAATGCTCTTGCATTACAGGTTCGGGGTCCTCTGCAAATAATATGTCTCTCAACATTGAACTTCAATTGATGTTGCCTTGTGTCTGAAGCTATACACAAACTATTGTAAGCAACTTTGTTAGTACTAAACAATAGGTCCATCAACATTGAATAATTATAGTAACTAAATCAATATACTCTTCAACATAAACCACATATCAACCTCCAAAAAACGATAAGCTTGGACAAAATATGTTAGCCCCCCAAGATGCAGCGGCACACTCTGTGGTGGACACGCCTCAGCCTCAGGACCCCAGCTGTACAAGGAGGTACCAGATCCTGGAATCTATAACCTGGTGCATGTCTTTCGCTGGGCCTGCTGTGGCGTGAGGTGCCTGGAGCCATCCCTGTGCCCACCCTCGGGCTGTGAGACCCACCCTGGTGGAGGGCGGATGTGACTGTCCTGCTTCCCCAGACTGTGGGCCCGGTGTGGGCACCGCAGACCCGCATATACGCTGTGTTGGGACACAAGAGAAGCTGCATGTTGCCACCTGCCGGTGATTTGAGTATGGTGAACCCGGCTGCAGATCATACATATCCAACCTGCAGAGGGCACCGCCTG
Source organism: Lissotriton helveticus (assembly GCF_964261635.1). NCBI lineage: Eukaryota > Metazoa > Chordata > Amphibia > Caudata > Salamandridae > Lissotriton > Lissotriton helveticus. The sequence goes on from NC_136071.1 coordinate 624,799,228, forward strand.
GGTGCAGAGTGTAGCCCCATCGCCCACCCCTGCATGATCAGTGGCTGTGACTGTCTGGGTGTGACAGGCCTGGCGCAGGTGAGCGGATTGGCCTCTGCGTGTCGGGCCTGCAACCGGGCACAATCCATGTGGTGCCCTCATGGGGCCTCGAAGTGAAGATACGGCTGAAAGAATACCAGAGGTGGGGTTGTGGAATCACCATCAGGCCTGCACAATGCGTGAGTCTGCGAACAGTGAGTAAACCATCAGATCACCACAATCGAAGTTTATCGCAATTACGGACATGGTTCAGACAGTACTCAGATAAGGTACCATCTCCTACTTGACTGCAACGTGGATGATATACCTGTGTGTAGATCATCGTCTCACTGTCCCCTTGCTGTTACATTGTGGACACTGCCAGCACAGACTCCTCACAGTGCTTTTATAGTCTCCGCCACAATTAACATTGCAACTAACAGTGCCCCATTCCGCTTTTGTAGGCCCTTGCCCGATTGTCCCGCGTGGTGCACCCCTACATTGTATTCAATCACATGGATCAAAAGGCTGACAAGGGTACCCATAGTGGCTCTTGACGAGGAGGGTAAACTTTACAGGGGCCTCTGAAGCTGGATTTGGCGCTCTCATCAGGTGACAGTGTCAAGCTGAACTGACATATTATTAGTACTAGGATATTGTCACATAGCCCATACACCTGTATTGCTAACATCGTGGAATGTCCACGGTCTTGCAGGATATGCTAAACGCTATAGAGTCTACCAATACCTGAGGAGGCGCAAGGTTACAGTTGCACTCCTTCAGTAAAACCACCTGAATAACCAGACGCTCCAGTCAAAGCCAGAGGCACCCTGATCTGGGTGGCACCCCTGGCCTACTGGAAGTACTACACACTCATATTGCCACAGCGGGCCGCTACATAGCATTAGAGGGACGATTGGACAGACTCCCAATCTTACTGGCCTCACTGTACCCCCCCAACTCTGGTCAAGCCTCTTTCCTCCACTCACTGTCACCGGTGCTGCTTCGCAATTCACTGTCACCAACCCATGGGGGAGGGGATTTTAATTACACCCCTGATCTGAGTATGGATCGTTCACGACCCTGCTGTCATGGGTCCACACAAGTTTACTCGCAGAACACCTACAGATGTGGGCTACTAACCTTCATCTTCAAGAGGCATGGCACTATATGCACCCCACGGACAGGGAATACTTGTACTTCTCTGGTTGGCACGATCTCCACACTAGGATTGATCTGTTCAATTGCTCTCATGATGGTGTTGCCAGGGTGTCTCGCGTGGAGGGAGTATCGTGGATGCACACTGTCCAAGCATTGCCGCCCTAGAACTAAGGTGGGGGAAAACTAGACCTAGAATCCCTACAAGATGCTTCCCCTAGAAGTGCTACAAGATGCCCGCTGCGTTCCAACCTCTCACAGTCTATATCTATCGAATCCCTATTACAGAAATTGAGGTAGCTTATGCCATCCAACAAATGGTGGGAGGAAAGACCCATGGGCCAGATGTCCGGCCCTTGGAATTCTATGCGGCATTCAATGCACAGCTAGTTCCATTCCTTCTCCAAGTGTATAGGGAAGCGTATGAATGTGGCATATTGCACTCATCACTCCTGTTCTCGTGCTGCTTCCCAAACCAGGTAAGGACCCATTGCAACTCCAATCATAGCGTCTGCTGTCACTTTTTTTTTTTTTAGAGAGTTTTATATAGCGCGAACTTGAACCGAACCGAATCAGTTATCAGAGCGCTTTACATAGCACCAGTTACGTTACATGAGGACACACTTTCATTTTTTTAGGCACGGGGAGATTAAGTGATTTGCCCAGAATCACAGGGGGTTTTTGGCGTCGTTACCGAGACTCGAACCCAAGTTCCCCAGGTCCGAGGTCGAGCGCCTTAGCCGTTAGGCCAACCCCTCTCCCCTGAGAGACTTTTAAACTTGGACTACAAAATACTCAGTAGGGTATTGACAACAGATTAATAGAGGTAGCTCAACCTCTGGTTCAACTAGACCTGAGCAGGTTTATACCTGGTAGAAAATACTTGCCTCAACACGACTGCTCGTGTAGGACACAAATGGACAGAGTTCACGCACGGATCTGCCTACTCCTCGTACTCACGATATTGATTAGGAAGGGCTTACATTTCCATATGGAAAAAACTCTCACAGATAATTCGGGGAGGTATGTGATGGTAGCGGGATCCCTGAGGGGGCAGAGGCTTAACTTGGTCAATATATATGGGCCAAATATTGATGACCCAGAGTTCTACCACACCATATGGCAAAAAATAAGCGAACTACCAGATGCTCCACTAATTTGGGGGGGAGACTTTAATACTGTGTTAAATGAGGAAGTAGACAGATCTAGCGCATCAGTAGAAACACATAAAAGGGCTCTAATCAAACTAAAAGATATTATAAAGGACAGACAACTCACTAACTTATGGAGATCCAGGCACCCTACCACTCTGGAGGCAACACATGTGATGGCAGCGCACAACAGCTGGTCACATATAGATTATTGGTCAGCTACATCGGATATATCTTTATGGACAAACTCTGTATCACATCGACCCAGAACTCTATCTGATCATAGCCCGGTATTACTTACGATCACGATACCACACTACGTACCCCCACCGTATAGCTGGAAGTTCAATGCGAAAGCGTTACTTGATCCTGTGTACGTGGATCCTATTAGTAAGGCCATAACTGAGTACTTCACACTGAATGAGCCTACCACGGAGGATCCTGGGTTGTTGTGGGAGGCATTCAAAGCTACCATCAGAGGTATCTGCATAAGTACAAATGCCGGCATCCTAAAAGATATACGGAGTCAAATTGTTATACATGAGAATATACTCCGAGAATTAGAACACCAGTATACTTCCACACAAGATATCAAACTCTTGGGGGACATCAGAGCTACACTGACAGAATATCAAATATGCGCGGAACAAGAACTAAGATACATCACTAAAAGACAAGTTGCGAGATCCTATGGAGAGGGAGGTAGGCCTGGGGCAGCACTAGCAGCTAAAATATGCACGGGGCGCCCGCCACCAGTAATTCAGAGAATCCGAGACTCAGAGGGAGAATTACATCAGGATACTAAGGGTATATTGAAGGAATTTGTGACCACCTATGGGAAATTATACACTGGGAGAGCTACAGCATCAACAGAACAAATCATGCACTATCTGGAAGACATAACAATAGCATGGCTGTCTGATACGCAGAGGGAGTACCTCTCCTTGCCGATCACTGTTGAAGAGGTAACGGAGGTTATAAAATCACTTCCCAATGGAAAAGCGCCAGGCCCCGATGGCTATACAGCTGAATTTTATAAAGCTTATGCGGATCAGATAGCCCCCTATTTAGTGGCCATGTATGGAAATGCCCACGAGCAATCAATCCTACCACAAACATTAAGGGAAGCCCTGTTATTAGCGATTCTGAAACCTAACAAAGACCCGGAATACCCTGATTCCTACAGGCCATTATCCCTAATAAATGTAGACACGAAGATCCTATCTAAATTATTAGCTACAAGACTGAAACCCCTAATGCCGAATTTGATTTTACCTGATCAGTCGGGATTTATACCGGAAAGATCGACAACCCACAATACTAGGACCCTCTTTGCACTATCACACTACGTCATACCCACTACAAAAGCAGCTGCCGTACTGTTGGATGCGGCTAAGGCCTTTGAATCTATAGCATGGCCCTACCTACACGTGATTCTTCAGCGCATTAGGTTCCCCCAATCTATCTGCAGTGGGTTAAAGTGTTATACACGGCTCCAGTGGCGCGCATAAAAATTAACAAATATGTATCAGACACTATTGTTATAGGACGGGGACACGGCAAGGTTGTCCGCTGTCCCCTCTGCTTTTCGCTATCGCACTAGAGCCTTTAGCCTGCAAAATATGGCAGGGTCACCATTACTCCGCACTCCAGTTTCCGCAAAGACCTCTGCACATATCATTGTACGCTGATGATATGGTGCTATATGTGCAAGATCCAGCACAACACTTGAATCCACTATTGAGAGAATATATCAAATTTGGACAGTACTCAGGACTTAAGATAAATTGGTCTAAGTCACTAATTATACCTTTGACAGACACTACCGAACCACACCGGACAGACTACCCACTAGAGTGGTAGGATGACCCTGTAAGGTATTTGGGTGTGTGGTTTCATCGAGACCCAGAGGTGGTCATCCGCACAAATTATGGCAGGGCAATAAGTGCGCTAGAGGAGAAAATAGATAGGTGGATCCAATTACCACTATCCTTAGCGGACCGTATGGCCATTGTAAAAATGGTGGTTCTACCGAAACTTCTTTACCTATTTAATAATATGGCGGTGTTCTGCAGAATATCCACTATGACACTGTGACTAATATGGGCAGGTAAGCAGGCAAGAATTGATCTGCATTCGCTGACACTACCCTACTCACGAGGAGGGTTTAAAGTCTCCGATTTTTTATTATATTATCTATGTGCACAAGCACAGTATGCCCACTTCTGCTATCACAAAATACCCTATATCACACATAGAAGAAGGAGATGCAGCACCTATACCATTGAATGCAGTTATAACACATCATAGACCACCGCTCCATAAGAAAGATATTAATACTGTTGATACAACGAATGATGCATGGAATATGATGGGCAGAAAGGCGCAAAAACTGCCGCTATATGCACCTGCGCTACGGTTACATCATCATCCGCAATTATTAGTAACGCAAGAAGAGGTTGGGATGGGGTTACTTAGACAAGTAGGGATTGATACCATGGGAGATTTATATAGTGAGGGGGCATTTAAAACACTAGACGACCTGTCTTTTATTAGCAATCAGACGCTCCTTTTTAAGTTCACATATCACAGATTGAAAGAGGAAGTGAAAAAGTTATATCCAACCTACCCAGCAGAACCACAACAGTTGACAACATTACAAATGCTACCCACTACGCCTGCTCCTAGTCATATGGTGTCCAAATTATACTCCCACTTACAGGAAGACATAGCAGCAACTGCGCACAAAGCGATAGATAGATGGAATTCATGTTTGGACACGCCTTTGACAGAACAAGAATGGAACATAGCTGGGACACTGACAAGTCTCTTGACGCCAAATGGTAATTTTGCATTTAAAATATCTGCATCAAACTTATCATACTCCTGCACGACTTTACAAGTTTGGCTTAAGAGCTGACTCCAGATGTCAATGCTGTAATAGTGAGAACGCAGATTTTATACATCTTGCATGGTCCTGTGCTGGAGTGGCGGATTATTGGCTACAGGTGTCACAAATGTTGAGTACAATGGTGGGCACAAAAATTTAATGTAATATACGAACGTGTTTATTAGGACTGCTTCAGGGAGTACGTGCTGTGAAACGTAAATTTTGTGCAATTGCCTTACTTATGGCGAAACGTAGGATATCCATGGGATGGGGCGGTAAAAATATACCACGGACTAAACAATGGCTACAAGATCTGACATACTGTCGGGATACTCTGCAAACCTATGCAGAGGAACTACCAGCAAGTTCAAGGCCTAGAGACTATTGGGTATTTCTTGTGAATTATCTGCAGGCAAGCAGTACTGATGAATAGTGTACACCAGATGTAAAATAGTCAACTGTAACTCTGATATATTGTTGGCAATACTTGTGAGGGGGAGGAATGTGGAAGGGCAGTGGTTTGTGAGTTTTAAGTTTACTGACTAATTTTGACATGTATGTCAATTTTGTTTGAAATGCCAATAAAAAGAATAAAAAAAAGAAAATACTTGCCTCAACAGGCGCCAACGTTCTTTTGATGCAATGGGCATGCTCCGCAGACGACCCTGCTTGGATTACCTCTCTAGATATTGAAAAGCCTATCAACACCCTGGGGTGGGTATACCTGTGTACAGTACTCGAGAGTTATGGAATAGGCTCCTGGTTTCTACAGTGGATAACACTACTGTACAACTCACCAACAGCACGTGTCAAGACAGGCTGTACGATATCTGACACGTTTGCCATCGAGCAGGGCACCTGACAGGGCTGTCCACTGTTAAGAATTATCTTTGCTCTGGCAATGGGACCCCTAGCCTGTACATTGCACCAGTGTGCCGTGGACTGGGGTATTCATTCACATAATCAATTGTACCTAGTCTCACTCTACGTCAATGATGTACTGATTTATTTGCGCAGTAACACAACTGTTTTGTCTGAACTAATAAAATTGCTGAATTGCTTTGGGTGCGTCTTTGTGCTGAGGGTGAATTTGGATAAATCCCTTCTATTCCCCATGCAATGTTTGACGCTGGAGCAGGGGCCTGCGCTCCTACAAGCGCGGCTCCCCTGGTCCTGCGACACCTTGACAAATGTTGGGGTCCAAGTATAGCATTTGGAGGCGGACAAAATAACTGGCAACCTAGCCAGGGTGATATCTACCACCCGCTCCTCGTTACTTTTCTGGACAGAACAGCAGCTTTCTCCGATGGGGCACATCGCAATCTCTAAAATGTTGTTGCTACCCATATTGCTTTACTTCTTTGCCGCCCTCCCCTTTCTACTGTCCGGAAAATTGTTCTTGAAGTAAGATCGCTATTAACATCTCTTATTTTGGGAAAACATAGAAAACGGGTCTCTCTCTCCAAACTCTAAGCTCCACTTTCTGAAGGTAGGCAAGAGCCCCCAATTACTAACAATACTATGCAGCAGCGCAACTACAATGACCTATGTGTTGGCTAGCTGGCCACAACACCACTGAGTTGGGGGGATGGGCTATGAACCTATGCCAACACTCCATGTTGGAGCGGCTGACGGAAACGGAGACTGTGTTTCAGAAGAAAGTAGGCAATATCTTAATGTCCACAGCACATGCCTGCTGGTACTGGTACCTATGTAAGTGGCAGCCTCTACCATCCTATGCCCCTGACATACCATTATGGGTACTACTTGGCAGTTAATTGCCAGCCTCTCATTCGGTAGCGACAGAATGGTCTGACGCAGGTCTCACTACATGGAGGGGATCTGGTAGTTGACTCTTGAATTTGAATTATTTATTTATTGTTCAGTTAGTTAAAACCATAACAATATAACAAACTCTAATTTTAAAAGAACCACTTCGCATAAAAGTTACATATCTTTAAAAATGTCAAATCTTAAAATGTATGTGATTATAAAATACATTTCATGTTTAATCATTACTCGGATTTAACTTTCAGTTCTTGCTCGTGAATGCGTAAACATTTAATCAATTTACAGTTCATTTGAGGGTCAGTGGAGTCTAGTCCACCTATGATAGCTGTCCTGCACGACTTTATGCCTCTATCCTGAAATGCTCGCCGTAATATTGTGGTTCGTGCTGGTTGCAATGTCTTACAGTGACATACAAGATTAATCAGATCTTCCTTTTTGTAACCACAATGCCGGCAATTTTCATTTTCCTTTAGTTTCCAATGCGGGGCATCCGCAAGAGTAGGGAACTGTCCGAACCTTAATGTCACTGTTAGTTGACACAACATTATCCACGCTCGATGCCCTGATGGACGACTAGGGGGTACACCCATGCTGCTTTCTTGTGTATGCATCCCTCACTCACCAGCTGCACAGGGTAAGGGCCATGATGCACGATGAACCTGACATATCCAGAACACTTGAAACTATACTCACACAGGGTGGGAGTAAACGGGCCATAACCATGCTAAACAACTCTCTGAGACTTGATGCTTTATCCCCTTTGACAGTGCTCAGGAGTATTGGGATACAGCGCTCATAATGTCTCTGTCGAATTTCTTTGATATTTATCCGCGCTGCCGCATCCAAACGCTACATTCATATACATTGTGTGGGATTGCCCCTAACTGTCCACATACTGGGATGCATCGGCTCTATACTTTCTGAGGCCACAAGTGCCACAATACCAGCGCACGGTCCACATTTTTTACTGGGCATCCCAAAGCGTAACGCATGGTGCAAAAACCCTTAGCAACTTTTTAGACATAGCACTACGCTTAGCCAAGTGGAGACTGGCCATGTCCTCGAAGTCAACCATGGTACCTCCCATACTAAAGTCGCTTGCCGACTATTCAGAAGCCGTTGGTGTCCGAACATGAGGTAACCCGCAATAATATGCTAGGCCAACCTGCTCCCACTAACACCGCAGACTGGAAGAATTACTTAACCATCATTGAATAAAAACTGCCCCACAATCCCAGTGAACCACTGACTCCTTGAAATTGAAATTGAATTGAAATTGAAAATTCCATTTATATAGCGCATAACCACCCGGAGGCCTCGCAGCGCTCCTTGGCTCCACAACACAGTTATATCCATGCACAGGAAACCTATACTTGGAGAACTCCTCTTGGATGGGTGTCACCCCTTTTCCCTTATCTTGTGTGTCCGAGCGTTAGCGCACTGGTGACCGATCTACCCTCCTGCACACACTTACACATAGAATATGTCCTCCCACCGATACATAGCTAGTCAGATATTGCATAATATGTTATAAACCCATTTCTTTTCACTGATCATAGTTCTTCCAAGAATGTAGACATTGTTATATTGTTCAGTTATGTAAATGCGAACCAAATTAGTGATGGAGACTACAGTAATACTGTTTCACTATTATTGGCATAAATACCACGGATTTTATGCTGTGGGAGGGCAAAATGTGTGACTCCCAGTGTTTGCGGGTGTTGTATAAGTTGTGCTGACATGCAATAAAGAATATTTGGCCCTAGGAGTGAGAATGTAAGCTGGTGAATCAGAGTAGAGGCAGCTGCTTGCTTGAAAGAGTTTACCCAGCAACATTCTATCCGATAGTACCAGGCTTGGTGCACCAGCTCGAATAACCTTCTCTAGAACCAGTCCATGGTAGTATAAAGAAAATTGTGGACAAAACCCAGACGTTTGTTTCAAGAAGAAACATTGCAAATGTATATCGACTTCTATGTTTATATAAATCAAGCACAGGGTACATTTTTTATTTAGCATGGCCTCTTCCTTTTAACATTTTATAATTTAACTTTATGTTTTAAAGATGCGATTTAAGGACATTAGAATTATAACGCATTACATATAAAGAAAGCATATTCACCATTTGACGAGGAGATTTTATTTGATTTGTGGGAATTTACTGTGTGCTGGGGGTTATCTGTGTGTGCGTGCGTGCGTGCCTTAATCGCCACATAACTGCAAAGGAATTGAGTGGTTGGGTCTGTGAAACCACCTGGGTGACTTTATGCTTTTAATGACCTGAATAAGTGCATTGTGTCATATTTATAAGCCCCGTGCATTGGCTGGGCTAAAGCAAACAGGAAACTAGACAGATGTTCCGAAAGTAAGATCCCACCACTGTATACTTATCTGGGTGGATTGCTGCTGATTTAGAGCATGCTTTTGAATTTTATTACCCTCCAGCAGCATTCGGTAATGCTTTTGCAGGTACCAATCAAAGGAAAATAGTCCTTTAAGTCTCCTTAAATTCATTCTGGGCATGAGAAATAAAAAATATTAAAATGAGTTACTCATAGCTCTTTCGTCCTAAAATGTGCTCTGGTGCAGTTGATGCAATCAGTGGAAGCAAATGTTTTTAATTAATTATATGTGCTAGCCTAGAAAACAGGAGAGACAATATTATTCTGCGGACAGATATTTGAGAGGAAAAAACATCATGTAGATTATGTAAGAAAAAGGCAGCACTCTAATGGTAAATTATGAATTTCAGTAAATTGCTATACACTGTAGCCTTTCAATTATGGAAGTTTTTTAAGTTATAAAACCAATTAGCAGATATAATTATGGGAGAACCATATTCATTTATTCATTCCAAACACATAAATTATTGTTTTGGTTGCACCTTTAGTAGGAAAGACCACAGTGATAAACAAAATCATTTGAGTAACGAAATGTTCTGTCGGTTGAGGAATGTTTAGAGTCTGTGTAATCATATTCACAAGGAAACTGATTAAACGGGTTCATTGCATTGCAGGGCGCATAAAGTATGGCACTAAATCTAGTATGTGAAACTTATTTGCAATTTTCATTTCTGTTTTACATTATTGTTTATGAGAAATTACACCACCTACAACATTCAAGCTAACCCGCAATTATTCTCTTTTACCTAATCCTGGCTAAAGCTATTTAGTCTGCTTTTAGAGCTCTGTTGTTGGTCGAAAAATTACTAATATTACTTTTGTTAAAATAAAATATCATGGACGTTGGTTCACCAAAATCTAGGGGAAGTGACATCACCCACTACTTGGCCTCAGTTACATCAAAGGGTTGACTCCTTATGGCAAATATGTGAGGTTTACTAGGGAGGGGCTCTGGCTCCACCTGAAATGTTGGGGGTCAGGAGTACATGTTGTTGTGCTTTCATAGAAAGCGTGCTTGCTTTGGGGGAAAGGTAAGTAGTGGAACCAACTCAAAGTAAACAGTCCTGAAAGCTCTGAATGCTTTCTGTGAATTGCACCACCTTCAAGACCTCTAACAATAGGGCAGTAAAGGAAGCATGCCAGTGAGAACAGCTGTCTTGTAGGCAGAGTTGCCCTCCAATGGAGTTAATTCCTCATCGCGTGAGTTACCAGCAATGAAAAATGCTTATTAGAGACGGGCACATGGAGATATGCCCATCACCATAAGAAGCAAATACCTTTCTGGACTAACAACAACACTGGGATGGACAGCTCATGTCCAATCTTGGTCTTATCTCTCAGGCTATTACCATCAACCACATACTTTCCTCCAACACTATGTGGGGCATATTGAGAATTCTATAATTTAATCTTACAAAGGCATGTAGAATCACAATTCCTGCAATGAGGCATGAAGAATTATCCTGAGAAGCCAGCCTGGTCAAAAAGGTTGCACTACTGAAACATATCGCAAGAAAGGAGAACTGCTGAGTCCTGTCAAGACCTGTGTGTTTCTGCTACAAACAGGCCCCACAGATCTTCAGTTAACAGCTCAGCTTATCCTGACCTTGCCTAGAAGAACTGGAAGTGTATGTAGCAGTTCGAGTGGGAGTCCGAGACTGAGCACACCAGGCAACATGACATCCCTAACCCTGGGCGTAGTTCGCGTAGTAGCGCTACGCAAAGCTACACGAAGTGCACTTCGCACTACGCGAACTTCACGTAGCACTACGCGAGCTGCGTAGTAGCATGTTCGCACTGTGCAAGATGCGTTTTCAATGATTGCACAGTGCGGACAAGCATCCGGCACTGTGCAAGCATTGAAAACGGCATCTTGCACAGTGCGAGCTGTAGTTTTCTGCTGCTCAAGTAGATTATTACTCGAGCGCCAGCTTTTTCAACGCGAACAGGTAGTTTCTCATTGAGAGCGGTCGCGAGCATGCGCAACCACTCTCAATGAGAAACCTGACCTCCTCGTGTTGAGAATCTCGCCGGGATGTCATTTTGCTTGCTCGCGCTTGCGAACATGACGTTCAGGACCGCGAACAAGCAAAAAATGACCGCTGCACTACGCTACGCTGCACTACGCATGTTCGCACTGTGCTACGTGCAGCTCGCGTAGTGCGAAGTTGCGAAAACTTTGCAAACTCCGCGAGCGTATCGTAGTGCTTCGCCCAGGGTTAGACATCCCCAGAAAGGAAACAGTCATTCCTAACTGTCCATCATGGAGAGCTCGAAGATCCGATTAATGCTCTAAAAATGTGCAGCTTGATGCCTCTCACTACAATGGCTCTGCTTTTTGTCCACTGCCTGGATTGAGGGCTGCTCTAGCAAAGAAACCACAATTCTTTACCCAGAAGTAGCCATTATGGTGCTCAGTAAGCAGTGACAACCTATAGACTAAAGATTCACTTGAAAGTCTCCCGGCAACCATCCTAATCTAATGAGACTGAAGACATGTTAGGAGTAGTATAGTCTTAGTTTTCATAAGTTGAGTAGTATGCATAGAAAGTGAAAATATACCTGTGACCCCTGAGCGCATTACTACATTTGGTCAATACAGTAGAAAAGGGATTTAGATAGCTGCCAACAGATTACTTAACTCAGAGCTTTCCCAAATTCTTGACATGGAAGAAAAGACTACATCTTTGCATTTACACTGCTTCCATTGATAAAAATAATTAAATATGAAGATAGACTTCACCACACGGAGTGCTTTTTTTCTGACTGCAAAATGTACAGAAATGGATACTATCACACATGCACTGCGTTGCCTCTTGCCTGTGCTAAAGGACAGTGAAGATAGACTTTGGGACTGACAGAAATGAGGAAGGAAGAAATACCTCATGTTCTTAAACAGATATCCTTTCGCCTAACCACAAGGCGACCTGTTTGTTAGCGGACTGCTCTTCTTACATACATTTAGATCTTGTCCACAGTACCTGACTTAAGTTTCTGCACTGAAACATCTGACACCTTTTTCATGATAGGTCACTCTTACAAATTACCCTTGTCCAGAATTTTATCAAATCAGGTTCTACCTCTTGCAAATTATCTATTCTTGCAATCTTCCTAAATGTTGCTCCAGAAGCTTCAAATATTAGAGAATTCCCAGAAAAACCCTGCTGGCAGAAAGGATGCATAGAAACAGACCCATTTCTCTTCTTCCACAACCCTAATCATTAGGCGAAAGCTTTCCGCTAAAGTTTTTCTATTGATGATTCAAAAAATATGCCATATGGTAGAAAGCTAATTAGGGCCTCATCTTCATTTATCAGTGGAAATCTTTAAGAATGGTAGGGTCATATTGCAGGTCACAGATATGACCCAATCCCAAACTGATCTAAAGTTCTAGCTGCTTCTGTACATCAAAATAATTTTTCTACCTTCCACCTTTCACTCACTCACCTCCCTACTTCTGCCAACATCTTATTTTTTCTCAGATTACTCGCCCAGACCATCCTTTGCTTTGAATACCGAGAAGGCTGAAACTCCAATATTTCCCTCCCACAACTGGAAAAGCATCTCCAGCATACTCTTGCTGCCAGATGACTCTGAATCTTAAACTCTTTTTCTCCCTCATAAGCTCCCTGGTAAAGCCTCCATTCCACCCATTATACCAACAAGGATCAGCTCATCTCTCCTTTTCATTACTTAAGTCCCACTCAGCATCCACCTCTGTCTAGCTCTCTCAAGGGCACCTCCATCTAAAGGCCTATGCACCAACCATAAAACTTCACCAAGTCTACCCCCCCACCCCCTCCGAAAAATAAGCCCAACATCCTGATATCTTGCCCACCATTCATTACACTCACTCTTTTACTGATATAGTATAATCTCTCTTCTTAGAAGTGAAATCTCTTGCAGCCTCCCTTTCCCTAATCAGTATCACTATGTAAACCCTAAAATCTATTTGAATTTTCACTCAAATTCTTGTCTTTCACCTTAAGTCTGTTGCCTGTAATTTAAGCCTCTTGACCTTCCCTACAGCATCACAGAGACTCTCCCTAAGAAATCCACTCAACCACTCTCAGAGGTCAACATTAATGATTGGATACAGTCATATGACAGTCCTGAAACTTTAGATCCTCGCCTTTACCCTACTAAAGTAACTGTTGTGACAAAGGATACACTGCATGTTGAACAGACTAGTAGTAGAGAAAGCTAACGTAGTAATTTTATCCAGATTCTATTCCATTCTGCCTCATATTAAAAAAACAAATACCTGTCCTTTATCTGTGCAATCCATAATTACAGATCAGTCTCCATAAGTGAGTGGAAAGTGTTATTCATCTGTCAAAGTGCTTCAAATTGTGCATCCTATTTAAAACAGACATTCTGACTTACATTTCTCTTCTTTGGGACTCTGATGGTGCTGACCAGGAAGAAGTAAAATATGACACCCAAACACTGGGAGAAAACTCCAGGCTGTCAGTGTGTTTAGATTTTTCTTTTTCAAAAACAAACTCCTCCTTTTGGAGTTTGTTTTGAGAAGCAAACTCCCTTCAATAAGAAGCTGCATTAAAAATGGCACCGGCTCAGTAAAGCGCCAGTGCCTTCAGAGGAGTGACCAGGGCAGGGGCTCCTCGGAAGGCAGAGAGATTTCTGCCATGCAAACAGAGATCTCTAAAATTGGTGGACAGTCATATGCCACAGTGTAAGAGGTTTTGACGTTCACCAACATGAAGTGATAACGTGCCACCTGCCAATCAATAAATGCGGCCTTCAGGTCTCTGGGCTAATGGCCCTCCCTTTGAATCTAGATACTATAAACCATATTGACAATTACAACACTGTCATGTCTGAGGTTGCCGAAGACATGGTCCTGATGAAACTCCAAATACAGAGCAATAAGAAAACTACTAATTGTTTCTCTAAAGAACTTATTGAAAAGCATGGGGTGATCATCACCCTGTATCCCCACATTGCACTCTTGGGGGTCCAACAACCCTTGTTGTGAGGTTAAAAACCAAATATAGCCGGATATTTTCTTATTTCCTTATTTATTGGTTATCTTCTTTTTAACTCACAACGTTGTCCATCACATGTGAATGTTCATATTATTCTTCAATGTAGAATTTTCCTGATGCAATTGAACACAGCATTACTATATTCCCAATGCATTTTGGGTAAATACCCTTCTTCAGGTAAATCTTTCCCTGAAAAGAAATAGATCTGAAAATCAAGCGCTGAACGTCTCCAGTACAATATAAGAATATGCAATGTCAGTCAGTGCAGAAGTGAGTGGCAACCAAATATTAAATGGATGAGATGGATTTTCTAGAACGAGGTATTCAAAGATCAAACAGGTGAAGTGAGTAGAAGGCATAAATACTGCATTATAGCAGCACCGGTGAAACGTTGATAAGTGTAGTTGTGTGTGTACATGGTCGAACAATAGAGAAAATAAAAGTACAACAACGTAGCCATATATAACGCATTAGGGCAAGTGCAGTCCCGGGTGTGCGTTATTTAAACAAACGTATAATGCTGACTGCCAACGAAGCGGTGCAAGGAAAGTATATCAAAGTGTAACAACGTAGCAAACTTAAGTGCAATCACATGTGCATGAATTTAGATGGGGAGGTGTGTAAGAGGGACTCTCATATCACCTGTGAGTACCACCGAAATTTAAAAGGTGCTTGGATAGCTGTAAAGCGTGAACTCAATCATAATAGTGAAATGCCATGAAAAGGTGAAGGTTTAAGTGTCTGCCTCTGCAGCCCGTCATTAAAATATATCCCTGGACTGGATACAAAAAATGAAACATGGTCGGCCACATGCATCATTGTCGCCGTTTGCGATTCCTAAATTGCGAAAATTGAGGAATCGCAATTTAGAAATCGCAAACGGCAATGCATGAAAAAATCGCAACTTTTTTTGCGATTCCTTATTTTTCCTTAATTGCGATTCACAATTTGCGAATCGCAATTAAGGAAAACCTTCCCATTGATTCATATGGGCCAAAAGGCCCATAGGAATGAATGGGAAGGCATTCACATTTTGCGATTTTCAATTTGCGAATTCGCAAAATGTGAATGCAATTTCAAGGGTGCAGGGAGGGGTCCAAAGAACCCCTCCCTGCACCCCTGAAATTTAACTGTAAATGCAATTTACACACACACATGCCCCAAGGACATGTGTGTGGGTAAATTAAAACTTTCAAATATGTAACTTGTGCATGTTTGAAAGTTTTCGGTAAATTAGCATGAAGTTCAACTTCATGCTAATTTACCCTTCCAATTTGCGAATTCGCAATTTAAAAATTATCATGCATTGCATTTAAGAAATCTCAAATTGCGATTTCTTAAATGCAAACGCAATTTTAGAAATCGCAACATGTTTGCGATTCCTAAAATTGCGAAAAGCTTGATGCATCCAAAATTTGAGAATTGCATTCGCAAACGGCCGAAAATTGCGATTCGCACCGTTTGCAAATGCAATTCTCAATGATGCATGTGGGCAGTAGTGACTACACATGGAATTGGGTAAGCCAATTGTCTTAATCCCAGATCAACGTGAAACAATCGGTGTGGCTTACCTTGCAGGTGAAAAAAGTTCTGAGCCTGGTCAAACCATAACGCAAGTAAAGGGTGCTGAGGTCATCTGAAAATTAGAGCAATGATAACAGCACGTGAAATGGTTTAAACAAGCATACTACAGAAAACAACTATATTCCATACGGTCATTGAGACCCTTAGGTTGACATGAGTTAAAAAAATTTATCCAAATCAGCTCTTGCTGTAGTAATCTTTTTCTGTTGTCTACTCCTTCTTTCTAAAAGAGGAACCAGTTCCAATACCAGAAATCTCAGTTGAGAATAAATCCAAGAGAAACACCTTTAGACCCTCGTTGATTGAATGGTTTAATAAGAAAGATTCCACTGCTTCAATGCCCTGTTGGTGGGGAATAGATGTGTATAATGAGCAAACATCAATGGTACACAATGTGATGGGTGTTGCTTCATCGAACTGTATAGTATTGATTTTGTTACAAAAATCGGTGGTGTCTCGTAGGTATGTAGACATGTTCTGGACTAACGGTTGCAAATGTTGGTCAAGTTATTTCCCTGTTGGTTCATGGATGGTGTTTAGTTTAGGATTGCAACGTGGGGACACTGGGTGATGATCACCCCGTGCTATTTAGTGATTATTTAGGCTTACGCCCTTAGGTCAGAGGGCGTCACCCACCTGCGCCAAAGTTGATCAACTTGAAGAATAAAATAATTATTTTTTTGAAAAGTGTGCCTCACCATCTTAAAATCATTTGAATTATTCTCTAAAGAACTTCACATTCAAAGGACAACTCTAATGGTCTTGGAATGTCTTTGGTACCAAAATTCCAACCTGGGTTCTTTGCATGCCCTTTTAAACAAATGTAAAGTTTACAAAAAGATGATCTTCAAGTTCAAAGTGATCTTCGTTAAAACAAAGATAAACCAATCTAAATAACACAGTACAATGCTTTTCAAGGGTGCCAAAAAGTGCTCCATATGTCATCGAGAATACAACCAAAAGCTATGAGAATTTCTTTTGCTTCTTTGATTGCAGAATAAATAAGATCAGTCGACCTACGACACACAAAAAAGAAAGTGTTCTTTATCAGCCTAACACTCAAATCTTTTGAGGGTTGGTCTCCTGTCAATTTGATTACATAAAAGGACCTAATATGCACAATCGCTGACCTCAAACCCTGTTCTCACTTCTCAGACTATATTCCTGCCAAGATTATCAAAGTCTTTAGTTTCCCTCATCACCAATCCTGACCAATATTATCAATTCTTCCCTAACACTTTGTATAGTCCAGAAGTGTCTCAAAAGTGGTCAGGTGTCAACTTTACTCAAAAAACCAAATGTCGACCCTGAGGATCTGAACAACTTCTGTCCTATATCAAACTTCCCTTCAAAGCCTACATGCTGAAAAGGTATGTGGAGAAACAGCTATAGGTCTTCATTAATAAAAATAACCTTTTGGACGGTCTCCAATTTGGCTTTAATTGCAGCATTGAAATCCTGAAGCTTAGTATAGTGGATGATGCACCTTGCCATTTAGACACAGATGAGTCCTGCTTCCTCATTCCCATTGACATGTCAGCAGCATTCAACATAGTCAACCACCCCTCGGTTCAAAAAGTAATGAAAGAACAGATTGGAAACAGTGGAACTATCTTCACTCACAACAAATTAAACACTTAAATTCACGCTCCACTTCTCCTCTTGTACAAGGAGCCCTTCAAAAATATATTATCTTCTATACTCTTCAGTATGAACACCGACCCCCTTTGCTCTCTTCTGACACATATAAACATCTCTTTCCAGCTTCAGGCTGATAGCACTCAACTGAAGCTGGAAGTCTCTTCCACACAACACAGCTCTAACCCCTTGCAAATGATCTGCAAGGCTTTAAGTATTAGATATAATTGAATGATCTTAAACTCAACCCCTTGAAAACTGTATCCTTCTAACATTTCCTCTACACTGCCACACTCAGGGTCAATCCCTTCTAGATGAATTAACCCTACTAGATGCAAGCCTTCATCGAAAAGAGTGACACAACTATGTTTTCAGTCTCAACAAAGATCTGACCCTTAAACCCAAAGCAATACTTTAGCCAATAAAGTCCAATTCCAAAATCAGTTTTGTAAGAATTACATTAGCCCTCGAGATTTCAAAGCTGTGGTGCAATCAGCTGTGCTTTCTAGAATGGATTATGGCAACTCATTACTGACCAACATTCCTAAAAATCCACCTAGCCCTCCTAAGATCAGCCCTCAGTTAGTTTTCTGCTCCAGTTGATTGGATCATGTAATTGAATTCTTAGTATTCTACATTGACTCCCCATTGAGGTGAGAAGCATTTTCAATCTTGTCTGCAAAGTGCATTAATGGGTTGTGTGAGGGCTCAGCTAACTACCAGAAACTGATTATTTATCAGGAGTCTATCACTCTCTCAATAGTTTTAGATTCTCTATGTAAAAAGCATCTTTAAAAAAGTCACTAAAACAATATTTCTCAGATTACATTCCCAGAACTCTTCATTTCTTATTTGTAAGTAGGAATTTAAAAGACAACTCTTTCAATATCACTGCAGGTAATAATTAGTTGATGGACAACCACCAATAAACTAGCTCCGCTAAATAATTTGTGAGGCATTTTTTCTGACATACTCTGCTTTATGACTATGATCACCATGATATTCTGCTCTCTCCTCTATTTCACCCCAGCAATCTACTTTGGTTATTTTCCAAGATATCTGGCAGCCAGTTGCGTCAGTTTAATCTACTCCAATCTTCCCTCACTATCATAAATTGCAACTCTCTGTGGTCTGACCATTTAGTGTCATCTTTTGGAGGCCCTTTGCCAGACATGTTATGGGGTCTCCGAACAAGACATAATTTGGTGGTCCCTGTAAGGAAAATAAAATAAATGTATTACCCGTTTCCTGCTTATTCAAGCTTGCATGATTCATAACAATACTGAATTATATGCTAAACTTTCACATAGTCCTTAAACAAAAAATGTGAAATGTTTCTTGCCCAGAAGACCAAAAATTCCTTAGATGACACTGGGTAAAGAGACAAAGTCAGAGGAAGATGTAAGCAGAGAGGGAGGGAGGTTTAAATGGAGAAGTAGAATAGCATAGGTCTAATGGAGAGAAAGTTCACTTTCCCTTGACACCTTTTTGCATTTTTTCTCCCCCTTTGCCAGGTCTTAACGGTATGGGCAAAAGATAGACAGGGTGAACACAGAAACGTGCTACTATCTTTAAGAATATGGGACTTGCAATTTTGACCACCAATGCAACTTTTACGGATAGCCACTCAGGGGGCATACAGTCACTGGATGTGATATTGCATGACAAAAATATTACAAACACTTCATCACCTACCAACTACATCTCACAGCAAGTCTAGCAGATCTGGATTTAAGCATTGTATTTGCTTACCTTCTAATGGAGCGGTGGGTGATGCAGAGAAGGTGATATTGTTGTAAGTCGATACTGGTGGCCTCAATATATTGACAGATAATCACTCTTTGGGTACACACCATAGGTTAGGCACAGGCACCACAAAATGCATGTGAGCTTTTGCATTGAAACGATGTGCAAAAAGTTATTTTAATGCAAATAGTTTTAAAAAAATTGAAGATGAAGATTCAACAAAAGGTTTGTAAATGCAGTC
This sequence comes from Lissotriton helveticus, assembly GCF_964261635.1. Classification (NCBI taxonomy): domain Eukaryota; kingdom Metazoa; phylum Chordata; class Amphibia; order Caudata; family Salamandridae; genus Lissotriton; species Lissotriton helveticus. Next base: position 624,818,856 of record NC_136071.1, read on the forward strand.
CTGCCACCACCGGTATAAATCGGTTCTAATCTGCTAGATGAGACTCTAAAACACTACTTCTGTATTACACAATCGACAAGATTACACTCAATATTAATTGGCAGAGAATTGTTTGAAAACCACTTTTGTGCCTGTGCTGTACCTGGTTTGTGTGGGTGGATGCAAATATATGTGCAAGTATTCACAATATGTACATATTAAAATCGAAGTGACCTTAACATCCTCTCCTACAACTTAAATTCCCAGAGACGATTAAAATGTTCTTTCAATTAATATAGAAGATTCTTCTGTTGTAAAGCACAATGTTATACGAACAATACATTGCCTTATAAAGAATAATGCAATAGTTGTCTATCAAAAAAACATACGGAAAGCAGGAACCGTGAGCTGCATTTTCGTTTCTGTATTCGTAATTTGTTTGACACTTGTTAGAACTTCTGTTTGGCTGCTATTTGGAAGGGAAGCTGACCAGGAATCAAATAATCAGTCCCTCGACGACATCTTTAGTGTGTTACTGCTGATACTGGTGCAGCAATCTGGCCAGACAAAGCCTCTTTCCTACACATACGAATCCTAGTTTTTCTCTGCTTAGAACGTAAATTGGAAAATAAAAATGTCTTATCGTATCCAATGGTTGACTCGCAGTGCAGTCTGTTTTCACTCTACCATGTATTTAGAGAAAATCCTTTCCTTTTAACTACTTATCTTCCTGGGCACACATGTGGAGGGCATGAATGAAGCCATCCTGCATTCTTTACAAGATAAAATTCCTCATTTCGGCAATAAGTCTCTGCAGCCTTTTAACCAAAGGTTGATTTTAACAGAGGGAAACAAGGAAGAGCCCATAAGGAATGCAAATCTTTTCAAAGATTATGTAGGCTTTTCATGTGTATTTAATACATTTGTGGCACATATGTGAAAGAAACTCTTACCTAGCTTTAAGATGCACATCTTGTGGCCTTTAAAAAACGTTATTTAGAAATGTGGATACACATCATTTTGTTTACCACCGTGCAGTTATCTTTCACTATTTCCTTCAAATTTTAGTAATTTGCTATTTTGTAAGCATTTCAAATTTTGGGAACATTATGTGAAATTGCTAGAAATAACATGTGTCTACACAAAATGCAAATCTATCATTTAGCGCCATAGTTTAGTGCGAAATGCGTCCTTGCATTTTTTTTGTTCAAAAGATGCAATTTGTGCTAAAACAAATAGCACAAAAGTCGCAGCTGCCATGGGCCCCAGAAGTTCGTATTTTGTTTTTCCATGTTGTTTTCGTGCACCTACACTATATTTTTTATGTGAATACTGCCATAATTACACGATTGGCGTAGTGGAATAATTTCAGATTGTTCATGGAACAAGACTAATGTAAAATTTCCAAAATGTTTACATTGTGGTAATTTTAATTTCGCGCAGGTCTAATACAGGTATTAATATTCAGTATGCATTTTCAGTTCAAGATGACAAGATAACATACAAGAAAAAAATCTCACCATGTTAAAGGTTTAATCATAAACCTTTTTGGATAGTATAATACAAAGAGATAAATATTTGGCAAATAAAATGGGGTGAAGTTCCGCATTCGCACCCGAGTGACGTTTACAGGGGGGTTTACAGTGTCATGACTGCAGGCTGACATCCCTCACACAGAACAGCACAAGATAGAAATCTTCTAGTTATAAATGCAAAATGCATCTATTCATGCTGCTTATGCCACAACCCTTCCTTCTTGTCCATTGACCTACATACTGTCAGTGCTAAAATCATTGGCAGAAATTACCAAAATAAAAAATGTTACTTCCTGAAACTGTAATGCTTATCCAAAAATTGTGATATGAAATTTCTGGCATTGTGCTCCCTCAAAGACCATCTGAACAGTTTATATTTAATAAATAAACCCTTGACATCTGCCATCCAAACTGTCAGCTGATTCTATTTGAACAAGCATTGGAAATGACAATATGTCTGGCTAATAAATGCACTTGTCAAGCCAGACCTAAAAATCCATGTAGGTTAATGTCAGCCCTCTTCCCTTCTGTGCTGTGCACCAGAACAGAGAAACAACATAAAGTTATATAAGACACTTTAATAGCATTACAATCTCATGTGTGGGTCCATGAATGTTAAACCTCAGGCAGCTGGATAAATAAATAAAATGATCACAGCTTTGTGGAAGGCAAGCAGTTTTGGGGGGAAACATCCTACTTGTGCCCAACCCCCCTTTGGTAATAGTATCTGAGCAGGTGCTGACCTGCGAGGTTTTCTTATCTAAATTATTTTTACAACTACCATGGTTGAATCTGAATTACTGGCATATACTGAGGAGTATATAAATAAATTGATACAGCATCAGTCTAACACTTTTTTGTCTACCACTGCACCTAGCGTAGATTTCTCTCTCAACGATAAAGTCTCTCGTTTAGAAAGGTTAGAGAAAAAATTGGTGAGAACGCGTCTACATGGACATCTTTTAACGCGTTATCTTCAGGAAAATATAATTCCGGTCGGACTGCAAATTAAAATAGAGCCAGCTATATTTGTTGATGTCCCAAAATTTAAGGAGGGCTTCAGCTACGTGGCGAATAACTGCTCCCGGCACTGGATGGTGCTGGGAGTGGAGACCGCTGCAGAGCAAGTCCAGTCATTAACCAAGGAAATAGCACTATTGAGATCTGAGATCCTTGGGGACAGTACATTAACCAACGCTAAGGAAGCTCTGGATAATTTGGATGCTACTCTTAAATATTTTGATATAACGGCTCAAACTAAGAAATTTGAAAAGCTTGCTAAAGACCTACGGACATTTGACAAGAAGAACGTCTATCCCTACTTACAACCTGATTATTTTAAACAGGACAATCAAGGCCGGTTCACTAACCGTGGACGCGGCAACTATCGAGGGAGGCGCATACTACATTCTACGACTCATCCTTCAGTTCGGGAAGTGAAGGAGAACCAGGCACGAGTATACCCTACAATTACCAACAACAGGATTTGGGTTACCAACAATATCCCCCCCAGGGCCCACCTCAATTCCCCCCTCATTTTTTAGATCAAGGCCGGGGACAATGGAGACCGCCCAGGGGCCGTGGAAACAACTGGGCTCGCGGTCAAACACGGGGACAACAACAGAACCCGAACAACTGGAGCGGAGGCAGAGGCAAGGCGCAGAAACAAGTAACCTTCCGTCCAGAGACACACGGAGACATTTCGACCAGGAGGAACACCTACAGATGGTAGCCAATCCCCCCATCATTGCAACAGCTATCAATGGCCAGAATGATGATAGTGATATACATTCTATTGATAATCCGGTCATCAATATTTCCCAGCATGAACTCAATGATCAGGAAATACAGGTTTTAAGTAGAGGCCTATCTTATGTCCCAACATCAATACCGAACAAATTTCAACTGAAGACCGAGCTGGTTAGGTTTTTTTGAAAAATTCGGCTGAGATACTACTTCAGAAATCAAAACACCCAGCAACGCACTTCAACCACCGGTTTAAGATCTCCCTCGACCTTCTTTCCACCAACTTATGCCATGAGTCACAAAATTTTGGCATTTGAGGACATTGTAACTAAAGAAGTGGATAGACTAATTGGACATCAGAAGTACACAAGATTCAATTTGAGTAAATCTGAAAAGACTGCTCTGGCTACACTTACCAAGAATAAACAACTAGTAATTAAACCCGCTGACAAGAGGGGAGCCATTGTGGTTCAAGATCTCACAAAATACAAGGATGAGATCTATCGTCAGCTCTCGGATGGAGTGACCTACCAGAAATTACGCACTGACCCTTCTCGGGAACTAGCCATAGATATCCTGCAAGAAAGGCCTGGAAGAAGACTTTCTATCAGACCTGGAGTTCAAGTTTCTTAACCAACTACACCCCAGGTTGGCCACCATATACACTTTACCCAAAGTGCACAAGGACGCTAACAATCCACCGGGTCGACCAATCGTCTCCGGTTGTGGTTCAATATTAGAACCACTTTGTAAATATATAGACTTTTTTCTAAAACCGATTGCCATCAATACCAAGGCATATCTCCGAGACACCACCCAAACCATTAATCTAGTGGATCAGCGCCCCTTCGATTGCACTCGACAATTGTTAGTCACCTGCGATATAGTGTCCTTATACACTAGTATTCCACAGTTGGAAGCTGTCGAAGTCATCCGCCAAGTTTTGGACGAACGTCCTGCACCCGTATCGGTACCGACTGAATTCATTGTGGATTTGCTCAAGTTAGCAATGATGAAGAATTTCTTCATATTCCAAGAGGACTTCTACCTCCAAACAAAGGGAGTCGCTATGGGGGCTACTTTTGCCCCTAATTTAGCAATAATATTTATGGACTCATTTGAAAAACAATTCATTTTTTCTGAAACTAACCCATTTAAGGCCCATCTGGCCTTATGGGTTAGATATATCGATGATGTTCTCTGTGTGTGGGACGGTAATCAGGAAGAATTGAATACATTTCACACTTGGCTAAATCTATGCAATGAACATATACAATTTACGATGCAGTCCAGTAGTAATCAGATTCCGTTCTTGGACATCACCATCTACGTTGAAAATGATCATCTACAGATGACTTTGTACAGGAAACCTATGGAAAGGAATTCCTTGCTGCAATATGGTAGTCACCATCCTAGGGGATTAAAAGACAATTTACCCGTGGGCCAGTTCCTACGTGTCAGAAGGAACTGTTCCAAAAAGGCTGACTATATGCTTGAATCTCAAGATCTATCGGACCGCCTAGTATCCCGTGGTTATCCCAGACGACTTGTGAAAAAAGCCCGCAAACGGGCATGGTATAATCCACGCGAGATTCTTCTCAATACGGAAAATCATGAGAAAACTGATCTTGAGCGCATTATTCGTGTAACCACCTTCTCGACAAGAAGTAATGAAATCAAAAAGATTATTAATAAGAACTGGTCCCTGGTAGCTGATGACATCAATCAGGCAGATCCACCGTTACACTCTTTCAAACGAGCAAAAAACATCCGAGACATGGTGGTCCACTCTTATTTAGACACACCTGAACAACCTACAATTACTTCATTATGGAATCTCCCTCCTATTATTGGACATTACAAATGTGGATCATGCACTGCCTGTGCCACCACCTTACAGACCAAGAAATTTGTGTACAATAACGGTACCTTTTTCTTAAAATCCTACACAAACTGCAATACAGCCAACGTTATATACATCATCCAATGTCCGTGCGACAAAATATATGTTGGTCAGACACAACAGAAGGTCAAGCAGAGGATCTTGCAACATGGTAGTAGGATACGGTGTGCCGTGCCTGGAGCCCCCTTAGTCGAACATTGTCAAAGAATGGGACACACCGCGCTAGATTTGACATGGCTAGTCATAGAGAAAATCACTATGGGCAGGAGGGGTGGTAATCTGACAACTGTGTTAAACACTCGTGAACTGAAATGGATGGCCATTTTTGATTCTATAACCAATGGTCTTAATGAAACTGATAGTAGCTATGCCCAGATGGCAGTACTAGGACAGTAATCATTTGAGACGCTATCCTATGGATAAATATGCACCCGTGTCTGCCTCAATGAATTGTTGTATATATAATGGAAGAACGTTTTCACCCTCATGTTGTAGAGGTGCACGCTCTGCTATTCTTACATAATATCAATTTGTACTTAGGCATATATTCATAATCAAACTAAAACTGTTGCCATCTTCAATGTTTATTTGATTTATGCTTACATCTTGTTTTAGATTACATATTGTACTGCCTTTTACATGAGATATGTGTATTTGAAGCTTTTCTCCTAATGAATGGGCAGACGAACACTTTCACCCCCATGTTGGAGAGGTGCGCGTTCGGTGTTTGCAGCACACTATTGAATTGTGTCCGTAAGGATATTGATGCGTTACAGCAAGTGACGTTATCTTCAATTGAACTCCATCCTCAATTGAACTACTTTGTAGTTTTTGCCCGAATTGAGGAGTATTTTCTCCTTCTCTATTGACCCACGTGACCCAACTTTGCTTTGAACCCAAACGCGGAAGTGTATTCACTTCGCGTATACGAAGAAGCACGAAGCTGTGAGACGTGAGACCGCGGCTGCGGCTACCCTCTCCTGTAAGTAATGTGCTACGGCATCTTTGTCGCTCATTAGATCCTTGAGCGCAATTTAATGACTAATATCGGCTAATAACTTTTACAGGGACTTTTGACAATAAACGAAGATAGACGGCTAATACCAGGGACTGAAATATGGTATTCCACGCACCCGCCTAACCAATGTAAGTCCTTGCTTAGGTCCTAGACGGTCATTACACTCAGTGTACTCATGTTGATTTGGTAGCAAAATCCTAAATCTTATTCCGGTTGCTCCCTTAGTGGAAGTCCAGAAGAACAATAAGAATTATACATTCCCTGGCATCGACCAACAGTCTTAACCTAAGTGTGGGACACATGTGAGTTAGACCTCTTTTGTATACTGTCAATTCTTAGTTATTTGCTTGAGAATTTGACACCTGAAACTATTGATTTATGATTCCATTCTTGCTCCTCTTTAGTTGGTCCAGCCTATTAACATCCGACTATACAGAAATTGTTCCTCCAGATTCTATAATTCGGAGCCGGCTGGCCCGACACCATGGTAAACAACTATTCTCCATTATTGTACAGTTCAATTTTAAAATTTATTTTCATTCGAAATTAATGTAGTACCTGTTTATAATTTTTTAGAAATTTTTCGGCCCCGAAATTCCTTCCTCGTCCTGATGAAGACCCCGTTTAAGGGTTCAAGTAATCCTCCCATGTAGGGGTCGAAACGTCGACGACTCTACCTATTTATGGCCATCCGGCACCATCCATGACTTTAATATTGATACATGTTACCGTAGAATGACCTTTGTATTATTGTTAAACTTGGCTTGAATAAGTTATAGCTCTTTTTTCAGTAATAATGAATGTGTTGTTTTGAATATGAAACCTAGTGCTCTCCCTTGAATCACTTTATTTTTCTTTAATCCTCACTTATTTTCCCTTTCCCTTCTTTCTTGTACTTGGGGCTTTAATTATTTTTATGTCTTAATTTGGAATTGTTTCAACAGCATATTGTGATTTGTTGACAATCTTGCTTAAATAAATTTGATGTATTCTAATTTGACAAAGGTATTGAATTAGTAATTCCGTACATTCTTTGATACGTTGTCTCTCTGGGACCCCTGTATTTGTATCACTTAGTGCCCAGGTCCCAGCGACTTTCTTGGGTAAAACCCCCCTTTGGTAATATTATACAACTAAATCTTGAGCCAAGGCTCCTCTTTAGTGCTTCGTCAAGCCAGACACCCACCATTCTCTCCCATCATCCTCAAGCTTGTTAAGTAATGTTGCCGGTGTGGCATGGACCCTACTCCAAGTTGCAGTTTGAATCATAAAATACTGCAATAATAAGATTTAGTGGGACCCTCAGGTTTCTGGACCTTAATGTCACTACACCTGCTGCACAAATGGAAGTTACACCCCTGTCATGCTGCCCATTGACTAGCATGAGGCTGCCTGCTCTTCTTTGAGTTAGAATTTGTTTTACCAATGGTTCAATTAGGCTGACAGAGCCGCTTCCTCATGTAAGCCACATTTCTTTCCCTTCAGTGTGTACGGGCACATTTTAGGCAGTGAGGGGAGAGCAGCAGCATAGAACTGCCTTTTTCTCTGCTTCTCACTGGTCTCTGGAGACTTACAGTAATTTAAGGTGATCAGGGATAGACTGGGAACCAGAAGCAGACCTGGCAAAAAATGTTAAACCTAGTTCACTGTATCTTTTTATCTCTCTCTTTCTCTCTCCCTTCCTCCCTGATTCCCTCCCACTCTCTCCCCCCCTACTGTAATTAACTTAGGGTAACCGCTCATCCATAATTTGCCCAGCCTCTCTGTTATTTAGAACAAATTTCCATTGTCCGTAGTTATCTCTTTGAAGGACAGCATTTGTTTGTAATTTGAAAATAGGCAGGAAATAATGTTAACATATAAAAAAAGGGATGATTAGAATGCTTGAACTAATCTAAGCCACTGAAAATTTCTCGGGCCGCATCCCAATCCATCGATTTTTTGCACACCTCAATTTAGACACTAAAATATGCAAATCAGTCTTAATCCTGCTTCAATGTGAAACAGTCCAGCCCAAACTGCCAGGCCAGGTCCACTCTAAACTAGAATACAATCAACTTATGATCGATTTTGCCCTAGTGAGGGCTCTTCAGCCAGATATAGCCAGATATAGCCAGAGCCTCTGGATTTATGCAGCAGGAGAGGGACAAATTATGAGGCAGGTACGAGTAAATTATACAGCATGAAAAGGCATATTATGCGGTGTATTGCAGCACATTTTCTGACAGTATTGCGTCCATTTTTTTTGTCATGTTTACACTTGTTTCCACTGTCGGGGCAAGTTTGCACCTCAGTTTAACACCAAGATATAACAATAAGCAAGAGAATAAAGACTAGTCAACGTTTGCAAAGGACCTTCCCCTGTGCTGCAACATGTGTCACTGCAATTTTAGTAACGTTTGAACCATTTAAGCTAGAAACATTTTTTTGGTTAAAATCGGCCGAACATGCAGCAGATGATGGATTATGTGACAAATGCAAACAATCCAAAATGATGCAAAAAACACCATGGCTGCACAATCGCAGAATTCCAGTGGCCCAGGGTATAGATTGGTTCCAGTGAGACAGTGCACACATCTTGGCATACCCGTCCCATTTAGGGTGACACACGAAAGTATTTTAAAAAAGAAGAGCAATGCAACATGACTGGTCCGGTCGACATGGTAAATAATTGCTGAAAATATTTTTCAACGGTTCTTTTTTTCTCTCATTGTTTTAATAAATGTATTACTGCAAGGGCTTCTGCAGACGATGCAGAAATTAGCTACTCCTGCAGGTTTTTCACCTGTTAAAGACTGAAACTACCACTCTGACAATACCACACCACAACTCATTTGTAGAAAGCAAGTAATATAAGGTGGCTTTAAAAGTAAGTGCAGCAGAAATATAAGAATGCATCAGACTGCTGTATTTGCAAGCTACAGATTATAAATTCCTATGTTGATCTCCAGCTTGGCGGTACAAAAGGGGGTGGTGATGGACTGAGCATCAGAACCAATCAAACACTCACACCCAGTCAAAAGATCTGGGTTTAATCCATCACCGTTCTTTAGCCCACTCTGCCACCCGAATTCAGACATGGCTATATGCAAATCAGTCTTACCCTGTGCCTCATGGGAACAGTCCAGCCCGAACTGCCAAGCCATGCCTTCCCTGGACCGGAAACAAGCTTCCGAGGACCGGTTTCTGGCATTACAGCCGTCTTCAGCCCGGCTTGCTTGAATCCAGTGGCAAAGTGAGCAAGGGACTCACGTCTGAGCATACCCTGCCACACTTATGGCGGCCAAAAGCGGTACAAAAGGGGGTGGTGATGGACTGAGCATCAGAACCAATCAAACACTCACACCCAGTCAAAAGATCTGGGTTTAATCCATCACCGTTCTTTAGCCCACTCTGCCACCCGATCTCCAGCTTGGAGCAGTGAATAGGTTTATATTAGCGTGGAAACTTTAACTGGTGGTACAGAGTTTGAAATTGCTGAAAATGCTCTTCTTTAATTTTAAAGTAATATGTACCACAGAAACTTAAAAAGAAGCATTATTTTTTCACTGACACACCAAAGTGTGTGTCATATGTTTGTGTATATTGAGTGTATGTAAGTGTGCATATTATATTGGATTCCATAGGTCTGAGTTGATTATTATGAAGTTATGATAAAGACAGTATGCCTGGATTATTTATTGTGAAAACTACTCATTAAAGCCTGTAGGTCACTTAAAAGTGGATTGTTATTAGATTGTGTTACAGGCTGTAATCAGGTGTTTTGCTACATATACTCTCACTTATTATAGTAGGCAAGTGTGCTGATGTTGGGCAACCCCTTTGGCAGACCCTGTGGTTTTTCACTGTGATGATTCCTGTGGGCCCTGTTGTGAGAGACTTGTTTACTGTTTTGCAAGCTGTATTTCCTACATATTTGTAATTTTAGAACTGTATACATGATGGGTACCAGATTATGTGCACTTGAATTGGCTGATATTGGATAATATGCAAAGTCAATGGTAAAGAGTAGGGGCTTTATCAGTTAATTGGAAAATATCATGCCAGCCTCAGTAGGTTTGATCAGTTTATTAGGAAATGTTATGACAAAGCCAGTAGGCCTGACTTACAGTGGAAAACAGGCGCCAGTAGGCCTGACTTAAAGTGAAAAACAGGCGTTATACGCAAAAGGCTTTAAAGGGTGGGTTGTTGTTATTCTGTGAAACAGCATGAAGGCAGGTATTTTATTACATGAAATTTCACAGAATATAGAAGGCAAGAATATTGCTGTTGATGACTCGCCCGAACAAAACATGGCGACAAAGGATGTCCATTACAAAAATCATTATTAGGCTCTCCAGGTGGATGTTATAATGTTTTAACAACTGCAATTGTGTACATATTTGTAAATTAATCACAGTATACCTGGCAGATTTCTTTTGGGAAACGTATGCCTAACAAAGTAGAGTATATGCCTGATTGTTTTATATGAAAAGTTATGATACAGGCAGTAGATCTGGCATATTTATTGTGAGCGTATTTAAAAGTCAATATGCATTCAAGGTTGGACTGTTATTCCTATGTTCTAAATCCTTCAGATTGGTATTTTGTTACAAGCAATCTCACAGATTAGCTTTGTGGTGGATCTGGGTAAAATTTCAAATATGAGGGAGTATTTTGGTGATTTTGTGTTAACCTTTGACACAGAATTAACAATATTAATTCGATAATGCCCATTCACGTGCATAAAAGTAATTTTGTGGGAAAAAACGTACCCAAAAGAACATTTACCAAGCACAAGCAGCTGCTTGCACTTGCTATTTATTTTCTTTTGAGACTCGACGCTCCCACCTACTAACTCCCGCATGTATTGAAAAGCAGCAGCCCAATAATACATTCTGAGGTCTGGAACTGCCCAGCCTCCCCTCTCTCCTGGTAACTTCATATACCTCAAAGCTCTCCTTGTTTTCCCCTGTGCCCAAATACACCTGTTCAAAATGTTTTCAAGCATTTTAAACCATTGTTTCTTGATTTCTAGTAGGATAGCCCTAAAAAGGTAGAGCACTTTGGGTAAAAAGACCATCCGACCACCGACAGGTGGAGACTATGTATTCTATTGAAGTCTTTTTTTGCCTTCTGGATTACTGGCACAATATTTCTTTCGACAAATTGTCCCAGTTCAGGCAAGATATTAATGCCTAAATATATGCCACTGTGTCAGTTACCAGAGGGTCGTCCAGATCAGCTACCCCATTCTTAACCATCTGTGTCCTCTGTCGATTGAGTGCATACCCGGAGATCAAACCAAATGCCTGGGCTTCTTCCTCAATTGTGGCTAGAGCGGTTTGGGGGGACAAGGGTGACCACAGCGATGTCATTTGCGTAGGCCAGGATTTTTGTTTCAAGCCCATGAAATCTAGTTGGCTTAATTTCGTTATTGGCCTCCAGCTTCCGAATCAAAGGGTCGATGTATAGGGCAAAAAGAAGGGGCGAACACGGACAGCCCTGCCTGGTGCCCCGTGTGATTGATAACGGTTCTGTATACCACCCATTCAGTCTCAGTCGAGCAGTCAGTGCTTTGTACAAAGCCTGTATTGCATTTATGAAACAATTGCCAATACCATACCATGTCATGACCACCCACAGATAGTCCCAGGAGACCCTATCAAATGCTTTTTGGGCATCCAAAAGTGTAAGAGGCATAAGATCCCCTGAGACTTCGGCTGCATCAAACAGAGTTATGACCCTGCGAATGTGGTCTGTTGTGCCCCTCCCTGGTATAAACCTGTGCTGGCAGGGATGGATCACTTTACCAATAATATGATTTAAGCGGGTCGCCAAGGCCTTAGAAAGTATTTTCACATCACTGTTCATAAGGGTGATTGGTCCATAAGCACCTGATTCTCTAGATGGTTTGCCCTTTTTTAAAATTGTAGTAATCTCTACCCCAGCCCAGGATTCAGGAACTGAGCTCCCTTGCTGAGCTTGACAGACTACGTCGACCAGATCCAGCCATATTATATTGAGGAAGGCTTTATAAAACTCTAGGGGAATCTGGTCTGGTCCAGCTTCCTTGCTAGACGAGAGATTGCTAAGTGCGCCATAAATCTCCTCCTCAGTCAGTGAAGTCTCGAGTGATTCCGCATCTTCGGAGGCTATACACTGTATAGGGATATCGCTTAAATATTCTCAGATCAGAATCTCCTCCCCTCGTTGTTCCTCGCAGTACAGATTTTTATAGAATTGCCAAAATTCTTCCCGAATCTCCGGTGAGCCCTTAATTAGATTCCCCCTTGAATCTAAAACTTCGAGGATCTCTCCTGTCGCTCACTGAACTCATAGCAGTGTTCCCTCCTAGCAAGGAGCCTTTCAGCTGCCGCAAGAAAACTTTGCATTGCATTTTCTGTAGTAGAATCTGAAGACTGAAAACAACAGAGCAATGTTCCAAAAAGGACTTTCATATATGATTACTATTACTTGTGGTAATGTTCATAGCAGGATCTATAATGTCTGAGAGTCATTTATATTTGACCACACTTTTGATGCCCAGGCTAAACCATTCCCAATGTTAGTTTGTTTCTTAACCTTTCTCCAGAGATGTTCTCTCATTTTCTAATTTTCTGCTATACATTTTGTCGATTTTTCTTAGCCTGAATTAGTGTGTTGCTTTAGCCTCCCACATTCCTTGTTGAGCAGTTTATCTTTCTTTGATTTGCATGCAATCACCAGGTCCATAATACATACTTTAAATGTTTCCCAAATGGTTACTATCAGGCAGAATTTTTGTTGAGCCGTTCACCCTAGATAGTTCCCAAAAGTGCACCCATTGATGGTTGAGTACTACTGTCCAATACCTATTATCTTAAGGAAGCTTTGGCTCCTATTGAGAATTCTTAGATCCCATTGGCACCCTTTATTTTAACTCCATGATAGCTTTTAGGATGGTGAAATGAAGGTTTCCTAGTGTTCTTATTGAAGACAATAAAATTGTCTTCCCAGTTCAATGAATTGATTTGTTTTCTGTATGACGAATCCGTACCTTGTCTGATTTTGAATGGGCATACAATCTATTGTATGGACATACAGCGAGGGATTATGATTTTTTCGCCAGTGATAACTCGTGTGTCTCAATGCAAGAACAAGAGGCATTGTGGGAACTTTTTGTTTCTTTAGTGTTTATGAAGTGATTATGTTCCCATTGTTACAGGTCCTGCAGTGATGGTTCGATTGGGGATTACTCGTAGAAAACCAGAAAGGTCTATTCAGAGTTAACTGTCTTTGGTGAGATTTATCAAGAATGCAACTCAACCTTTTATTTTCATTATTTTAGTTACTGCAGGTAGTTTAAAAGTGAATATGAATCTTAGTTCAGATTTTTAATGTCTTTATTTCGATCGTAAAATCATAAAAGACAAGTTAAACACAACAACAAAAACAATTCAAGAAAATCTCCACAGTTTTACAAAATCATTAAGAACGAGGTGTATCTAATATATTAAAAAGAATATGTTAAAATGGAGCAAGATATCCCTCGGTTAAGACATTATTAAACTATGTGTTCGAAAAACCAGACATTCATTAAAAATTCATCAGCAAAGTAGAAACAACTAATACATTGGGAAAACAATTTACACATAATATGTTATAGACGGGGGACGGTTGCGATCCTTCTAGCTCTTATTGCCCAAGCCCACCCTAAAAACTTGGCAAAACATATCACAATCAAGTTGGAGGTGTTTGTTTTTAGGGCCCATATAGCTTCCGAGGCTTTCCTACAGGACAGATGTTTAAAAATGGGTTTTAACCATTTTGAACGGGGTACACGATATTGGGGACAAGCAAACAGAAAATGACCCTCAGTTTCCCTACAACCTGGACAAAATGTACATAGGTTAGAAAAGGATTTATCCCAGGATGAGGTAAAGGAATTCAGGGGTAGGGACCCCACCCGAAATTGATGATAAAGCTTTTTGTCCATTGGTCTGGTGATAAGGTCCCAGTATGTTTCACGGGCAGAGTCCTGTTTAAAACTTAGAAAACGACCCGTCAGGTTCACCAAACTGGAAGCTTGGACCAGGGACAGGCGGATTGAGGCCCAAAATAAACACTTAAATTCCTTTTTTGATGGAAAGTTGCTGATGCCTGGGGAAACCCATAGATGACTAAGCCCCATTTCACACAGGCTAGTTTTCACTGAGCGAAGCCAAGGGATGCGTTCCGAGCCCCCCATAGCTTTCACCGCGGCTAGCTCCTTTGCGAAAAACACCAAATCCTCGGATGTCCATAGGCGCCTCCACAGTGACACTACTCTGAATCTGGCCGTGTCTGTTATTGGTGGACAGCCCATGTCGTGACAGAGTGGGATCAGTGGGGTTGATTGGGGCAGCCCCACCAGATTACGTAAGAACCTACACTGTATTCTATATAGACTAGTGAGGTCCTTGTAGCCCCAGAGCTCTGCCCCGTAAAGTGTAGCTGAGTTGATTTTGACATCATAAATTTGAAGGGCAGGGGCTACCCTTTTTGTGATGGTTTTCTTTTGCTCGCGCAAAAGGCAGCCAGTCATTTGGGCGAATTTTAATTGTTGGGTCTCTATTTGTGGATTCCAAGACAGGCGAGAATCCAAGGTGACCCCCAAGTACGTCATTTTGTCAACTTGTTCCAGGTTGGCCCCGTTTAGTTGAACACTACTACGTATAGGTTTTTTCCTGGAAAAAACCATGAACTTGGTTTTCCCCACATTGATTTGGAGACCATTTTTATTACAGAATTCCTCAAAATGATTTAAAGCCAGCTGTAACCCTCCCCTGGTCTTGGACAAGAGGAGGGTATCATCGGCGAAAATCAACATTGGGAATTTCGTTCCCGCCAGGGATGGTGCATCGGTGTTGATCAACTTAAAAAATTTGACTACCTGGTCTATATAGAGTAGGAAAAGGGTAGGGGCAAGAACACACCCCTGGCGCACTCCTCGTGAAACCGGAAATGCGTCTGTGGTTAGCCCCTTGGCCCCCCATCTCACCCTCGCAAAATTGTCTTGGTGTAGTCTGATGATCATTTCGACCAAGTCCCCCGGCATACCAAGGTCCCTCAATACCTGCCATAGTTTTCCCCTCGGCACTAGATCAAAAGCCGATTTCAAATCTATGAAAGCGGCATAGATGGTGCCCCCACCAAGTAAGACGACTTTCCAGAAAATCATGCAAAGCCGTAAAACCCGGTCAATAGTGCTTGTGCCATATCTGAATCCCGCCTGTAGTGGAGACAGTATTCCCTCCGATTCCATCCACCCATGTACCCTTGCCAAGAGAATGCGAGCAAATACCTTCTGGAAACAATCAATTAAGCTGATCGGGCGGTAGTTCCCTGGGTTAGATTTATCACCCTTTTTATGTATTGGGAGGATCTCCGCCCCCTTCCAAGTCTGTGGGATGCGTGCACCTCTGGCTATAGCATTTGCAATGCGGGTTAAATAAGGTACCCAAAGGCCTGTATTTGCTTTAAAAAGGTCTGCTGGAATTTCATCCAGTCCTGGGGCCTTCCCCCGCTTCGTTAACCCTAGTGCAATCTCAGTTTCCCTTTCGGAAAAGGTCATAATCAGATTGCTAGAGAAAATGGTTTGTTGCAGGTTAAATGAATCCGTTGGATCAGCCACATCCTGGCAAAATTGAGTGGAGTAGTGATTTATCCAATCTTCAGGGGGTACATGATTAGATGGTATGCGGAAGTCACCGTCCTTTCCACATCTAATAATGTCCCAGAATTTGGTCTGGTTGTTTGATTTACTGGCGGCCAAGAGGTCCGCCCAGAAATCATCCTCCCATTCTCTCTTCGCTTCCCACTGGACTCTTTTGTACCTTTGCCTGGCCGCCTTTACTTCACTCAGATCTCTAGATTTGACTGTCTTAATTAAATGGCCATGGGCCTCTCTACACTCTCTGTTATACCACTTGGCTCTAGGAGCAGGTTGAATCCCAGCGTTTGGCTTACAAGGTTTGGAGAGGAGATTGTTGAGCTCTACGAAGCATTTATCGTGTATGTCCATAGTCATATCTAAATGAGTATTACCCCTGTCACCATCAAGGGACCTCAGGTTGTTTAGTGCGTTCATCACCACCTTTTCTAATTTAGCCTGTAATAATACATCGTTGGATATAGATGTCCATTTCAGTCTCCTCCGGTCATTTGATATGGTGACGACCCCCTGGCCCCTTAGAACAAGTTCCGCTGGGCTTGATAAATCCTGCATTTTAATTGTTAGGGACAGTGGGTTGTGGTCACTTTCAGGACGCGTAACAATTTCCAAATCAAGGATTAGACACCAGTGTTCCATATTTAGGAAAATATAGTCGATACGACTCTTTCTAACGCCATTATCAAAGGTGAAATTGGCTCCTTGATCCGATTTGGTGCGACCGTTTACCGCCCTTAAACCCCAAGAGAGGCAAAAAGCGGACCAATTCAGGGCGGCCTCCGTTGCTTTGGCTAGATTTTTATTTGAAAGATCCGGAATTTTCCAGGTCGCATCTTCTGCGGACCCCCAGTTATCCTCAGGCAGGTACAATGGCTCAAAGGTACAATTAATGTCTCCTGCTAACATTATAAAAGACCCTTTGTTCCAACCCGAAAGTAAAGTATCTAAAGCCCCTATCAGCTTGGGACGACGGCCACCTGGAAGGCCTCTAGAATACATATTGATAATGAGCATGTCCTGCCCCCCTGCTTTACTCAACCGTATGGCCAGTATATCTGGGTTGTCCACTGAAATTTCAGAGACGGAATGTGACCAGGCCTGTTTAACCCATATTGATAACCCCCCTGACGCCCGTCCTTTAGGACCTTTGATAGCAGGTTTAAAAAAGTTTACGTAACCAACCTTAAAAAACGGGGCAGTAGCCCATGTTTCTTGCAGGAGGACGACCTGATAGTTGCCTATGAACTCCAACCAGTCCTCGGATACCAGACGTGTCTTGACTCCAGCTACATTCCAGGACACCATGCGAGAAGTTAACATGTCCCAGACCTCTGGGGTATCACTAACTGTCGGGATGGGAAGGGGACTCGATGGAATATCCCTTACTAGCCTAGTTTCTTCTTCGATAGAAGCGGGGATCTTCTCCCCCGTTTGTTCCCCCTGTGATCCAAATCTGTTATGGGGCGAAGACTCCTGCTTCCTTAAGATGTCCAGGGTTGGGCTAGATGTAATGGGCATTACTTCCCCGTTCCTTCTAGCTATGGTTGGCGACAATGGCGGTATATGTAGTCAGTCAACCCATTCCAAGTCTGACAGTGCCTCGAAATGGTTAGAGAGTGGGGGGTAATACGGGCGGTGAGGGATTAGGTGCTCTCGTGGCCTCCCCCCACGAAGGTTCCAATGATTGGAATCCATTGGATAATTATGACGTGAGTGAGGGTAGAAATAATCTAAATGCAGGGTCTGAATGTCACCTACACGGGCGAATCTAACTTTCCTCTGGATTTTTTCCACCACCCATGGGTCTCTAAAAGAGATCAGAATACAATCCCCTTCTAGATCTTTATCCCCCTTTCCTACCCAATCAACTCTCCTTACGTAGAGGATTTCGGTGGGAGAGGATGGGGGGAGTGGGCGATGTTTATTTAGCCAAAAGGTGACCTTGTTCCGTAGTTCCTCATGTGACTCTTTAGTGCCCTCTCTTAGCGGTGTTACCCCGGTTAGGACGATGGTGTATTGTGCCGCTTCTGGGGGTAAATTAGCTCTCGGAGGATGTAATGTTTTCTTGTTGACTGGCCTATAATGTCTGTCAGGGTAGGGGGTTTTCTTCTCTTTACCTAATAAAGGGGTTGGCGCTGTGATGTTATTGGTTTGTTGTAACTGACCATTCGCTATATGTTGTTTTACTGGCGCGTTATTGGGTACCAGAGGGTGGTTGGCTTTCGACATTGCTTGACCGCTAGCTCTACTTGTAGTAAGCGATGTCGAAGCTGCAGGCTTTACCCCCGAGTTTGACTTCTTGTTGTTATGGTTATTTGATGACCCTACGGTTGGTATAGTGTCTGTCCCACCTTTTTGGTTTGCCCTCCCTCCGGTTTTGGGACTCCCCATCCTAGAACTAGAAGATGTAAGTTTATTCAGAAGGTCCATATTAATGTTAGCAGCCGCTTCCAGGACATCAATTTTAGCGGACAATATCCTTGTTAAATCTAGGACCGGGAGCAATAAAGATTGAAACATTGTTTCCAATTTGGCTAGCAGGACCTCGTCACTACTAAGGCATGTAGGACATGGATTAGAGGACCCGGGGTGAACCAGTGAGGGGCAGTATACTACGGGTTGTTTGGGGGTGATCTGTAAGGGGGAGTGACTAGCGCTGTTCGCATGATCTATTTTAAGATGTTTTTGTTCCTTGTCACTCTGTGGGCTTGAGGCGTGTTTTCTTTTCCGAGAGGTCTGTTTAATAGTGACTGGTTGCGGGGCTGGCACACTGAATAAAATAGGGGCCTTTGATGGAGGAGAACCGCCCGTGCTACTCACGTCGTCCTCGGAATCATTACTATCAACTTCAAAGCTAGACAGGATAGAATCAGTGTTCGAGACCATAGTTACATTGGCCGTATGTGTTTTAACACCATCCCCGTCTGCGTGTACAATTGCTTCTGTTTCTAAAGTTGTAATACAGTTGAACGCTGCGTTCGTTATGGGACTTTTTACATGGGCCAGGGCGCCTATAGAGGAGCGTTTCCCTGTAACTAAGTCCAAGGACAGTCTGTGTTCTACCTGTTCAATTTCCTTTTCCAAAATTCCCGTCGCTCTAGAAATAAATGCATCGAGGGGACCTGAGACAACACCCTTAGAAGTTTGTATGTGCACAAGGCGCTGTTTCCCCGATCTTAAAGGCATGTTTAAAAAAGGGATGAAGTTAATACTAATGAATGGACCTCTAGGTGAAACTAGGTGGGGAAGGGATATACAGAATATAAGACAAACCAGGACCCCTGGCCCAACCCAACCTTGTCCGACCACGGACGGCCACAGACGGTCCCGCCCTTGTCCCGGGCTTCTCCCGGCGCCCTCCCGCGCGCTCCCGCGCAGCGGGGAGGCTGTCCGACTTTTATAGTTACTTAGATTGGAGGAGGCCGAGGGGGTGGGGCCGGCAGGGAGAGCAGCCCAGATGGAGGCGGGCGCGCGTGGGCTCCTGGACCTTGGAGTCCCCACGCCACTCGCTCGCAGCCCTGCCGGTCGACCCTGAAGGCAGGAACGAGATTTGCCCCTTGTGCAGTAAATCCTGCCGCTGCTAACCTCGAAGCGGGACCCGCGAAGCGGGTCCGGCGAGGCGTGAAGGTGACAGCTGGCTCAGAGGGCTCCCGCTAACAGGCAACAGCAATCCGTCCTTTCCCGATATGCAGCCAAGTGTGGAAGGAATCCAACGAGTTGAAAAACGCGTTGGAGCTTTAAAGTGCTCAGGTGGGGGTGGGGCCGGCAGGGAGAGCAGCCCAGATGGAGGCGGGCGCGCGTGGGCTCCTGGACCTTGGAGTCCCCACGCCACTCGCTCGCAGCCCTGCCGGTCGACCCTGAAGGCAGGAACGAGATTTGCCCCTTGTGCAGTAAATCCTGCCGCTGCTAACCTCGAAGCGGGACCCGCGAAGCGGGTCCGGCGAGGCGTGAAGGTGACAGCTGGCTCAGAGGGCTCCCGCTAACAGGCAACAGCAATCCGTCCTTTCCCGATATGCAGCCAAGTGTGGAAGGAATATGAATCTTAGTTACTTTCTTGGATTATTTTTGCAACTCTTCCATCAGAAACTAGAGTCCATGGCTGTTGAGTGCTCACTGTATGTAACTACTCCTGATATTCTGTCATTGACACTGTAAAGTGACTACCCATTATTCTTTATACAATAATGTTATCTCTGAATATTCAAAATGTCTCACTTTGATCTGATCGATTTTAAGGTAACGTAAGTATTTTAATGAAGGGTGATATAGGCCGTTCACTTTGCTTTTTGCTCTGGTCATTCCCCACGGGTGAGTAGCGCGCTCTACAAATGTAGTGATTGATTGATTGATTGATTGATTTTAAATTGATTGTTGTAAGCCCTCTTGGCTCTGATGAAGGCGCCACTTTACAGTTATTATTGTCAAAATATGTCAACTCACATATAACAGGGGTGATCGTATCTAAAGAATGGTAATGGTGAACCTCACAGACTCTGTTAACAAGGACATTGAAAATAATTTGTTTGAATGACAAGAGTGGCCTTTAGGAAATACCATCTAACAACAAACCCTGGATATCAGATACAGGTTTAGAAATGTAGGGCAATTTTATTTGGAATATTGATCAGTTTTTGGCCGTGCCTTATAAAGAAGTGTCCACTTTGATGTTTAATATATTTATGCACAGTACTGGTTGTTGGTGCAGATGGTATGCAAAATGGCTGCATTAATAGAAATACTGTGGGGTGGGTGACTGATGATGAGCTATCACAATGTTTCCACTTCTCTGTGAGAGAATGTTTCTGAGAAAAATGAGGTTTGTGAGTTCAAAACATCAAGAATTCTTATGGATAGGTGTGTATGATACAAAACAAAAGTACAAGGAATCTGCATAGCATGTACTCGATCTTGCATTAAAAATTCTACTTCCCTAAATGTATATATATATATATATATATAGTGCGTTTATCATGTGTTGATTTTCATCACACTTGCATATTTGAACACTGTGATGTCTTTGTTGCAGAAAAGTTATAACATGTCCACATTGAGTGCTAGACTTTTTCCAAAACAGAACCACTGAACTACTGTACTTATTCTCTTGTTATCCCAGAGTTCTGTACTTCTGCATACAGGGTTGGTCCTTGTCTCCTATATATCAATAACATGTAATAGTAGGTATGCAGCAAATATTTAGCCATTAAATTAGGCAAGCAACCTCCCTAAAAAATTTTCATAGTAGTCGTTTGGAGCTTGAACCATCTTCCCAAGATGTCCTCAGCCTTGATTCCGGCTCAGACCCAGAAGTCCTCCTTGCATTGCAACAGTCCCTGGCACTCACTGCAGAGCTTTTCCTGGCAATCTCAATCCAGATTGCCAGGCATGCCTTGTTGCCAGGCTGGGTGTTGCGACACCTAAACCACAGAGTACTTTTCGAGGACCTCTTACTTAAAGACCACAAGTTTCTCTGTAGCAAAGTTTGTGACCCTCTCTGTATGCTCCTTGGACATGTAGGGGGGTAAAATATGAAATAAAGAAACAGTATGGAAGTGGGCGATGTTCATGCAAAAGGATCTATTAGGTATGGCCATACCTCCACTTCCACCATGAAACTCCCAGTTTGTCAGGATTGTAGTATGTTTACTACTGTTTTGGTATTCACGAACTACAAGTGTAATTTTACCACGAGTAAATTCACGACTGTGAGGATTCCACAGTCATGTAATTTCTAATAGGAAAACTACACTCGCAGTTTGTGAATACCAAAACAGTAGTAAAAAATTGTAAACTTACTACAAAGTGTAAATTTACCTTTGTGAATCAAGCCCTTTATCTGCTGCATTTTTAGCTGTTAATCTGATGTTAGAAACTGCTCTACTACATTAAAAGTAATTTTTCTATCCTTACTGACACGGCAATTGGCACAACTCTTTTATATGCTGCAATAAAGTTTCAGCTTCAACTGTTACAGTAAAATCTTGGGAATGCCTGGCCCATTTGTGTTAATTAGTTACGGTATTATTGCGCGGAAATAGGCCGGTCATTACCATAAAGAAATGGAACTTCATTTTAAGTCACCGAGCATGCGAGTCCATAAAATGATTTTGCACAGAAGGGTACAGCATGAACCGAATATGCCTTCAGCTCCAGAGCAGGAGCTCGCAACGTTTAATTTCCCTCTGTCAAATTTGATAAGTAGCTGCACTGCCGCCTCGGCCTTATGGTCGCCTTTTGTGTTAGAATTCTAGATTTCTTGTTGGAGTTTCAATTTTCCTGTTTAAAAAATGATGTGTGTCCCGATATTCAAACATGGCAGTACAGGAGCGGCAACAAATAATAACACACAAATAATAAACTGATTATAGATTGGATTTCTGAAACTCCAGGGGAGGGGGGAGAGGAGAGGTGTTACTGTGCTAATTAACATATAACATGCCAATTTCACACCAGCCAAGCCCGTTCTCCGAAAACGTCATTGGTTGCCTGTGCAGAACAGGATCACACAAACAATTTGTTTGGTTCATAAATATATTTATGGTGCAATAGCTAATTTTTCCAAAATCTAAATTAACAAAATACTTGCCTTCATGACCCCTGCCCTCATCTTCGCTAACCATTTGCCCCCTTGAACGTGTGGGGGCAAATCTTTTTCAATGTTGGCTCCCAGCCTATGGAACTACCTCCCAGAAGACTTGAAGTCTCCTACTTTCAATTCAGGGAGAAACCTAAGACTCGTCGTTTAATACTCGGACACAATTCTGTGTAGTCGAAAGTCTCTCCTTACTCTCTCTGCGCCAGGAGACCCTAGAGTGTAAGTGCACTCTGCCAATACGAAACTTGCATAACATAACATAACATAACGTAACATAACGTAATATAACATAACATAACATAACATAACATAAACATTTTTGGGGGGCTCCTGTTAGGACCAGCTTTGAATATATGATCCAGCTCTTTCATGCCCTCTTTAGACAGGCACATGTGTCCAAATTCTAAATTTATTTAGATCTAACATTCAGGGATAGTGACGTGTGTTTTCAATATTGTAACACAACAGCAGCTCACTTATACTAGTGCAATAATTAGTCCTTGTGACACCCTCCAATTTCTCAAATGTGAGGTCCTGTTGTGATCTAAAAGTAATTTTTTTAACAATGTTCCATGAAACTTAAACACATTTCTCTGTAAAATGTCTTTAATTGGCCCACCCACATTAAAAATAAATGACAGGAAAACGGAATTCAAATACATCTTTTAAGAATGATTCAAGGTCCTCGGGACAAGACTTTGCAGAACAGAGCGGGTTATATCAGGGGGCCCCTTGAAATGCTTGTGTATTTGCCCAGAGCCCACTTTGCCCATGCCCTAAAATGTCTCTGTTTAATACGACGGACAGCACGCGGCCAATCTAACAGCAGGTCCAGCTCAGGCGGTACTGCCAACACCAGAGAGCTCAACCGAAATGTCCTTGCTAAAGTCCTACAACAGGTTCCAAATCGGAACAAATATGAGTAACAAAACACTATCCTGGCTTCAAAAAACATTTTCTTTCTAAGCAATCCCTTAATCTCAGCCTCAAACTATCAGTATGGGTAAGGAAACTGGCTAGCGTGAAGAATGTATAATGCGTCATCCAGTTGACGTACTGAACATAGTAACCCGGGCTGAGTAGGCAAAGCCGGACCCGATGGGGCCTGGGGTCAAACGCCGTCCAGGGGCGGGAAGCCTACCTCGCCCAATTTAAATTACGGCTACAGAGGGGGCAACCAGGATTAGTCCCCAAGGGGCGAGCACGGCCCCCCAATCAGGGGGCGTGCAAGCTAGGGCAGGGGGGATAAAAAGGGCCAGAAGGCATTGAAGCGCTAACCTTGCAAAACTGAAACAGCAACGCAGCATCCAAAAACTCATCACTGCTTGAAGGCAAACGCCGGCAGGTACGCAAAACTCACCGCTGCCAGACGGCATAATCGCCTCGGCAAGCAACCAAAACCCTTTGGCTGTCTGATGGCATAATCGCCGCGGCAGGCACCCAAAGCTCAACACTATCAGAAGGCACTGGATAGACAAAGACGATACTCTCTGAGGAAACATGCTGACAATTCTGCAAACTCAATTGACCGCTACCCGCGGCCCATCACTGAGCTGACCATGTGATACAACCTCAACTGTGACAAAGCGTCACACATCAATAAGACAACCTAAACAGCGACTAAAAAATTCAAAATGAATGTGGAGTAATGAGGCTACTGCCTCAGTATCCAAAAACTCACCACTGTCAGAAGGAATCTGACAGACGAAAACAAGACAGACAGGCAGGCAGCCACAACCACCCCCGCTGAGGAACTGGAAAAATCGCCCAGAGTGGACAAATAAGGAGAAAGAAGACTTTATACTGACCCAGGCCCAAGACTAAAGAGGAACGAGCTGGTCCAGATTTTCGAGGAGCCCCCACCTGTAACCAGCCCGGAGCGGTTCTTCACTGTTCACAACCCAGCCGCTCAACGATCCCCGTGAAAAGGAGCAGGCGAAGCAGTGCATCTATTGGAGTGGTAGAGCGGAGCCAGCGGGTCAAAGAGGACGCCTGCAGCGTCAAGGTACCAAAGCCGGATGACCGCGGGAGGCGGCCCCTGGACGGAAAAGACAGGCCAAGGTTGGACACGCCTAGGGCATAGAGCAGCATTCGCATGCTACAGAAGCATGGTCACGCCGAGACCGAAGCCAGGCGGGAAGCGAGAGCAACTGGAATACGGCCCCGGGCATAGAGAATTAACTGCCCCAGAGCCGGAAATTCAAGACGATCCCGGGCAGCAGGAGAGGCCGGGTTTGGGGTCTCCATCTACCAGCGCAGCAAAGAAAAGGCGCAAATGGTGCCGGTACAGTCTCAATTTCTGGCCAGCTGGGGGCTTGAGTCTTTGGAATTCAAAGGTGCGTACAGAGCACGTGCGAGCTTGGAGTCTGGGGCCTCCCACAGTCCGAACGGTGCTGGGACAGTCTCAGTGTCTGGCCAGCTGGGGGGTTGATTCTTTGGAATTTAAAGGTGCATACAACGCACAGGCTAAATTATCTGGAATTTAAAGGCGCACACAGAGCATGTGCGATCTTGGAGTCTCCCACAGTTAGAAAAGCAACATTCCTATGGCCCATAGGAAACAACTGGGGAAGAGTGAAGAGGACCCTGTGTGAACACAATACTGAACCAGAACAATTTGGGGGCTCAAGCTACAGCAAGTTAAGACTCTTGCACAATTGGACATCTTGGAATAAGGAGCAAGGCAGCACTGGGTGCAACAGGAATGGCCGGCAAGCGGGGAGTAACCAGGAGAAGCACACAGCCCCCGGCCCATTTCAGGGAGGACCAGGCAGCCCCACAGAAACACGGAAGAGAAGGGGGCCCAAGCTGGTTCACGACCTGCAAGCAATGCTGGAGTAGGCAAGAGCACTGGTGGCTTTAAAGAGACAGAGCTGGGTGGACCGGCAGATAAAGGAAAGTGCCCAAGTGAAGGAGAAGAGGCCACAGCAGGCTTTCCAAGCACGACCACCCCCCAAGAAGTCAGGGGCACAGGGCATGCAGCCAAAACAGTGGCCCCTACAAAGAGAAAAAAGGGAGCCGAGAAGCGGGGTATGAACCCCCACAAGCCAAGAGCAAGAGGGCTGCATCTCCAGAGCATGTGGATAGCCAGAGGAGGAAGAGAGCAGCGAGGACGGAGAGCCTGCAGCCAGCACAACAGCCGCTCAGGAGACACATGGGAGACAAGACAGCAAGAATAACAGCAAGAGTGGTAAGCATGGCACACCGAGTGGCAAGCGAGGGCACGGGAGAGGGCAAAGAGCGGAATGGAAATCAAGCCAAAACATACATTTGGGTACCCAGCTGGGAGTGAACAATGCGGCATTGCATCGGGAATCCTGGAATGGGGGGGGGGGCAGCGTATCCACCAGCATGGGGGCCATGGTGGCAGTGGCCAGGAGTAGGTGTCCCCTTCCCTGGTAACACCCCATGGGACTCAGGGGCCCAAGGGGCAGCACGACACCCGACCAAAGGGCGGACAAGGGAAGTCACACAAAAGGGGCTGCAAGCAAGGAAACAGGGTCAACAAACCAGGCGCAGCAGGGGGAAGTGACAGGAACAGAGGCAACCCCTCATGGGGGTACAGGGGCGGAGAGCTCAAGTACAGCCAAGACGTGGAGCAAGACACGAACAGTAAGCCAGCCAGTGAGTACTTGCGGCCCTCTTCCAGCGACCCTCCCACAACCACGAAACTCTTAGGGCTGGCCAACCTCATCCCATTAACAGTTAAGGAGAGGATTTGGAGAAAGGAGTTCATTGACATCTTTTCACTACTGGAAGTGTGGCCGGCAAGATTAGACCTGGCAACACAAGACAAGAAGGAGGATGACAGGAGGTCACCCGGGAACCCAGAGTGGAACGATCAACAGAAAAATGGCTAAAAGCGTTCAAAGTATTGGCATGCGTCTTCATTGAGAAATTCTCTCAAAGCGCAGCAGAACTGATCTTGAATGAACAGAAGTTACACGAGGCGCAGGAGGAGTACCAGGCGATGCATTGCTAAGATACGATGAGGGCTTCAGGGAGAAAATGCAAGTATGATCGATTATGGGGTGGGACTGTCAGGACATGGAGTGTTTCATCAAACACATGGTGGCGGCAAGGGAAGGTGTTGGGTCAAAAAAGAGCAATTTTTGTCCTTATGGGAGTAAGGGCAATTTCGAGGGGCAAGGAAAATAATTCAAAGGGAAAAACCAGGCAGGAAACAAGTCAAATAAACCATGTTGGAAGTTGAGAAAGACGAATGTAAGTGGGGGGCATCATGCAGGTTTAAATACGTTTGTGGAACATGCAGTGGTAACCATCCCACAATAGGCTGTAGACAGGCCACAGGGCCAGGGGACAACAAGGACAAGACAGGCACAAAGAAGTGAGGTGCAGGACCCCCGGTGGGGACAACAGGGACAGGGGCGGGGGACAGACGCTACTGACACCCGTTGAGGCAAGCAGGCTGTTATATTTGTAAAAGACTACCACAAAGCAGGAGACAGACAGCTGTTAGCAGAAGGTTCCACACAGGGTTTTCCAATTCCCTACAAGGAACATAGGTGAGCCTGGGAGAGTCTGAACCTGAAATCAGTGAGAGAAAACCCCCAGGTGGCTAAACACAAAGTAGAAAAGGTAATGCAATTAGGGCGAGTGGCCCTTTCACCTCCCCCCAATGAAGGATATGGGGTATCACCGCTCGAAGTGGTGCCCAAAAAGGAGCCTTGGAAATTCCAGCTGATCCATCACCTGTCCCACCCCGAAGGGGAGTCCATTAACGACTGGTTAGAACAGGGAGCATGCACAGTGGCCTACTCATCTGTGGACGGTGCAGTAGAGCTCATCAGGCAGGAGGGTAAGGGAGCCCTGATGGCAAAATCGGACATAGAGTCAGCCTTTAGGCTATTGCCAGTGCACCGAGACAGCTACCACCTGTTGGGCTTCAAACTATAAGGGTAATACTACTATGACAAATGCTTTCCAATGGGGTGCTCGATATCATGTGCGCACTTCGAGGCGTTCAGTAGTTTTCTGGAGTGGGAATTGGGAGGCCGCGCCCCGAAAGGGTGGTGGGTCCACTACCTGGATGATTTCCTTTTCATTGGGAAGGCAGGCTCAGGGGAATGCGACAACCTCCTAAATAATTTGATAAACTTGGCCCAAGAGTTAGGCATCCCTTTAGTGCAGGACAAAACAGAAGGGCCAACCACAAAACTGTCTTTCCTTGAGATAGAGTTGGATTCCGTAGCGGGGGCGTGCAGATTGCCGCTAGAAAAAGTAGATGAGCTCTTGGAGACCATAGGGAGACTGAGGCAGCAGAAAAAGACAACGCCGGGCGAAGTGTAGCAGCTGCTAGGAAAACTAAACTTTGCCTCACGGGTGAACCCAGTGGGGCGCACCTTCGCGAGACGCCTGGCGTGGCTAACCAGGGGCATGACAAAGAAGCACCACAGGGTCTGCATCACACTAGGGTAAGGAAAGACCTGGGGCAATGGGAGAATTTCTTGTCAGATTTCAACAGCACCTTAATATGGCGAGATCCGTGGGTGCAAGCAGACGAGCTGGAGCTCTACAGGGACTCAGCCGGCGGGTTTGGATTTGGGGCAATCCTAGGGACCGCATGGTAAGCAGGGGCTTGGCCCGAGGCCTGGCAGAAGGGTGGGTTCACAAAAAATATATCAGTTTTGGAGTTATTCCCAATAGTAGTGGCTTTCCACCTTTGGACCCAGCGGCTAGCTAATAGGCAGATAATGCTATGGTCAGACAACCACGCAGTGGTGCAGGCCATCAATACAGGATCAGCAAAGTGCCCTGCAGTGGCAACCCTGCTGCGGAGGCTAGTCGGCTGCCAGCTTAGGGGCAACATCGCTCTCAGGGCGAGACACATCCTTGGGATAGACCACTCAGTTGCGGATGCCATTTCTCGTTTTCAATGGGTAAAGTTCCGAGAGCTGGCCCCAGATGCAGACAAGGGAATGACCCCGATGCCAGAGGAAGTGTGGGCATGAGTGGACTTGGGTTGAAAACATTACTGAACAAGGCACTGGTCCCGAAGACGGACACCCGGTACGGTAAGTGTTGGGAGCTATTCAGGGCCTGGGCAGGCTTTTGTAAGGGACCAGGGCACTGGAAAGGAGGAAGTCCTAGGGTTCATAGATTGGACTTTCACGTCAGGCAAAACGAAAACCAGGGCACAGGCGTATGTGAACACGGTGGCATACTACATGAAATTGACAGCCAGAGAGGACCCAACTAGGGCTTTCCAATGAAACGAGAAATGGCTTTCCAATGCAGGATGGCTATGAAAGGCTGGGGTAGGCTACAGGAAGCAGAAAAAGACGCAAGGTGGCCCATCCACTTTAGCTTGCTGCGAGGAATGGTGGGGGCCCTGTCAGGGGTATGCGACTCACGACAATAGACAATGCTCTTTGGAGCAGCCTTCACACTGGCATTCTTTGGGCTTATAGGGTCAGCGAGCTGGTAGCCCCATCAGTCAGGAACCCAGAAGCAGCTTGTATCCGCAGAAAGGACATAGAAATGGGCAAAGAGGGCATGGACATACTACTGCGGCGGTCCAAAACAGACCAGACAGGCAGGGGAAGTTGGACCAGAATACATTACATTAGGGAAAAACCTGCTGCCCGGTGGGCTTACTGCAGGAATACTTGGGGCCGGGTGCAGGGGGCGATGGGCCACTCTTCAAGCATAAAGACGGGTCATACCTCAGCCGCTTTCAATTTATAGCAGTGATGAGGAAGCCCCCGGAGGAGATGGGTCTCCCGGCGAGGAAGTTTGGTTCCCAATCATTCAGAATAGGGGTGGCCCCACAGCCGCAGGACTGGTTTGGGATGGGGAGCGAATTAATGGCATAGGGCGCTGGGCTTCCAGCGTATTTAAGCATTACGTTCGCCCCACAGTGTACTGAGCCCAGTTTCTCCTCTCCCCGCCTCACCCGTCTAGGTCCGAACAATGCACAGAAGAAGGTGTGGATTATTGGGCACTCCTACGTGACGCGGGCCTAACATTTGGGTGACGGCCAGATGCGAAGTCGGCAGGATATGGCTGCGGGACACCGAAGTTCTCTCGTAGGGAAGCTCGGAAATGAAACGGGACCAACTGCTACCCGCGGCGCGGGAAGCATTAGAGAAGGGTGGCAGACTGGACGCAGTGTACATGGGATGCCTCATGGCAGGGCCACTGAGGGAGCCAAGAGGGAATGTGCCACCATAGAAAGAGTAGATGTGATGCTTTGCAGGACCCTGGGGGATGCATCACGCAGTGGTTCAGAGGGAGGAAGATGCAGGGATTCAGCCTCAGGAGATGAGTAGTTGCTCAAGCAAGGACCTTGGGATGCCACACGGCACGGACCCCTGGGAGCAGGGAGGGCCCACGGAAGGGTACAGGACAAGCAGGATGGCACTTGCAGCCCGGGCAGGTCCAGACAGACACCCTCCAAGTCGGTAGCAAGTTGAAGCCTAGACCCGTGAATCAGAGGCCCAGACAAGGGGTCCCTCCCCTCCCGGGAAAATTGGGTCCATACTGCATGCAAAGATAAAAGTAAATAATGTAAATGTATAGCATGAACATTGAATGAGCAAATGCTATGTCCATGAGCGTTACCAAATGTGTAAACATGTGAAGTTGGAATAAACTGCAACTTTTTAAGGCACCAAAAGCACGTTGTCAGTGGTGATTTATGGTTAAAATTTTTGGTTGGTAGGGGGTGGGAAAGGGAGGGTGACTCGCCACCTGGAGGGGGTTCAGTTTCTCCCAAGAGTTTGCAATATAAATATACAAATACACATGGAGAACCGATGTTTATTGAATTTATTCAGTGCGTGTGTATTACCAAAATGAACAAAATCATAAGGAGGGATAAGTCTCTGGATGCGCTTGTTTTTATTTTAGCATCACTGCAATTAAATTGTTTTGATTGCTGACAGAACTGCATGACCTAATCATGCTCAATGAGACAACTAATCCTTAGGCATATTTGCAAATATTTTTCGGGATTTGCTATTGTACACACTAAATGTCATACCAGATGAGTTTTTTTTTTAATTACACGTTAAAAAGTTGCTTTAAAAAAAAAATACTGGCCCATTTATAAAGTGTGGTGAAAAGGTAAACGGCAAATTAAGCAGTATTACAAAGATACTGCAGCAACGGGGGGGGGGGGGGGATGGGAGGGGGTGTAGCCCCGGAACAATTCAACGTGAGTAAATAATTTTTTCCAGCCACAGTTTTGATAGGCTGGCCCTCAGGATTCAAGCAGGCAAGGTTCAACATGAGCACCCTCTGCACTCCCTTGTACTGATCTCATAAACAAAGGATATCATTTTAATTTTTAGGTTTTACCTCAGTAGTACCAAGTAGCGGTGCTTTGAAGTACTACATATAGGGCCCAAGTCATATATATGGCACCTATTATTTACACCTGTCAGGAATTCACTTGAGGAATCCTGGAAAATGTAAATGGATTTACTACAATGAATTTCTCTGCCACTAGTCAGAGAAATCTACAGTAGTAAATGCCATACACATGCTGGGTAACTGGTGTAACAAGGCATAGCTACCTTGTATGAATACTAAAGCCCGCACACGTACATTTGTGGGCATTTAAGTATTACATCCCAAGCCTTCAATACTCAGGATATAGAACTAAAGTTACTTCAGCCTAGCGCTGGAGTAACTTTCATTCTAGGATGGAAAGCATTACTTGTCACTCCCATATTTGCTAGGGGTTTATGGTAAGGGTGTTCTCTATGGGAAAAAATGTTTTCCCAAGGAGGACAGAATACATTAATTTTGGGTTTGCACAAGGGGATCTATTACTTCTCTGCCTACATTTTGACAAATTTCGACACATTGAGAATTGAGCCCATGGAAGATTTCAGATGATATTTCCAGGAGGTTGTATTGGAAGGCTGTGATGGTGCGGATTTCCAGGCATACTATTGGGAATGTTTTTGATATCCAGAAGTAGATGTTCTGCACCCCTATGTAGGCTTACTTCTATGGGTCCAGACTTCCTCTTTTTCCATGAATAGAGCCTATAGCTGTTATCCCAGAAAATGAATACACAGTGTGCCATTACCATGCAGTGAAAAGCACCCTCCTGTATTGCTTTGCTAAATTGTCCATTTTGTTAGTGTTCTAAGCTTGTGGAGAACCCCTCCACCAGACAGATAATAGCTTATTCTTCATCATACTGGTACTACCACCTGTGCCCCTGTGCCTCTAGAGACACCAACCCCATCTGCCCCTCAAATGTACCAGTCACACCAATGCATCCTGGCTATCGAAGGATCTCCCATGCCACTTGAGGCCCTCCTATCCATCCCCCCACTCACAACTCACATCCTATAACCCAGCTACCAGGGGCACAATCATCTGCCCTTCCTCTTGACTATCCCCAGGTCACCAAATGCAATCATGTACACACCATCATTCCAGCTGCTCTAGGTATTCCTATTTGCTCTCGCCCCTGGCCATCAAAGGTAGCCCAGTCCAACCCTCCCGCCTCACTTTCCGTCAGCAGCAGCAGCAGCCCAACCTGTGCAGGCAAGGGAGGGCAGCCTTGAGCGCCAATGGGACTATAATGGACTATAAGTAAAAAAAAAAAATCTTCTGTTGAGTGTGTGAGTGTGTGAGTGGGTATGGATGTGTGTGTGCGCTTGTCGCTGTGTGTCTTTGAATGTGTGTGTGGAGTCAGAAATGTATTTGTTTTATGCCACAACCCTCCACCATTGCAAATTGATAGTATTTCTTAGTAACCCCTGGCCTGTTATGATAATCCCGGCAGAATTGTAGCAATTCGTGGCAAATTGTGAGCTGCTGTTACCATGGCGTCAACTAAAGGATTGCGCTTTCCCTGGCAGATTACAGGAAAATCATGGCATCTTTTTTGCATCCATGGTGTCATGGTGCCTTGGTGCCAATCTCTTGCATAATGCTTGTCGCGCTAGAATGGGGGTCATTCTTCACACATTGTGTCATTCAAGGAACAATCGTGGCCAGCCATGCAAAATGACTGTTTTGCCGGTGTGGAGTAGTTCTTGACATCTGGTGGGCATCCATTGCCTAGTGGTACCTAACCGTGGCTGGCTGATCCAGGTACAATTGTGGTAATTCCAGACATATTAAAGGGAAGCCACAAATTAATAGTAATAATAGTGCTTCTGGCAGTATGGTGGTAATTCTTGCCATGTTGTGGGCATCAACTGCACCATGGTACCCAAGCCTGCTCTAATGATGGCCCATATTTTGGTGGCATTTCATTGAATTCTCTAGGCACCCTTGGCTTCTTCCGAGGCATAATCCTGGACCTGGCTTAAAAAAGGTAGTTGTTTTTGGCATCTGGTGAGCAGCCATGGTGTGTTGCCGATATGTCACGTATGTGAATTATTTTGAATACATTAATGTCCGAGCAGGTTCAGAAAAGAGATGAACCTAGGCCTAGGTTCATCTAGGCCTAGGTTCTAGATGAACCTAGAACCTAGGCCTAGGTTATGGAGACATTGTTGAGTATGAACCTAGAACCAAGATGAACCTATGAACCTAGAACCAAAGCCTAGGTTATGGAGACATTGTTGAGTAATGCAAAAGCCATTCCATTGGTAAATGTTTGTGTATAGTGTTTGCTGCTGTCATCTTGCAGCTTCGTGACAGGATACATATAGATGGAGTGCTAGAGCCCCATTCAACGGTACTCTATTTACTACCAGAGAAGGATGAAAAATAAGTCAGCTTGTGAAAAATTAACTGTGAGGTTGCAGACAATGTCTGTGACTGAACCATTAGCCTACAGAGATTTAAATCTGCTTTTCTTATCAACTTCACAAGCCTTCATATTACAGGAATTGTCTAAATTAAAACTGCAGAAATGTACTTAGCACTAACTTTGTGACAGCATGAGTGGTGTGATTAGCTATAACCCTTCGTGCGATTCAATTTTTTTTCTCAGTGAAATTTGCAAAATTCACTGAAAATCATTTGGGAATAAGCATAACTTAATCACGTTTGCTGGTGGTACCTTAAAGTACTTGGCATCCAAAAATAAATGAGTTCAGTTCAGAAAACTTTATTTCGGTCAATACGACCATAAAAAGTGCAGCAGTAAAAATAAACAAATACAGCAACAAAATTATTTCTCAGTATCAAAATTGGGAAACACCTGTAGTTTTAAAGTCTTGATTTCCCTATAAAATACAGAAACTGTATTAGGGGCATGTGAATTATGCTATACAAATCTGGAGATGCATTATAATAGTGAATAAGTAATTAAAACAACTATCATAAAAAGTAAGGTAAAAGCACAATATAACAAATCGATCAAGGTTAAAAAGGTAAGCAATTATAAAAAAAATCAGTAAATCATTGCCACATGCCCTGAAGCTCATTTAATAATTTTTAGTAGGGCCCTTCTTGTACACCACATAGAGAACAGAAATTTAGAAACTGAAAACACAATCGGGGTACTGAGATCTGATTTCAAGATCCGAAATGCTTCCAGATGGTTCCTGGATCCAATGTTTCTACAGATCTGTGTCAGCCATCGCCTTCGCGCCTTACGGTAACCGGGGCAAGCAAAAAATACACGTAGGACTGTTTCGGCAGGGAAACCACAAGCGGGGCACCGTGCCTCGCCGTCCTTGCTCCATTTCACTGTGTAGGAGCGGAGTGGTAGGACCCCAAACCTAAATTGTAAAAAGATCTTCCTTGCCTCCACCGGTGAGATCATGTCCAGTATTGGCTCAAAGCGGGCCACGTCCTTGACTTCCAAGAAGGCCATGGAAAGTTTGCCCGTCCTGGGACAGGAGTGAAGTTGTGCGCTTCTATATTCTAGATACCAGGAATTAATACGTTTTCTTGTGGTTTGGGGGCAAGCATGGTCTGGGTCCGTCCAACAATTGCCCAAGCCCAAATTGGTTAGTACGGATTTTATGTGTGCAAACCAAGTTAGTTTAGCTGCGCCCCTAGCTGACATAACCTCCGCTTGCTCCTCCCTATATGGCTCTAGTTCTTGAGTGGACCACAAGCGCCGCCAGTATAGAATTGGTCCGAGGCTCGGTGTATCAGTTATCGCCATTAGTCCTGAGTCCAATCGTATTGGGATCAGCGGAGTACTCATTAGGAGTCTATACAGCTGTCTCAGAAATTGATTTTCTACTTTAAGAAGGGCATCTAGTTTAGAGTGACCCCATAATTCAGCACCGTAAAGTACTTCCCCTCTAGCTTGGGCATTAAAAATGTCTAGGGCTGGGCTAACAGCTCCCTTGCTTGATTTATTATATACCTTTAGTATGCCGCCAGTCGATTGGGCTAATTTTAATGTGCACTTGGTGATATGTGCCTCCCATTTCATATTTTCAGCAATGGTAAGACCGAGATAAATAAAAGATGACACTCTTTCCAGGGGTTTTCCATTTAGTTGAGGATTAGAACGAGAACTTTTTGGGCTGTTAAACACCATATATTTAGTTTTCTGTAAATTGATATCTAACCCTCTTTCTTTACAAAAAAGTTCGAATTTGTCCAAACCCCTCTGGATCCCCATAGGGGATTTTGAGACCAGGAGAGTGTCGTCAGCGAACATCATTGCTGAAATATGACGGGACGCTAACTTCGGAGCATCTAGATCTTTTACCGTTGTCAGTTCATTAATTAGCCCATTGATGTAAAGACTGAATAGTGCCGGTGCTAAAACGCACCCCTGGCGTACCCCACGATTAACGGGAATTGGGGCAGTAAGTTGGCCGTCCTTCCCGAATCTGATTTGTGCGTAATTATCTTCATGCAATCTCCTGAGGAGATTGATGAGATATGTATGGACCCCCATTTCAGAGAGAACTGACCATAGCTTTCCTCGTGGCACCAGGTCGAACGCCGACCTCAGGTCTACGAATATCAAGTATAAGCTTCCCCCCTGTAGGCAAACTGTCTTCCAGTATAGAAGCTGTAACCTTAGTACCTGGTCCAGAGTAGATATATTTTCTCTGAACCCCGCCTGAAGAGGAGACAGGATCCTGTTTTCTTCCATCCAGGTTTGTAGCCTGGCTAGTAAGACCCTAGCAAATAGTTTCTGGGCTATATCTATTAGACTTATGGGTCTATAGTTTGTTGGCAATAGTGGAGACCCCGTTTTAAAGATGGGAATAATCTCCGCTCCCAACCAGCTATGTGGGTTATGGCATTAAAAAGACCAATAAAATACGGGGACCAAATAACTGGTTCACTCTTGTATAAGTCCCCGGGGATCTTATCCAGACCGGGGGCTTTACCTGGGGCTATTTTTAGTAGGGCACCTTCAATCTCCTTTAAGGTTATAAGTGGGCAAGTGATTGTACCCGGGACTGCATCACACTCCTGAATACTGTTTATACCCTCCTCAGATAGAATTGGCTTTAGAAAAGGCCCAGCCCTAGGGGGTTCTGTACAAGATTTTTCATCTGTGTAGAGGGTATGGAAGTGGACCCGCCATACCTCCTCATTCAGGTTAGTTTTGATTGCTGTGGTGGCAGTGGGGGCACCTGTTTTAACAATGCTCCAAAACATCCTCATGTCCCTGTCTCCCAAAGCCGTTTTAAGTGAGTCTCAGTTCTCCCTTTCCCAAGTCTGTTTCCCCTTTTGGGTCATTTGATTATATGACTTCCTTAAGATATTAAAAGGGAATTGTTTTTGTTTTTGATAGAGTCCAAAAGTGCCTTCTTGGCCCTACGGCATTCGCTGTTATACCATGGATGGCTGGGAGGCCTACTTGGTCTAAGGGGGACTTTCGGGAAAAAGAATGTCAATGATGCCTCCATTAATTTACTGTAGTTTACATCTACAGCTCCCAGATCTAAGACCGCATTACTTTGGTGCAAAACTGACGCCTCTTCAAACACAGGAATGAGCGCTTCGTATAGATTGCTCATCCTGTCTTGTGACTGGAGGAAGTTAGTCCAACGAACTTTCCTCCTGCAGTTAGAGATAGTTAGAAAAGGATTATTCGGGCCTTCTATGGAGGTTTTTTGTACACTACGAACCTTTATTTCCAGCACGAAAGCGTGATGGTCGCTGTCCGGTCGTAAAATAATTTTAAAATCAATCATTCTATCCCAGGAGTAAGAATCTATCAGGATATAATCAAGTATAGACCCACGATTCTTACTATAAAAGGTATAATCAGTGGATGAATCAGAGCTTGATCTCCCGTTACATGCTCTTAAAGAAAATCTTAATACCAAGCAATTCAGCTGGATTGCTAGTGGGGACCAATGTTTAACTAATGGGCATCTGGATTCCGGGATTGCCAGGAAAAGGTCCTCGTCCCCGATATTGTCCAGGGATATGCCCTCAAGAGGTTCAAACTGGCAATTGAAGTCCCCGCCAACAAAAATCACTTGGTTTGAGTTCATAGAACTTAGGAAATTAGACAGACTCTCTATCGTAGTAGATTCTTTACCTCTGGGAGTTGGCCTCGAATATATATTAATTAAAATAACGGGAGGATTATGTGGAAACTGCAATTGGACGCAAAGAATATCAATGGAGCCTGTTTCAATTTGTACCACCTTACATCCCAGGTGGGTCCCTATCCAGGTCATGAGCCCACCACACGATCTCCCTACACTGCCTTTTGTCGCCGGGATACTAAAAGTGGCAAAACCTGGATAGGTTACCTCTTCACAGGCCCAAGTCTCTTGAAACATGCAAACCTCATGTAGGTCAATAAAAGCCCCCCAATCAGGATTGCCCAGTTTATTTTTAATACCTGCCACGTTCCATGACAAGACCTTTGTTATTTGTCTGTCTTGTAGGGTGGGGGGATCTAGGTGGCATGATAAGAGGAGACACCGGTAAGGGGGTTAACAGACAAGTAGTGACCTCTTCATGTGTGGGGGCGAAGGGTCTAATTTTTCCTGCTGCACATCAACTCCTCTGGGGATAGTATCACTGATGCTAGGGAAGCCGCTCATGCTTCTACTAGCAGAACCATCCCTTTTGCGAGAGTGCACCCAATTATACTTAGACCCTTGATCCTGAAATGGAGGTAAGATACTCTCTTTATTGCATGGAGATAGTCTATTTAGTCAGTCCACCCCGTCTAGTGGGCTAAATCTATTGCCTGTCGGGACATTAAAACAGAGAGATAAATCATACGAGACCCTCTTGTTCCACAATGTGCATGGATCAGTCATTTTGGGACTAGGGCATTGTACCCATGACTCCTGCCTGCTAAACTGAAATGCACTCATCCCACTCCAGTTTAGCCCTTGTAGCATACATATTTCCTTTTTCTTTTTGTCCTTGTGTAATTGTTTCCTACTGCTGATTTATATTCATTTGTCTTTAGATTCTGTTATTATCTTTTTTTTTAGTTTGTATTCCCCATACTCCCCCAGAGTCATCATGGCTACCAAAGAGAGGTGACCCTACTTACACCGGCGCAGGGTGAGGACATTAGGCCATACAACATTTTTTCTTTGTCCTAGTAGATGTCTGCACCTTTTTGTTATGCACTGCACCAGCACCCCCTTTAGATTGGCAGCAGGCCTCAGGGCCACCAAGGGCTAAAAGGGTGTGGAGCAGAAACTCCACTGGGGGCAGGTACAATACTGAACATGCCATGGAAGTACCATCACACATGCCCATCAGCAGGAAGTCATCGATGAAGAACAAGAACTTCTGGACAACCTCTGCATTGAGGTGGTGAGAGGTAGGTGATGTTTGACATCCTTTTTAGGATTAAATTGTTTTTTTTTTAATAAAAAAGGAAAAGTATTATAGTCACTCACCTATATCCATTTGCCATTGAGGAAAAGGAGAATTAGAGACGGTGAAAGACGGGAATAACAGCCCAACATTTCTAGGTGAGCAAGAGAAGGAAAGAGAGGAAAGAGTGGTGGGAGGAGCGGGGAGATGAGAGGGAATGAGCAGATGCACTCATAAAGACATATCAAAGGGTTACTCTCCAACGTCTGCCCCACACCGTAGATGGATTACGTTGTGTCTGATGTGTCCATTGTAAGACAAAGCACACATAGTACATTGGGCAAGAAAGTTCCCTAAAAGTGTTGGATAGGAATTTTAAATAATGGCCCTAAGTCTTTTCAAAAGTAAAAGTAGTGTGTTCCACGATAGATGCAAGCTTCTCCATACTGAGTAAGTCCCAAAGTTTGTGTAACCAATAAGTGTGGGTGGGTATGGCATCCATGCCCCATTTGGATAACAGGACCTATTTTGCCGTGCCGTAATGTTTTTGCCCCTCGTTTATTGTAAGGGACATGTCAGTGCATTGGGGAGACCCAGAAGAATGTAATCATTAAAGTGGGGTATATTGGTATGAAACATCTGACCAACATCTGCGAGAACAGCTGGCCACTAGCACTGTTGCTTGGGGAATGCCACAATAAACGAGGCAGGGGACCTGAAGTGTTCCAGTTGCACCTACAGCGATCATCGCTTCCCCCCTCCTTCCACCTAGCAATGCATGCAGGCATGTAATACCAATAATGGGGCAAGGATGTAGCCTTACAGCTAGAGTGTTCGACCTCGAAGCTGGAGAACCGGTTTCGAGTCTCGGCAACAATGCTTAACATACTGTGATCCTGGGGAAATCACCTAATCTCCCCGTGCCTAGCAAAAATGAAAGAGTCCTTACTCAAATGGTAATCTTAAGGAGAGTCTCTCTACCGGACGAACTGCAAGCATTCCAACTCCCATCGTGCATGAACAGGGGAGGATGAGGCTTGAGGGGTAGTGTTAAGGAAAGCGTAAATGTCAGAGAGGATACGGCAGTCATCCTGCCTAGAGAGAAGCCATTGCTCAAAAGAAGTGAGCGGTGTGCTAGCATGAGGACATTTCGAAGGGTGGGTCAGCCAGTGTCGAATTTTAATGTAATGTCATTGCTCCGCATTAGGCAACCCAATATCTTTTGGTATCTGGGAGACATCTAGTGGACCCTGGACATTAAAGAAGTCTCC
Source organism: Lissotriton helveticus (assembly GCF_964261635.1). NCBI lineage: Eukaryota > Metazoa > Chordata > Amphibia > Caudata > Salamandridae > Lissotriton > Lissotriton helveticus. The sequence goes on from NC_136071.1 coordinate 624,858,236, forward strand.
TATTCTTTTGCAATTGGTGTCTTGCCAACAAGAGAAGGATGTCCTGTGCAGTGATGGGGGGAAATCTGCATTCCCAATAATTGGTGTAAGTGGGGAGATGGGGGTGGAGAGCTGCTTAGATAGGCTGAATTTTTCCCATGACCCGACTGTTGCCATAATCACATGTGAAATATACACACCAGGTGGGGGGTGCCTCCTTGGAAGACATGGAACTTTCCAAATGTGTATACCCATGACTGCCTAGTCTAAGAAACACCAGTGCTTCTCCCTAGTCCCGCGCTACCATTCCACTAAAGATCTCCGCTGTGCCACCTGTTGGTATATTATCAAGTGTGAGATGCCCAATCACCCCCAGCCATTGGCAAGTATGATCGTTCCCTGGACATCCTAGGGTGTTTACCTTTCCAAGGCAACAGCTGTTGCAATTGTTGAAAGACCTGGAGTGGGGGTCAGAGAGGCAATATTTGCATATAATACAGAATCCTGGGGAGGAGGGACACTTTAATGGTGGCTATTTGTCCAATCCATGATAGGGGTCCCCCATGCCAAGAATGAACCATGGAGCGAGTTGTCTCTAACAAAGACTCATAATTATATATCACTGTCTTGTCAGGGGTGAAGAATATCTGAAGTACTAAATATTGGTTTCCCTGTGTCGCCCAAGGACATGGGAAAAGAGTCACCAATTGGAGTTGTTCAGCATGGGAAATCCTTTGGTTGAGGGCCTGGTAATTGCATGTATTCCCTTTAAATCCATATGCCCTACCAAACAGTTTGAGCTCTTCCAAGAGCAAGGGCAGTGAATGATGAGGCTTAGTAATTGCTAGGAGCGCTTCGTCAGCATACAGTGCAATCTTATGAGTTTGACCTCCCATATAAACTCCCTCTTTGATGGTATGTCGCCGAAGTCACTCTGCCATGGACTCCATGTAAGAGCAAATAAGACATCCCTGTCATGTTCCTCGACAAATAGATAAGAAACAGGACAATAACCCATTAACTTGCACAAATGCCACAGGTTCTGAATAACTAGACCATATCCACTTGTGAAATGTAGACCCCAGAGTTACCGCCTCCAGATCTGACCATAAGAAGGGCCAGTGCATTTGATCAAACACTTTCTCAGCATCGATCGATGTTAGTAGGGCGGGAGCACATGAGCAAGTAGTCATATCAATAAGCTGATTCACGTGCTTGGTATTGTAATCTCAGCTGCGCCCCGGAACATAGCCAGCTTGAACCGCATCGATCATTCCTGGCATATACTGTCCCAATCAGGTAGATAGAATACCAGTCAAAATCTTTATATCTACGTTCAATAAAGAAATAGGGTGGTATGAAGAACAATAATGAGGATCTTTCCTATGGTAGGGCAAGTCTGTGATAATTGTCGATTCTATAGTGTCCATGCGGGCATTCCGGGTGCTAAACGACTAGTACAGCTTGGTCAGTACAATGGCCAGCTGTGTGGCAGGCAATTTGTTGGGGATAAAAAGTGGCTGTGCACCTGTTCTGGCTGGGTGTTTTCTCAAGTTCAAGTCTCACTATAGCTCCAACTACCCCCTGGAGAGTAATATTTTCATCTAACACTCCGTCCATCACCCCCTTTGGTTACGCTTTGTTCGCCCTAAGTTGGCAGGTTATGCCCAGACATGGGTCCCTTGCTTACTTTGCCGCTGGATAAAGATAGCCTGGCTGAGGAGGGTTATGAACCCGAAACGGGTCCCAGGATGCTTGTTTCCGGTCCACGGAAGACAATGTCTGAACTGGGGTGGTGGAGTGAGCTAAAGAATGGTGATGGATTAAACCCAGATCAGTTGACTGGGGGTGAGTGTTTGATTTGCTCAAACGCTCCGTCCATAACCCCCTTTGATATCGCTTTGTTTGCCCTAAAAAAATGGTGCCAGGGGAATCGCCACTCCCTCTTTCCTCCCAGGGCCTGAGGAGAAGTATTGCCAGTCGAACCATTTTGATTTCATGTGACCCCAATCTCTTCAAAGGAGGTGGGGGTCTAGGAGGAGGCACATATCACATTGGGAAGTTTTCAAATGCTACAATATTGCTAGTCATTTAGTCTGGGCATTAAGGCCCCTTACATTAAGACTAAGGACCTTTGCCATATGTAGCATAAGTGGAGCAGGACGCGATTGTCTTTCCGGGACACATCCATCCTAGGAGCATGTGTGTGTTCTAGTGTGGAGCGATGTGGAGATAAACAGGATCGTTGTATATGTTGTGGGCATCCAAGGATTTGGTGTCTGGAAAAATAAAGGGTAACAACTACACCAGCTGGTGGAGAATAACATATCTTGTAGATAGGGTCGATGTCATTGGCGAAGTCCATCTCGGGAGGAGGAAAAAGAAGTTGTGATGGGCAGGATCTCTGTCGTACCCTAAAAGGAAACAGCTCAGGGTTCTAACATTTCAAGGAACATCTCCCCTGCCCCGGGGGATGTACTGCAAAGTCTGGGTCGCAGGTTGCCTGGGACGAAGAAGTGCACTTCTTATAGGTTGATATCAAGGCGGCAGGGAGGTACCTACGTGAATCATAGGGTCCTTTTGAGAGAAAGGCCACCGGCTGCCCCCTCACTCCACCACTGAGTCTGGCAATGTCTCTCTATGCGTAAGTTGTTGCAGCAGGACTCTCCTCCACTGATGGCTTACTCATCCACTTGCGGTTCCGGGGGCAAGACTTGCGCTAAAAGCTGGGTTGCAGTGAGGGGAGGGGTGGCTGCTGCGGCTGTGAGTCAAACTTCTCCAGATCGAGCACTAGGATCGACGCTGACTTGTGTAGTGTACAGACCACATGCGTTTCTCCCTCCCAAGCAAAGATGAGATGGAACAGCTGTCCCCATTTGTAACATCTCTTTTTATTGCAGGAGAGAGGTCCCAAGTTTCAAGGCCCTGCATCACTGTAACGTGATGAAAGAGAGATCCTGAAAGAGCAAGATTTTTGTCCCTTCAAAGGTGATGTAGCTGTGGTCAGGCACTGCATTCATGATCAGTTTCTTTTGGCAATAGCTATGCAAACATGATAAGATGCCCTTTGGGGCCCCAGGAGCTCCAGACGGACGACCAGCTTGGTGCATGCAGTATAGGTTCATTGTCAGCGAGTTCTGGGACAACATGGCTGGAGAGCCTAAGCAAGTAATCTTCCAATTTTCCAGCCTCTGCCTGTAGTGCAACCCCCTTCATTTGAATGTTGGATCTACGGGACCTCTTCTCCAGATCTCCCAGGTAGTAGTTGATGTCAGCATACTGATCCCAGAGCTCACGTATCTGGCCTCCAGCCCCTACTCTCTGGTGTGTCCCCTGTTCTAGCATGTCGACTTGTTGACCAAAGTCTCCCATCTCACAACGGAGTTTCTTGAAATGCTTAGACACCTCCTGCCTGAGGGTTGCTATGTCTTCATGCAGTGTGTGAAATAGAGATGACATGATTCCTTATGTGACAGGAGCCTCCTCTCCCATAGGGTCCTCTATGAAGACTAAGGAGGGTACCAAGACAGGGAGCCAGAGTATTCAATAGGCTCTGTCCATTTGGAGTGTTTTTTAGACAACAGCTCTTTGATGGTGGGGTTTCTCTTGTTGTGTGGAGTCATCATATTCTCTACGTGGTGAACTTCCCCTTGTGCACTTCACTGTCAGTACCCGATGGCAGTTCATGGAAGACTGGGGTCCCCTTAGATATCTTGCTCTTCAGGCACAGCCTGATGTGTCCTGCATGACCTCAGGAAAGCACAACTTGAATCAAGGGGTAAAGCAGATCTAGTCCATCGAATCAACCAAGCAAGGCCCCTCCTCAGTTCAACCAATCCACTGAATGTGTGGTCAGCCACACAGATTGGGGTCATCCACCCCGTTCTTCATGGAAGCTGCTCTCCGCAATATCTGCCACCGGGGCCACGGGAGGGATCCCTCCAAGGGCAATTCAGCAATTCCCCGTCACCATCATGTGGGCATCACAGTCCCACCCGGTTTCACTGAATAAGTGGATGAGCATGGGCAGCGCCCCACCACAGTTGCCCCAGTTAGGTGCACAGTGGCTCCTCCTCTGCTTGTATCTCCACTGCGGTCTAGGCTGATAATGTAGGCCTCACCTGCGTGCAATCTGGTTACTTTCTCGTCCACCACCACCGACCGAGGCGCTCAGACACAAGGGCCACAAGGTATCCACTCTGCTGTCCGCAGTCACTTAGGCAGGGCTCAACACCACAGCTTTCTGCCCAAGCCGTTACCTAATCAAGCCCCACTCACTCTCGACCTCCACGTCTCTCCATGGGTTTTCCTGTTTGGCCCTGTGACCTCCGGCTGGCCCGTAAGCTGCCCTCCTCAGCATCTCGCTGTGGCCCATGGTAGTAGGACTACAGCTTCACCTTTGGTCAGGAGAGGTCTAGGTGGCCCTGGGTTCACCAGCAGGACTGGCGCAGGGTCAGGAAATCTCAGTGGAATCAGCAGCTCAGTCCACCATCTTGGCACCAAACCAACTGCTCCATTCCCTTCACTGCAACTAGGGCAATCAGTGCATTCTGCAGTTAGTACAGGAAATATGGCGCTCTCTCCCCGGCACTGCCTCACTGTTCCACCACATCCAGGACGTCCCAATGCCTCTTGTATGCCGGTGGCCTAAACAGTGCAGCAGAGCTCTGTAACTCAGCCCCTACATGGGCGCCATCTTTGACACCCCCCATTTGACACATTTCTTATTATTTTTCTCTTTGCTGGTGTCATTACATTGTAGGTAAATACACATGTGTATTAATATTTAACATTTATTAGTTTAGGTTAGGGTGTAAGGTTTGGTTAAAAAAGTAAAGGTGGTTAGTAGGGGTAAGAAGCTTAGATTTAATAAAAAATACACATAGGTAACAAAATAGCAGACATATAGCTGAACTAAGGGCAATGAC